>NC_058082.1:126489793-127136393 GCF_014858855.1 Bufo gargarizans | reverse complement strand
ATTGTGCTTTTCTGTACAGTGATTGAATAATTTTTGGGGCCTGTAGTCCACTGGCCTGCAGTAAAATTGATATCCATTGACCGTCTAATATACCTCCGGCCACATTACTTGTTCTTTTCTGTCTGGTGAATGCCTAATGTTTGGGACCTCGGAGGAATTCAACACCTGTTGACGATGACCACGTTTTATCGAATTTCAACTATTATCATTTGGGGTTTTTTCAAGAGGGGGGATTCCGTTAGCCACATTTTTTAATCCAATATTATATTTTTTTGTTCTTTTAAACATATGTATTTGACATCTATTTTTACTGGCCTGCAGTAAAATTGATATACAATGCCCGTCTAATACACCTCCAGCCACATAATCATTTGATGTTTTCTGTCAGGTGAATGCCTAATGTTTGGGGCCTGTACTCCCATGGCCTAAAATAAAATTTTTATAGGCTCCAGCAGGCCACATTTTTAACAGTTTCCCTTTAAGATGCATAAAAATGGCCCCTGATTAAAATACATATTTTTTGTGGGAATTTTGCCATTGATCCCCCTCTGGTATGTCACTGTCCATGTTGTGGGACAATTTGTGCACTTCTTGTAAGTATTTGGTGGCTGAAATACAGACCTGAAGGTTTTTCAGGTTTGCCTGCTATTAAAGTTAATGGGGCCCGCCACGAACTTGCGGTTCGCGAACAGTTGATCGCGTTCGCAAATAGTCATGGCTGATGTTTATCCATCACTACTCACTGATCCCTACTGCAAAGAGAGAAAAGAGCACACATATTGCGCAGTCTCTACTCAGTGCCTAGATTTCTATGGAGCCAGTCTCATGCAAGGAGAGAGAGCACAATATTCATGCACTTTCTCCCTTCATTCTAGGGAATGATGGGGGTCTCAGTACTCAGACCCCCACCAAATCACAACTTTTGCTATATCTCAATGTGAAAAGTTAGTGACCCTTTAAATAAATGCATTTTTTTTTTCCATAACCCTGCAAACTATATAATTAGATTTGTAGTTTTGTACTTTTTTGTACATATTACAGATTTTTAGAATTTTTAAGTAGTACTAATCCCCTCAAATTAATGTTCCTGCAGTATAAAATCTAATAACCAAATCACTTGAATACTTCTGCCAACACAAATACAGATTAGAAATAGGTTGATTATGCACTTACATGCTCTTGAATGAGAAAAATGTGTGCCATATCATGCTCCTTGTTATTATGATTTTTGGGAGTAATTTTAAAACTATTAAATGAGCATCAGGAAGAGCCACATGGAAAACATTTTGTATATATGTCAGAATTTTACATAACTGCAATAGAAAATTTTAAGAGAATCTGTCACCAGCCACCTCCCTAACAAACTGTTTGGATAAAAACGTGGCTGTGTTTCACCTGATTAAAATGCTGTTTACCAAGTTTTGATACTTTGTCTTAGTATGCAAATTAGATCTGTGGTGCAATGGGGGTGTCAACCTCAAAAGGTTACCAATTAAAAATAATCAACTCATCTGTCTACGGTTCTCCCATTCTTATGCTGCTCCCCCATTTCCAGCCTCTCTTGGTCCCAAACGGACCAAAAGTGGCTTGGTCCATAACCGTTGCGGGCAATCACAGTCACATGTGCTAGAACGGCACATCATTAGGACATCACTAGCAGTGGTATGCTGTCCTAGCACAGTAGCTGGGAACGGGGTATTGGAACTCGAAGGGAGGGACTGATGAGTGTTTTTTCTTTCAATTTGCAACAGGTTACGATTAGAGATTAGCAATTTCTTAAAAATTTGATTCAGCTGATTCGCCAAATTTCACCCAAAAATTCGCTTTGTGACGAAATACTTCGTCACGAAGTACTTTTTTTGTAAGTAGTGGTTGCAATGACAGGGAGCTGCGATAACGCCGCCCTGTCATTGTACCCCTCAGATGCCGCTTTCATACATGATCGTGGCATCTGAGTGTAAAATTAACAATAAAAAATAAATCAAATCAAACTTACCACCTCCATATGCTTGTGACGGGCCGGCTGCCGGCATCTTGCTTGAAGATCTCAGCCGAAATCCTGTGCGGCGCGAGATTATGTCATCACGCCAGCTTCAATTGTGATACCCAGAACATACAGGCTGTTAATATGTGATAAAAAAAATGTTTGATAGCAATTAGGGATGAGCAAATCGATTTCTACTGTAAAAAAACATTTCCTGACCTCGGGTTCGGTTCCAAGTGGTTCGGGAAATGTTTTTTTACAGTAGAAATTAATTTATGAAGTTAATATGCGAAGGCTCGTCAGACTTCGCCAAGTTATAACTTTGGCTCATCTGAGCCAATACATTCTAATACTGTACGGAGTGCTTGCTCTGTACAGTATTCAAATGAATTATTATGCAAATCAACTTTGGATGTTTCATCCTAAGTCGATACGCTCATCCTTAATAGTAATGTGTCTTTAAGGTGAGATCCAAATGTTATTTGTTCTTATAAATACCCTATCAAAGGGAAATCACAATGTTTTTTAAAATATTTTATATGTACTCTTAATCTTTGGGAAAGATATGTATTGAAGATGATTTTTTTTGCATTGCTAAAGTTATATTCAGGATTAGCTAATACATCATAATGGCAGCAGCAGTATTCCAAGGTCTGCCAACACAGAGTAAAGCATTTGATATGCTTATATGCATCTGCTCAGCTGCAAATGTTCCTGGATATTATCTTAAAATGTTGCTAATTATGCAACACATTTATCTGTCAAGGCATAGCTCTACAAGGACAGTGTTCTGCACATCATTTTGGAGGTCGATAAATAAATGATATGCATGCACAATGCAGAAGGCAAAAGAGACGACTAGAGCCATCTGAATCCTTTGTGTTGGTTGAAAGGCTCTCTGTGGACAACTATTAAAACAATATTCATCAGTATTTCCTGTGTCCACTCAAAACATCTATAAAATAAAGAATTGTAAAAAATCCTTTTATCATATCATGTATTATATTGCACTAAAATTTGCGATAAATATACAAAGACTTCTATACATCTCTCAGGAGTTAAGTCAGCTCCGTTATTGATCCTTCTTCCACTGCTT
Source organism: Bufo gargarizans (assembly GCF_014858855.1). Classification (NCBI taxonomy): domain Eukaryota; kingdom Metazoa; phylum Chordata; class Amphibia; order Anura; family Bufonidae; genus Bufo; species Bufo gargarizans. Next base: position 127,133,313 of record NC_058082.1, on the reverse strand, counting down.
TGCCTGCATTAGGAGACAAGGCATGATAAGACTTGCAAATTGGATAAACCCACTTTCCATTTGGCATCAAAAATGGAAAGCACCAGAAGAAAACGACCACGTATGTTCTCTGTAAGATTTCTACTAGCCTGCTTAGGTCACAATATGTAGAAAATCCCACACACTGGCAAGCATTGTGGACAAACTTTCACTTATTTTTACTCTTTTCTATTTATTGGTAATCAAAGACACAATACTTATTATAAATGTGGTCATTATAATTGTAGGAAATGTACCTGGTTACAGTAAGGGTACATTAACATCTCATGTAAAAATCTGTCAGAGGCTGTTCTGGCAGAGGAATAGCCTGCCAAAGTCCACTGCATCCAACATATACAGTATAATGCCAGGAACTGCCGGATACCCATTGACTATAATGGGATCCAATGGTGATCCGGCCTCTTTCCAGCAGAAATGCCGGGTTTTTGCCAGATAAATACGATTTTTGTCTGGCCAAGAGTCAGCATTTATGCAGTAACAGGCGGCCGGATCGCTGGTGTGAGCCTAGCGTATGGACCTTATACCTTAGGCAAACCTATGCTAAGAGGTTCTTCAAGACCCATGATTAGGGGGCATGGTGCAAAAGTAAAAAAAAAAAAAGCTCACCTGTCACAAGTGCTTTAGGTCCGGCACCAAGCTCCAGTCTCTGCCATTTCCTGTCTATGTGGTATGTAGTCTGTATGCATGTTACCACTGCCTGACAATTAATGGCCTCAGTGAAGACCTGTACAGGAGCGGCATGTGACCAAGGTCTGGCCAGCAGCTGTGACCAACATGTAGATGGCGCTCCACACTTACAGTCCAACTAGAAACAGAAGTGGCAGATACAGGAGCTTGGTACTGGGCATTTGTGTCAGGTGAGTCTTTTTGTTTAATTTTTTTACTTTGGCACCATCCTCAACCCCTTGCCCATCAGTTTCCAGTCTGGGAAAACCCAAGGAGATCTACTATATACCAGTATCATATTGCAAAGTATTTAGCAGCTCACACCACTGTTTATTAGTTCCTGGGTTTCATATTGCAAACGGACTGCAGTAGAATAAATCAATTTAACTACTTTCTTTTTATATATTTCAATTTAACACTGACAATTTGATAAGCAGTAAGGAGAACAAATTAGTTTATGCTTAATTCAACACCTCAAGTAAATCAGTGACAGCTGCTCTAAGTAGCAATCAAGCAAAATTAAAAATATAATTGCACAATTCTCACCTTCACAGTATGTTTCACTGTTTTACCCAGCTTCAAAAACCAACATAATATAATCTTTAAAGGGAAATGTGTATACACTGTATAAATTGCACATTGTGTACACTGCACTATTAAGGCAGTATGCGTTGTTCGTGCAAAAAGGGGTGTTATTTCAAGTGTATTGAACTATTTAGCCTACTTGTATCTGTCTTCATGCCACCTTTGTCTTCTCTCCAAATCCTCTTGTTGCCTTTTATTCTCTAGCTTTTCAGCCTAAAATATGCACAAAGAACACAATAAACAACTTTGCCATTTAATACATGGTGCACTAGTCTGAATATAAAAAGGAACCAAAATGTGCTTTTTAGTTGACATGACACTGTCTGAGCAATATGAACTCTTCTGAATGGAAGCTCATGTACTAGACATCTTCCAAATAAAATACTCACTAGAATATTTTCACGAGCAGCACCTTCCCTATGTACAACATGTTTAAAAAGCTATCTACAGTAGTTATTTTGGCTTTTCTTTTTATACCAATTGCCTTATAATACATAAACTAATGTAACTATAAGAGTATAATATGGAAGAGACAGTAAATGGCCAATATAATATTTGGTAGTAGAATGGTCACAACTAGGAAAAAAATGTTTGCTTTTTTTAAACAAAACCAGTGTACAAAATTCTAAGTTGCAAAAAGACCTTAAAGGGTTTCAATTGGTCTTTATTAAAGATATGGAATCCTTTTTTGTGAACAGAGCTGAGATACTGTAGTAGCAGCCTGTGGATTTTCTGTCTTTTCCATCAGACCATGAGCTGATGACTTCTTATCTCTGCTCTCTGACATTATAAAGCTCAGTTCTTATCTTACCCATAAGAATGTGGCTTAAATAAGTGTTTATGACCTTTTAGTAGTTTAGAGATAAGGTTTTTTAGATGACCACAAAGTGAAAGTTACTAGACAGTTAACCCTTTGTGACATGGCTCAATAGAAGGCATATTGAAAATATGATGTTAGCCAAAAACGAGTAAAATGCAATCATAAACAAAAATTGCCTCTGAAAGTGTACATAGCATTTAAGGGTAATTTACTAAAGCTTTGCATTTCACAAGCCAGTGTTAGTATAGTCCCTCTAGAAAAAGATCTGAACATCTTTTGTGGCATGCCACTTAATAAATTTGTTGCCTCATTTGCACCTAGGAGTTGGAATAGATATCTGTTGTAATGAGCACCAGTTTTCTGACGTATATGTCTTTAAAAGAGTGAGGCTGTGGAGGTCCTGCCCATCACATCCAGCTCCTACTCTGCGCACTTTTTGGAAAGGTGGCAAAGGTGTTGGAAAAATCGAAGTCACACTTGTAACAAAATTTGCGACTTTTCTTCTGCAGTAAACAATGGTAGAGATAAATTAAATGACCCTTATAGAGCACAGATACAGGTAAATCGCAATGACCTTGCAGATCATGAGATATTGCTGAACAGCATAATTTTAGCCACTAGATCCAATTAATAAAAGTACAGTATTATTCAGCATTAAAGGGGTTATCCGAGGCTGGAAATGTCCCCCCATACGCCTGGGCCCCTCAAACTGATTGTACCTACCTGGCTCCCCGCTCCCTGCACTGCTCCTGGTCCCCACATGGCTGCCGCTGCTGCACAGATAAAAACATCCCATGTTGGGGGAGCAGCCAATGGCAGGCGGTGATGGGGACGAGCTTCCCTAGAATTTTATTTACAATTGGTCCTTAGGACCATAGGTGTCCCTAGATTTACACGTGTCATTAATATTAAAATGTAACGTTTATTTCTTGTCCTTAAAACATGATAATAATATCTAGAACTATGTCTGACTAGTGTGTTCTTGGTCATCCTATGTCTGATTATAAGGTACTATCTGTTGTCCTCTTAATTTCTTTTGTTATGGCATAATCTATGCTCGGACAGTGCTCACTGTTAATTGCACAGTGTGCTGCCTTCTGGCAGCGATTGCCTTAGTGGACTATATTCCTCTTCCTCATCTATCTATTACACTACTATTAGTTCAGGCATGCGCTGGCTAAAAGACACACTGTTGTCACTATCTGCCCCTCGACATGTTTCACCAGGAACTTGGCGTCTTCAGGGGTATGGGCAGTGGATATACCCCTGAAGACGCCAAGTAGGAACATAATGTTATGCACCTGGCCAGCAGCCACAGATGCCCTCCTAAATTTAACTGTATTGCTGCCCTCAGGATGATGATATAGCTTCATATTGTGGGGTGGTCGGCAATATTTAGTGCTGCACTGTGGTAGTTGGTTTTGCAGAGGCAGTATTATGTGCTGCACTGTGGTATCTGGTTCTGCTGGGGCAGTATTTTGTGCTGCATGTGGTGGTATCTAGTTCTAAAATGAAATAAAACAAGTTTACTGGCGCTCTTACTTAAAAATGTTGTGAGTATGCTGCAAGGAAGGTCAGTGCTGCAATGACAATTTGAAGAAGTAAAAGAAGAATTCCAGCACTTACTCTCTGACTGCACCTAAGTATCAGTGACTAGAAGTAGGGTTGTACCACGTCTGCTGTCCTCTGAGTTGTAATTAGTATCTATTTGTGACTACCTGTACTTTTAGAGGAGAGTCTGAAATGTTGATGTGTAGTGGTGAATACTTGATAGTTGCCCCAATTCTCCAGTCCGGTAGAAGCAGTCAAGCTGTGTGGTTGAAAAATATGCCCCGGCCAGCAGCACGTTTCCTATTCAAAAACTCTTCAAGTATTGGTATCTAGTTCTGCTGTGGCAGTATTTTGGGCTGCACTGTGGTATTTGGTTCTGCTGGGGCAGTATATTGTGCTGCACTGTGGTACCTAGTTCTGCTGGGGCAGTATTTTGGGCTGCACTGTGGTATATGGTTCTGCTGGGGCAGTATATTGTACTGCACTGTGGTATATGGTTCTGCTGGGGCAGTATTTTGTTCTGCACTGTGGTATTTGGTTCTGCTGGGGGCAATATATGGTGCTGCACTGTGGTATCTAGTTCTGCTGGGGCAGTATTTTGTGCTGCACTGTGGTATCTGGTATTGCCGGGGCAGTATTTTGTGCTGCACTATGGTATCTGGTTCTACTGAAGTGGTATTGTGTGTTGCCCTGTTGTATTTTGTTCTGCTGGGGCTTTATTTTGTTCTGCACTATGGGACTGCTGGCCCCACCTACTTCTGTCACCCCACCTTCCATCAATTTGGACCAACTACAACATGGGGCCACTTTAAGTTTTTTTCCAGTGCGACTTTAAGTTCCTAGTCTGCCCCTGCATGCCACTTTGGGACACGTGACTGCTATAGTAGTGCACACGACCTGACTCCATCCGTGTGGACACACAGGGACTGGAAGACTAGTGAAGAGAGCCATGTAGATGGAACAGAGCGACAGGGAACAGGGGAGTATGGAATTCTCCACAGGCATGAGTGGATGGGGGTAAATTTAACACAAAAAAAAAGCTGGAGAATCCCTTTAGCACAAATGCTACAATTGACAGACTACCAGACTATTTTGTCTCTGCTACTTTGAGCTTCGGGGAAATAGAACAGAATAGAAATCAGCTTTTTTCAACTATAATGACAGTATGACTAGATTTCACATATAGATATAAAGGGTTAGGAACAATATAAAATTATGTAAAAACGATTCACCTTTCTTCTCTGAATGTCTTTCATCTCTTGTATCTGGGCCTCTTCCTCCTCCTTTTGCTTTCTTTTGTATTCATCTCTCTTGAACTGCACAAAAAAGCTCATAGTCACTGTCAGAATATCATTAGAAAATGAGCGAGAGGTAAATAACCAAGGCTTCATACCTAGTTTCATCTGTAAGCAACCATAGAGTCTACTGTTAGCCATTAGAGATGAGCTAATTTCTTAAAAGTTTGATTCGGCTGATTTGCCAAATTTCACACAAAAAAATTGCTTTGTGAATAATTACTTCGTCACAAAGCGCATTTTTTTGTAAGTAGCTGGTGCAATGACAGGGAGCTGCGATAGTGCTGCCCCTGTCATTGTACCCCTCAGATGCCGCTTTCATACATGATCGTGGCATCTGCGTGTAAAATTAACAAAAAAAAATGTACTCAAACTTACCGCCTCCATTTGCTCGCAACGGGCCGGCCGCCGCCATCTTGCTTGAAGATCTCGGCCAAAATCCTGTGAGGCGCGAGATTATGTCATTGCACTGGCTGGTGTGGTGACGTATGACGTCATCATGGCGGCCGGCATGATGATGCAATCTCGCGCCGCACGAGATTTCGGCCGAGATTTTCAAGCAAGATGGAGGCTGGCGGCCTGTTGCGAGCAAATAGAGGAGGTAAGTTTGAATTTTTTAGTTTTTTTATACTCTTTCAGGTGAAATCGATTCGCTGACACGAAGCACGAGGAAATTCTGTTTCTAGGCGAAATTTATCCTGAAATTCTGATCGAATTCCACTTTTTTTAGCTCTTCAAATAAAAATTTACTTTTTGAAGCCAGAATTCTGAAGTGTAGGGTCCAATTCATTTTTCCAATTGTTTATTGACTCTTTAACTCCATAGCAACCAAGTGTCACACCATACATGTACAGCCCTTAGTGCCTGGCTTTAATCCAGACCACTGGACATGAATGGCATGTGATTAAAGCTCTTGCAATCTAGGAGGGGCAGTTAGGGTCCCCTGCTGTCAGAGACAGCCGGCGACCCCGAGGAAATTACCACTTCTGCCTTTTCCTGAGCTCAGTGCCTAGTGTTCAATGAGACCCACATGGCGGGTGTCAGCTGTTTAATACAGCAGACATCTGTTGCAGTGAGCGGTATTGGAGATTACTCCTGTGCATTAAACCTCTGATACGCAGTGGTCAATAGCTTCTGACCGGTAAGACAGAGGGAGGGGCTCCCTGAGTTCTCTAATCAGAGTTCCTCACGGCCAAATCATGGGGCTCTGATGAGTTGCTATGATAGCCCGGGGCCTTGAGAAGGTTCCCACCACTATCATATCATAAAAAAAATTCACAGTTTGAGAAAATAGATATATGTTGTAGGAATATATAACTGTATATCACTGAATAATTATCCTACTAAAACTTTGCTTTTATATAAATTATAGTTAAAAATAAGTCCCACAAAAGAGTCTTAGATAACTGCATATATGAGATAGGCTTATGCACAAATAAACACTGAGTACACAAAAATAAGGAGTACAATTTTGGACTGAATAGTCACCATTTACGGTTTGATGTGCACTTTGTGGAGGTATATCGTACCACGGCGGATGGATGTATTTGTGGTAGAAGGTCGACAGAATCCACAGTACGATATACCTCCACAAAGTGTACATCAAACCGTGAGTGGTGACTATTCAGTCCAAAATTGTACTCCTTATTTTTGTGTACTCAGTGTCGATTTGTGCATAAGCCTATCTCACATATGCAGTTATCTAAGACTCTTTTGTGGGATTTATTTTTAACTATAATTGATATAAACGCTAAGTTTTAGTAGCATAATTATTCACTATCATATCATACAGAGGCACAGCTTCACAGGCATCCAGTGAAAATCCCACAGACTCTAATAGTATTCTATTGCAGTCTATGGGATAAAATATCAGAAGATCACATGTACAAGGGGACTACAAATGAGCAATAAAAAAAATATATAAAACGTGCAGTTCGCCTTTTTTAGTCACCTTGCACCTCAAAAAATTGAATAAAAAGTGATAAAAAATCTGTATGTTCCCTGTTTTTACCAATAAAAACTAGACCACAGCCCTAAATAAATGAGCACTCACATAGCACTGTAGACAAAAAGATTTAAAAAATTATCGCTGTCGAAATATGGCAACGCAGAAAAGATAAAAAAAAATTGAAAGTTTTTTACTTTTTATAGTAGTAAAACATAATAAAAACTATATAAATTTGGTATCGCAGTAATCATACACACATTAAAGTGATCATATACACATTGCAGTAATCATATACAGTACATATTGCAGTAATCGTATTGCAAGATCAGTAATCATATACACATTGCAGTAATCATATACAGTACACATTGCAGTAATCGTATTGCAATATATATATAAGTAGATGGTGGCGGCTGGCCCATTGCGAGCAAATGGAAGTGGTAAGTATGATTTAATTATTTTCTGTTAATTTTAAACTGTATTCTTACTCTGAGATGCTGTCATTGGCGCTACCTCCAAAAAAAGTTTTTAGGAAAATTCGGCGAAGCAGCCGAATCAAAATTTTCCAAAAGTTTGCTAATTTCTATATATAATGGAATACTAATGTACACATTTAGTACAACATCTCCCTGATAGATAATTCAGTTGTGAAAACACGGCCTACTGAGGATTTGCCAAAACTAGTTTACAAAAATGAATTGTGGACTGATGTAGAAACTTCAACCATGTAGCTTGATTTTAGTTGCATTTTAATAAAAGCAAGCAATTTTTTATACAGTAGTATTGTGTTGCAGCTGACATTCAGTAAGTCAGCCCCAGCCTGCAATTTCTTTTCTTTGTAATTATTGTAGATACATTCAGAATATTTACAACAAAGATTTGAAACCTTACTAAAACTCGAGATTACGGCCTTAAATATAGACAAAGGAGATGTGACAGTGGTAATAATCACTTGCATTATCTCTCTTGCTGTTCAGTTGTGATTATACAATATATCATAATAATACACAGATTTAATAAATGACTTGTTCATTAAAAAGAATGAAAAATATTTTCCCCAGCAAATAATTGTCCCCTGTGTCTTTTGTGTTTATGATTTTAATGCATCAAGTGTTCTATTGTGTACTTCTGTATCATAATAAAAACATTTCTAATTGAGTCAGCTAGTATTCAAATATCAATCACCTTTTCTTAAGAGTATAATTAAACTCCAACTGGGTTCATGGCTGGCAAAAATTTCTGAACAGTGCATTCTTAGCAAATTAATATGGAGGGGGAGGTGAAAATATGTAATTTTTCCAGTCTTTGCCATAGTCATGTTTCCCATCAATAAACCATGTCTCCAATACAGATATATAGCAATGCTTCTAATCGCAGGGCAAAGGCATTTTTAGAAGTTCCGGTGACGTACCGGGGCTCTCCATGGGGCTGACAGGAACCCCGGTGACGTCACCGGCACTGAAGGGCGGGATTTAGCTCTGCCCTAGCCAGTAAAATGGCTAGGGCAGAGCTAAAGCCCGCCCCTCAGAGCTAGTGACGTCACCGAACACACTGCCGGGCGGAAGTTACTGCCCGGCAGTATGTTATTGAAAACAAAAAAGCCTGTGCCCTGCGCGATTTAGCGCAGGGCACAGGAGCGCATCGGAGCATGAGATGCTCCGATGCTAGGCTCAGGGGGGCTGCCGGGGTGAAAATAAGGGTATGTCCGGGTTCAGCTCTGAACCCGGACAACCCCTTTAAATGAAATTAAATGCAGCTGCGGGCTAATTGACCGCGTGGTTCTTCACCGCAGCATGGCTGTTCCGTGTTGCCGTACAGAGTGGCCTGGGTATGCCTGATTTAGAGCGATTTGTGACAAATTAATTCGTAACAAATCAAATTTCTTGGCTATTTTTGGCGAAGTTGCTGAATCAAAATTTTCAAAACTTCGCTCATGTCTAAATATCGCTATAAAGCATCTAAATAAACTGAAATAATCCAGCCTAAAAAATCCAGCCTAAAAAATCCTTAAAATTATACCGTCATACAGAGCCTAGATCATAACTCACTAGTAGCAAGCTGGATAGTCAAAGTACAAAAACCTAAAAAACATAGATTAGTATATGGAAAAAAAAATGGAGAAAAAAAAACACAGCACAATACAAAATCAATAAAAATATGTTAAATTTGTACTTTTGTTAATGCCAGCAGGGTGTCTGGTATCCAAAGTCAGGAATCAGTATGCTTCTCTTAGTTGCAGCTTGCGCTATCAATCCCCACCCATATTAGGTCTCTTAACCTTTTCCAAGCCCATAACCCCCAAGGTATCAGTATTCAAGTACAATCTACATATTGGAACCTACAAGATATGCAAGCTATAAAATAATCAGTAGTACAATTGATAAATGAACATGATGTCCTGTAGAATAAGAAACTATCTGATCAGTTGTGGTCATACAGTTACATAAACCACATCTATTGAGCCCACATTTGAATGATCCTTTCAAATGTAAGTAAGAAGAAGGAGGGGGAAAAAAAATGTAATAAAAAAAAGGAGTATTAGGGCTTGTGCACACAGAGTGCTTCCGCGGGATTCCATTCTGTGCCTCCGCACCACAAAAAGATAGAACTTGCTCTAACAAGCCCTTAGTCAAAGAGCTATTTGAATGAGAGTCCAAAAGATCTTAGAATAACTGCCGGGCGGCAAACGGAGGAGAGACTATCACCAACGTATAAAAGGTGGAAGGCTGCCGGTAGTGACTGTATATGTAGAGAAAACTACTGCATATGTAGATACAGCAAAAAGAAAAAGAGAAAACACAGCCACAGAGAAAGCGCCAAACCACTTATTGTCACTGTGATAAGTGATCAAAATAGGGATAAGAGTAGCGTAGAGGCTTATACAGTACATAAATATAATCACAAAATATGTTATCACCTAAAATAGAAGGAGATGATCAAATAAAATAAAATCAAAGCATTAAAAGCTTTTTTTGTAAAACCAAAATTATAGGCAATTTTAGGTAATATTTTACGATTATATTCATGTATAAGCCTCTACTCTTGGTCTCAATCCCAATTTTGATCATTTATCACAGTTACAGTTAGGGGTTTGGTGCTTTCCCTGTGGCTGTGTTTTCTATTTTTCCTTTTGCTGTATCCTTTTAAATGTAACCATGTATCTGATTTCTTCAGACGCCTGTTCAGATTATACATACTAGGTGATAACCTGTTGCCTATAGTATGGGGCCGCTTAGCAACAAACGCATGGCAAAAGCCACGCAGGGCAACAAGGCGCACACCTGTGTGTAGAACGTTGCGTTTGTTGTGCATTCTATTGCCGTGCATGGCTTTTCAGGCAGTTAGCCATGACACCCCTGGGAAGTTTTCCAAGGCCCCAGGCAGTTATGGCAACCAAATAGAAGCCAGTGATTTCGCAGCAGGGGCTATTATCAGAAGGCAGACGGGGTCCCCCCCTTTCTGCCTAACCCAACAGATCGTGTGAGGGGTTAAATGATTGGGATCAGCATCATCCGCTACATATAGATTAAAGGGGTTCTGCACTTTGTTTAAACTGATGATCTATCCTCTGGATAGATCATCAGCATCTGATCGGTGGGGGTCTGACACCCGGGACCCCGCTGATCAGCTGTTTGAGAGGGCAGCGGCATTCCAGCAGCGCCGCGGCCTTCTCACTGTTTACCGCAGGCCCAGTGACGTCACGACTAGTATCAATGGCCTGGGCGGGGCTAAGCTCTGTTCACTTGAATGGAGCTTAGCCCCGCCCAGGCCAGTTGATACTAGTCGTGACGTCACTGGGCCAGCGGTAAACAGTGAGAAGGCTGCGGCGCTGCTATAGCACCGCTGTCTTCTCAAACAGCTGATCGGCGGATGTCCAGGGAGTTGGACCCCCGCCGATCAGAAGCTAATAATCTATCCAGAAGTGTACCATACTGTATAAAACCTTCATGAATACTGCTGTACAGTGCCCAGTGCTATTAGTATACCTTGACCCCTTGCCAATTGCCCGTTGTCTATATATCAGTCCAGGTGGTCAGCCCCCACAGTGCTGTCAGTGACAGCAGGGCTTCCTGAAGGCAGGGATGATTTTTCACTGTCCCTGCCTTCCCCATCGCTGAATGAGTGCTGTGTATAGGGATCAGAAAGTAACCCAGATCAGCTCTGCACTGAGGCTCTACAGCGATGTACAACCTCTTTGGGGGCTGTATTCCTCTTACCTGGGGCTAATATGTCAGCTCCAGTTACAGAAGAAAGCAGAAATAAAAAAAATGTAAAGTTAAATGCCCCCCAAGGGTCTTGTATAGAGGACACATAGTGTAAAATAACAAAAAAATAAGACAAAATAAAGAAAAATTTAAATAATGCCACCGCACACTGCACCATAGCTTCTAGCCCCATGCCCTGCCACCATAATCCATACATTACATATATCAAAATGACTGCTATTGAAAGGAATATCAACAAAAGAGATAAATACAGCACCCACCATGGACATAGTGTACACCCCACCTGGAGCAATGTCCAATGCTCCTTCAGGAATCAATAGTAGGAAATGGGGGCAGCACCTAAAAATGATCAAAAAGTGGTCTTTTAATCCAGGGCTGCTCAACCTGCGGACCTCCAGCTGTTGTAAAACTACAACTCCCACCATGCCCTGCTGTAGGCTGATAGCTGTAGTCTGTCCAGGCATGCTAGGAGTTGTAGTTTTGCAACAGCTGGAGGGCCGCAGGTTGGGCATCCCTGCTTGAATCCATGTATGGCAACCCAATTACATGCTATGTTTTGGCAATACCTTAGCCACATGTAATTGGACTGCCATACATGGATTAAAGGAACACTTTGTGATCATCATTTTTGTGTGCTGCCTCCATTTCCCACTATTGTTATGGAAAAAGGACATAATAAAATATATATATATATTTTAGTTGCACAATGTTGTATTAACTAAAAGAAAATAAAAAAATGACTATTCATCTTTTTTAACATTTTTCTAAGTCTACAAAATAGAACCAAAAAATACTAAAATAAAAATGATAAAAAAACAAGGCCCCACGTATCACCCCAAAAAGGTGAAATCATTTTTACATATTCGAACAGAAAAAAAATTATGGCTTTCCAAGACGATTGCAGTAAAAAAATGGAAAATGTGCCCGATCAGGAAGAGGGGGAAATGGCCAAGTCTTGAACTAGTTAAATAGTTATTTATGATTGTCTGAGTTTCCAACACGTACGCCGATCCAGCGTAGCTGCTCTGTAATCTTCCCTGAGCCTCAGCCAGTAACGTATTATTTTGCTGCTGCAGGGACGTTCTATATACCTCACTGATGCTGAGACCAGTGATTGGCTACAGTGGTATACAGAACATGAGTGCTGCATTCAAACAATACATAATAGGCCGCAGCCTGGGAAGATGAGCGAGCAGCAGCCCTGGATCGGTGCAGATGCAGGTAGGAAAGTTTTTTACTATTTATTTAGGATAAGGGCAAACATGAAAAAAAAAAAAAAAAACCTCAGGCAACCCTTCTAAGCTCCCCACACTGAACTGATAAAGTGCAACTAAAACATACATTTCAAACTCCCTTCTAGACCTACTGATGTATAATTGATAAAGGCATGACTCTTTGACATCATTATATTGATTGTCATCCTGTATTTGGCCTAGAGTGGGTCATAAATAGACAGCACTTTCATGGTGGAGTGTGAAGAGGAGCATGGAACTATTGGTGCCTGCACCTGTTCATTTCACATTGGTGATATTAGGGGAGCTGCTTGAAATCACCAGTGACCTACTGTCCCTCTTATATGGTTGAATGGAAAAATACACTATAGGTAAAAGAGGTTTTCTGGGAGTAGAATATTGATGACCTATCCTCAGGTCCTCAGGAAAGGTCATCAGTATCTGATCGGAGGGAGATCTGCTTCTGGAATCCCCAAAATCAGCTGTTTCAAGAGGTCATGGCGATTCTGTGAGCACTGCGGCCTTCTCACAGCATATAATGCATAGCACTGTACATTGTACAGCGGCTTTGCTTGGTAATGCTGCCGAGGCACATTGACTTGAATGTGAATGGGCTGCAAATAGGTCATGTAACCAATGAATGTGATGTCACTGGCCTAGGAATAGCTGTGCAGCATCCCACTAGCTTATGTGGGAATTGCAAAAGCTTTTGTCGTCTTCTGTAATATCATGCTGCATTGTACTACCATGTGAAATCCCTTTTTACCAGGCTGTCGGGTGCACTACATAAATCCACCACTAGATGGGGCAGCACCACAGTGTATATATAGGGCAGGGCAGGCCTAGTTAGGGTGGTTCAGAGTTGGAAGTGTAAAGGAGATGGAGTGAGGAGCTAAGGGGGAAGGAGCGGTCCCCTCTCCTCTCAGCTCTCTCTCTGGAGCTCCACGGCCCAGAGGAACCAGCTTAAACTTCAGTAACAAAGCCAGGAAGACAGGCAGAGGAAGGTCTACATTCTACTATTCACTCTCCAGGGGTAACAAGTGAATTTCTGTTCAAGTTTATTACTGGATCAAGACAAAGGAAGGACAAGGCCATTATTATAGGCTCAGTCTAGGCGCCTTTGTAATTAGGTGAAGGACTTATTAGCTTCTGGCAGCCTCACCGTTATTCCTAAGACAGATAAGGAATCTGTCATATCACTTGTGTAGAATATCAAGACTGGAACTGTAGTGTACGGGAGAGTAATACCCCGTCACTACTGAAGGGTCACTTGGGTATTGTCGTTCCCCCTGTATTTAAGGGGAGGTTGGTATAGAATATCTTATAATGTCATGCTATGTATTTTCCTGTTACTGTGAAACGTGCATTTTGCAGGCCGGCTAGGGTGTAGTTCCAGCTCTGAGTCACTAGAGGGAGCTAGGGAACCCTAGGTTATATAAGGCCCAGTCAGGAAGTAGTAGCAGGAGGAGACAGACTGTGGGAGCAGAGGTCAGAAATGATCCTGTGTCTGAGAGAAGGCCAGGCTATGGGCCTGTGAGAGCATAGCAGGCCTGAAGCCTGCCGGCTAGGAGAGGGTAGTAAAGGCCCTGTAACCGGGTTCCGGATCCAAGGAAAAGGTTCCCCTCCTGAGTCACCATCCGTTCAGCTGAAGCAGCATAAGTGAGCCACAAGCCAAGACACAGATTACCACAGAGGCCGATCAGATAAAGCGAGAGGTACTCAAGATAACAGAGGAGGTACTAGATAAGGACAGCTTCAAGGGTACGCCAGATAAAGGGCATTAGACCTTGGAGGAAATTCACATATAGCGGGACCAGTCAGGAATAGTGTGCAAGCCGCCTGTACTGCATCTCCTGTAATTAACACTCTGTATAATTCATCGCTAAGACCGGCCTTCCTGTAATGTCAAGAACCATCTGTATTCTTCTAAAACCAACCGTCTTTTATGGAACTGTGCACTACCAGTGTCCGTGTATTATCCTGACTGATATTCAGTAAAAGTTCCAGTTTTTGTTGGCTATCCTGTGCTTGCTTCATTCTTCCACCATACTTTACACGGCGTGTCACCGTCTAATTGACACTGGCGTCACGAACTGTTAAATACCTGCCTGTTCCAGTATTTGCCCCAATTGAAGACGACAGTGGATCCCAGGTTAGTGGTCAATCTGCACTACAAAGCCCAGCATCCACTACTGACCCCCTGGGACACTGCATCGCTCTTTTTGGCGTCACGAACAGGATCCGCATACTTCTACAGTGCAGAGAAGTGTGAACTGTGTGCTTTAACTACTCCAGCACCGTATTACAAAGACTGTAACCCTTTATTTCTACAATCTGTGGATTACAATTGCGCCTGGGAGGAATCAAAGACGCTATGCTGTGTTGCGCTACCCCCAGAGAGAAAATCGCGTTTGTGGACTGTGTTTTACTGGACTTTTCATCATCCTGCTTGCTGTCAGTGAATTGCAGCATCAGGAAACCTAAAATGGCCGCCGGCGCCATGAGGCTTTTTACTGCGCCATCAGGATGTGCAGAGGCGCGAAAACTTGGCGCCGAAACCTTCCAAGAAGAAGGAGGAGATTGCCCTGGAGCGCCACCCACCTTGAGGAGTGACGACGCGACTGACTACCGTGAAGAGTTACGCCTGGGAGGCGGGCCTCCGATTGAGGTAGACCGGCCCAGTGTGTGGGAGGAGTCAGTGTCGACGCTGCACCCAGTGAGAGAGGAGAGAGAGCGGCTGGACAGCTGCCAGCGGGCGGAAGAATGCGCTGAGGCCCGGCGTCAAGCAGCAGCTGCCACCGTTACCCCAGAGGCCACTGTCCCTGAACCTCCGGTAGCTCCGACCACCTGCACTAAAGCTGAACTAGAGGCCCAACGTAAGAGGGTGTATTGGGTGGCGGACCTTGGCTGCGCTGGAGGCGTGCAGTGGTTTCCGTTTCCGAGGACGGAGGCTGAAATGGAGGCCGTGAAAGACAAACCTCCCCCTCTAAAAATTGTCAGAGGAGACGGGTTCCAAATGTGGCCGGCCTTGCCAGAAGAATTGCTGCAGGTTCCCTATGTCGACTCGTCATCTGAGGAAGAACAGGACACTCGTCTGTGAGTACTTCTGCCCTCTTGTCCATTTCCTTAATGGCCGTTTGTCCCTCCAGTTGGCAGAGCTGGTGAAGCTCGCTGCCAGTTACCCACGGCCGGTGGCCTCCTAGTTGAATGATGTGCCACTGTGAGTCAATGCTTCCAGCTGCCTTTGTTTTGTTTGGGACATCCGGTTTGCTGCTGAATTCCCGGTTGTGCCTTGAAGTTTTTGCACAAATTTTACCCCTTTTACCCCCATTTCAGGTTGAAAAGACATTTTTATGTCAGCACTATTTTAAAGGGTAAGCAGGACTTGCCAGGATAACAAGGCCCTGGTATTGTCAGAGTCCTGTATTGTCATTTTATATATGTGCTGCTGACAGTATTTAATAACCGGTTTTTCTATTCAAGTATATGTGCCCAGAGATGGACTTCCTATGTGCAAGCCTCTGAGAGGTTAATTTATCATGGACTTATTTATTGTCATGGACTATCCTGGTTCTTTCAACATCCGCTGTGCCAGGTCAGCGCCCCCGTTCCACTCACTATCCTGTGGAAAAAGAGAACGACGCCCCTTGTCACCGCACTTCGCCATTTCCAATTGGGTCTGATAAGAGTGTAAATGACATATCTGTATGCATGCATGTGTCTTCCTCTATTGCAGGTCATGATTCCAGTTGGGCGGGCCCTGATGGAGTACGAGGTCGTACTCAGCTTAAAGCAGCGGGGTATGTAGTGTACGGGAGAGTAATACCCCGTCACTACTGAAGGGTCACTTGGGTATTGTCGTTCCCCCTGTATTTAAGGGGAGGTTGGTATAGAATATCTTATAATGTCATGCTATGTATTTTCCTGTTACTGTGAAACGTGCATTTTGCAGGCCGGCTAGGGTGTAGTTCCAGCTCTGAGTCACTAGAGGGAGCTAGGGAACCCTAGGTTATATAAGGCCCAGTCAGGAAGTAGTAGCAGGAGGGAGACAGACTGTGGGAGCAGAGGTCAGAAATGATCCTGTGTCTGAGAGAAGGCCAGGCTATGGGCCTGTGAGAGCATAGCAGGCCTGAAGCCTGCCGGCTAGGAGAGGGTAGTAAAGGCCCTGTAACCGGGTTCCGGATCCAAGGAAAAGGTTCCCCTCCTGAGTCACCATCCGTTCAGCTGAAGCAGCATAAGTGAGCCACAAGCCAAGACACAGATTACCACAGAGGCCGATCAGATAAAGCGAGAGGTACTCAAGATAACAGAGGAGGTACTAGATAAGGACAGCTTCAAGGGTACGCCAGATAAAGGGCATTAGACCTTGGAGGAAATTCACATATAGCGGGACCAGTCAGGAATAGTGTGCAAGCTGCCTGTACTGCATCTCCTGTAATTAACACTCTGTATAATTCATCGCTAAGACCGGCCTTCCTGTAATGTCAAGAACCATCTGTATTCTTCTAAAACCAACCGTCTTTTATGGAACTGTGCACTACCAGTGTCCGTGTATTATCCTGACTGATATTCAGTAAAAGTTCCAGTTTTTGTTGGCTATCCTGTGCTTGCTTCATTCTTCCACCATACTTTACACGGCGTGTCACCGTCTAATTGACACTGGCGTCACGAACTGTTAAATACCTGCCTGTTCCAGTATTTGCCCCAATTGAAGACGACAGTGGATCCCAGGTTAGTGGTCAATCTGCACTACAAAGCCCAGCATCCACTACTGACCCCCTGGGACACTGCAGAACTACCTAAACTGAGACTGAAGCAAGACATGGAGCTGAATATCAGTAAGTACCTAACTAACTACCCTAGCCTGACACATTACTACCAGCACAGCCTGTTACTGGGATTCCTCACATCCAACTTGTAAGTATACCAGAGACTGTATTACTACTGTATTTAAACTGTTATCAAGTACCTGGTTATAATAAGGTTCACAGTTGGATTTAAACCTGCCTCATTCTTCTAACTCCATACTACTACAACTCTTAACATTTTGCACCGTCAAGGTGCTGGCATCACGACAATACCTAAGTCAGGGGCCCAGCTGCACAAGCACTCAGAAACCCAATCACCACCAAGGGCACCTCGATCACCACCTGGCCGGTGTCCCCTGTAACAGAGTGTGCCCCGGAGAATCCAGTGCTGTTCTCCCCTTCACTGCACTGCTGGCCCAGGGAGGTGTCTGCTAAACCGTGAGTACCCGATAAACTGTTTGTACACTTCGGCCCACCGTGACCCTCACGTGTTCTACCCCTGCGGACTGGCAAGCTGCAGATGGGAGCGCTGCGGCCTCTTCAAATAGCTGCTCAGCGGGGGTGCTGGTAATTGGACCCATAGTGATGACCTATCCTGAGGATAGGTCATCAATATTTTACTTCCAGAAAAACTCTTTAATTTATTGTTAGGTCTCTTTCACGCAACCGTATGGCTTTTTCAGTAGTTTGCGGTCCGTTTTTCACGGATCCGTTGTTCCGTTTTTGTTTCCGTTTCTGTTGCGTTTTTCCGTATGGCATACACAGTATACAGTAATTACATAGAAAAAATTGGGCTGGGCATAACATTTTCAATCGATGGTTCCGCAAAAATGGAACGAATACGGAAGACATACATAGTACATTCTGTATGTGTTAGTTTTTTTTTGCGGACCCGTTGACTTGAATGGAGCCACAGAACGTGATTTGCGGGCAATAATAGGACATGTTCTATCTTTCAACGGAACGGAAAAATGGAAATACAGCAACAGAATGCACACGGAGTACATTCAGTTTTTTTGCGGAACCATTTAAATGAATAGTTCCGCATACGGACCGTAAACAGAAAGGAAAAATGGTTGTGTGAAAGAGGCCTTACTGTGTTGCCATGAGAACGTGTTTGGTTCCTGTTATGGCAAATTATCACTAATGAACACTGGGCCTGATAGCATTTATTTTTCTACTACAATGAAGTTATGAAAGCTAGCAGTCGATCTATCAAACTTATGCTTTCAGAAACCTGCCTGGTTCCCTGTAACATTGTTCTGTATATCTGCAATGTGTAGCTTGCTATTGGTTGCAATTGTCTGATCTCACTGCTTTGCAAAGATTTCAGAACAAAACTAATCGCTATTTCCGATATACAATGCACAAAGGATTGCATCCAGTAAGTTGCACTTCATTAAATTTTCTTAGCTATATTTATACACAAATAAAGATCTGTTATGCAGATAAAGGAAACACAAACCATTTTTTGATACTTGGACTGAGCTTGTATCCGTTGCTGCTGCTGTCGTACTTCTGGTTCTGGCGTTTGCCCACCTATAAAAGAGTGCAGAGTAAACAAGCTACATTAAAAAGATCTAATGAAAACTATTTACACAGAGGAAGAAAGGTCTTGAGTAAATTCATGTTTAAACATCTTTTACTGAATACAGACGCCATCCGTGATTTGCGGACCGCAAAGCACACCACGGTCGTGTGCAGCAGGCCTAAAAAGGAATTTTGTAAATGCATCACATTACTTATTTTGTATTGATGCAAATGTCTAGGTTTTCACTTGCTTTTTAGTTCACAACTGCGATTGCATTCTTATTTTTCACCCCTTTCCCGACCAGCGGCGTAATAGTACGGAGCTGGCCGGGTCTTTAAAGATGGCTCCTGAGTGGAGCAGGTGCCATAGCCGCAGGTGGCTTGCTGTTTCTTATAGCAGACACCCGCGGCTAATATCTGCAACCGGCAGTAATGCTGATCGTGGATATTTAACCCCTCAGATGCCGTGGTCAATCCTGACAACGGCATCTGAGTGGGTTAAACACCGGAAGAGCGCACTTCCGGTGATGCTCCGGCCTCCCCAGGCGGCAATCGGAGGAGCCGGGGCTTGTGTGCAGCAGCCCCTGTCTTTGTGAATGAAAGGAGGCTGCTGCATAGTATTTCCTATGGAGCCCTTGCCTGTAATAGGGCTCCATAGGAAACTAGTAATTTTCGGATAGACTCCAATGCTAGTGCATTTGAGTCTATGAGAATAGCAATCTAATAATTGCTTGTTTAATTGAAAAATATAAATTCTAATCCCCTATGGGAACTATAAAAAAGCGTTTAAAAATTATTATTTTTTTTAATAAAAATATAAATTCTAATCACTCCCCTTTTCCCAAAATAAACATAAAAGAACTAAAAAATACACATCATGGGTGTCAGCATGTGCAAAAATGCCCATAGTATAAAAATATAAAAAAAACTTCCCTATATGCTCCAAATGATAGGCACTCGACGTCTGGAATCACTCTGAATTTACCATTTATTAATAAAACCTCATCAACTATATATATATTGCTAAAAAATATAATAAAATCACAAAATAAATATATTACTCAGGGAAATTAAAATGGGAATAACACTCAACAGTGGAATATGTCCACCTGGGGTAGAGCCACACCTGTGGAGCGTGTCAATACGTCACACACCACATAAACCAATTGTGACAAAAACCCTGCCAGAGATGTGCCACTGCAAAATAAATGCCGTCATCCAGTACACTCAAATGTAATGTTCCACATTATACATGTTATAAACCAGATATGTTGTCCTGAAGGGATCAGCGAATATACTGTATATGTTATGTATTCACTTAATCCTAATACAGTCGGCTGTTATCCCAATCATGTTACAGCGCTAGTTGGTCATGAAATTGCTATAAACTTATTTCAGTTAATAAATAATATAGAGGCTCACCCGTCTGTTAATATGGATATGGTGCACTTGACCTAATTGATTCACCCAATCAATGAATGTAACAAATGTAAAGTTAAATTAATAGCGGCAGGCACTCATTATCTACAACCACCCGAGGATGACAAGTCGTAAAAGAATCACATTTATTACCATATAAACCTAATAAAAACTAATAAGTAAAAACACACAAGGTATAAAAGTACAAAAGTAATATGATGCATATATTTATATTTACTTCCTATTGTGGTTGTATTCACTTCCTAATGTATCTAATACTGTGGTCCAGATATATATATCAGATTGATCACATAGAGATCTACAAGAAAATCGACCACAAAGGAAAAAAGAAAAAGAAAAAAATGAAAAATATGTAGCCACAGAATTGGGACCCAAAACAGATCAATAGTTTATCAATATAGAAAGTAAGTAGTTCATCAATGGTAAATAAATACATCGCAGACAATTATGGTTTATATCCAAAAAAAGGCCGCGCAGCTCAAACTCCTTCCATAGGGATGTTGATAATTAGGGTACGTTGATAGTATTTTTAGGTGCAATCGATCACTGGATTTCAAATTTTAGGTTCCTTTCACATTCAGATTTTTCATCTCCTGGGTGTTAAATAAGAGAACTGAACATAGTGAGGTACCGCAACTCTTCAATAGACAAATGTGTTTTATTGTACTCACATTAAAACAGATCCGTACATATAAAAGTATAAAATATTGCTTAAATATCGCGTGCCCGTCCCGGGTTTGGCTTTCACTTGCTTTGTCATGGGCTGCTCTGAATTCAATTGTCTAACCCACCCTTTTATACTCAGGTGCACGCTAATTAAATAGGCCATTTATACAATCCCAAAAGTGAAACTCCAAAACTCTTTACTATAAAATCGGCAACAAAAACATAACATCCATAAATATAATCCCCAATCAGCACATATTCTAATAAAATGACATTTCACAAGTAAAACATATTTCTCCTATCTCACAGCTTTCATGAGCAATACAAATAAAAAACGCATTCCTCTTCTCTAACGGTATTCACATACAGAAACGCACATAATTCTCAACCATGTTAATATAGCCACACCTTTTTTGGAATATACTATCACCCCTTCAGGCATGTCTTGATATCAAATTCTATTTTTAACCCATCAGGTTGCAATGTACGATAAATCTATTCTACCTCTTTTCTGGTAATTTTTACAGTCGGATCCTCCCCTCTCCATTTCATCTCGACCTTCTTCAAACCCACAAACTTTAGTCCTCCTGGGTTTTTAGGGTCCATTCACACGTCCGCAATTCGAACACGATCTGCACCTGAAAAAACCCTCAGTGGTTGTCCTTTTTCTTATTGTTGTTAGATGTTTTTACCGTAGGTGCTATTTTTAAACCCAAATTATTTGCACGTGTGTATACTATTTTTGGGTTTGATGGTATTAGTGGTCCTATAGTTTTATCCTTCTGCAGAAAAGACCAGTGTCTTGCAATGATGGTCTCGTTTTTTATACTGAGTGTTAAATCGAGACCATCATTGCAAGACACTGGTCTTTTCTGCAGAAGGATAAAACTATGGGACCATATAATACCAGCAAACCCAAAAATAGTATACACACGTGCAAATAATTTGGGTTTAAAAATAGCACCTAAGGTAAAAACATCTAACAACAATATGAAAAAGGACAACCACTGGCTGTGCTTTGAGGGTTTCTTCAGGTGCAGATCGTGTTCGAATTGTAAAATAACGATTTTCCCTAGAAAGACGACGAAAGCCTCTTCGACTAGCAATAGCTATTCATATGAAATTAAAACTTTTTGGACCTGCAATAGTAAGAATGTCATTTACTTGCTAATGTGTCCCTGTAGAAAACAGTATGTTGGTCGTACTAAGAGATGCCTAAAGAAGAGGATCTCAGAGCATGTAGCAAACATACGTAAAGGCTATGAGAATCATACTGTCTCAAAACATTTTAAGTTATGCCACAATAAAGACCCAACAGGTCTTATCTACACAGCTCTGACAACTGTGACACCAGAGTGGAGAGGTGGTGGTCTAATAAAAAAGATGTCAAGAATGGAATCTAAGTTTATATTTGACTTCGGTTCCCTAGTTCCAAATGGGTTAAATGCAGTTTGGGAATTTTTTGGCTTCCTGTGACCCCTTGACTTCTGACCTCCCCCTTTACGAATAAATCTTGTTCATATGTCAAGTATGGTATTTTAGGATATAATTATTATTAGTGAATTGATGCCGATGTGGACTAATAAGGATATTTAATGCTATAGAAATTGCTAGGTTTTATTATGTAATTAGTTTTTTTAGCCTCTTTTTAAATTCATTTTAAAATAAATTTTACATTGAATGTTATTTAATTTGTATTTAAACAGCAATGGCACAAAAAATGCAACTTCTAAAAAACCGCATTGTAAAAAAACCGCATAGAAACCGCATAAGGACTATACTGGGAAATCCGGGTTTTCCATGTCTCCCTGGGATGATGAGATTCCTGTCCGGACTTTGATTCTCACCATGATCTTACATAAAAGGATATGGGGAAACACTTCAAGGTTACCACTAAGGAAGGGGTCATCTAAGTAACCCCAAAACGCGTATGGTCTATACCTTGTACCGGCATGCTGGGACAGTAGCTCCCCTGGATTTTGGAACCAAACGGCTGTGATTAAGACCGACGAACACCGGAGCCTCGTGAGCAGATATCCAGGTGACGTTGTGTCCACAGCGAATCTTTTAGGTCCGGATAAGGATAAGAATACACCGGCCAGGTAAAACTGACACAGTTGTATGAATAGGTGGGACGCCACCTATATACATTATTGCACTGTGTCCTTGTGATTATTTACAAAGGACTGGCAACACTTATCCATGCCCCGCTGATAAAGAGTGGCACATAAGACTTATTATTCCATCTGAGGCATATGCGATTTCATGATTATTTTGAAATAATAATATCCACTTCAAACAGGAATTGCGGTTTCTCAGATTCAAATAAGAATTGCGTTTTTTTCACATTTACACAATATAATTGTGGTTCATGCTGTTTACATCTCGGTTGAGACATTGCTGCTATCAATATGCTGTTGAATTTATGTGAATTTACGTGATTTTATTGTAATAATATATTTTATTGTTATATTGTATCGATATATTTTATTGTTATATTTACTGCTATCGTGGGAGTTAATCCCTTATTAAATAGTCCTCTCACTTACTCCATATTTGAGTGCCTGGTTTTACTGGGTTTTTTCGCAATTTTCTTCTGTGACTGGGTGGGTCACATAAACCAAGAGCACCTTTAATCCAGATTACCCAGCTGTAGTGATCCACAGACTTCTTGTTTTGGCCTGTTTTTCAATTGAGTTGTACAGTTTATAGGTCACATTAAAGGTGGAAAAAGTTCAGAAATTATTGATCTTTGTCTCATTTTTTTACAGCATAGAAACCTGATATTTTGACAGTGGGGTGTAGACTTTTTATATTCACTGTAAGTGGTTAAAATGATGGTTACAATGTCCCTCAAGGGTTAAGTTAATCATCCCACAAAAGGACTTCCACTTTAGTTCAATGGATTTAAGTCAATCCACAAATAATATCCCTTCATATTCATATAATCAATATAATAAATTAACTATAGTGGACACGACTTTAAATGGTAGATGTCACTTACACTGCTCCCAATGTTAGTAGGGGTCAGTAGAATTTTTACTTGCCGCCGTTTTGTGGTGTCCCACGTGTCCGGCTGGGTACATAGACATTTTTTACCTTTCTCCTGAAGAGTAAAGGATAGGTAGAATCTTTTCCTCCGACTGCGCCGCTCCTCACTATTCACATCGGGCGTCCCACGTGGTTCGATAGTTCAAAGTTTAGATTGTCACGTGTGCCGGCACTGAGCTTGCAGTCCTGCCTTCAATAGGATATCGGGAGGAAAGTTGTAGATTTTCACAGCGGCACTTGTATATACTGTACATTTGCCAAAGTTTTGTCTCTATTGAGTATCCATGGCTATTAAATGGGAGTAATCCACATTTGCAGGTATATGGGCACCAAACGCATTTCAGAGTGTAACCTTACTCCTTCCTCAGTGACATCAATCCACTGAACACGTGGGACGCCGACCAGGCACTCTAAACCACACGAAAGTAAGCACAAGAAAATAGTACTCACGATCAGAAGGAGGACACGAAGGTAAGACACACCGGTGCCGTGTATCACGTGGGGCGCCACAACCGACACCCGACTCCGCTCCTCAACAGTGAGTAACAAACTGTTATATTGCGCAACTGTGTGATGCACTAGTACGGAGGATTGATCACTTATTACTCAGTATTGGCATATAGAAAGACATTTGAATAAGATCCAGTCAGCAGTCTCAAATGAGTCTGGATAAATAATGAAGGAGTCGTATAAATGTGAATAAGAAGCATGCAAAGAAAATGAACTGATACTATTAACAGACTTACAATTCTGTGATAGAGTCAGATATATGGGGATACAACCTATCGCCTTACTCAACACCGGTATCAAGACTGAAATATAAGTTTGTAGCAATTTCATGACCAACTAGTGCTGTAACATGATTGGGATAACAGCCGACTGTATTAGGATTAAAGGGAACCTGACACCTGGATTTTTGGTATAGAATTGAGGACATGGGCTGCTAGATTTCCGCTAGCACATCCGCAATATACAGTCCCCATAGCTTTCTGTGCTTTTTTGTGTCAAAAAAAAGATTTTATAGATATGTACTGTAAATTAACCTTAGATGAGTCCTGTCTCCTCCATGCTTGAGAGATGTGTCCAGCGTTCTCTGACTCTGAGCCCAGCCACGCCCACTGTGAAGGAGCCCAGCACCACCCCGCATCCTCCAAATCTCCTCCTTGCTCCCCGATGTCACAAAGCTAGAGCGCTGTAATCTCGCGATGCGCGAGCTAGCGCATGCACACGGAAGGAACACTATGCCGACACTGCGCATGCACATCGCGAGATTACGGCACTCGAGCTTTGTGACGGGCTACTTCACAGTGGGCATGGCTGGGCTCCGGAAACATTAGTAGTCTCATTTACATATATTTAAAAAATCATTTATTTTACACAATAAAAGCATACAGAGAGCTATGGGGACTGGATATTGCGGATGTGTTAGCGATGATCTAGCAGCCCATGTCCTCAGCTCTATACCCAAAATCCAGATGGCAGGTTCCCTTTAAGTGAATACATAACATATATTCGCTGATCCCTTCAGGACAACATATCTGGTTTATAACTTGTATAGTGTGGAACATTACATTTGAATGTACTGGATGACAGCATTTATTTTGCAGTGGCACATCTCTGGCAGGGTTTTTGTCACAATGGATTTGTGTGGTGCGGACGTATTGACACGTGTAACATCCAAGAGTATGTCACTAAACTCTGTCTCCCTGCTACAACATGTCAAGTGTATATGTATTACCATCTTGTGTAGTCAAACTATGCATTTTCATCATTATATGTATTTTCCAGGCCTGTGTGATATATTATGCTGTCATTTCCCTATCCGCCAGCAGGTGGCAGCAATATGTAGCAGACCATAGCTAGGTTAGTATATCTAGTCTGGAATAGTCTATTCCAGTCTAGTCTCCCCTGTGTGAGCAGAAGTGGGATGTTCCCATGTCCTGTCTCATGAGGAGGAGAAGGAAGTTAGTTAGTGTACCAGCCACCCCTGTTGGGGTAGGTTGTGTTAGTAGGAGCTCCCAGTTACAGGGATCCCAACCTAGGATCCAGCCTTGGCTGAGGCCAAGGATCCATCTTCCCAGCCTGAGTCATCTATCTCAGCTGGTGCCAAGCAAGCAACAACCTCCAGAACTTCAGATCTCCAGGACGACCTCATTCCCTGCGAGCAGTGCTGTGATTACTAATCCAGAGTCCAGGAGAAGGCAAATTCCTCCTCAGCTAGTCAGGCCCACGTCAAGCAGAAGACAGACAGTTCAGAAGATAAATACCTGTCCAGATTCTTTAGGCATATGATCAGAAGCAGAATAGATATAAATTCCTGCCACATATTGCCAATACCTGTCTGGGACCCAAAAGACTATTGCTGTAACTCGTATGGATATCTGTTGCCATTAAGTAAAGACAAGTTGGATTATATCTCCCGTTTGGATCTCAATTATTCCACCAATACTCCTACTGACCACACTCAATTTTATTGCAAGTGAGCCAGGATCCAGGAGTCCAGCCGTACCAAGGTAGGAGACACCATTGACACTACCATATCTGCTATACTGAGACATTATCCCCCTCTGGCATTTCTCGCCTGATACGTGAGTTATAACATCTTAAAGGGCCCTGTACAGTACCTGCACAAGCTGCAATTGGCATCGCAAACTACTTATAGACTTTCATACACATATCCTGACCCACTGTATTATACTAGTGTCCTGCTCATTGCACACACTCCACAGGTGTGAGTCTACCCCAGGTGGACATATTTCACTGTTGAGTGTAATTCCCATTTTACTTTTCCTGAGTAATATATTTATTTTGTGATTTTATCATATTTTTAACAATATATATAGTTGATGAGGTTTTATTAATAAATGGTAAATTCAGAGTGATTCCAGACGTCGAGTGCCTATCATTTGGAGCATATCATTTTTAATGCATGGTGAGTCATAGCGATTAGTGCACCAATTCCATATCAGTGAACAGGGGAGACTGTTTGATGTTTGCACCAGCAATAATTATTATCTTCCCTATATAGCAAACAGCAAAACTGAAAAAAGCGTCAAAATGGCCGATTCAATGTTTTTGGTCGCTTTATTTTCTATAAAACAATTTAATAAAAAGTGATCAAAAAGTCATACACACCCCAGAATGGTATAAATGAAAAGTTCAGATTGCTCCGCAAAAAATGAGCCCCCCATATGAAGCATATGTAAGTGGAGCGCAGTTTGTAGTGAGGCTCTGCACCCTTCACCCCTCACAAACAGCACTACAAGTGGAGGCATCGTGTCCTAGTCACATTCTAGGACTGTTTGCTTGCGGCCATTTGAAATAATTCTGAGAGAACTCCTTTAAGGACACTTCTTAGGAGTAAGGGACATAGTAAAAGGTCTGAAATTGCATTATTATACTAGTAAATTGGTTTACATATTAGGACACTTTCTTTTGTTTCCTTTCCTTACTTACCCAGTATCATAGGGGGCAGATGTATAGGTCCAGGCCTTTTAGATTCCTTGAAGCGCTCATATTCCTCTTCTTCTTTTCTTGCCACTTAAAGACAATAATAAAGTTTTTCTCGTGTTGTTAACTTGGCTTTTTTTATAACACTGATCCACTGACAAATGTCACTGTGAAATCATTACAGAAGTAGCATAGTTCGTAATCTAACACAGATGCGCTCTGTAATTGTATATTTATTTGAGAACCATAAACTGAGTCAAGATTACTATGCAAATGATTAATTTCAATTATTGTATTTTAATTTTCCATCTGCTTACTAAAAGAACAGCTGCAGACTGACTCTATTGTGTGTCATATATGCGCCCTTGCCCTTCCTCGTTGTTAACGTAAAAGCTCACCAGTAATGTTAATGTTTTCATGTTACATGCCAGAAAAAGTACAGAAGCAATAGGCATATTGTATACGGTATGTGATGTTTTTACTGCTGTATCTGCCCTATGTATTTTGCAAAATGTATTGTTTGTCATCATAAATTATGAATCATAAGGCCCCTTTTAGGGCTCTTGCACACGACCGTATGGCTTTTTCAGTATTTTGCAGTCCGCAAAAAATTGATCTGCAAAAAATACGCATGACGTCCGTGTGCATTCTGTTTTTTGCGGAACGGAACAGCTGGCCCCTGATAGAACAGTACTATCCTTGTCCATTATGCGGACAATAATAGGACATGTTTCATCTTTGAACGGAACGGAAAAACGGAAATACGTAAATGGAAGGCATACAGAGTACCTTCCTTTTTTTGCAGGTCCATTGAAATGGATGGTTCAGTATACGGTCCGTATACGGAACGCAAAAAAAGGAACGTAAACGAAAAAAAAAGAGTTTGTGTGCAAGTGGCCTTAGGCCCCTTTCACACGAGCGTTGCAGATTGGGGCCGGATGCGTTCAGGGAAAATGGTGCGATTTTGACACTAAAACAAGTAAGTTTTCACTGTGATTGCGTTCCATGTTTGCGTTTATTCCGCGCGAGTGCAAAACATTGCAATGCGTTTTGCACGTGTGTGAGAAAAATCGGCAGGCTTGGTACCCAGACCCGAACCCGGACTTCTTCACAGAAGTTCAGGTTTGGGTTCAGTTTTCTGTAAATTTTATTATTTTCCCCTATAACATGGTTATAAGGGAAAATAATAGCATTCTTAATACAGAATGCATAGTACAATAGGGCTGGAGGGGTTAAAAAAAAATAATAATTTTAACTCACCTTAATCCACTTGACCGAGTAGCCCGGCTTCTCTTCTGTCTTCTTCTTTGCTGTGCACAGGAAAAGGACCTGTGGTGACTTCACTGGGGTCATCACATGGTCCGTCACATGATCCATCACCATGGTGATGGATCATGTGACGGACCATGTGATGAGCGCAGTGACATCATCAATGGTCCTATTCCTCAAAGAAAAAGACAGAAAAGATGCCGGCTGCGCAAATAAGTGGATGTGGTGAGTTAAATTATTATTATTTTTTTAACCCCTCCAGCCCTATTGTAGTATGCATTCTGTATTCAGAATGCTATTATTTTCCCTTATAACCATGTTATAAGGGGAAACAATACAATCTACACAACCTTGAACCCAAACCTGAACTTCTGTGAAGAAGTTCGGGTCTGGGTACCACATTCAGTTTTTTATCACGTGCGTGCAAAACGCATTGCATCCGCTCGATAAAAACTGAACAACGGAACGCAATCGCAGTCAAAACTGACTGCAATTGGGTACCTACTCGTGCGGGTTTGCCGCAACGCATCCGGACCTTATCCGGACACGCTCGTGTGAAAGAGGCCTAAGGGTAGTAAAAGGGACCAGGGCCATGTTCATATGTGCCCGCATTGCTAAGAAAAATGCAATTTTTAATAAATGAAAATGAAGCTCTAAGTGCAATAGGGGCATTGCCGTTACACCCTGCAAAAAATAAGCTCTCATACAGCTCTGTACGCATAACTACAAAAAAGTTATAGGGTTCAGAATTTTTTTTTCAAGGTTTTTAATTTTTCGCAGTATTAAAATGCAAGAAAAACTATACATGTGTGATATTGTTTTCATTGTACTGACCTGGAGAATGAAGGTAAAAGAGCAATTTTACTTCATAGAAGATTTTTTTCCAATTCCACCCCAATTGCACATTTTTTCCTGCTTCCCACTAAATTGTATGCAACTGTAAATGGTGCCATTAGAAAATATTACTTGTCCCACAAATAATAAGCCCTCAAAAGGCTATGTGAACGGAAAAATTTAAAAATGTTATGACTTTGGGAATGGGTGAAAAACGAAAATGCAAAAACAGAAAGCAGACTGGTCCTCTAAGGGTTAAGCAACTTGTAAAATTAGATACATTTGGTGCAAATTACTGTAAGGCATACTGAAGAGAAATTGGCTTCAAAAATTCTTCTCATGATAAATTCCCCACTAGGATCCGTTACAATGCTATGCTGAAGCTTTTCAGGTTATATGGAGTCTTGCACAATAATAAACAGTTGTGATGAAGCAATTTGGAGTTTGTCTTATTTTATAACATTTAAGATTTGTACATTGTAAGAGTGGCATAATGCAATCATAGCGGTTCAAGAACAGGTTTCACAGTTTGACCATCTGACTAGGCCCTAGGAGATGAAACTTACTGTTTTTACTCTGAAATGTCATAGTAATGAACAACCTCCTAAATGTTCTCTATAGGATGCTAGTGAGCTTATTTCCAACTCTTTGAATTATTTAAATTCATATTTGAACATTTTTCATGAAAAAAAAAAGTTTTCACTAGAAATGTAAAATATCACATTGGTACAATTAAAGGGATAATTACACAAAATGTTTTTTTTTTCCCATTGGAATAATTTTTTTAATGATGATTCTGTGTTTAGACATTGCTGTTACCTACTATCTTATGCTGGTGGATGCACATGGTCAGTAGCTCTGTCCCACCTGCTGAGGCCTCCTGTATATAGACAGCAGAGTAAGGCCTCTTTCACACAGGCGTCATATTTTTGGCCCGGATAAGAGGCGTGTGCGTTGCGGGAAAATGCGCAATTTTTCTGTGCGAGTGCAAAACATTGTCATGCGTTGCACTCGCGTGAGAAAAATCGCGCATGTTTGATACCCAAACCCGAACTTCTTCACAGAAGTTCGGGCTTGGGATTGATGTTCTGAAGATTGTATTATTTTCCCTTATAACTAGTGATGAGCGAACTTCTGTTTTAAGTTCGGCGTCTAAAGTTCGGCTTCCGGTTAGCGGAGAATCCCGATATGGTTCCCGATATGGATTCCGACTTCCGTTGTGGTCCGTGGTAGCAGAATCAATAATCGGCCATTATTGATTCCGCTACCACGGACCACAACGGAAGTCGGGAACCATATCGGGATTCTCCGCTAACCGGAAGCCGAACTTTAGACGCCGAACTTAAAACAGAAGTTCGCTCATCACTACTTATAACATGGTTATAAGGGAAAATAATAGCATTCTGAATACAGAATGCATAGTAAAACAGCGCTAGAGGGGTTAAAAAAATAAACAAGTTAACTCACCTTATCCTCTTGATCGCGAAGCCGGCATCTCCTTGTGTCTCCTCTGCGCTGAACAGGACCTGGGGACTGGGGTGAGCATTAAATAGAGGTTAAGGACCTTTGATGACGTCACTCCGGTCATCACATGGTACGTCACATGATCTTTTACCATGGTGATGCCGGCTTCGCGATCAAGTGGACTAAGGTAAGTTAAATTATTATATATTTTTTTTAACCCCTCTAGCGCTGTTTTACTATGCATTCTATATTCAGAATGCTATTATTTTCCCTTATAACCATGTTATAAGGGAAAATAATAATGCTCGGGTCTCCAGCCCGATCGTCTCGTAGCAACCGTGCGTGAAAATCGCACCGCATCCGTACTTGCTTGCGGATGCGATGCGATTTTCACGCTTCCCATTCACTTCTATGGGGCCTGCGTCGCGTGAAAATCGGACAATATAGAGCATGCTGCGATTTTCACTCAACGCACAAGTGATGCGTGAAAATCACCGCTCATGTGCACAGCCCCATAGAAATGAATGGGTCAGGATTCAGTGCGGGTGCGGGTGCAATACGTTCACCGCACGCATCGCACCCGCACGGAAAACTCGCCCGTGTGAAAGGGGCCTAAGGCCCCCTTCACACGGGTGTCGCGGGTGAGGGCCGGATGCGATGCAGGTGCGTTCAGGAAAAATTGTGCGACTAGGCATGCAATTTCAGTCAGTTTTGACTGCAATTGCGTTCCGTTGTTCAGCTTTTTCTGCGCGAGTGCAATGCGTTTTGCACGCGCGTGAGAAAAAACTGAATGTGGACCCAAACCCGAACCCGGACTTCTTCACTGAAGTTCGGGTTTGGGTTTGGTGTTCTGTAGATTTTATTATTTTCCATTATAACATGGTTATAAGGGAAAATAATACAGTGAATAGACTTTAATGGGGTCCGGGGTTGCTTATCCCTATCATCTTCGAGCAACCATTCGTGAAGATCACACTGCATCCACACTTGCTTGCGGATGCTTGTGATTTTCACACAGCCCCATTCATTTCTATGGGGCCTGCATTGCGTGAAAAATGCAGAATATAAACATGCTGCGATTTTCATGCGACGCACAAGTGACGCGTGAAAATCACCGCTCATCTGAACAGCACCATTGAAGTGAATGGAATTCTCGGCCGTGTGAAAGGGACCTAATTCCTGCTATTGTAAGGACCAGCCAATACAAATCAGTGCTTCAGAAGCAGTTTCTTTACAGGGGGCACCATGATATGTAAGTGACAGCGACATGTAGGCAAAGGATCATTTTTTAACAAGTGGTTCCACATTCCAGATTCTGCAAAGCTCTCCACAGTACTGCACCCCTACATCTTCTCCTTTATCTCTGTCCACCTCCCATCCCATGCTCTTCCTTCTGGCAATGATTTAGGACAAACATCGGCCAAAATCAAAACCTATCACTCCTGTCTTCAAGATTGCTCTTAAGCTGCAGTTCCGAGCAATAAGGTTAATTCCCAACACCCACAGTTTTAGGTGCTCCCTAAAGAAACATCCCCTAATCCTTCTAATCTAACTGTTCTTTATTCAGGGCAATTTCCCAGGGCCCCCATCCCTAAATGGGGCCCCCTGCTGAGCTGCCCAGACAGATGTGTGCAGCATACGGGTAGGTTACCCGACACTGCTAGATGGTAATGTGTATTTCCCTTTAAGCTAGTCAGGCCTGCTTCAGGCAATCCTTGTCATCGCCAGCAGAGGGAGCCCCCAGTTCAGTATAAATAGGCTAGGGCCTAGCCCAGGAGAGAGAGAAGTTTCTAGACTCAGTGTTGAGAGGTTCAGAGCTCAGTCAGCAGTGCTGAGACTGCATCTCTGGTGTGTAGGGTCCTACTCACCCAGCTTTCCAGGTCAGTGATACCTGAAGAACTCCAAAGGCAGAGCCAACCGTCAGGAGGGAAGAAGACCTCTACCAAGTATTTGCTCAAGGGTTATTACCAAGAATTAGGTGTCTGGACCTTGAGAGTATTACTGCAAGTAGAGTTAGAGGAAAGCCCGGATCCTAGGAGGCCTGTCTCGAAGTTAACCTTGTTGTAAGTGAAAGCTTGAACCTCCACTGTTAACTGCATGAAAAGGGTGAAATAACTCTGGAACTGTATTAACTGGCTGTTTACCCTATTACGTATCCATGCAGTAAAGTTGACCTGTTGTATGAATACCAGAGTTACTCCATTATTTCACCTATCATTAAACGGCGTGCCACCGTTTAATTGGCACTGGCGTCACAACATTCATCACCTGCCTGTTCCAATGCTGACCCGTTTGAAGACGACAGTGAGTCCCAGGTTAGTGGGTTATCCTGCACTACAAAGCCCAGCATACCTAAAGCTACACTACTGACCCCCTGGGACACTGCATGTGTCAGAGAGCTGGTGGCCGCACCTGAGAGGAGCACAGACAGCACAGCAAGGAGCGCTGGTCCCTGGTCTCCCGCCCACTGTAGCCCGCAGGGTCCTTATGCTGTAGTGAGGAGCTGGGTGCTGCATCCATAGCACCGCCTCCACAGCAGTCAGGCCTTGGCCCCGCCCCCTTCCTCTCTCTCACCAGAGGCCCTCCACTGTGAATGAAGTAGCCTCCTCTAGCCTGCTCCCGAGGTGTACTGGTGAGTTCAGAATGTCACCCTCTAATGACCTGACATATTTGCTGCCGCCCCTCTCTCTTCTTTGTGCTGCAATAAATTACAAGGGCTGCTTGTTAGCTGATGTGCCCTGCAGTGGCCAGCACTGCAGCAAGGGACACGCCTCCTACAAAAAATCTGTCAGAGGGAGCGCAGACACCGGAGCCTATAACGGGCGAACGGAGCGGCGCCCAGGCATACTAGTAAGTGCAGGGGGACCCCTGGGCGCCGCTCTGCCCACTGATCTAGTTAGTTTTTAGTTTATGCTGTAGTGAAAGGTCCTCTTTAACAGGGTTAAGACTCATGCAGACATCCGTGGAACACGGTCCATGAGATACTGGACTGGCATCCTGCTTAGTGCAGGAGCGCACAGCGTCATTGGTTGCTATGATGCCGTGCGCTTTGTGCCGCCGCCACAGTACAGTATTACACTCGTATAGATCAGGATGCCAGTCCGGTATCTCACGGACCGTGTTCCACGGACATCTGCATGAGTCTTAACCCTGTTAAATAATCAGAAAACACCTGAAAATAGTCACTGTTACCAGTGCTCTGCATATAGAGACAGCGGGGACATGTAGATAATTTGTTCTCTGCGTTCAAAGTAAAAATATAAATATCAAATAGAAAGAAATCTGAAAAAAAATAAAAAAATGCAAGTAAAAAAAATTAATAAAAAAATATGGATTTCTTCAGGTCTCCTGGGCAAACTTGCTAAGGGAAGCACACTTAGGGCTCATGCACACAAACGTGTCCCAGCCGTTCCGTGCTTTGGGGACCATAGTTTGAAGTCCCCACGGGCACCATCAACTTGAATGGGTCCGTGATCTGTCCACACTGTAAAAAAAATAGAACATATTTTTTTTGCGGTGTAGAGACACAGAAAGAAACCCAATGGAAGTACTCCACAGTGCTTCTGTGGGGTTCCGTGCCTCCGTTCCACACTGCTCCTCCTGGATTGCAGACCCATTCAAGTGATTGGGTCCGCATCCGTGATATGGTGAGCACACGGTCAGTGCCCATATACTGCAAACGAGCAACGGCCGTCTGCATGAGCCCTTAGGCTGAGTTCACACTTCAGTTATTTACATCAGTTATAGCGAGCCAAAGCCAGGTGTGGGTCAAAAACACAGAACAGGAAGAAAATACTTCCATTATACCTTATCTCTGAAGGCTTTACTACTGGTTTGGGCTCACAATAACTGATGGAAATAACTGATCAAATAACTAAAGTGTGAACTGGGCCTTACCTGCTTTCTGACACTGGCTCTCGGCTCTGGTGCTCTCGGGCCTTTGCTCAGGTCCCTGGATGTCATCATCCATTTTGACGCTGCCTGCAACCAATAGTGGGCCACGGCGGTGACTTCTCCCCTTGCTACTACAGATATCGTCTGGTGACAGGCTCATGCAGCTTTATTCCTACTCTGCTATTTTGTAAAGACAGCTGGACCATTGTACAAAACAAGATCTTTTTACCTTACGTGTCACCCCATCTCCTCGTAGATTGTAAGCTCTTGTGAGCAGGGCCATCTCTCCTCTTTTATTGTTCGCTTGTTTGTTGCTATGTAATATATGATTTTGCTTGTACAGTACCTGAACACTCTAATTGTAAAGCCTGTGGAATATGTTGGTGCTATATAAATAAAGATTATTATAAATGAATATGTTTTATGTTTTGTATGATCTAACTGTGAAATGTAATATTTTATCTGGGAAAGTTGTTAAATGACGTCCCATTTGTGGTCACGACCACCACTGGAACCATTTGTGCTTGTCTGCTTTTTACTATTCATGACCTATCCTGAGGAAAGGTTGTCAATATCAGATCAGCGGGGGTCCACCAAATAGGACACCGTACAAACAACACCACACACCGTAATCCAGCACACCTGATACTGCCTGGGCTCCATACAGCAAGGTGCATGGCAGCCCCAGGCAGCACTGCATCCAGACTTATGGTTCACCCCTCCGGGTAACCAGTCCCCTTCCGGAGGTATCAACATACCGGGTGACGAATAGCATACATGCAGGGACCAACACCAACAACAGCCCAGACATGTAACAACTAACAAAACGCTTCACACACCCAGAACATAAACCAACATCACATATACAACAAGTGAGGGTAAAGGTACATGGAGGGTACATGAGGGAGGGCAATTTATGTTCCATGAAGTGGCCCTCAAGGACTGGGCAGAAACACCCAGGCAAGGAGCAAAGCTCCAACACCAAGCAAGGCTGTAGTAAAACTGCTCCCAGCCAGCAAGCCACAGGTATATATCAAGCCCACGGCCACACCCAGGAAACACCTTAATCCACACTAGCAAGAAGATTAACCCCTTGCCCACCAAACAGCAGGAAGGCAAACCTTAAAGGGAAAGTGCACATGCAAACTGCCAACAACAGGTTGCCACTGGCAACCAGTCTGCATTGCAACCGCGTCACGGTCAAACACCATTATGACTCCATTCCTACAGAGATTCTGCTAAAGATCATATTAAACTGTATTCAGGATCATAATCCCTGACAATGAGAGCAGAGAGGGGGATAGTCAGCTCTTTACCTCAGTGTTGTGAAGTAACTTGTCCTGCTGTGTGATTAGGACAGGTTAGGTTTTGTGTGTACTAATAAGACGGCAGCCATTTTATTTTTTCCTAATGTTTGTTCGCCAGGCAAAACGAGCCATTATAACTAATGAAAGGTATTTGGGAATATAGTTACAATAAAGTAATATTCACTTGTATAAACTATGTGAACTGAGTATGCTGCCATATAGAGCGGCGCCCGGGGATCTCACTGCACTTACTATTATCCCCGGGCGCCGCTCCGTTCTCCTGTTATAGGCTACGGTACCTTTGCTCCTAAAGTTATAGTAGGCGGGTCTTCCCTTGTCCTGTGGGCGTCTCCTTCTCCTAGGCTGCAGCGCTGGCCAATCGTAGCGCACAACTCACAGCCTGGGAGAAAAAAACCTCCCAAGCTGTGAGCTGTGCGCTACGATTGGCCAGCGCTGCAGCCTAGGAGAAGGAGACGCCCACAGGACAAGGGAAGACCCGCCTACTATAACTTAAGGAGCAAAGGTACCGGAGCCTATAACGGGGGAACGGAGCGGCGCCCGGGGATAATAGTAAGTGCAGTGAGATCCCCGGGCGCCGCTCTATATGGCAGCATACTCAGTTCACATAGTTTATACAAGTGAAAGGTCCTCTTTAAGTATTTTCATTTTTTTTATTCCTGGAGAACCCCTTTAAGCTCCACCTTTTTGCTGAGTTCTTGATCCAAAGAAAGGAGAGATCAGCAGGAGACTAACTTTTTTGTTCTCTACAAAATTTCTACTACACTGTGTCAGGATTATGGAGGAAGCGATGCAGACTTACAAACAGTGACGAAAGCTATATTTATTGCTTATTTTTATTATTCATTTGCAGGTTTAGTGTTTTTTTTAACAATAAGTCTGTACAGGCTCGGACTGGCCCACCGGGGAGCCTGGGAAATCCTTGGTGGGCCCCCAAACCAGCAAGTGAGCTTCCTTGCTTAGAGGCTGTCTGTGATGAGCTCCGCCTGTACACAGTGGGGTGAATGCTGCCTGCGATTCATTATAAATGAGAAGGAGGGCTCCATACCAGCGCTGGTTAATGGGAACGTAATCAGCGCTCCTGGTCAGTAAGGCTATTTCCACATGATCAGATTTTCATAAAATCGCTGCAAAAAAAGAGGCATTTTGCAGAAATTTTATGTAAATTAGATCATGTGGAAACAGTCTTACTTTGACCAGAAGTGCTGATTGGACTAAAACCAGTCAGTCAATACCACTGACAGGATCTCCTCCAATGAGGCAGCTCTGCTAGAAGGACTGCTGCCTGTGTGATCAGTCTGGAGCCCTGTCCTGCTGCGAGGGGGAGAAGTCTGGCTCAGGACCTGGGGACACAACTAGCAACACAGAGGGCCATGAGGTGAGGAAGGAATATATGTATTGTAATTGGTTTAAAAAAGTGTCTACATGTATGACAGTGTGTGTATGTAAGAGTACCTACATGTATGACAGTGTGTATATGTAAGAGTTCCTGCATGTATGACAGTGTGTGTATGTAAGAGTACCTGCATGTATGACATTGTGTGTATGTAAGAGTACCTGCATGTATGATAGTGTGTGTATGTAAGAGTACATGCATGTATGATAGTGTGTGTATGAAAGGGTGCCTGCATGTATAACAGTGTGAATAGGAAAGAGTGCTGGCATGTGTAGAAGTGTGTGTGTAGCAGAGTTCTGTTGCTGTATCTATGCACAGAGCTTGGTATTGTTATGGTATCTAAGTATTGAGCTTGAAGGGGGTGCCTAAGTTCACATTTTGGGGTCAAACTACAGGGATGATGTGTCACAGCCATTATCTCTGGCTGTGACCTTCCGTCCTTGCTCATTCGGCACTCCTCGCTGCAGTTTCAATTCTGTGTGTTCTTTGTGATTCTTTATGGGTTAACTCCCCTGTGTTCCTATCTGGAGTTAATCCTCTCTGTCTGCTCCATGGGTGTGGCCTCTCTGCTGCACTCATGGAACCTGTATATAAGGCTGAGGTTTCCTCAGTTCTGTGTCAGCTCTCGTGGTGTGTGTTGTCTTGTCCTGCTCCTTGTTTGTACTCACTCTCCCATGCTGCTGACCCATGGGATCCGTGTCTGTCTGTGCTCTGTGGGTTTCCTACTTGTTCATTGCCGTCCTCTTTCCTGTGTTTCTGTTATCTGTTCTGCTAGTTATGTTTGAGTCACCTTGTGTGTATTTATATCTCTCTGTTAAGCAGCAGCGTGCCTTGCTGCAGAGTTCTATGGGCAAGGCCACGCAGTATACCACTGGTGGAGCTAGTCCTTCTCTGCTTGTGTTTTTAGTTGCCTGCTTGTATTTGCCTGTTTGTTATGTTTGCCTATGTACCGTCGTTACCTGTTGTCCGTTTGCTCCTGTTGTCACTAGTTGTCTAGTTCACACTCCAGAGTGGACCCTGGCAATTCCCTGCGGCAAAGCCTAACCCTACCATCTGGGGCCCTAGTGAATACCAGGAGTTTCTTAGTCACCCCCCTCTGGAGTATTACTAGACAGTGGCACAGTGGGGGGTTTCCTCCCACTGTGCGGACGGTACATAGAGCTCTCAATTTCCCTGTGTTTCCCTCCTTGGGTTCTGTTTGTGCAATAAACTCTGTTGTGACTGTACCGTATTGCTTTTTTTTTTTTTTTTGCTCGGCGACGCGGAGGTCTCTCCTGGGACCTCCAACTCTTTTTTTTTTTTATATTTTTATTATAAGTTTCCAAGTATAAACAAGAGGTATCAGGGTACCAAGGTATAGGCTCGCAGGCCACGCAAAAGTGATTTTAAGTACAGAGTAGGTACATCACAGATACAAAAATAGTGCAACATGTATAAATTAGCAAGAGAATCAATTACTAACAGACTTGAGAGAGGCATACACTGATGAGAGAGATGCGGAGCTAAGGACGGGTGGTTAGCGGTATCACCTGGTGCGACGGGATTTGAGAATGCAGCGGGTGTTAAGGAGGTCCTCCGGGTGGGGTGCACATTATATTATAAGGCAGAACCAAGTAGCTACATATAATAGTTCAAAACGACTTAGGAGCCGTTAGAGTTCACTAAGATTTGGGGGTTCTGTAATTAGACCAAAGGGACCATTTTTTGAGAAATGTCAAATGTGTGCGTGTTTCCCAAGAGGACAATTCCTCGAACCTATGGAGCTGATCTATTTTATGGATCAATTGTTCTAGAGTTGGGACTAAAGGTTGTAGCCAAAATTTAGGGAGCAAAAGGCGAGCCGCCAACAGCATTTGTGTGAAAATCAAGGGCGGTTTCACATGTTCCTTTTCTTGGGAGAGGGATAAGAGGGCAATTTTTCGGGCTACCGAAAAAACCTCACTCCCCCACTTATAGATGACAGGGCATATCCACCAGATGTGGAGAAATGTTCCTCTCTCCCCAAGGCACCTCCAGCAGGTGTCCGAAGCAGTCTCAGTGTATCTTGAGGTCTTATCTGGCATGTTATACCATCTGGTGAGGATTTTGTAGCAGTTTTCCTGAATTTGGACACAGCGGGAGGCTCCATGGGGAGATTCCAGGAGTTTAGGTAGGGATTCAAATGAAAAGCTGATGTTCAGGTCCAGTTCCCATTGTTTCACGAAGGACGGCTTAGCTAACAGTGGTGGCAGCC
The DNA here is from genome assembly GCF_014858855.1 of Bufo gargarizans. Lineage (NCBI taxonomy): Eukaryota > Metazoa > Chordata > Amphibia > Anura > Bufonidae > Bufo > Bufo gargarizans. Next base: position 127,093,591 of record NC_058082.1, on the reverse strand, counting down.
GCAGTTTACTATAAATCTGTGATATGAGTTTTCTGGGTGCAGAGTGTAGGGATACCAGTGCCTCAAACCAAACCAGAGGGCGCGATAGGTCACCTATTTTAATATGTTGTTTTAGGTAAGCTCTGAGGTAAGCGACAGAGGGACCTCCAACTCTTGACATGATGTTAAAATAAAACTAAAAAAAATATATATTTTTTTTACTCACCAGCCTGATCACTATTTGATCCAGCACCAATGCCCTGTTCTATCTGTCGGGCTGCAGCTGGGACATAATGTTTTGGCTGCTGCTGTAAAATGCCTGTGTACCGCACCTGACTGCTGTAACTGATCACTGTCCTTAGCTGAAGCGGTCATGTGCGCTATTGCACTACAGCTTCCTATATAAAGGTTTATTTTAAAGAATGTTGATGCAAATCGGAAAACCCCCTTGTGTCAATATTTGCATGAAACTATAGGGTGGGCCCCTAGAGTCACTTCTAATGGTGGTCTCTTGGCACCCCAGTCCCACACTGAGTCTGTACTATATTCTGAAACACCCTCACATTTTATGAGACCATTTTATGAGATCAGATTTATGTATTATGAGCAGCATACATAACGCAGGTACCATAAACACAGCAAGGCAGTTTTCATGGAATACATAGGTAGGAACATGGAGTCCCTACAGTTTTGTACTATAAACGATTAGACAATCTGTGTTCTCGCATATGGTTTGGAGACCTACAGCATGGATTCATAGAATCTATGGGTGCTGTAGTACAACTGGAAGGTTGTATGGAGCCTCAATAAAGGTGTTTTAATGAGCCCCAAGCAAAATTTAGAATTTTCTTCAAATTAAGCATTTTTAGCAATGAAGTAGGACTACACAGACAATAGATAAAACTGTGTTATGTGTGTAAGTTTGAAAAATGTTCTTACATCTTAGAAGTCTTTCTCTCTTTGATGGATCTGGTTGAATAATTCGGCAGGGACTTGAGCTGAAATATGACAGACATTAAAATAACTAACATTGACTCAATATACATTACTTCAACAACTACTATTCAGCACAATTCAAACAGAACTTGAGCAACAATAAATGCTGCACAGCGAATGTATGGCTCACAAGCTAACACCAGTAGATAAGAGGATGAGTTATATTATGGGGAAACTGCAGTGAGTTTTATTTTAGATCTACAGGAACTTCATTCCAGAGTCCTTATTAGAGATGAGCGAATCGATTCTAAAAATCGATTCGTCTCATCAGCAGGGTTTCTTCACCTGTGGGGGGCAGTGTCTGCAGGTGAAGAAGGACACACCTATCGCAAGATTGACAGGGCCAGACATTTAGCCCGGCCCTTACAATTTCCTGTTGGCACCGCTGCTCCGATTAGCAGAGCAAGGGCACAGGTTCTGCTTCGTCTTTGGAGTAGCAGCAAAAGTGGGAAATTGTAAGAACCAAGGTAAAGGGGGGGGGGGGGCGCACTGCCAACCAATGATTTTAATACTTAGGAGGGGAAGGGGGAGGGTGCACTGCCCACCAATGATTTTAATACCGGGAAGGTGCACTGGGGGCTGATGGAGAAGGCACCGGGGGGCTGGTGAGAAGCACTGGGGGCTGATGGAGAGGCACTGAGGGCTGGTGAGAGGTACTGGGGGCTGATGGAGAGTCACTGGGCGCTGATGGAGAGGCTACTGGGTGCTGATGGAGAGGCTACTGGGGCTTCTGTGAGTCTACTGGGGCTGCTATGAGGCATGGGGCTCTTATCTGAGGTCTGATTGGAGGTCATTCATATTGGGGTCTGAGCTGAGGTGTTATCTAAGGTCTTATTGGGGTCTTATTAACATTGGGGATCTTATTGGGGCTGTAAACTTAGGTCTGATTAACATTGGGGGTCTGATTGGTGGTCTGACTTGAGGTATAATGAATTATTTTTTTCCGGAGCAGCTTGGAGAAAAAAAGGCCTCACAGTCTCCCACACTTCTGCCTGGCCTAGCCAGCCAGCACCCCTGAGGCCAAGCCAGCCAGCACCCCTGAGGCCAAGCCTGCCAGCACTCCTGAGGCCAAGCCAGCCAGCACCCCTGAGGCCAAGCCAGCCAGCACCCCTGAGGCCAAGCCAGCCAGCACCCCTGAGGCTTAAGAACTGTAAGTAAATTATATACAAGGGGAGCTTATAATATGAAAGAGACAAATTATGTCTGAACAGACATATAGCGCAAATTCCAGTTTTTGTTTACATTTTATGTTGCACTGAATTTTCTGCTAAATATATATACACGTGTATCAGCACTAGATATATATCCCTTACTCTCCCTAATCCCCAAACTACACAAGATACATATCCCTACCTTCTGTCTAATACACATACATACCCCACAATATGTACTTTCACCTTCTTGTGTTACAGACCCCTGTACAATTTAACAATCTTCTTTAATACACAGACATTTAGATTCATACATTTCCTACACTTGCACAAAGGCGTTGCCAGTGACCAACTGTCTGTGCTCAGTCTTACGCGTAACCATCGCAAGTGCATGAGAGCTGCGGTGGCGAGGTCCGAGAGGTATGTGGGGGTGGGAGATCCGGTAGGGGGGAGCCCATAAAAAATGTAGCTATGGGGCCCAGTCATTTCTAGCTACGCCCCTGCTGCCGTTAACATTATTTCATACTGAAGACAATCACTAATGACATTGATCAGCAGATGTTTGACAATTAGTGACCAGCAGAAGTTTAATATAGGGCGTAGCTTACACTGGATTTAGAATTGCCATGATTGCTGGGCGCCATCTGTGTGACATGTGAATGAAGCGGTGGTGTGCATGCCTTTTGTTAAGGGTACAATATGAAAAAGGAAAATACCATTCAGCAGTTGCAGTACACAAGAGTACCAGCAGACCTGAAGACTACTAATACAGATTAGTTAAGGAGAAAACAAAGTCAGGTAAGAGGCTATAAGCTACTGTAAATGACTATAGGCAACAAGAACTGGAGAAGAATAAGTGGCTGTTCACACAGCGTTTTTTTTCTGCTGGAATTTTGGGGCAGACACTGCGGTAAAGTTCCACCAGTTGCCACACTGTTTCTGCATCCTATTGTTTTCAGGAGGAGGCAGCTCTGAAAATCGCAGAGAGGCTGCACCAAAAATGGACATGTCCTTTCTCAGAGTTGCCTCTCATTGAAAAGAATGGGAGGCATAAACATCACAGCCTTGTCTGAGCCACAGAAAAAATGCCAATTCAATGGCACCTAAGTGGTCATTGAGGACAGAGTATTTTTATAATTAGAAATTAAAGAACATTCCCTTTCAAACTTATCCATGGTCTTAGGGTACTTTCACACTTGCGGCAGGACAGATCCGACAGGCTGTTCACCCTGTCGGATCCGTCCTTCCGCTGTTTCGCCTGGCCACAGGAACGCCGCTCCGTCCCCATTGATTATAATGGGGACGGGGGTGGCGCTCCGGCGCAGTATGGCAGTGCACGGCGAAAGGCCGCCGGACTAAAAGTCCTGCATGTCCGACTTTTTAGTCTGGCGGCCTCTGACCGCGAACTGCCATACTGCGCCGGAGCGCCGCCCCGTCCCCATTATAGTCAATGGGGACGGAGCGGTGGTCTGGCGGCATGGCGAAATAGCGGAAGGACGGATCCGACAGGGTGAACAGCCTGTCGGATCCATCCTGCCGCTAGTGTGAAAGTACCCTTACATAAAGAATCCATGAGGTGTTCTGTTTAACAAATCTCTTAAAGAGGACCTGTCACTTCTCCTGACATATTTGTTGTTTCATATAGAAACGGACAAGTCAAAAGTCATGACTAGAGATGAGCGAATCGAATCCCACGAAGTGGAATTCGATCCGAATTTCAGGGTAAATTCCATTCGCCTCAAAGCCGAATTTCCTCATGCTTCGTGTTAGTGAATCGATTTTACCTGAAATAGTGTAAAAAACAACAAAATTCAAACTTACCGCCTCCATTTGATCACGACGGGCCGCCATCCGTCATCTTGATTGAAGATCTCAGCCGAAATCCCGTGCATGGTGATGTACTGTATGACGTCACCACGCCAGACGGCGTGATCACGTCATCTTGCGCCGTGTGAAATTTCACGGCAGATCTTTAAGCAAGATGGCGGCAGCCGGCCTGTCGCAAGCAAATGGAGGCGGTAAGTTTCATAAAAAATGTATTTTAGGTTAATTTTACACTGTTTTTACACTCAGGTGCCGCAATCATGTATGTGGAGCTATCGCAGCTCCCTGTCATTGCGCCTGCTAATTACAAAAAAATTCGCTTTGTGACAAGTAATTCGTCACAAAGCAAATTTTTTTGTAAAATTCAGCGAATCAGCTGAATCTAACTTTTCAATAATTCGCTCATCTCTAGTCATGATATGTCAGAAGTCATAACAGGTCGAGTTGTAAGTTACTGTATTTAGCAGTGGTCAGAAAATGTGCAAACAGTGGACTGGGATTGACATCACCTCTAACACCTTTTGTATATGGGCTCTTAATTCTATCCAGAAAATAGAAATGGTAGGGACAATCCCTAAAATATGAGATCAAGTGACTTATACAGTCAATAAGCAGTGGGAGGATAATTTTTCCTTGTTCTGGAATCTGTTCCTGCATATAAAGAAAAGAAAATTTACTGAAAAAGGGTTGTCCCTTCTGGAAGTATAGCATATTGCTAGGACCATGCCATAAATAGGAAAAAGTAACCATCTGACATTTATGGCATATCCTAGCAATATGCCATAGATATCCAAGACGGGAATATCCCTTTAAAAGTAGATCTCCAAAATATGGTGTGTGACATTTTATCGTGTATGATGGTATTTTTTAATCACCTTCCATTATTGGTTGAATTATTCACTCTATGGTGTGTGGGGTTTCGCTCTGGTAGATAGGGTAAGCGGACGCAGTACAGAGGCAAAAGACAAGTTCTTAATGCAAAACTTAAGTGTTTATTCACACTTGAGGCAAATGCACAAAACAATGCATTACTTTGCAGTCTTGGTGTTTACTTCACACAAAATGGAAGTGCATCTTGGTGTTACTTCACGCAAATTGGAAAGTTCATATAAGACAAGTCACCTTGATGTCAGTTCTGCCTCCAGCAGTCCATGGCAGGCTTTAGGTGGCCTGTTTGCTCGGCCCATGGGTCTCAGCCCTCCAACCTGGCACCAAGACTCAGATCCCAACACAGAGATCCTGCTGCTGAGCCCAGCTGTCTATTTAAGGACAGCCAGGTGCTGCCAAAAACCCGGACCAGCAATTAAAATCCAGTCCAGTATTTGACCCCATCTGGCAGCAAATCAGCCCAGCAGCACACGCTGGGAGGAAAATACCTGTTTTCCCAGACCATTCCCCTCACTGTGTCACAGGTGGTATAATTCATTTACAGTATAGCAGTACTGTTTGGAAAATGAATTTAAAAAAAATTATACAGAAAAAATGTTTCACCGATCAGCATCTTGAATCTTAAAATAGATGAGGAAGTATAAAGTATATAAGAGTGATGCATGGCATTGAATTATTATACAATGAATATATATATATATATATATATATATATATATATACATATATATATATATACACACACACAGTGCCTTAAAAAAGTATTCATGCCCCTTGATCTTTTCCGCATATTTTCACGTTACTCCCACAAACTTAAATTTATTTTATTGGGATTTTATTTGATAGACCAACACAAAGTCGCAAGTATGTGAAAAGAAAATGATACATAGTTTTCAAAATCTGTAATAAACAAAAATCTGGACAGTGTGGCATGCATTTGTATTTAGCCCCCTTTACGCCGTACCCCTAAATAAATTCTAGTGTAACCAACTTCCTTCAGAAGTCATCTCATTAGTAAATAGAGTCCACCTGTGTGTAATTTATTCTCAGTATCACTACAACTGTTCTGTGAAGTCCTCAGAGGTGTGTTAGAACATTAGTGATCAAACAGTATCATAAAAACCCAAGCTCTGAGCATCTCACGGAACAATTTTCAATCCATCATCCGAAAATGGAAAGAATATGGCACAACTTCAGATCTACCAAGACATGGTCGTCCACCTAAACTATCAGCCCAGGCAAGGTGAGCACTAAGTAGAGAAGCAGCCAAGTGGCCCATGGTCACTCTGGAGGACCTGCAGATATCCACAGCTCAGGTGGGAGAATCTGTCCACAACTACTTGTCGTGTACTCCACAAATCTGGCCTTTATGGAACAATAGCAAGAAGAAAGACATTTTTGAAAGCAAGCCAGCAGAAGTCCAGTTTGTAGTCTGCCACAAGCCATGTAGGGGATACAGCAAACATGTGGAAAAAGATGCTCTGGTCAAATGAGACCAAAGTTGAACTTTTTGGCCTAAATGCAAAACGGTTTGTGGGACTGAAAACTAACACTGTGCATCACCCTGAACACACCATCTCCACCATGAAATATGGTGGTGGCAGCATCATGCTGTGGGGATGCTTTTCTTCAGCAGGGACATGGAAGCTGGTCAGAGTTGATGGGAAGATAGATAGAACTAAATACAGGGCAGTCTTGGAGGAAAACCTGGTAGAGGCTGCAAAAGACTTGAGACTGGGGCAGAGGTTCACCTTCCAGCAAGACAACGATCCTAAACATACAGCCAGAGCAGAGGCATAGCTATAGGTGGTGCAGAGGGAGCCTTTGGCCTAAGGGGGCCCAAAGACCCTTGTGCCACATAAGAAGACACCGTTATTATAGAAAGTGCATGCTGGTCAAGTCACACCTTTTGCTGTAGAGAAGATTTTAGGTCCAGAATGTGGCATGGGGAGTGCCGTTTCAATATTTGCCTCAGACAGCATGAAGGCTATGTGCTTCATGGCCCCTGGCCACAAAGGGGGAAGGGGGGCCTAAGCTGAACTATTGCACCAAGACCCATGAGCCTTTAGCTGTGCCCCTCACCCAGAGCTACAATGAAATTGTTTAGATCAAAACATATTCAGGTGTTAGAATGACCCATTCAAAATTCAGACTTAAATCCCATTGAGATTCTGTGGCAGAACTTGAAAATTGCTGTTCACAGAGGCTTTCTATCCAATCTGACTGAGCTTAAGCCATATTGCAAACAAAAAAGGGCAAACATTTCAGCCTCTAGACTCTAGATGTGAAAAGCTTGCAGACTTGAAGCTGTAATTACAGCGAAAGGTGGTAGTCCTACAAAGTATTGACTCACTTTTCAGATTATTATTTATTAAAAATAAAAAATAAACGTTTTCTTTTCACTTCACAAATACTTGCTACTTTGTGTTGGTCTATCACATAAAATACCAATAAAATACTTTTAAGTTTGAGGGGTATTGATATTTTTTCAAGGCACTGTATGTATGTATATATTATATTTTATATATATATATATATATATATCTCATATATTTACATATGTTATATATATATATTGTGGCAATGTGAACATTAAGGTGTTGTTTGCACCAGGAGCGTGTGACCAAGGGGCCCGGCCTTGGTGGAGTAAAAGCCCTAGCCCAGGTGTCCACTAAAGTAGTTGGGGGATACCATATAGATAGTGTAGCTGGTTCAGCTATTTCAGGGCGGGCTTTTACTGGGAACAGGCAATGTGTTGGGTGGGTGCCTGTTCCCCATGCTCCAGTGACTTGGGGCATGCTCATGACTTGGGGCATCCTCATAACTTGGGGCTTCCCCATGACTTGGGGCATGGTCATGTCCAGGGATCCTATTTAATCCTGCTACTGGATCTTGGGTGTGGCTCACTCTGGAGTATCTTGTTAAGCAGAGTCCTGGTGAGGCTCTGTGTAAGTGGTCTCAGCCGGGTGGGCTGAGGGGCCACTAGGCTAGGCGATAGCCTGAACTTTGGGGGACGCGGTGACGCCTGTGAAACAAGGATCACGAGGCCAGAGTCGGGAGGACTACTGGGCCACAATCCCCCAAAAGGCATTAAAGTGTCACGGCCTGGAGGTTGCTGGACTGAATGGCTAAGGAAAGCCGCATTTGTGTTCCATGTGTTAACAGGGCTCTCTAGGTGAGTCAGGGATATGCTTATGTGTTTAGTTAGAACCTAGCCGGGCAAGGGTTTGTTATTTTGTGTTGATGTCACAAGTGATAAGTTGAAGCTGCGACTTCTTAACCTGTGCTTTGCTAAAGTGTCGGAAATAAAGCAAGAGTTTGGACATTATAATCGTGTCTGCGAAGATATCTGTGAGTGTGACCCCCTGAAAAGAGACGATCCCCTACAACATATATATAAAATATAGAAAAATAATAAGACGTTTACAAGTACCATATAATTCATCCAGGGGAATTAATTAGGGGAATGGTGGTGGTCTGACTCGGTATGGTATTACTTATTTTGGTGGGCATGATGATTGTTTTTTATCTTTTTACTTTGTTAATGTATTATTGGTGTTGCATGTAAATTGGGCTACACAACCTTTGTATGACTAGTTACTTCACGGCCATACGTGTTGTGCCGTGGTTACATTGCCACCTATTGATTTATACACTTGTACTTTATCACCTTTACCTTGTTGCCAGACCACCATAACTGATTTGTTTTTAATAATTTTTAAATTCTTGTGCGTGCTAATCATGTTGAGCAATATTTTGTGAATAAAATCAATTATTTAATTAAATCTTTTTGTGTGCATATATATTTTATTATCTATATATCTGTATTGGTCTTGCTATTAATGATAAATATGGGTTAATGTTACCTAATTGGGAAAAGTAGTTTTGGTGTTTATATAATGAATCCTCCCTTCAGTAATTCTAGTTGCTGTAGGGCCCTCAGGGTAAGGCTCATGCACACGATAGTCGTTTTGAGTGTCCGCAAATTGTGCGTCCGCTAAAAAAAACTGATGCAGCATCCGTTTTTAGTTTTTTTTTGGAGGATCTGTTTTTTTCCACAGATCCCTTGTAATAAATGCCTATCCTTGTCCGCAAATGTGAAAAAAGTAGGACATGCACTATTTTTTGGGCTGAAGGGAAACACGGACACACGGATGAACTATCAGCATTTTTTTGCTGACCCATTGAAATGAATGGGTCCTTATCCTATCCGCGAAAAAAAACGGAACAGAGGCCGAGAAAAACAACGTGTGCATGAGGCCTTATAGTGAAGATGCACTGAATAGAAAGTAGCCTTATAATTAGAGATGAGCGAATTTCAAAAAATTTCGGTTTGGCTGGTTCGCCAATTTTTAAAAAAAAGATTGGATTTGATCCGAATTTATTAGAGGCAAATCGCGTAAAAAAAACGACTATTTCCTGGCTGCAGAGAGTCCAGTGACATAGTGTTGAGTTAGCAGCAGCATGAGGAGGCCACATACTGGCAAGGTGACATAGTGAGGAGGCGGCAGCAGCACCATGAGAAGGCCACAGACTGGCAATGTGGCTTAGTGTGGAGGTGGCAGCAGCATGAGGAGGCCACAGAGTGGCACAATGACAGAGTGTGGAGGTGAAAACAGCATGAGGAGACCATAAAATGGTGCAATGACAGAGCGTAGAGGTTGCAGCAGCAGCATGAGGAGGCCAAAGACTGGCAAGGTGACATAGTGTGGAGGTGGCAGCAGCATGAGGAGGCCACAGACTGACAAGGTGACATAGTGTAGAGGTGGCTACAGAGTGGCACAATGACAGAGTGTGGAGGTGACAGCAACATAAGAAGACCTGAGTGGTGAGGTGGAAGCAGCATCAGGAGACCACAGAGTGAACCCATGACAGAGTGTGGAGGTTGGTGGCAATAACAGAACCCGCTGATGATTGTGGGTGTAAGAAGGAGCACTTGACATCAGATGTGTGGCATCAGGCGGGTGGCAGCATCAGAATAATAGCTGAGGCAGGTAGCCAGAAGAAACCGGTCTCTTTTGTCAAGGTTTAGGTAAGGAAGCATGGATGATCTAATCTGATTCATCAGGCATTAATGGGTGGAAATCCTAGCTGATCCATGCCTGATTCATCTTGACAAAGGTCAGTCTCTCCACATTTTGAATGGACAGGCGAGTTCTCCTTGGGGTAACTATGGCCCCCACCGCACTAAACACCCGCTCTGATGCCACACTACTGGCCGGACAGGACAGCTTTTCCAGGGCAAACTCGGCCAGTTGCGGACACAAATCGAGTTTGGCTGCCCAGTAGTCCAGCGGATCTTCAATGTGGGGTGGCAGGGTGCTGTCCAAGTATGCCACCACCTGCTGGTTCAGGTTGTGCTCCAGGTCTAGCTGCTACTGGTGGTGAGTAATTTCTTAACTAGGCGGGTTAAGAAAGCTGCTCATCATCGACTGTAGACTCAAGCTGCTGCTGATGAAGCTGGTACTGCTCCTATTCCCCCACCCCCCACAGCAGCCATAGCAGTAGAAGGAGAGCGCAGAGGGCCCCCCGGTCAGACCTGCGAAAGGATGGACATGGCGCAGATAGGCAGAGGCCAACTGACTACATAGTATGTCTCTATAGTAGTTCAGTTTGTTCTCCCTCTCAGCAGATATAAAAAAGGCCCCCATTTTGAACTGGCAGTGAGGGTCCAACAAGGAGGAGAGCCAGAAGTCATCCATCTGCCGAATGGTGATAATTTGGCTGTCACTACCCAAGCAAGTGAGAATGCAGCAGGCCATTTACGCAAGTGACTCGGAGGGACTCCCTGCATCCATCTCCACTGCATACTGCCACGGTGTGCCTGGGTCATCTGCCTCGTCTTCCTCATCTCCCTCTTACTCCTCCGGCTGCTCCTGCTCTCCTGTCACCTGTGTAGAAAAACCACCCATTTCGCTACACATTGCTTGTGCTCCAATGTCCTCCCTCAGTTCAGCCCCCACAGGGCTCATGTAGCCATGAGATGTAGACGCCATGTCTCCAGCCCCCTAACCCAGATTTACCAGCATCTGTTCCAGGATATGAAGCAGTGGAATGACGTTGTTCATCCTGTAGTCCTGGCGACTGACAAATAACCTGGCATCCTCAAAGGGCCAGAGCAAACGGCAGGTGTCATGCATGAGCTGCCAATGGCTGACATCGAAGTTATACAGTGGAGTACTCCCGTCCGCTTAGATCATCAAGAAATCATTTATGGCCTTTCTCTGTTCATATAGTTGGTCCAACATATAGAGGGTGGAATTCCAACGGGTGAAAACGTCGCATAACAGCCTATGTTGGGGGACGCCGTTCTGCTGCTGCAGTTCAAGGAGGGTGTGCTTGGTGGTGTACGAGTGGCTGAAGTGCATGCAAAGTTTCCTGACAATTTTTAGGATGTCTTGCAAATGGGTGGAAGACTTCAGGAACTTCTTGACAACCAGATTGAACACTTGCGCCATGCAGGACACATTGTTCAGCCCTCCTTGATGCAGCGCCGACACCATGTTCTTCCAGTTGTCGGTCACCATGGTTCCGATTTTGAGTTGTCACAGACAAGGCCCACCTTCTGTTCTACATATTTGTGCAGGACTGGTACTGCCTTTTTGGCAAAGAAATCACGCATTGGGACTCTCCACCTCGACTCGGGAAAAGCCATCAGTTCTCTGAAAGGTGCAGAGTCCACCACTTGAAAAGGGAGGGATTGCAGCACCAGCAACTTGGCCAGGAGCACGTTCTGTTGTCTCTTGGCAATAGCTTCGGTAATCGATTGCTGACGGAATGAGTGACGAAGAGTAGGAGGACAAGGAGCAGGAACAGTAGATGATGGGAAGGACAGACAGCTCGCTTTGGCTGAGGTGTTGGAGCCTTGACTGCCTGAAATCGGGTGTTTGCCACTGTGTGATGCAGCGGTTGCTGCGGCAAGCTAGACCACCACGTTGGAGCCACGGTTCTCCCAGGCCACTTTATGGTGACGCTGCATTTGTTGACGCAGGGCCATAGTGCCAACATTGGCACCCTGGCCACGCTTCACCTTCTTCACACAGATTCGGCAAATGTCCATGTTCACCTCCTTTGGCAGCCTAACAAAAAACTGCCACACCGCCAAGTAGGTGATTTTACCCCCAGCACTGCTCACTGACTAACTGCTATCGCCGCTGTCTCCGAGAACCCCTGCACCACTACTTTCTGGTCAGGTAGGCTCTTGCGAAGCGGGTGGTCCTTCCACTGCTGCCACCCTGCTGACTCCGGTCCACGCTACTGCTTTGCTGGCTCTGCTGCTGCCTCACACGCAAGCTGCCACCCTCTTCTCCCGATGATGATGAAGCCCCTTCGTCACCCGGCTCCCAATTGCGATCAGCTACATCATCATCGAGTACTGTCTGCATGTCACTGATGTACTCCTCCACGGTCTCTGAGCCAGGAGCCTGACCGCTCGCATCACAAGCTCCCACGCCACTCTCCTCATCACTACTTGCCAGCCTACCGGAGGAAGCGGCGGATGTCTCCTCCAGATCTTGGCTGGGCAGTAGCTGCTGACTGTCCTCTAGTAGCTCACCCTCGCTGTATAGTGGAACTGAGTCCACAGCATATAATACTTCTCTGGCCTTATTCACATTTTGGTACAATTATTAAGGTAGTGGGACTCCTACACTCATAATGCCAATGCACTAAGGGAAAGGGCTTCCATAAATTACAAGGAATCGGCACTCCAATATACCCTTTATTACACATAAAGGAGGGCATCATACACACCCTTGAAAAATTATGATTGCTGGCCTGCTGGTGACCCTCAAAAACATTAGGAGCAAAAAATGTTTTGGGTGAGGGCCTGTTGCTGAGCTGACAATCTACCAAATTTTGTGGGTGAGGGCCTGCTGCCAGCTGACCATCTCAAAGCATTATGGGTGAGGGCCTGCTGCCGAGCTGACCATCTAAAAAATGTTGTGGGCAAGGGCCTGCTGCCAAGCTGACCATCTAAAAAAAATTGGGGGTAAGGGTCTGCTGCCGAGCTGACATCTAAAAAAAATTGTGGGCGAGGGCCTGCTGCCGAACTGACCATTTAAAAAAATGTGTGGATTAGGGCCTGCTCCCAAGCTGACCATCTAAAAAATTTTGTAGGCAAGGGCCTGCTGCCGAGCTGACCATCTAAAACATTTTGTGTGCGAGGGCTTGCTGCCGAGCTGACCATCTAAATAATTTTGTGGGTGAGAGCCTGCTGCCGAGCTGACCATCTAAATAATTTTGTGGGCGAGGGCCAGCTGCCAAGCTGACCATCTAAAACATTATGGATGAGGGCCTGCTGCCAAGTTGACCCTCTAAAAATTTAGGAGTTAAGGAAGGCTGCTGAGCTGACCCTCTAAAACATTATGGTTGAGGGCCTGCTGGTGACCCTCAAAAACATTATGGGTGAGTGCCTGCTGGTGGCCCTCTAAAACATTATGGTTGAGGGCCTGCTGCTGAGCTAACCCTCTAAAACATTAGGAGGAGGGCAACCCAATAAGCATGTTGCTATGATAGAGGAGGAGGACGACAATAAAAGGGAGATTGAACCATATACCCTTTTTAGTGGTGGAAGGGGTAAATGGGAATACAGTGTATTTAATACCATATAAATACCACATTTAGAGTGCCTTTATGTTCAGCCGCTTTCCTCTGGTGGAGTAGAGAAGTCAGGGGCAATCCAGGCATTGTTCATTTTTATAACAGTCAACTGGTCAAAATTTTCAGTTGACAGGCAGATGCGCTTATTAGTTATTATGGCCCCAGCAGCACTAAATACACGCTCTGACAAAACGCTGATGGCGGGGCAGGCCAGTACCTCCATGGCGTAGAGCGCAAGTTCGTGCCACATGTCCAGCTTGGACACCCATTAGTTGTAAGGCACACAGAGATCACTGAGGATGCTGACACGGTCTGCTACGTACTCCTTCACCATCTTCCAAAATGTTTTCCTCCTTGTGACACTAGGCCGCGCATCAGGTTTAGGGTGCTGGCGGGGTGTCATAAAACTGTCCCATTTCTTGGAAAGTGTTGCCCTGCCTCTGTTGGAACTGCTATGTGTTCCCCTGGTCTCCCCTCCTCGATTGGCCAAGGAACGACGTACTCTGCAGCCAGTGTTGTCAGCTGGAAATTTTTGGAGCAATTTTTCCACAAGGACCTTCTGGTATTGCACCATTTTGCTTGTCCTCTCTACCACAGGAATGAGAGAAGAGAAGTTTTCTTTCTAGCGGGGGTCGAGAAGGGTGAACAACCAGTAATCGGTGTTGGCCAAGATGCGTAGAACACGAGGGTTACAGGAAAGGCAGCCTAACATAAAGTCAGCGCCTTTGAGGAAAAGCAAAAAGATTCAGTGGCACTCACAATTAGTTGTAGTGCGTCTTTATTATTGATTCCACAGCTGAGGTATAATGTAAAAGAACAGACGGCAGCAGGTGGACAATGTGCTTGCAGTGCAAAGGAATTACAGCGACGGCCATTTTGCACGTACGGTGCTTCGTCAGGCAAGCATATCAGCGGCAAAAAGATGCCTGCTTACATACCTGTTCGCACACCCCTTGTCTGACATCACTGGGCGGCGCTCATCTGTGAGGTCTTACTGGGGTCAAAGGTGTGCTTACCATACAGAGACTGTCTGCATTTACTTAAAAAAAAAAAAAACATACAAAGAAACACAAACAAAAACATACCTACAAGAACATTCCCATATCAATTTTCTCATTCAATCCCAAGGGACCCATGGCATCGGTGCTCAGTATCCACCTGCTTTCTCTTCTAAGTAGCTCCCGATGCTTGTCTCCGCCCTTGGGTGGGTCCCTGACGATCTCGATACCTGCAAACCTGAGTACTTCACTTCTTCCTACGTGATCATGTTTTACATGATGTATGAGGCGCGGACAGTCATTTTCAGAGGTGAGAGAGGCAAGGTGTTCTTTTATTCTCTCATTAAGACTTCTTATAGTTTTTTATGCACAGTATGAGGTAGACTACGAATCTACTTCTACAGGTAATCAGGGTGTCCACCGTATGTTGTAGACCCCCGAATACCAAGGAAAGCAAAGAAAGTGTTACAGACCCGGTTAACAGAAAATCCACTGCAAGTGTACACTAAAAGCCTTCATAAAAAATTAATAGTGATCCAAGGAGACATAAAAGAAAAAAAGAGAGACAAATTCCTTAGAGACAAATAGGACTTTGACACAGGGAAGGTCTTTAACTAGAACCAGAAGAAACAAGCAAGGCAACATAAACGTCAGCGCCAGAAAAAAAGTGACTATTGTACAACTGATTCCGACTCCAGTGCCTCAGACGATCCACAATCCCAGGGCATGTCCAGTGGCACTGGCCTCAATCAGGGAAAATACCCTTTAGAAGGGAAATCAGAAACTCTCTTCTCATCCTGGAATAAAGTCTTCCCGGATGTAGGAATACAGCAAACAATACTGCAAGGTTGGGAAAAAATTAGAAACATAGTTTTTAACGAGGGTTGGAGGGAAACACAGTACCGATTAATGCACAAGGCAATTTACAGATTTCGCTTCTCCTCTCAGTCTCAAAAGCAGGACAGACTGACGTACTGCCCAAAATGTCACCTAGATGGATCAGATATAGTACACGGAATCTGGTCTTGCCCCGAGTCGTCGAGCATTCTGGGAATTAATAAAGCAGCAATTTAAAAGATACTTGGAAGTAAATATCCCTATCACTCCTGAGTTCATCCTGTTCCATGTTCTTCCAGAACATAGACACGTGCAGCCAATTATTCACATTATTATTTTGGCAGCTAAGCGATGTATATTGAACAGCTGGCTCCGACCACAAATACCTACAATGAATGAAGTACTTCAGCATGTCAAAAAATGCTTTCATTTGGAGAGGATAGATGCGAACTCCCTTAGAGGAAAGCGTATTGAGATCTTCTTCAAAAGATGGGAAGATTTTATGTTGGTGGCTTACTCAAACCTGGAACTGAAGGAGTTAATGACACCTTTTCTGTCCTCGGAATGGTATTTAAAACGTAAAATAGCAGGAACTCTGGGAAGGTTGCTGTCTGATTAAAGTATGGTACTTATTGGAATCCGGTATACTGAAGGGAATCATTCTGGGAGGGTGGGACGGGGACAAGGAGTTTTTTTTTCACCTGTTATGAGCTAGAAGACTAGCTTTGAATGTCACAATTTGAATTGAATGATCATTATATCAGTATGCAAGTAATACCTGTTGCTATGCAGCTACACGCATGTATAATTCTGTCTATCATACCCCAGATGTAATGTATCACATGTGTTAACACCTGTCAAATTACCATACTATGGTGACGTGCTACTGGAATGAAAATGATAAAAGCTAATAAAGATTATATAAAAAAAAAAAAAGAAGGGAAATCAGAAGGGGCCGACACAAAAGGCAAAACAAATATGAAAAAAGGCTACAAATGGAAACAAGTCTCTTGAAGACAATAATTGAAGAGGACACCACCTCAAATAACTTGGTTATCAATCTGACCGGCTCCGAGCTACCACCAGGTTTTGAGAAGGTCCTAAACCGAGGCCTTAATTACAGCCTGGTAGAGCAGTTTGACCCGGTTGGGTTTGAAATTGATTTGTTTAAATCCGTGAGATAGTTAAACTTAAAAAGGTTGTTTAGTAAGGTACCAGGCAGTATACAGGAGAAGGGTGAGGGTGAGAAGCCGGCGGCCATAGGACCATTGGGGTTCAACGTGACTGCCGACTTTAACCCTATGGAAATATCCCGCTTGGAATGGATGACTGATTCCACTTTGAGTACTCCACCATAGGGGGTTTCACAGGAAGAGTTTAGAGGGGGAGTGGGATCAACGTTTAATTCCCCCTTGCCCGTTGGCAATAGAATAGACATCTTTCAACGTAAGGTGCTAGAGGGAATCAAAGCCCGTGTTTACCATCGGGCACATAAAAACATAGATGTTAAAGGGATTCTGTCACCAGGATTAACGCTATAGCGATATTTATATGTGCCCATGAGTCTCCATGCTGTGTTTAAAATTATCCCACTGTTACTGCTCTGTGTGTGTTAGATTCTTATAAAAATCGATCTTATTGATATGTAAATTACCTTGGTCAGGAGCCCAAGGGGTTGTCCCACAGTCTTTTGGAGCCCAGTCGCACCCATCGATCCGGAGCCCAGCAGCGCCTACCACTTCATTTATCCAGTCCACTTGCCCTGACGTCATTTCTTCTCAGTGCCGTAGTCTCGCGCAGGTGCAGTTGACACTGTACTCTGCACCCGTGGGAACTACTGGCACCGGCTTCGACGAGTCAACTGTGCATGTACCGGCTCCCTTTTCCAGTGCCAGCGTGGTGTGCAGGGAGCCGGCGCATGCGCAGTTGACTCTTCGAAGCTGGTGCATCCCGCAGGATGAAGGCATAAAAGCTGTTAAAGAAGTTCTGGGCAACACAGACAAAAGTGAGGATTTTAGGGATTTCATCAGTGATGCTCTTAGCCTAGTTCTTAAGCATAATGCCTTCACGTTTGGGGATGTGTGGTACAGGCAAAAATTTGGTACAGCAATTGGCACACCAGTCACATGTACTTTCGCAAATCTGTACCTCGCTAGGTTCGAGGACAAATATATCTATTCAGTCACCAACCCTTTTCTCCCGTACATGCAAACATACCACAGATTTGTAGACGACATATTTATATTATGGTCAGACACGGAAACTACCTTTAAACAGTTTGTTGAGCATCTCAACCAGATGACTGATATGAACATGGTGTTTACATTTAAGTTTGGAGGCCTGCAGCTTGAATTTTTAGAATTTTTTTATATCTGCTAGGGAAGGCAAGTTGGTGACTGAGGGATATCGCAAACCCACAGCCACCAACTCGCTGTTACATTACTCCAGTTACCATCCGCTAAGTGTGAAAAAAGCAGTCCCTTATGGACAATTTGTCAGGTTGAGACGCATTAACAAAAGGGATGAAGATTACAGGGAGTAGGCTCTGGATTTGAGAAATCGCTTATTATCCAGAGGGTACCCTAGTAGTCTATTGAATGATGCAATGATGAGAGTCACTCATCTAGACTTTAAAAATAAATTGAAAATAGAACAGGCTGATAAAAAAATAACAACACAGAAGAATAAAAACCCTTGCGTGTTTTGCTTTAAGTTTAGTCCTCTAGCTGACCAAATCAAGAAAACCATAAAGGATAACTGGGATTTGTTAGAGAATGACGAGAGTCTAAGCGACATCAGAGGCACTTGTCCTATAGTAACATTTAGGAAGTACCATACACTAAAGAACAGATTATTTCATAGCCGCGTGCGCACAGGTATGTATGCAGGCATCTTTTTGCCGCTGATATGCTGGCTTGACGAAGCGATGTACGCGCGAAACGGCCATCGCCGCAATTCCTTTGCACTGCAAGTACATTGTCCACCTGCTGTCTTATTTTACATTTTACCTCAGCTGTGGAATCAATAATAGAGAAGAACTACAACTAATGGTGAGTGCCACTGAATCTTTTTGCTTTTCCTCAAAGTCGCACACTTTTGTTTTCTATAACAGTCCATACAGTGGAGCACCGCCAGGTTGTGACCCTATGTACCCTTGTTGCCAATCGAGTGATCACCAGCACACCCATATGGGAGTACTATAAAGAGGAAATCAGTGTGTAGTGCCACTTAAACTATTCCTCCTGTTACATGTAACATAAAGTCAGCCATGTGTGCCTGACACGGAAGGTGTACAGGAAACAAGACAATACAAAATGAATATATGACTCACTGGATCCAAAACTAAGGAACAAAAAGGGAGACCCCTGCATAAGACCTGGCACTCTCCCTGACTGCTCAGCCTATGCGAACATCCCAATGGTAGATGATCGCATATCCTCGTACCTCGACTGTATAACACCTGAACACCCTATAATAGTGAGGGGACACGACCACCGGCTCCCTACACTAGACACGGAGGGAGTCAGGGTCACCTGGGATCCAGCAAACATAAAATCACAAATGAATGTACAACACTTATCTTATAGAAGACTGGGAAATAGGATCAGCATGCACACACACTCCAGGAAGTTGTATAAACCACACACTTATGCATTATGGGGAGGAATTTAAAGGGATGCAATCAGTCCAACTACAAGACAGCTGAGAGAGGCTAACGAGATGAGGAACTGAAAACCAAAACAAAGAAAGCTCAAGGAGGAGGTTCTGAAAGGCATCTGTCAGAGCTTCTCAGATGTCTGGTTGTAACAGTGCCAGAGTCCCAACAGACAAAACTTTGCTGTCCTCATCAGGAGGATGACTCTCAATCTCCTCATACTCTTCCTCCTCTTCTACCCATCCACGCTGAACAGATGGAATAAAACTTCCATGGCTACTACCCTCTGTAGCGGAGGCAACCGTCTCCTGCTCATCCTCATCATCCAATTCACGCTGAGAAGACAGACTGAGGGTGGTCTGGCTATCACCCTATGTACTTTCTTACCCCATTTCCACCTCTTCCACATGCAAAGCGTCCGCCTTAATTGTGAGCAGCGAGCGTTTGAGTAGACACAGAAGTGGGATAGTTACGCTGATTATAGCGTTATCGCGCTCAACATCTGTGTAGATTCCTCAAACTTCACAGGTTGCTGCCAGATACAACTATAGTCCTTAACAGGACTTTTGGGTCTCTAACAAGTTTTAGCAATTTAGCGCAGGTTGCGCTAAAAATATATATTGGTGCCACACACAATAGTCCTTAAAAGGACTTTTGGGTCAATAACAAGTATAAAAACAAAAATATTGCTATTTCACTCCCTACACTATCTCTCCCTTCTGCTCTCCAGCTCTCCCTGTCTAATACTGAGCCAAACACGTGTCATCGGGTGCTATATAGCACCCGATGACGCGTTCCGGCCAGCCAATTACTGAAATGCCAGCAGCCAACATGGCTACGGCATTACAGTGAATGGCAGTACTTACCTGCATGTTTATTGGCTGTGTAGCAGCCAACAAATGTGTGGGGAGGAGATTCGAGCATCACACTCGAGCACACGCAGTATTCGCACGAACACCACGATGTGCCGAGCATCGTGATGCTCGAGCGGAACTAGTGTTCGGCCGAGCATGCTCGCCCAACACTACTAATAAGCCCTTTTTTTCCCCACTAATACACCCCAAAAAAGGCTTTGTAAGCCTTCACGGGCAGGGCCCTCTCTCCTTCTGTACCAGTTTGTAACTCGTCTGGTTTATGCTTAGTGTCTGTATTATGTATGTATGTATACCTCTTATCATCATATGTACAGCGCTATGGAATGAATGGTGCTTTAATAATAAATAATAATAATATAACTGCACCGATGAATGGCAAATAATACTTTTTGTTTTGCACTAATACATGGCAAAAAAAAGCCTGTAATTTTGTCACTTCACCACACAACGGCTAGTAAGCCCCTATTTTTGCACTAATACACCCCAAAAAAGGCTTTAGAACATATAACTGCACCGTTGAACGGCAAATAAGCCCTTATTTGTTTCCACTAATACACGTCTAAAAGGGCTTTAGAACATATAACTGCACAGCTGAACGGCAAATAAGCCCTTATTTTTTTCTACTTTAAGGGCTAATAAGACATACAAATATTTCCTAGTAATACACCCTGTTAATGGCTGTATCACACAGCACTTGCACCCCAATAACAAGAAAGGTTTGCTGGAATTACAGAGGTACCATCTATTGCAAACCTGAAAGCAGCAGTATAATGGCACTTTGGATCACCAGTGAGTGCAGCAAGGTGTTATAGGATTGCTCCTATTATTGGACCCTGTTCTACTTTTATAGTGTGGAATAATTCCTCCCTATCCTTTCCCTACACTTCTCATGATCTTTCCCTGAACTTCTATTCAGCAAAATAAAAGTTTTCAAGTCTTTTCTAGCACTTTCCCTAGTGCCTGCTAATGTCTCTCTCTGCACTAAGTACAATGGAAAATGGCTGAATCCAGGATGGCTGAGGCTATTTATAGGGCTGTGACATTACATGGCTGGCTGGCTGTTGATTGGATGCATGCATGGCATTGTGGGTAATCCCTCGTTCCCAGAGTTCTTTGCTCCATGTCCTAATATATAGTAGCAGCCATTTTAAGAAAAAATGTCATTCGTTACCACGAAGCGTCTGGAAATTCGGATTCGGTACAAATCGAATTTTTCCTAAAATTCTGATTTGAATTCCACTTTGTCAAATTTGATTTGCTCATCTCTACTTATAATAAATAAAAGCAAAAAATAATAATGAAATAATAATGTAAAAAATACAATATATATACTGTATACATATATATATATATATATATATATATATATATATATATGTATAAAGGCAGTATGGAAGGCACTTAATTGGTCTAACACTCAAAATCCATGTCCATTCATAATGATAATTTTGTAGCAAGTGTCATATTAGTTGCCATTTTGTATATTGAGATCATAAAAACATAATATAA
Source organism: Bufo gargarizans (assembly GCF_014858855.1). Classification (NCBI taxonomy): domain Eukaryota; kingdom Metazoa; phylum Chordata; class Amphibia; order Anura; family Bufonidae; genus Bufo; species Bufo gargarizans. The sequence continues at coordinate 127,072,278 of NC_058082.1, read as the reverse complement.
TAAATAAAAACAGTCACTATATCAGTACTAAAAAATAGTACTAAGTCACCATTTTACGGGGTGAGTGAGAGTGCCAACTTTTTATACATTTTTATTCATTACCCTTTGTTTTGGCCTTTTCAGACACCCAATTAGCTAGATCACTCAAGACATCCATATTCTAATATTAGAGAGCTGCTAGCTAGTGGGATTTTATAAATATATATATATATATATATATATATATATATATTCTACAGCTTTCAAAGGCAGAGATGAAAACGGAAACAAATTGGCCTTAAGTCCCAAAATAGGCTGTCTCTCTAAAGGGTTAAAGCATTTGGGTTGTGGTGATAGATACCCTTTCATGAATACAACTTACTTATCATTCCTTTCCACATTCGTACAGGTTTCATCTTACTAATTTCACAGGACAGTGAGAAAGAAGAAATGAAAGTGAAACAAGCAATGAGTCAGAGAAATGAAACCTAGTGTGAAGCTGTACAGTAAGGGACGGACTTCAGGACCTACAGAATATTACAACACTGCAAAGCACTATAATAAACGAAAAAAGAAATTTAAATTCAATTAAAAAGACATGAACAATTCTTAGAGAATCCCAGCTTTGTTTTTTTTCTCATGTCACTCTATTGCTACTAATAAAATCTGGCGATAAGTGGGATTTTAATACAATTCTGGGGGCTGTCTCTGTCTTCATGTTTTATTTTATTTATTTTTTGTCAATTTTCAAGCACCTAAAAGACTATTTTCAAGATCACCATCAACATTAGGGCTCATGCACAAGAACGTATTTTCTTTCGGCGTCCGTTACGTTTTTTTCCAGACCGTATGAGGAACCATTCATTTCAACGGGTCCGCAAAAAAAACTGAAGTTCCGTTTCCGCATGTCTGTTCCACAAAAAAAATAGAACATGTCCTATTATTGTCCGCATTACAGACAAGGATAGTACTGTTCTATTAGGGCCAGCTGTTCCATTCTTCAAAAGACAGAATGCACATGGACGTCATCTGTTTTTTTTTGCGGATCCGTTTTTTGCGGACCACAAACTACATATGGTCGTGTGCATGAGCAGGTAAGGTAAGAGTAGAAGAGATAAAACTTACGTTTGGGGTTCTTGAGGAGCTGGTGGAGCTGGCTGTACTTTTACATCACCCTGTTCAGGGTCTGGGTTCTGCTGTTCCCCATCTTTGTAGTTTCTTTGAGACTGGTAATTGTTCTGAATTCTGCTCCGATTTCCGGCCCTGCCAGATACAGTTTGTCCATACATACTGTGCTGCTTTCTTATTTGTGTCTGAAAGAGTTATACAAGTAAGTAGTGATTGCAGATCAGTGCTGTAGCTGGCTCTCCACCCATGTACTGCTCCTTTCTCCTCATTCAGCCTCAGGGAGTTTCTACTCTCCAAATGAGGAAATAAAAGTTAATTCGTAATCTGCTTATTTATATAGCACCAACATAATTCCGTAGCACTTTAAGCACTTTACTATTAAGAGGCTACATGTAAACCCAGGATCAGACATTGCAAAACTAACAAAACTAATAAAAAACTTAACTAGAATTGAACACCCTGCTACTAACAGCTTACAATCTATGAAGAAGTAGGTGAGGCACAAAATGTAAAGAGTGTATTTTGTACATAGGCCAGACATCTTTTGTATAAAGTGTATATAGAATAAAATAAAATAGGGATGTACCGTATTTTTCACCCCATAAGACGCAGTGGGGGGAAATGCACCTGCATCTTATGGGGTGAATACTAATGAGCGCTTCCATTACAGCACAGCTGACAGCAGGATGAAGAGGATCGCAATGTAGGTGAGGAGCGGCGGCGTCCGGGAGCAGGAGAGGTAAGTGGGTTTTTTATTTTGTCATCTGAGGCAATGTGGGCTGATCAAGAGGCAATGTGGGCTGATCAAGAGGCAATGGGAGCTGATCAAGAGGCAAAGGGGCTGATAAAGAGGCAAAAGGGCTGAAAAACAGGCAATGGGGGCTAATATGAGACTGGGGACTGATCAAATGAGGCATGGGGGCTGATTTGAGACTGGCGGTCTGATCTGAGGTCTGAATGGGGGTCATTCACTTTTGGGTGTGAGCTGGGATCTGATTGTGGGTCTGATCTGAGGTCTTATTGGGGTCTTATTAACATTGGGGGTCTGATTGCAGGTCTGACCTGAGGTCTAACAAAAAATATTTTTTCTTATTGACCTCCTCTAAAAACAAGGGGTGTCTTATGGAACAAAAAATACGGTACCTGAGCCAGTCACCAGCCAGTATCTGTGTGTGCACATATATACAGTGTATCAGGATGCATGGAGTATAGGGGATATTCCTGATTTAAGAAATAAAAGCAAAGGAGTCTTGGAATGTGATAAGCCTGCTGAAAAAGAGGTGTTTTAGGCATTTTTGTCAACTCCCGCAAAACATGTCATGTTTAAGATGGCAAATCTGTTGAGTGTCACATAAGACTCCCAGCACCTCTCAGAAAGCTGTCCTAACTGTGTGCACTGGAATGCTGTGTCATCAGATTCATGCACATTCAGGGAGTGGAGCCAAATCACTAAAGAACTAAAGGGGTGTGGCTTATTATAAAAGGAGCATAACCTGAGAAAATGGGTGTGTCAATGCACACAAGTCATGTCATACTCTTGGACCTCCTCTAGGCCACTTTATAAGGCCTCTTGCACACGAACTGGTCCGCAATCACGGAGATGAGGAACGGAAGAACGGATCGGAACCCCACGGAAGCACTAGTGAGTGCTTCCATGGTGTTTCTGTCCGTGCCTCCGCACCGCAAAAAAAAACAACAAGTTGAATGGGTCTCTATCCGTCCCAGCCGCAGCATAAACGTTGCCTGTGAATTGGGGACCGCATATTGCGGTCTCCAATGCATGGAACGGATGCACAACGTGCAAGAGGCCTAAGAGTTGGATGATGGTTTTAGGGAACACTTAAAGTGCAACTGTAGTTTCAAGTGACTTCAGAATAAGTTGTCATGTGTGTACATGAGGAATAACACTATACCTGGCCATTCTATGACTTTTATTCAGCATTTATCACCAGATGACTTTTATTCTGCATTTATCGCCAATTTTTCCCTCTGCAGGCGATCAATCACTCATTTGTCAGCTGATTTGCATTTTTCATCGGCTGCACTTCTCCCTGTGTAATTAGGAATGTGCTACCAATAATCAGTAGAACCGGATGAGGGAGGAATGACTGTGGTAGCGATCATTCCTGCCCATTCACTGTTTATCTGCCTATGTAATAGGCCAGCACGGAGCAACATATTTTTTTTTTTTGCAGCCCTTTAAAATAGAGCAATGTGACAATGTGGCCCCCAGATGAAAAAAGGTTTTGCACCCCTGATCTAGAGACATAAAAATAAAAGCACAGGTTGTTTCCCTACAATGGGCAGAATGGACCCGACCATGGTCTGCTTGTACCCTAAACAAAGAATTAATAAATGTAAATCACAGAAAAGGAGCGGTTCTAACGGCGTTTGATAGCTATATGACAATTTAGCTGAATTATAAAAATCGAATAAATAAAACAATCAAATATAGCAAATGTATACCAAATATATACTATTTAAAAATATATCACTATATCTAGAGATGAGCAAATCGAAGTTGACGAAGTGGAATTTGATTTGAATTTCATTAAAAACTTGATTCGCACCGAAGTCAAATTTCCTGACGCTTTGTGATAACGAATCAAATTTTTTCCTAAAATGGCTGCTGCATGTGTTAGAACATGGAGCTAAGAACTCTGGGAACGAGGGATCACCCACAATGCTATGCATGCAGCCAATCAGCAGCCAGCCAGCCCCTGTGATGTCACAGCCCTATAAATAGCCTCAGCCATCTTGGTTGCAGCCATTTTCCAGTGCACTTAGTGCAGGGAGAGATGTGACAGGAGCTAGGGACAGTGTTAGGAAAGACTTTATTCAGCAAAAAAAACAATGATTTAGAAGTTCAAGGAAAGATTATTCAAAGTGTAGGGAAAGGATAGGGAGGGATTATCCACACTATAGGCAGACAGCAGGGGCCCAATAGGGGAGTGTAAAGCCTGGGTAATATGAGTGATTCTATTACACCTTGCTGCACTAAAAGCAAACCTTGCTTTTTATTGGGGTGAAAGTGCTCTGTGATACCACCAGTTTTGGGATGTATAAATAGGAAATACAAGTGTGTCTTATTAGCCGTTCTGCAGTGAAAGTACATTGTGAGACAGCCATTTTTGGGGTGTATTAATAGGAAATATAAGTATGTCTTATTAGCCGTTCTTTGGTGAATTTACATTGTGACTCCGCTTTTTTGGGGGTGTATTTATAGGAAATACAAGTATGTCTTATTAGCCATTCTGCAGGGAAAGTACATTGTGAGACAGCCATTTTTGGGGTGTATTAATAGGAAATCTAAGTATGTCTTATTAGCCATTCTGCGGTGAATTTACATTGTGATACAGACATTTTTGGGGTGTATCAATAGGAAATATAAGTATGTCTTATTAGCCGTTCTTTGGTGAATTTACATTGTGACTCCGCTTTTTTGGGGGTGTATTTATAGGAAATACAAGTATGTCTTATTAGCTGTTCTGTGGTGAACTTACATTGTTATACAGCCATTTTTGGGGTGTATTTATAGGAAATCTAACTACTTTTTATTAGCCAATCTGTGGTGAACTTACATTGTCATACAGCCATTTTTGGGTTGTATTAATAGGAAAAATAAGAACGTGTTATTAGCCTTTCTGCGGTGAACTTACATTGCCATACAGCCATCTTTGGGGTGTATTTATAGGAAATCTAAGTACATCTTATTAGCCGTTCCGCTGTGAACTAACATTGTCATACAGCCATTTTTGGGGTGTATTTATAGGAAATAAAAGTACGTCATATTAGCCGTTCTGCAGTGAATTTACATTGTGATACAGCCTTTTTTGGGGTGTATTTATAGAAAATACAAGTATGTCTTATTAGCTGTTCTGTGGTGAACTTATATTGTTTTACAGCCATTTTTGGGGTGTATTAATAGGAAATACAAGTACTTGTTATCAGCCGTTCTGCAGTTAACTTACACTGTGATACAGCCATTGTTGGGTTGTATTAATAGGAAATATAAAACGACATGTTATTAGCCTTTCTGCAATGGATTTACACTGTGATACAGCCAGTTTTGGGGTGTATTAATAGCAAATATAGTGGCCTAATCATGCTGCTGCCACCTCCACTCGGTGGCCTTCTCCTAATGCTGCTGCTGCCGCCACCTACACACTGTCATTGTGCCACTCTGTGGCCTGCTTATACTGCTTCTACCTCCATACCCTGTCATTGGGCCACTCTGTGGTCTCCTCATGCTGCTTCCACCTCACCACTATGTCATAGATCTACTCTGTGGACTTCTCATGCTGTTCCCACCATTCTCCACTTCATGATTGGTCCACTATTTTGGCTTTTGGCCTGGCTGTGTCACCACCAGACATCTGAGAAGCTCTGACAGATGCCTTTCAGAACCTCCTCCTTGAGCTTCCTTTGTTTTGCTTTCAGTTCCTCATCTCGTTAGCCTCTCTCAGCTGTCATGTAGTTGTACTGATTGCATCCCTTTAAATTCCTCCCCATAGTGCATCAGTGTGCGGTTTATATTACTTCCTGGAGTGTGTGTGCATGCTGATCCTACTTCTCAGTCTTCTAAAAGATAAGTGTTGTGCATTCATTTGTGTTTTTCTGTTTGCTGGATCCCAGGTGACCCTGACTCCCTCCATATCTAGTGTAGGGAGCCGGTGGTCGTGTCCCCTCACTATTGTAGCGTGCTCAGGTGTTATACAGTCGAGGTATGAGGATATGCGATCATCTACCATTGGGATTTTCGCATAGGCTGAGCAGTAAGGGAGAGAGCCAGGTCTTATGCAGGGGTCTCCCTTTTTGTTCCTTAGTTTTGGATCCAGTGAGTCGTATATTCATTTTGTGCTGTCTTGTTTCCTGTACACATTCCGTGACATTATAAACCGCCAAAACCGTCTCAAGCATGGATCCGGTTTCACTTTTGACTTCACTTTCATTGGAGGTAGCAGATCTCCGTAAGACTCTTTCTCAGTTTTAAGTGACCGGTTCAGCTTGCGTTCATGGAGTTTGTTCTGAGCCTAAGATCTCACTCCCGGATACGTTCTCCGGGGGTAGTGAGAATTTTGTGCGTTTTAGAGAGGCTTGCAAACTCCATTTTCGCCTTCTTCCCCATTCCTCTGGTGATGAGGAACGGAGGGTGGGGATCATTATACCGCTGCTCAGGGGTAACGCTCAGTCGTGGGCCTTTCCGCTGCCAGTGGGGGCACGGCCCCTCCGTTCAGTGGAGGAATTCTTTTTAGCCCTGGGTCAGATATATGATGATCCGGATCGTATTGCTTTGGCTGAGTCTAGACTACGTCTGTTATGCCAGGGTAAACAATCCGCAGAGATATATTGCTCAGAATTTCGGAGATGGGCAGCTGATACTGGTTGGAATGATGCTGCACTCCGAAGTCAATTTTGCCATGGTCTTTCAGAGGGATTGAAAGATGCATTTGCCTTTCATGAGAGGCCTACCTCCTTGGACTCTGCCATGTCTCGGGCCATTCGTATTGACAGGCATCTTAGAGAGAGAGGAGAGATCACTCCTTCCTGTCATACTCAATCCCAGGACAGTGCAGTGGTCTCATTCAGTGCGCAGGGGTCTCAGTCGCTGTCAACCCCTTCTGAGCAGGAGCCCATGCAGCTGGGGTTGATTGCCTCTGACAATAGAAGATTCAGCCCGCATGGGAAGGTTTGTTTTTGTTGTGGAGGTATAAATCATTTGGCAAATGTTTGTCCCTCTAGGAGATTCAGGCAGTTTTTTGGGAGTAATAAAGAAACAAAAGGGAAAAAATCCTTAAAAAATGTTCCATCTGTTAACATTGGCAGGGTTGAGGCGGAAATTGAAGGTTTTCCGTTTGCTTGTAGTTCCCGTTTTGTCCTGCCTGCCAGGGTGGCGCTAGAGAGCAAGAACATTTTTTGTGAGATTTTTGTAGATAGTGGAGCAGCTGTCAATCTAATTGATAATCAATTTGCGATAAATCATGGTTTCCAGGTATGCATTTTGGGAAAGGATATTCCTATTTTTGCTATTGATTCCGCTCCACTTTCTCAGAAATCATTAAAGGGCATAGTTCACAATATCCGTTTAATTGTGAGTGATGCTCATGTTGAGGATGTGTCATGTTTCGTCCTTAGCGGATTGCCTACTCCTCTAGTGTTGGGGCTACCCAGGCTCGCTAAACATAACCCCACCATTGATTGGCAAGCGAGGCAAATAAATGGTTGGAGTGACTTTTGCAGAGAGAATTGCCTCACGACATCTGTTTCTGAGGTTTCTACTAAGACTGTACCATCTTTTCTCTCTGAATTTTCGGATGTCTTCTCTGAGAGTGGTATTCAGGATTTGCCCCCGCACAGGGAGTACGATTGCCCTATTAATCTCATCCCAGGCACCAAGCTTCCTAAATCTAGTTTATACAATCTCTCCCAACCTGAAAGGGTCTCTATGCAGGCTTATATCTCTGAGAGTCTGAGAAAAGGACACATACGACCCTCGAAGTCACCTGTTGCCGCTGGTTTTTTCTTTGTTAAGAAAAAAGATGGTTCTTTAAGACCTTGTTTGGATTTCAGGGAGCTGAACAGTATCACAATTCGTGACCCATATCCGCTTCCTCTGATCCCGGACCTGTTTAACCAGATTGTTGGGGCTAAAGTTTTTTCCAAATTAGATCTAAGAGGGGCATACAACCTGGTCAGGGTCAGAGAAGGAGACGAATGGAAGACGGCCTTCAATACCCCTGAGGGCCATTTTGAGAATTCGGTTATGCCTTTTGGTTTGATGAATGCTCCAGCCGTTTTTCAGCATTTCGTTAACAGCATTTTTTATCATTTAATGGGGGAAATTTGTATTAGTGTATTTGGATGACATTTTGATTTTTTCTCCTGATTTCAAAACTCATAAGGAACACTTACGTCAGGTCTTGCTCATCCTGCGGGAGAATAAATTATACGCGAAACTGGAAAAATGTGTTTGCAGTTCCAGAAATTCAATTTCTGGGGTTTCTTCTCTTCCCTTCTGGTTTTCGCATGGACCCCGAGAGGGTCCGCGCTGTGCTTGAGTGGGAGCTTCCTGAGAATCAGAAGGCGCTGATGCGTTTTTTGGGCATTGCCAATTATTACAGGAAGTTTATTTTGAATTATTCCTCTGTTGTTAAACCACTCACTGATATGACCAGAAAGGGGGTAGATTTTTCTTCCTTGTCAGTAGAGGCGTAAGGCCTTTTCTAATATCAAGGAGAGTTTTGCTTCCGGTCCCATCTTGGTACAACCTGATATTTCTCTACCCTTCGTAGTTGAGGTTGATGCTTCTGAGGTGGGTGTGGGTGCGGTCTTGTCTCAGGGTTCCTCTCCTGCCAAATGGCGACCGTGTGCCTTTTTCTCGAAGAAACTCTCCTCCGCAGAGAGAAATTAGGATGTGGGAGATAGGGAGTTGTTGGCCATCAAGTTGGCTTTTGAGGAATGGCGCCATTGGCTAGAGGGAGCCAGACACCCTATTACCGTGTTAACTGACCATAAAAATCTAGCCTACTTGGAGTCAGCCAAGCGTCTGAACCCGAGACAGGCCAGATGGTCTTTGTTCTTTTCAAGGTTTAATTTTGTTGTCACGTTCCGCCCTGGGGTTAAGAATGTGAAGGCAGATGCCCTGTCACGTTGTTCTCCGGGAGGTGGGAATTTTGAAGACCCGGGTCCCATTTTGGCTGAAGGTGTGGTGGTCTCTGCTCTTTATCCTGAATTGGAGGCAGAGGTGCAGGCAGCCCAGTCAGAGGCTCCTGATCTTTGTCCTCCTGGGAGGTTGTTTGTGCCTCTCGCTTTAAGACACAAGATTTTTAAGGAACACCACGATACGGTCCTTGCTGGGCACCCGGGGGCAAGAGCCACAGTGGATCTCATCGCTCGGAGACTCTGGTGGCCGGCGCTTCGTAAGTCGGTTGAGGGTTTTGTGGCAGCCTGCGAGACCTGCGCTCGTGCCAAAGTCCCTCATTCACGGCCATCAGGTCCTCTCCTTCCCTTACCCATTCCTTCCCGACCTTGGACTCATCTGTCCATGGACTTCATAACGGACCTGCCTCGTTCCTCGGGGAAGACTGTGATTCTGGTGGTGGTGGACCGTTTTAGCAAAATGGTGCATTTCATCCCTTTTCCTGGCTTGCCCAATGCTAAGACGCTGGCGCAGGCATTTATTGATCACATTGTCAAATTGCACGGTATTCCTTCAGACATAGTCTCTGATAGGGGCACGCAGTTTGTTTCCAGATTCTGGAAGGCTTTCTGTTCTCGCTTGGGGGTTCGGTTGTCATTCTCTTCTGCTTTCCACCCACAGTCGAATGGCCAGACAGAGCGCGTCAATCAGAATCTGGAGACATATCTGCGTTGTTTTGTGGCGGAGAATCAGGAGGATTGGTGCTCTTTTTTGTCCCTTGCTGAGTTTGCTTTAAATAACCGTCGTCAGGAGTCCTCTGATAAGTCACCATTTTTTGGTGCATATGGGTTTCATCCGCAGTTTGGGACATTCTCGGGAGAGGGGTCTTCTGGTTTACCTGATGAGGACAGATTCTCCTCGTCTTTGTCATCTATTTGGCAAAAGATTCAGGATAATCTAAAGAGCATGAGTGAGAGATATAAGTGTGTGGCAGATAAGAGACGTGTGCCTGGTCCGGACCTGAATGTTGGTGATCTGGTGTGGTTGTCTACTAAGAATCTCAAATTGAAGGTTCCCTCCTGGAAGTTGGGTCCTAAGTTTATTGGGCCTTACAAAATCTTGTCTGTCATCAATCCTGTTGCCTACCGTCTTGATCTTCCTCAGACTTGGAAGATCCATAATGTTTTTCATAAGTCCTTATTAAAACCTTATGTCCAACCCATTGTACCCTCGTCTTTGCCTCCTCCTCCGATTATGGTTGATGGTAATCTTGAATTTTAGGTCTCTAGGATTGTGGATTCTCGTGTTGTCTGCGGTTCTCTCCAGTACCTCGTTCATTGGGAGGGTTATGCTCCTGAGGAGAGGATGTGGGTCCCAGTGACGGACATTAAGGCCACTCGTCTCATCAGGGCTTTCCATAGATCCCATCCTGAGAAGGTGGGCTCTGAGTGTCCGGAGTCCACTCGTAGAAGGAGGGGTACTGTCACCACCAGACATCTGAGAAGCTCTGACAGATGCCTTTCAGAACCTCCTCCTTGAGGTTCCTTTGTTTTGCTTTCAGTTCCTCATCTCGTTAGTCTCTCTCAGCTGTCATGTAGTTGTACTGATTGCATCCCTTTAAATTCCTCCCCATAGTGCATCAGTGTGCGGTTTATATTTCTTCCTGGAGTGTGTGTGCATGCTGATCCTTCTACAAGATAAGTGTTGTGCATTAATTTGTGTTTTTCTGTTTGCTGGATCCCAGGTGACCCTGACTCCCTCCGTATCTAGTGTAGGGAGCCGGTGGTCGTGTCCCCTCACTATTGTAGGGTGTTCAGGTGTTATACAGTCGAGGTATGAGGATATGCGATCATCTACCATTGGGATTTTCGCATAGGCTCAACAGTAAGGGAGAGGGCCAGGTCTTATGCAGGGGTCTCCCTTTTTGTTCCTTAGTTTTGGATCCAGTGAGTCGTATATTCATTTTGTGTTGTCTTGTTTCCTGTACACATTCCGTGACAGGCTGACATCATCATTTATTTGACACTTCTGATCTGTCAGAAGGAAGGAAAAATGAGACACACAATAGATCCTGTCTATGTAGCAGCTTTAAGGCCTGTATGGTCCCATCAGACTTTGCTTATGATTTGGTGGGTATAAAACACAGAAGACATGCAAATATTCGGTTCATGTGTCCACTCCTATTTTTTTGGCATTAGCAATGCTGATGGATTACTGACCAAATGCTGACCGAGTGAAGGCAAATGCTCAACAGACAGGATCTGAGAGGTTATTGTTGTGATGGATCAGAGGAAGGGCAAAAGAATCAGTGATGTCAACACAAACCTACTGCTGACACCCTCTCCACTCTGTCCGTGGGGCTCTGCTTGTATAAGTCTTTAATAGAACAGGTTCTGTAGACATCTATGTGGAATCAGCTGACGAGGGTGTAAAAGGAGTGCGCTTCTTCTTGGCGCTAACATCGACCTGTAAGGCTAAGTTCATACTTGAGTTATTTGGTCAGTTTTGGCCCCGTAACTGCCCAAATAAGTGAAGTGTGCAGTGATTCTAAGAGTGACGCCTGTCATGTGCTTGTCATACTGACTCACAATATTGTTTGACTACCACAGCAGACTCCCTATGTGTGTTACTGCAAGGCACTGTGTTCTACACCTCTATAAAGGCTCTCTGCAGCCCGGAAATAGCTTCTTTTTTTTTTTTTTACGCGATTCACCGCAAATAAATTAGGATCGAATCAAATTTTTCCGAAAAATTGGGCGAACCGGACGAATAATTATTTTTTTTTATTCGCTCATCTCTACTCACCACTCTGTGACTGGGCCACTGTGTTGACGACTCATGCGATTCCTCATGTGATTCCCACCCTCACCACTCTGTTACTTTGTTGACAACTCATGCGATTCCCAACCTCACCTCTCTGTGACTGAGCCACTGTGTTGACTCCTCATGCTGTTGCCTCCTCACCACTCGGTCATGGAGCACTACTTGTTTCAGCGTGTAACAGAACTTGTTTCAGCGTGTAACAGCGTGTAATCTATGTGGAATCAGCTGACAATGGTGTAAAAGGAGTGTGTTTCTACTTAACGCTAACACTGACCTGTAAGGTGGGTTCACACGGGCGATATTTCCCTTATAACCATGTTATAAGGGAAAATAATTACATCTACACTTCACCGAACCCAAACCTGAAATTGCACCCGCGTGATAAAAACTGAACAACGGAACGCAATCGCAGTCAAAACTGACTGAAATTGCGTACCTACTCGTGCGGGTTTGCACCCGGGACGCATGCACCCGGAACGCATCCTGAGCCAAAACGTGACGCCCGTGTGAACCCAGCCTAAGGCTGAGTTCACACTTGAGTTATTTGGTCAGTTTTTGCCCCGTAACTGACCAAATAAGTGAAGTGTGAAGTGATTCTAACAGTAACGCCTGTCATCTGCATGTCATACTGACTCACAGTATTGTTTCACTAACACAGCAGACTCCCTATGCATGTTTCTGCAATGCAGTGTTCTACACTACTATAAAGGCTTTCAGCAGACAGGAAATAGTTGTTTTTTAATGTGATTTGCCACAAATAAATTTGGATCGAATCGAATCTTTCTGGAAAATTCAACAAACTGACCGAATTGAATTTTTGAGAAATTCGCTCATCTCTAACTATATCATGAGACAATCCTGGTTCTGGTAGCAGTCTACAGTATCTAGCGGGCCCATGCAAGAAATGACTACAAATTTGTACAAAAATATGTAAAATTATCTGTACCCAATCATGTAGCCATAAATGTCCACAAACTCCACATGCATCCAAAACTGAGCAGCACAAGATACATAAATGATATATGTCCTTGTTGCGACAAATGTCTTATAACTTGTATCATAAGCTGCAAATGATGTTACAACCTCCTGGAACAATGACATCAAATACGGTATGTTGTGCTTGCCAATCCATCAAATAGAAAGATATTGATGGATGAGAATCGATCCTCAGTCACATAAATGTAATTTGTTCAGTGATGTGCCAATATCACAATGTTAATTATGTTCTCCTCAAATGACAATAATATCCATTACATCCTCCTAAAATGGTAATATTAAAGGGGTGGTCTCACTTCAGCAAATGGCAATTAACACAAGACGCTTCCTAATGTATTGTGATTGTCCATATTGCTTCCTTTGCTGGCTGGATTCATTTTTCCATTGCATAATACACTGCTCATTTCCATGATTATGACCACCCTGCAATCAAGCGGCGGTGGTCGTGCTTGCACATTATGGCAAAAAACACTAGTCTATGTGTGCTACCACAGTCCTGGCCACTAGAGAGGCCATCGCTTTTTCCTATAGTGTGCAAGCACGACCACTAATGGATTGTAGGGTGGTCTGTAACCATGGAAGCAGGCAGTATATATTGTGATGGGAAAATGGAGCGCAATACATATGATACATCATAATTCCTTTTAATGGGTTGTTTCATTTCAGCAAATGGCATTAATCACGTAGAGAATGTTATACAAGGCACATATTGCCTCCTTTGCTGGCATGATTTATTTTTCCATCACATTATACACTGCTCATCTCCAGGGGTTACGACCACACTGCAATACAGCCTCGTGGTCGTGCTTGAACACAATAAGAAAAAGCACCAGCCTATGTGCACTCCCATAGTCCCAGCCAGCCACCAGCGAGGATGGCGCTTTTTCCTATATTGGGCAAGCACGACCATCAGGGCTGGATTGCAGGGTGGTCATAACCCCTGGATACGAGCAGTGAAAAATGTGATGCAAAAACGAATCAAGCCAGCAAAGGAGGCAATATGGACAATCACAATACATTAGTAATTACCTTGTATTAACTTTCTCTACATGATGAATGCCATTTACTGAACTGAGACAACCCCTTTAAAGGAATCATGATGTATCATCTGTCTTGCGCTTGCAAGTGTTGTTCATCGCCTCTTGGGTCTGCCAGCTATGGAGGATATAGATGCTCATTGGCATCCGTAGGGGGGGAATCTGTGAACTGAGTTCTGCCTCTGCTCTGCAGCACTGGCGGAAGCGTTCATCTCCATAGTCATCTGTATCGCTGTCCTCAGGACAGCGATGCAGATGACTGTGCTGAGGCAGGGGAGGGAGAGGCGTGTCCCTTTCCCTTCCTCTGATAGGCTGCAGGCACTAGGCCGGCAGCCTATCAGAGGCCGGCGCAGGTGGCGCAATGACGTCATCGCGCCGCCTGAGCTGTACAGCGCGGGACACAGGCCGGAAGAGGCCTGCATCGCATCGCTACCAAGGAGGTAAGTATAAGTGTTTATTTTTTTTTTGTGTACAATACTGGTGGCTACTGGCACATAATGGGGGTCTCTGGCTACTGGCACATAATGGGGGCTCTGGCTACTGGCACATAATGGGGGGCTCTGGCTACTGGCACATAATGGGGGCTCTGGCTATTGGCACATAATGGGGGTCTCTGGCTACTGACACATAATGGGAGGGGGCTGTCATTACTGGCACATAATGGGGGACTGTCATTACTGGCACTTAATGGGGTGCTGTCATTACTGGCACATAATGGGGGTCTGTCATTACTGGCACATAATGGGGGCTGTCATTACTGGCACAAGGGGGGGATGTCATTACTGGCACATGATGGGGGGCTGTTATTACTGGCACATGATGGGGGGCTGTTATTACTGGCACATGATGGGGGCTGTTATTACTGGCACATTATTGGAGGCACTATAGGGTGATCTACTGAGGCCACAAAGAAGGGGTGTTTTATATGGGGGCTCTGTACAGTAGAATTTTATACTGGACACATTATGGTGGGTACTATGAGGAAGGGGGAGAGGAGTACTATGGGCTCATCTACGGGGGGCACTAAGAAGGGGTATTTTATACTTGCAAATTATGGGGGACACTGAGGGCATCTACTGGGGTATTTTATACTGGTACATTATGGGGCACTAGGAGGAAGGGGGAGAGGAGCACTATGGAGGCATTTACTGGGGGCACTATATAGGGGTATTTTATACTGGCACATTATGGGGGAACTATGGGGACATTAGCTCAACTGGGGGCATTACAAAGGGGGATTTTTTGCACTGTCACATTATAAGGAGAATTATTTCTACTGGGGGGGCATTATGGTGGGCTTTATTACTCCCATATGGTATGACCCCCTAGTAGCAGCACCATCCTCTCCCTGCTCTCTATTCCTCTGCCCCTTCTCCAAATCCTTATTATGAAAGCTTTTTCATTAGGATAAAACACATCAGCTCCGCCGAGCCCCCCAGCCAAGTGTTGAAGTGGTGTCCGAGATCCCCAAGGGCCAAGCCAAGCAACTGTAAGTTTTCATGTGAAATATGTTTATGTTATACACATATAGCCTACACTGTGCCACACAATATACAGTATACCGCTACACTGTGTAGTCTGTTCTATAAGCACCATTGTTTTGTGGCGACGGACAGAAAATAATCTGGAAGTGCCCCTCCCGAGACCAGGCTCTGGATCCGCCACTGCACAGCTCATGTGTTATTATACTTTGTGATAATGAATATGCCCCTCCCCTTCACTACATTCTCAGAAACAAGCAGAGCATGGATGTCAATAAAATTATGCCCCACCCTGGAAAAATTTCTGCGGACGCCCATGTAGATGCTACTTTTCTTTTGGTTTCCTTGAGTCAGTAATCGGGTCCTGCTGGAAGTGCTGGGTATGGATAGTAGCTCCTGCTGTCAGTGACAGGTGTGGGTAACAGTCTGGACCTCTAAGTTTTGATTTACTGGTTGGCACATGAGTGATGAGGTTCTATAAATGCCAAAATCTGCAATATAAATAATGATACTACAGTCGTGGCCAAAAGTTTTGAGAATGACACAAATATTAGTTTTCACAAAGTTTGCTGCTAAACTGCTTTTGGATCTTTGTTTCAGTTGTTTCTGTGATGTAGTGAAATATAATTACACGCACTTCATACGTTTCAAAGGCTTTTATCAACAATTACATGACATTTATGCAAAGAGTCAGTATTTGCAGTGTTGGCCCTTCTTTTTCAGGACCTCTGCAATTCGACTGGGCATGCTCTCAATCAACTTCTGAGCCAATTCCTGACTGATAGCAACCCATTCTTTCATAACGACTTCTTGGAGTTTGTCAGAATTAGTGGGTTTTTGTTTGTCCACCCGCCTCTTGAGGATTGACCACAAGTTCTCAATGGGATTAAGATCTGGGGAGTTTCCAGCCCATGGACCCAAAATGTCAACGTTTTGGTCCCCGAGCCACTTAGTCATCACTTTTGCCTTATGGCACGGTGCTCCATCGTGCTGGAAAATGCATTGTTCTTCACCAAACTGTTGTTGGATTGTTGGAAGAAGTTGCTGTTGGAGGGTGTTTTGGTACCATTCTTTAATTATGGCCGTGTTTTTGGGAAAAATTGGGAGTGAGCCCACTCCCTTGGATGAGAAGCAACCCCACACATGAATGGTCTCAGGATGCTTTACTGTTGGCATGACACAGGACTGATGGTAGCGCTCACCTTTTCTTCTCCGGACAAGCCTTTATCCTGATGCCCTAAACAATCGGAAAGAGGCTTCATCGGAGAATATGACTTTGCCCCAGTCCTCAGCAGTCCATTCACCATATTCTCTGCAGAAGATCAATCTGTCCCTGGTTTTTTTTTTGGCGAGAAGTGGCTTCTTTGCTGCCCTTCTTGACACCAGGCCATCTTCCAAAAGTCTTCGCCTCACTGTGCGTGCAGATGCGCTCACACCTTCCTGCTGCCATTCCTGAGCAAGCGCTGCACTGGTGGCACTCCGATCCCGCAGCTGAATCCGCTTTAGGAGACGATCCTGGCTCTTGCTGGACTTTCTTGGACGCCCTGAAGCCATCTTAACAAGAATTGAACCTCTTTCCTTGAAGTTCTCGATGATCCTATAAATTGTTGATTGAGGTGCAATCTTAGTAGCCACAATATCCTTGCCTGTGAAGTCATTTTTATGCAACGCAATGATGGCTGCACGCGTTTCTTTGCAGGTCACCATGGTTAACCACTTCAACTCCGCTAGCTGAAACCCCCTTCATGACCAGAGCACTTTTTACACTTCGGCACTACACTACTTTCATCGTTTATCGCTCGGTCATGCAACTTACCACCCAAATGAATTTTACCTCCTTTTCTTCTCACTAATAGAGCTTTCATTTGGTGGTATTTTATTGCTGCTGACATTTTAACTTTTTTTGTTATTAATCAAAATTTAACGATTTTTTTTGCAAAAAAATGACATTTTTCACTTTCAGCTGTAAAATTTTGCAAAAAAAACGACATCCATATATAAATTTTTCGCCAAATTTATTGTTCTACATGTCTTTGATAAAAAAAAATGTTTGGGCAAAAAAAAAAATGGTTTGGGTAAAAGTTATAGCGTTTACACACTATAGTACAAAAATGTGAATTTCCGCTTTTTGAAACAGCTCTGACTTTCTGAGCACCTGTCATGATTCCTGAGGTTCTACAATGCCCAAACAGTAGAAAAACCCCACAAATGACCCCATTTCGGAAAGTAGACACCCTAAGGTATTCGCTGATGGGCATAGTGAGTTCATAGAACTTTTTATTTTTTGTCACAAGTTAGCGGAAAATGATGATTATTTTTATTTTTATTCTTACAAAGTCTCATATTCCACTAACTTGCGACAAAAAATAACAAATTCTAGGAACTCACCATGCCCCTCAGGGAATACCTTGGGGTGTCTTCTTTCCAAAATGGGGTCACTTGTGGCGTAGTTATACTGCACTGGCAATTTAGGGGCCCATATGTGTGAGAAGTAGTTTGCAATCAAAATCTGTAAAAAATGACCGGTGAAATCCGAAAGGTGCACTTTGGAATATGTGCCCCTTTGCCCACCTAGGCTGCAAAAAAGTGTGACACATCTGGTATCACCGTACTCAGGAGAAGTTGGGGAATGTGTTTTGGGGTGTCATTTTACATATACCCATGCTGGGTGAGAGAAATATCTTGGCAAAAGACAACTTTTCCCATTTTTTTATACAAAGTTGGCATTTGACCAAGATATTTTTCTCACCCAGCATGGGTATATGTAAAATGACACCACAAAACACATTCCCCAACTTCTCGTGAGTACGGCGATACCAGATGTGTCACACTTTTTTGCTGCCAAGGTGGGCAAAGGGGCACATATTCCAAAGTGCACCTTTCGGATTTCACCAGCCATTTTTTACACATTTTGATTGCAAAGTTCTTCTCACACATTTGGGCCCCTAAATTGCCAGGGCAGTATAACTACCCCACAAGTGACCCCATTTTGGAAAGAAGACACCCCAAGGTATTCCGTGAGGGGCATGGCGAGTTCCTCGAATTTTTTATTTTTTGTCACAAGTTAGCGGAAAATGATGATTTTTTTATTTATTTTTTTTTCCTTACAAAGTCTCATATTCCACTAACTTGCGACAAAAAATAAAAAATTCTAGGAACTCGCCATGCTCCTCACGGAATACCTTGGGGTGTCTTCTTTCTAAAATGGGGTCACTTGTGGCGTAGTTATACTGCCCTGGCAATTTAGGGGCCCAAATGTGTGAGAAGTACTTTGCAATCAAAATGTGTAAAAAATGACCAGCAAAATCCGAAAGGTGCACTTTGGAATATGTGCCCCTTTGCCCACCTTGGCTGCAAAAAAGTGTCACACATCTAGTATCTCCGTACTCAGGAGAAGTTGGGGAATGTGTTTTGGGGTGTCATTTTACATATAACCATGCTGGGTGAGAGAAATATCTTGGCAAAAGACAACTTTTCCATTTTTTTTATACAAAGTTGGCATTTGACCAAGATATTTATCTCACCCAGCATGGGTATATGTAAAATGACACCCCAAAACACATTCCCCAGCTTCTCCTGAGTACGGCGATACCAGATGTGTGACACTTTTGCGCATCTAGGCTGCAAAAGTGCCCAAATTCCTTTTAGGAGAGCATTTTTAGACATTTGGATCCCAGACTTCTTCTCACGCTTTAGGGCCCCTAAAAAGCCAGGGCAGTATAAATACCCCACATGTGACCCCACTTTGGAAAGAAGACACCCCAAGGTATTCAATGAGGGGCATGGCGAGTTCATAGAAATGTATTTTTTTGGCAAAAGTTAGCGGAAATTGATTTTTTTTTGTTTTTTCTCACAAAGTCTCACTTTCTGCTAACTTAGGACAAAAATTTAAATCTTTCATGGACTCAATATGCCCCTCAGCGAATACCTTGGGGTGTCTTCTTTCAAAAATGGGGTCAGTTGTGGGGTGTTTGTACTGCCCTGGCATTTGAGGGTCTCCGCAATCATTACATGTATGGCCAGCATTAGGAGTTTCTGCTATTCTCCTTATATTGTGCATACAGGTAATGAGATTTTTTTTCCGTTCAGCCTCTGGGCAGAAAGAAAAAAATGAACGGCACAGATTTCTTCATTCGCATCGATCAATGTGGATGAAAAAATCTCTGCCAAAAAAAAAAAGGAGGGGAAAGGCGTCTGCCAGGACATAGGAGCTCCGCCCAACATCCATACCCACTTAGCTCGTATGCCCTGGCAAACCAGATTTCTCCATTCACATCAATCGATGTGGATGAATAAATCATTGCCGGGATTTTTTATTTTTTTTTATGTACAAAGTGCTTGCCAAAGCATAGGAACGTCGCCTCCTCCTCAGCTCGTATGCATCGGCAAACGTATCTGTTACTGCAGAGTAGAAATCTCGTCTTGCAGCGCCGCATACACTGACTTGCGTGTAATCTGACAGCAGCGCAATGCTTCTGTCAGAATGCACATCAGTGCTGCAGCTAGTAGATCGGTTGGTCCACCTGGAAGGTAAAAAAAAAAAAAAAGAAAAAACCAGGCCACAACGCAATAATTTTATTAACTTTGGAACAGAATACATAAACTTTAACTTTTTGAACTAAACATTAACCTGTTTGCTTACTGGGGTTTTTTTTTTTTAAATTTTTTTTTTACCTTTATAGAACAAACCTCTCCTTCCCCATGGGTCAATGTGCAAAGCGCAAATCGCCCAAAGATGTGGCGAAGTGCGTTATGCACTTTGTCCCATGTGAAAGGAGACGTTTGCAGCAGCTGTGTGAGTGAATGGGCCCTAATAGCCCTGTGTGCCTGTCCTGGTGAGATGATCCCTATGCTAATAGCGTACCTGTGAGTGGTACTTCCGGAAACACTCTCCATAGCATAGGGCAGGATGGTCAGGACAGTCAGGACAGAAATAGCGGGTGTCACGCCTTATTCCACTCCTGCTACAGACACAACATTTTTTTCGGGGTGGCGGTCGGTTTGAGGTACCAGGAACGACACTGGGGAAATGTCACTCGTGTAGACGGCTAACTACACTGGTGGATGGGGCCACGGAACCTCCTGGGTACAGGAGGTTCGCGATGATCTCTTCCTGAAATTTGAGGAAGGATCCAGTTCTCCCAGCCTTACTGTAGAGAACAAAACTATTGTACAGAGCCAATTGAATTAAATATACAGACACCTTCTTATACCAGCGTCTGGTTCTGCGGGACACTAAATACGGAGCCAACATCTGGTCATTGAAGTCCACCCCTCCCATGTGAAGGTTATA
The DNA here is from genome assembly GCF_014858855.1 of Bufo gargarizans. NCBI lineage: Eukaryota > Metazoa > Chordata > Amphibia > Anura > Bufonidae > Bufo > Bufo gargarizans. The sequence continues at coordinate 127,051,902 of NC_058082.1, read as the reverse complement.
GTCGTGGACTGAGAGGGGCTTTTCAATGACACGGGTTGCTCGCTCAATTTGGATTGTCGTGTCTGCGTGAATGGAGGAGAGCATGTAAACGTCACACTTGTCTCTTCATTTCACCACGAGCAGTTCTTCGTTACACAGTGCGGCCCTCTGCCCCCTTGCAAGACGGGTGGTAACGAGCCGTTGGGGGAAGCCCGCGCGACTAGTTCGCGCGGTACCACAGGCGCCAATCCGTTCTAGAAACAAATGCCTAAAGAGGGCCACACTTGTGTAACAATTGTCCACATAAAGATGGTACCCCTTGCCGAATTAGGGTGACACCAAGTCCCAAACTGTCTTCCCACTGCTCCCCAGGTAGTCAGGGCAACCGACCGGCTCCAGGGTCTGATCTTTTCCCTCATAGATCCGAAATTTGTGGGTATAGCCTGTGGCCCTTTCACAGAGCTTATACAATTTGACCCCATACCGGGCGCGCTTGCTTGGGATGTATTGTTTGAAGCCAAGGCGCCCGGTAAAATGTATCAGGGACTCGTCTATGCAGATGTTTTGCTCAGGGGTATACAAATCTGCAAATTTCAGGTTGAAATGGTCTATGAGGGGCCGAATTTTGTGGAGCCGGTCAAAACCAGGGTGGCCTCTGGGACGGGAGGTGCTGTTATCACTAAAGTGCAGGAAACGCAGGATGGTCTCAAATCGTGTCCTGGACATAGCAGCAGAGAACATGGGCATGTGATGAATTGGGTTCGTGGACCAATATGACCGCAATTCATGCTTTTTAGTTAGACCCATGTTGAGGAGGAGGCCCAGAAAAGTTTTAATTTCGGAAACTTGGACTGGTTTCCACCAGAAAGACTGGGCATAAGAGCTTCCCGGGTTAGCGGTTATAAATTGTGTGGATACCTGTTTGTTTCGGCCACAACTAAGTCTAAGAGCTCCGCAGTCAAGAACAGCTCAAAAAATCCCAGGGCCGAACCGATCTGAGCTGTCTCAACCCGAACTCCAGACTGGGCAGTGAAAGGGAAAACTACAGGTGCGGCTGAAGTTGGGGACTGCCAATCAGGGTTTGCCAGCACCTCTGGGATTCTAGGGGCTCTACGGGCACGTCTTTGCGGTGGCTGCGACGGGGTCACTACTGCACGTGCCACCGTACCAGCTTCAACTGCCCTTCTGGTGCTCGCTACTTCACCAGGTTGTACGGCAGTGCTGGTACTAGGTCCAGGAAGGGCTGGGCTGCTGGTGTATGCCTCACCACGTAATCCGACAGCACCAGCCCCACTCTGCTGCTCTTGAAGCGGATCCTGCGCAACCTGCGGTCTAGCGACACGGGGCCGGGTACGCCTGGTGCTATCAGGGACCTCAACCTCCTCGTCCGAACTTTGGGTCAGAGAGCCACTGCTTTCTACAGGTTCGTATTCTGACCCGCTGGATTCATCAGATGAGGGTTCCCACTCCTCATCCGACTGGGTCAGAAGCCTGTAGGCCTCTTCAGAAGAATACCCCCTGTTAGACATTTGGGCAACTAAATTTAGGGGTATTCCCTGAGACTACCCAAAAAAAAAAAAAAGCAAGCCTGTCTTACAAAGGGGAGGCTAGCGAAGTACCGGAGGCCGCTGCGGTTGATAAAAAATATCAAAACTGATTTTTTTATCGCCGCAGTGCGTGTAAAGTGAATGTGCAGTGATCAAAAAATAATAATTTTTTTGTCACTGCGGTGGGGCGGGCGTGGGCGAACGCACGTGTGGGCGACCGATCAGACCTGATCGGGCAAACACTGCGTTTTGGGTGGAGGGCGAACTAAAGTGACACTAAATACAATTATAGATCTGACCGTGATCAGTTTTGATCACTTTCAGATACTATAAAGGTACAAATGCTGATTAGCGATACGCTAATCAGCAAATAACGTACTGCGGTGCGGTGGGCTGGGCGCTAACCGATCCCTAAACTACCTAACCAAGGGGCCTAAACTATACCTAAAACCTAACGGTGAATACCAGTGAAAAAAAAAAAGTGACAGTTTACACTGATCACTTTTTTCCTTTTCACTAGTGATTGACAGGGGCAAGAAGGGGTGATCAAAGGGTTAATTGGGTGCTGGGAGGTGATCTGGGGGCTAAGTGTAGTGTAGTGGGTACTCACAGTGATGTGTGCTCCTCTGCTCCTCTGCTGGAACCAACCGACCAAAAGAAGGAGCAGAGGAGCACAGCAGCCATATAACCCCATCATATTTACTAATATGATGGGTTATGTGGCTTCTGATTGTTTTTTTTGAAAATCATCAACCTGCCAGCGAATGATCGTGGCCGGCAGGTTGATGATGAACTTCTTCTTTGAATTTTGCCGGCCCGCGATGCGCATGCGCGGGCCGGCTTACCCGGAAATCTCGCGTCTCGCGAGAGGACGCACCGGCGCGTCCACCCAGAGCTACACGACCGCCGAGAAGACGCAATCCTGCGTACGGCGGTCGTGAGGAGGTTAACAATGGAAGAACAATGATTTCAAGCATCACCCTCCTTTTAACAGGTCAAGTCTGCCATTTTAACCCAATCAGCCTGACATAATGATCTCCAACCTTGTGCTCGTCAACATTCTCGCCTGAGTTAACAAGACGATTACTGAAATGATCTCAGCAGGTCCTTTAATGACAGCAATGAAATGCAGTGGAAAGGTTTTTTGGGGATTAAGTTAATTTTCATGGCAAAGAAGGACTATGCAATTCATCTGATCACTCTTCATAACATTCTGGAGTATATGCAAATTGCTATTATAAAAACTTAAGCAGCAACTTTTCCAATTTCCAATATTTATGTAATTCTCAAAACTTTTGGCCACGACTGTACAGGATCTTAGATATTATTATGCTGCCCAATTCAGCCAAATGCGATTCAGAGCTCACTTGCCTTAAATGGGAAACATGTATCTATAAAGCCCCATATACATAGCTCTCATACAGGTATACAGGATCAGGATAACAAAATACGGATCAGATTGTCTCTAGGCCCTCATGCACACGACTGTATTTTGTATCGGTGTCCATTCAGCATTTTTTGATGATTGCACACAAACCCATGCATTTCTATTGGACAGATCAAAAAAAACATGCAGCAGACAGATGTCATCCATGTGCTGTCCGCATCCATGTGACCATTCCACAAATTATAGAACATGTCCTATTCTTGTCTGTATTGAGGATAATAATATTCATTCATAGTAATGGGAGTGAGAAAAATGCAGATTGCACATGGAAGGTGTCCGTATAATGTGGATCTGTGGTTTGCAGACTCCAATCATGACTGTCTGCATGGGGCCTTAATAAAATAAGAGTTAAGTAAAAATATAACATAACATTATGTATAAAAACACAATATCATTAATGTATAAAACAGAACAATAACTATAAACCATGTAATTTATATACATAAAAGTGATGAATACATGAAATTGAGAACAAAAAATAAAATTATTATGTTTTAATGTTTTTAAAATGTTTTGTTCACTTTTTTGTTCTGTTGTTCTCTATTTTTTGCTTACTGAATGTCAATGGTCACATAGCAAATAGGCCATGTAGCAAAAAGACCGGCACTTCGCAGAATTTCAATCAGGAATTCGGTTTATTGGTCACATATTATTTTTTCATAGTGATACGTCACTATGAAAAAATAATATGTGACCAATAAACCGAATTCCTGATTGAAATTCTGTGAAGTGCCGGTATTTTTGCTACATTGTTTCATCGGACGCCAATCAATTGACACGTGCACCGCAACTTCAAAAAGGTAGTGCCGACCTGTTATTTATTGAATAGCATAAAGGCCATGGATACATTACACAGGACTGATGTCACGGCTGTTTCTTGGTTTTGTTGTTGTTGGCCGTGACACGTTTTCTGTGCATGCTGGTTGCCTGGGGCAATGTGTAGTTGTCAGCATATGTGTACTCTTCTCCTTTTACCCCTTAAGGACATGCGCCGTACATGTACAGCGCTGTGATCGGGCAGGTGCAGGATATGCGCCCGCCCGATCCACGGCAGGGGTCCGCAGTCACTGATAGCCGGACCCCTGCTGCATGCGCTACCATCAGTGAAATCACTGATGCCGGCGAATTAACCCTTGATGTGCCGCGGTCAGCGCTGACCGTGGCACGTGCGATGTGTGGAGGGAGGGAGAGAGCAGCCATCGGGTCCCCTCGCTGCTGTGACGGGGAACTGATGTCAGGGAAGTCAGCCCAATGCCTTCCTTAGGCATCGTGGCTGCCTCCTGGGAGAGCCTGTGAGATCCAGCCCCCTGGATCTCACAGGCAAACAGGCTGTAAGTATATTACAGTCTGTAATACACTTACAGCCATTGCATCACAATACAGAAGTATTGTGATGCATTGTAAAGGGGATTAGACACCCAAAAGTCCCAGAGTGGGACAATAAAGTGATAAAGTTTTACAAAAAAAATTAAAAGTTTGAAGTAAAAAAAAGTGTCCTTTTCCCAAAATAAAGTAATAAAAAAATAAAAAAGAAAAATAAAGTTGACATATTAGGTATTGCCACGTCCATATCGACCGGCTCTATAAAAAATATCACTTGACCGAACCCCTCACAAATGAACACTGTCAGAAAAAGAATCTAAAAACTGTGCTAAAAAAAAAAATTTTTGTCACCTTACATCACTAAAAGTGCAACACCAAGCTTTTAAAAAGGCGTATGCCCCCCAAAATATTACCAATCTAACCGTCACCTCATCCCGCAAAAAATGAGCCCCTACCTAAGACAATCGCCCAAAAAATTTAAAAAATATGGCTCTCAGAATATGGAGACACTTAAACATGATTTTTTTTTGTTTCAAAAATGATATTATTGTGTAAAACTTAAAAGGGAGGCTTTCACAGCGATGTTACAGAGGGAGAGCTGGAGGCGTCACAGAACGGCAGCAGGTGAGGGCGGCAGCTTGGAGCCATTTACATCCCCTTGGGCACCTTATTTTTATGACTGACAGGTTAGTAATAGCGTATTTTTAGCAAAATGAGCCTACAGATTACATTTATAAGACCACATTAGGAATGGTTAAATCTCCCTGAACATAACCATATTTTTATCTTAAAGGGGTGAAACCTGGTGACAGAATCCCTTTTTTTTTTATCTACTTAAAGTATTCATATTACGTATCGCTGCATCCATAACAACCTGCTGTATAAAAATATCACATTACCTATGCCCTCAGGTAAACACCGTAAAAAATGACAATAAAAACTAAAAAAAGCTATTTTTTGTCACCTTACATCACAAAAAGTATAATAGCAAGCGATCAAAAAGTCATATACAACCCAAAATAGTGCCAATCAAACCATCATCTCATCCTGCAAAAATGATACCCTACCTAAGACAATCGCCCCCCAAAAAAATAAAAAATATGGCTCTCAGACTTTGGAGACACTAAAATGTTTTTTTTTTTGAAAAAAATGATATTATTGTGTAAAACTTAAATAAATAAAAAAAATTAGACATATTAGGTATCACCGCGTCCGTAAGAACCTGCTGCATAAAAATATCACATGACGTAACCCCTCAGGTAAACATAAAAAATTAAAACGGTGTTAAAAAAAAGTCATTTTTTGTCACCTTACATCACAAAAAGTGTAATAGCAAGCGATCGAAAGTCATACGAACCCCACAATAGTACCAATCAAACCGTCATCTCATACCGAAAAAAATTAGCCCCTACTTAAGGCAGTCGCCTAAAAAATAAAAAAAACTTTGGCTTTCAAAATGTGTAGACACTAAAAAATAACAAAAACATTGTAAATAACAAAAATTTTAAACGGTGCCAAAACAGCTATTTTTTGTTATCTTGCCTCACAAAAAGTGTAATATAGAGCAACCAAAAATCATATGTACCCTAAAATAGTACCAAAAAAAATGCCACCTTATCCCATAGTTTCCAAAATTGGGTCACTTTTTTGGAGTTTCTACTCTAGGGGCGCATCGGGGGGCTTCAAATGGGACATGTGTCAAAAATCCAGTCCAGCAAAATCTGTATTCCAAAAACCATATGGTGTTCCTTTCCTTCTGCGCCCTGCCGTGTGCCCATACAGCAGTTTACAACCACATATGGGGTGTTTCTGTAAACTACAGAATCAGGGAAATAAATATTGAGTTTTGGTTGGCTGTTAACCCCTGCTTTGTTAGCAGAAAAAAATGATTAAAATGGAAAATCAGCCAAAAAAGTGAAAGGGCTGTTTCACACAAGCGGATGCCGTGCGTGACATCCGCTCCGTGAATGACATCCAAGACCCGATGCAGACTGCAGAGGCACAGAGCATTAACATGATTGATAATGCTCCGTGCCTCTCTATGACCTCTTTACTACTAAATCACAATGACAACTGGTAGCATGGAGTTAGTTGTCCTCCAGCTTTTGTTGGTGCTGGAGCTACGCTCTGGTGCTGGGTATTCCATCTGCCCAGTCCTTGAGGGTCACCTTGCGGGGCATCAATGTCTCCTCAATGTCACCTTCCCTTCCTTACCCTATTCTATGTTTGGTGTAGTATGTTCAGGGTTTGTTTAGTATGTCTAGTTCTTGTTCCATGTATGGTCTGTCTTTGGTGTGTACAGTCCCGCATGGATGCTAGACATTCCCCTGTCTGTCTGTGCCTTCGGTGAGAGGGCTCCTCGGTTCCCCGGAGGTGTACAATGAGTCAGTGAGCAGCTCTGCCTGGGACCGCCAGGCATCCTGTCCGCTTGGGGGTTCAGGCAATTGCTGGTGAGTTGGTTCCTGTGTTTTTTGTTCTGTACTGAGTCCGGTACAGTGTTCCGGTACCAGTACATATGCATGGATTCCAGTTCGTTGTGGTGTGGACTGCTCGTGTGCCTTCCAGCAGCCGCAGCAGGTAAGTGACCAAGTATTCTGGTGTTCTTGGGTCAGTGGTTATTCTTGCTACTAGACTCTTACCTGCCAATCCAGTTTGCTACTTTCTGTCATCTCTGTTGTGGTGTAATGTTCTAAGGGTCAGGTGGACCCACTCTAGGACATGACAGTAAGTTTTGTTGTTTTCCCGTTGTCGCTGGTAACTAGGCCTTAGGGAGATGCTTGTTCATTCATCTGGGAAGGAACAGGTCGTCCCTAGTCCTGACATTACTTCCAGGGATCATTAGGGTTAGTAGAGCCCGAGGTTCCTGTGTATGAGCCCTCCTACCATCTGGGTTCGCTCATACGGTTAGGAGTCAGGGCTTGGATTAGGGGGTGCCCTGCTCCTTTTCCTTGGTGTCCTGGCCTAGTCTTTATTCCCGCTTCCTATCAGTGTTTGGCGGGGCATTTCCCCCCACTCCCCACCGTGACAACTGATCCATGGGACGTACCATTCAAAATGTGCATAGGGTTCAACTACTTAATATGCAAAGGTATGTCAGCAGAATTTTAAATAAGTGTATATTAAAAAATTTATGATTTCGAATTATATCAACAATTACATAAAAAAAAATGGAATACCCCTCTAAGTGCCTATTAATAGGAACACATTAATTTGCCTGTAGATTTCCCCAAAGCTCTACTCTATGGTAGAAGTGATATAAGGGGGCTAAAAAAAAAAAGTTAGGGTACTTTCACACTAGCGTTATTCTTTTCCGGAATTGAGTTTCGTCCTAGGGGCTCAATTCTGGAAAATAACTGATCAGTTTTATCCTAATGCATTCTGAATGGAGAGCAATCCAGTATGCATCAGGATGTCTTCAGTTCAGTCTTTTTGCCATTTCAGGATGGAGAAAATAGCGCAGCATGCTGCAGTTTTCTCTCCAGCCAAAAATTGAACACTTGCCGAAATGCCGGAGACATTAAATGTTCTGGCAAACCGGAGACACGGATCCGGCATTTCAATGCATTTGGCATCAATTTGCATACGTTTTGCCAACTGAACTGCCTGCCGGGATCCTCTGCCGCAAGTTTGAAAGTACCCTTAAAGGGGTATTCTGGTTACCATAAATATAACTTATGTTTTAGACTAATTCATCATTAATAAATGCCTAATATATAGGGTTGAGCGAACTTGAACTGTAAAGTTCGGTTTCGTACCGACCTTTAGGATTTTTGGACCCCGTATCCGAACCCGAACATTTCAGTAAAAGTTCGGGTTCGGTGTTCGGCGCTTTCTTGTCGCTTTTTGAAAGGCTGCAGAGCAGCCAATCAACATGCGGTTAACTGTCTGACCTTAGAAGCCATCACAGCCATGACTACTAATTGGCCAGAACAGCATGTGACCCAGGCTCTATATAAGCTTGAGTCACATAGCGCTGCACGTCACTCTGCTGTTACAAGTGTAGGGAGAGGATGCTGCTGGACTGGTGATTTCAGGGAGAGAATTGGAGAGAATCTAACTCAGTGATCTACAGAGAAATAGTTGTGTGGGTGCAGGGCACAATTGTTTTACCCTGCCCTGAGCTCATTGACCAAAAAAAACTAACTTTTAAAATTCTGTTAGCTAGGTGGGCGGCGGCCATTTTACGCAAACTCAGTGCACCAGCATAGCATCTGAGCTTTTGGGACATTGCAAATCACCATTTTTTTGGCAAACTACAACATCTGGATTAGTCAGTGTGCAATTTAAGGTAGAATTACACCCATAATTTTCTGGGGTTTTAAAAACACACTTTTTCTGCCCAAAAACTGTATTTTCTTGATCTGCAAGTGTTAAATTCAAGTTTAATATATACAGCTTTCATATTCTGTTAACCAAAAAACACTTTTTGGGCAATCCACAACATCTGGATTAGTCAGTGTGCAATTTAAACTAGAAATACACCCATAATTTTCTGGGGTTTGAAAAACACACTTTTTTCTCTCAAAAAACTGTATTTTCCTGATCTGCAAATGTTAAATTCAAGTTTAATATATACAGCTTTCATATTCTGTTCCCCCCCCCCCCCCCAAAAAAAAAAAAACAATTTGGGGCAATCTACAACATCTGGATTAGTCAGTGTGCAAGTTAAGCTACAAATACACCCATCATTTCTGGGGTTTGAAAAACACACTTTTTTGACAAAAAACACTATTTTCAGGCCTAGCAGCATCAGCACGTGTGAAATTACAGGCTTATATACTGCTGTCAAATTCAGTTGTTAAACAAACATTTGTTTGGGCCCAAAAAAATTAGTTGCCAGCCTTTAATGCAGATGTCATTGTAAAATACACCCTTAATTCATTTGGGTTAGATTCAGAGATTTGAAATACCGCCATTTGGTGCACCAATATTGAATTCAGCCCTACACTGGTTCAGGCCCTGTAAGATACACCCACTACATACAGGGGTTTCATTCAGGCATTTGAAATACAGCCATTTGAAATACAGCCATTTTGGGCAAATAAATATTTAATTCAGGCCTACACTGGTTCATGCCCTGTGAGATACTCCCTCTACATACAGGGGTTTGATTCAGCCATTTGAAATACAGCCATTTGAAATACATCCATTTTGGGCAAAGGAATATTTAATTTAGGCCTACACTGGTTCAGACCGTGTGAGATACATCCTCTACATACAGGGGTTCGATTCAGGCATTTGAAATATAGCCATTTGAAATACATCTATTTTGTGCAAAGAAATATTTATTTTAGGCCTACACTGGTTCAGGCCCTGTGAGATACCCACTCTACATACAGGGGTTTGATTCAGGGATTTGAATACAGCCATTTTGGGCAAAGAAATATTTAATTTAGGCCTACACTGGTTCAGACCGTGTGAGATAAACCCACTACATACAGGGGTTTGATTCAGGCATTTGAAATACAGCCATTTTGGGCAAAGAAATATTTAATTCAGGCTTACAGTGGTTCAGACCGTGTGATATACAACCTCTATATAAAGGGGTTTGATTCAGGCATTTGAAATACAGCCATTTGAAATACATCCATTTTGGGCAAATACATATTTAATTCAGGCCTACACTGGTTCAGACCGTGTGAGATACACCCTCTACATACAGGGGTTTGAGTCAGGGATTTGAAATACAGCCATTTGGGGCAAAGAAATATTTAATTCAGGTCTACACTGGTTCAGACCATGTGAGATACCCCCTCTACATACAGGGGTTTGATTCAGGCATTTCAAATATAGCCATTTGAAATACATCAATTTTGTGCAAAGAAATATTTAATTTAGACCTACACTGGTACAGGCCCTGTGAGATACCCCCTCTACATACAGGGGTTCGATTCAGGCATTTGAAATACAGCCATTTGAAATATGAAAATCAGGGGTTTGAGCAGCTCTCACCTGCCAAGGATTCCACTAATATAGCGCGGACCGGCTCCTTCACCCGAAGTAGGAGAAATATAGATATGAAGAAAAAAAGGATTGGTTGGTCCAGCTTGTATGCGTGGTAATCCAAAGCTTTATTCAATATTCAGTAAAATCCAGGTACAGGAATGCAGGTCTACATGTTTCAGGCACAATAAAATCCTAGCCCTTATTCATGACATTTTCCAGTACACTGCAGAAAGTTTTTATAGAGAGGAGGGAGGGACTGACTTTCTCACCTGAGGTAATCAGGCTGAGGTTCAACCACTCCCATCCCATCCACAAATCAACACTCAATTAAAAGCATACCATAAATTTATGTGATTTATAAAAACATAAAAAGAAATAGCAATGACATATTCAGAAAAAAATATAGTAATGATGACGGAACTAGGTGAGGAAAATAAGAAAGGAGGGATACTATATGATCAATAGTTTAAAGATCAATATTGTAGGATAAGGTCAAGTTTTTTATTCAGACCATGGGGTTGGCGACTTTCTAACTGGAAAATCCAGTAGGATTCTCTATTCAGAAGTTTGCGTTTTCTGTCACCACCTCTTAAAGGTTTTTTGACTTTTTCGATACCTTGTGCTGACATATATGAGACATCCCCACCATGCACTGTGGCAAAGTGGAGACTTGCCGCAGATACATTGCGGTTTGCATGGTGCGGTATGTTTGATATATGTTTTCTAATGCGCGTTTTTATGGCATTTGTTGTACATCCTATATATTGCAGCTTGCATTTGGTGCATGTTATGCAGTAAATGGCAAAGGTGGTGTTACAATTGAGAAAGGAGTGAATCTTAAAAGTCTGGCCATTAACAGTAGATTCAAAATTCTGGCTGATTTTCATGTATTTGCAACAAATACAAATGGAATGACCACATTTGTAGTTCCCCTTTGTGGATAACCAAGTGCTCTGAGTAGAGCAAGATTTGTCATTTCTAAAAAGGGAGGGACTTACTGAGCTAGCTATGGTAGGTGCTTTTTTAGCTGCACATTTTACGCCTTTTTGTGCCATTGCTGCCCATGCCTTGTCGCAGGCCAGAACCGGAAAGTGTTTTTTTACAATATTACAAATTTGGGTGTATTCTTTGCTATATTGTGTTACAAAGATATTTTTTCTTTCATGGTTCAATGTCTCTCTGATATTATGACTGTGTTTTTTCACATTAGTAGTTAATAATGAATTTCTGTCAATGTTTGATACCTCTCTATTGCATTTGTCCAGCATTTTTTGTGAATAAGCCCTATGTGTCAATCTTTTAGTAATGTTTTCTGCCTCTGTTTTGTAGGTTGACTCGTCACTGTGACGAGTCAACCTACAAAACAGAGGCAGAAAACATTACTAAAAGATTGACACATAGGGCTTATTCACAAAAAATGCTGGACAAATGCAATAGAGAGGTATCAAACATTGACAGAAATTCATTATTAACTACTAATGTGAAAAAACACAGTCATAATATCAGAGAGACATTGAACCATGAAAGAAAAAATATCTTTGTAGGACAATATAGCAAAGAATACACCCAAATTTGTAATATTGTAAAAAAACACTTTCCGGTTCTGGCCTGCGACAAGGCATGGGCAGCAATGGCACAAAAAGGCGTAAAATGTGCAGCTAAAAAAGCACCTACCATAGCTAGCTCAGTAAGTCCCTCCCTTTTTAGAAATGACAAATCTTGCTCTACTCAGAGCACTTGGTTATCCACAAAGGGGAACTACAAATGTGGTCATTCCATTTGTATTTGTTGCAAATACATGAAAATCAGCCAGAATTTTGAATCTACTGTTAATGGCCAGACTTTTAAGATTCACTCCTTTCTCAATTGTAACACCACCTTTGCCATTTACTGCATAACATGCACCAAATGCAAGCTGCAATATATAGGATGTACAACAAATGCCATAAAAACGCGCATTAGAAAACATATATCAGACATACCGCACCATGCAAACCGCAATGTATCTGCGGCAAGTCTCCACTTTGCCACAGTGCATGGTGGGGATGTCTCATATATGTCAGCACAAGGTATCGAAAAAGTCAAAAAACCTTTAAGAGGTGGTGACAGAAAACGCAAACTTCTGAATAGAGAATCCTACTGGATTTTCCAGTTAGAAAGTCGCCAACCCCATGGTCTGAATAAAAAACTTGACCTCATCCTACAATATTGATCTTTAAACTATTGATCATATAGTATCCCTCCTTTCTTATTTTCCTCACCTAGTTCCGTCATCATTACTATATTTTTTTCTGAATATGTCATTGCTATTTCTTTTTATGTTTTTATAAATCACATAAATTTATGGTATGCTTTTAATTGAGTGTTGATTTGTGGATGGGATGGGAGTGGTTGAACCTCAGCCTGATTACCTCAGGTGAGAAAGTCAGTCCCTCCCTCCTCTCTATAAAAACTTTCTGCAGTGTACTGGAAAATGTCATGAATAAGGGCTAGGATTTTATTGTGCCTGAAACATGTAGACCTGCATTCCTGTACCTGGATTTTACTGAATATTGAATAAAGCTTTGGATTACCACGAATACAAGCTGGACCAACCAATCCTTTTTTTCTTCATAGCCATTTGAAATACATCCATTTTGTGCAAATAAATATTTAATTCGGGCCTACACTGGTTCAGACCGTGTGAGATACCCCCTCTACATACAGGGGTTTTATTCAGGCATTTGAAATACAGCCATTTTGGGCAAAAAAATCTTTGAGGCCTAGTCTGGTTTAGGTCGTGTGAGATACACCCTTTACATACTGTCGTTCTATTCTACTATTAATTAAAAGATCCTAAATTTGAAAGATATGAGGAGAGCGTCAAAGAAGGTACGTGGCCCAGGTCGTGGTGCTGCTGGTGGAGCTCCTGTTGCAGGGAGAGGACGTGGTCGATCTGTGCCAGCTACACGCACAAGTGAAACCCCTTCCTCAGGTGCGAGTAGGAGACAAAACCTGCAGCGGTATTTGGTCGGGCCTAATGCTGCTCTACGAATGGTGAGGCCTGAACAAGTACAGGCAATAGTAGATTGGGTTGCTGACAGTGGATCTAGTTCCTTCACATTGTCCCCCACCCAGTCTCCTGCTGAAAGACCACAGTTGGCACCTGCAGCCGATGTCCTTCAGTCTTTCACCTCACCCTCTTGCAAATCAGCCAGGCCTACACTGGTTCATGCCCTGTGATATACACCCTCTACATACAGGGGTTTGATTCATGGATTTGAAATACAGCCATTTTGGGCAAATAAATATTTACTTCAGGCTTACACTGGTTCAGACCGTGTGAGATACACCCTCTACATACAGGGGTTTGAGTCAGGCATTTGAAATACAGCCATTTGAAATACATCCATTTTGGGCAAATACATATTTAATTCAGGCCTACACTGGTTCAGACCGTGTGAGATGCCCCCTCTATATACAGGGGTTTGATTCAGGCATTTGAAATACAGCCATTTGAAATACATAAATTTTGTGCAAATAAATATTTAATTTAGGCCTACACTGGTTCATGCCCTGTGAGATACCCCCTCTACATACAGGGGTTTGATTCAGGCATTTGAAATACAGCCATTTTGGGCAAAAAAATCTTTAATTGAGGCCTAGTCTGGTTTAGGCCGTGTGAGATACACCCTTTGCATACTGTTGTTCTATTCTACTATTAAACACCCATTTAGGGTAAGATCCTAAATTCGAAAAATATGAGGAGAGCATCAAAGAAGGGACGTGGCCCAGGTCGTGGTGCTGCTGGTGGAGCTCCTGTTGCAGGGAGAGGATGTGGTCCATCTGTGCCAGCTACATGCACAAGTGAAACCCCTTCCTCAGGTGTGAGTAGGCGACAAAACCTGCAGCGGTATTTGGTCGGGTCTAATGCTGCTCTGCGAATGGTGAGGCCTGAACAAGTACAGGCAATAGTAGATTGGGTTGCTGACAGTGGATCCAGTTCCTTCACATTGTCTCCCACCCAGTCTCCTGCTGAAAGACCACAGTTGGCACCTGCAGCCGATATCCTTCAGTCTTTCACCTCACCCCCTTGCAAATCAGCCAAGCAGTCTGAGCCCCAAGTCATACAGCAGTCTCTTCTGCTTTTTGATGACTCTGTTAGCAGGGTTTCCCAGGGCCATCCACCTAGCCCTGCCCCACAAGTGGAAGAGATTGAATGCACTGATGTCCAACAACTTATCTTTCAAGATGAGTACATGGGAGGACCATCGCAGCACGTCTCGGATGATGACGAAAAACAGGTGCCAACTGCTGGGGCTTTCGAAAGTGTGCAGACTGACAAGGAAGGCAGGGGTGAAGACTGGGTGGAAGATGATGTGGAGGACGATGAGGTCCTCAACCCCACATGGAATCAAGGTCATGCGAGTGACCTATGTAGTTCGGAGCAAAAGGCGGTGGTCGCACAGAGCCACCAGCACAGCAGAAGAGGGAGCAGGGTGCAAAAGCGGAGCGGTCGTCCTCTAGACAGTACGCCTGCTACTGCCCACCGCAGCAAGGGACCGAGCACACCAAAGCCAGCTCCAAGGAGTTCCCTGGCGTGGCAGTTCTTCAGACAATGTGCTGACGACAAGACACGAGTGGTTTGCACGCTGTGCAATCAGAGCCTGAAGCAAGGCATAAACGTTCTCAACCTGAGCACAACCTGCATGACCAGGCATTTAAGTGCAAAGCACAAGCTGCAGTGGAGTAGACACCTCAAAAACCAAGAAAGATCTCTGGCTTCTCCTGCTTCCTCTTCTGCTGCAGTCTCTGCCTCTTCATCCATCTCTGGAGTGACAGTGCCACCTGCCACCCTGCAAACAGAGGATCTGCCAGCAACACCAACACCTGGGTCACCAAGCATCTCCACAATGTCCCACGGAAGCGTTCAGCTCTCCATCTCCCAAACGCTGGAGAGGAAGAGGAAGTACCCCCCTACCCACCCACGATCTCTAGCCCTGAATGCCAGCATTTCTAAATTACTGGCCTTTGAAATGCTGTCATTCCATCTGGTGGAGACGGATAGTTTTAAAGGCCTTATGGCGGTGGCTGTCCCACAGTACGTCGTGCCCAGCCACCACTACTTTTCAAGGCGAGCCATCCCTTCCCTGCACAACCAAGTAGGGGACAAAATCAGGTGTGCACTGTGCAACGCCATCTGTGGCAAGGTGCACCTGACTACAGATATGTGGACCAGTAAGCACGGTCAGGGCCATTATATCTCCATAACAGCACACTGGGTAAATGCAGTGGCAGCTGGGCCTGAGGCGGATAGCAGTTTGGCGCATGTCCTTCCACCACCGAGGATTGCAGGGCGCTTCAGTTTGCCTCCTGTTGCTTCCTCCTCCTACTCTGCTTCCTCATCCTCTACCAGCTCCTCATCCGGTCAGTGTAACACCTTCACCACCAACTTCAGCACAGCCAGGGGTAAACGACAGCAGGCAGTTTTAAAACGTATCTGTTTGGGGGACAAACCCCACAGACCGATGAGTGGTTTGTGCCAGTCAGCCTCAAGCCCGGCCTGGTGGTGTGAGATAATGGGCGAAATCTCGTATCAGCTCTGGGACTAGCCGGTTTGACGCATATCCCTTGCCTGGCGTATGTGCTGAATTTGGTGGTG
Organism: Bufo gargarizans; assembly: GCF_014858855.1. NCBI lineage: Eukaryota > Metazoa > Chordata > Amphibia > Anura > Bufonidae > Bufo > Bufo gargarizans. The sequence continues at coordinate 127,036,019 of NC_058082.1, read as the reverse complement.
CAGAGATTCCTTAAAAATTACCCCGATATGTCAGAGCTGCTGCATATAGTGCGGGCCATCTGTGAGCGCACTTTCGGCGTTCTCACCCTGCTGCTGCTCGCCTGTCAGCGCTGCAGCGTAACTTCGGCCTTCCTGCTCACCGCCTCATATGCGACGTGCCCACAAGGTTGAACTCCACCTTGCACATGCTGGCCAGACTGTGCGAGCAGCAGCAGGCGATAGTGGAGTTTCTGCTGCAGCACGCACGGGTGAGTCGCTCGGCGGAACAGCACCACTTCACCACCAATGACTGGGCCTCCATGCGAGACCTGTGTTTCTTGTTGCGCTGTTTCGAGTACTCCACCAACATAGCCAGTGCCGATAACACCGTTCTCAGCGTTACTATCCCACTTCTATGCCTCCTTGAAAAAACGCTCCTGGCGATGATGGAAGAGGATGTGGCACAGGAGGAGGAGGAGGAAGAGGGATCATTTCATAGGGTTTCCGGCCAGTCATTCCCAAGTGGCTCCTTCGGGTGGGTTCCTGCACCCACAAACCCAAGGTACACAATTGACCAGCCAGGGCACAGTTCTGGAGGATGACGAGGTGGAGGATGAGGAGGAGGAGGAACCATGTTCACAGCAGGGTGGCACCCAGACCAGCTCATGGCCCTCACTGGTGCGTGGATGGAAGGATACAGAGGACACAGACGATACACCTCCCACAGAGGATAGCTTTTTGTTTCCTCTGGGCAGCCTGGCACACATGAGCGATTACATGCTGCAGTGTCTCCGCAACGACCACCGAGTTGCCCACATTCTAACTTGTGCTGATTACTGGGTGGCCACGCTGCTGGATCCCCGTTACAAGAACAAAGTACCGTCTTTAATTCCCTCACTGGAGTGTGATCGTAAGATGCACGAGTACAAGCGCATGCTGGTAGACGCGCTGCTGGTGGCATTCCCACCTGACAGCGGGGGCACAGTGGAAGCACAAGGCGAAGGCAGAGGACGAGGAAGAGGGCGCCAACTCAGCTGGGACACCACCAGCACCTCAGAAGGCAGGGTTAGCATGGCCGAAATGTGGAAAAGCTTTGTCAGCACCACCAGCTTATATGAAACGTCTTAGCAGGAGGCAGCATTTCACCAACATGGTGGAGCAGTATGTGTTCACACGCCTACACGTACTGAATGACGGGTCTGCCCCCGTCAACTTCTGGGTCTCCAAATTGGGCACATGGCCTGAGCTTGCCCTTTACGCCTTGGAGGTGCTGGCCTGCCCTGCAGCCAGTGTATTATCTGAACGTGTGTTACAACGTAGCACGGCAGGGGGCGTCATCACAGACAAGCGCAACCGCCTGTCCACAGCCAATGTGGACAAGCTCACATTTATTAAAATGAACCAGGCATGGATCCCTCAGGACTTGTCCATACCTTGTGCATAATAGACATGTATACTGGCACTAAACAGCCATTGTTATACTGCAGTGAAATTGCTCATTTTTGTATTTTGGATATTTCACACTCTTTTAGAGTGTACCCTGATTTTAAAAAATAAAATTAAAACCAAAAACCTGTTTTGGCTACCTTGTCCTCCTCCACCGCCGCTTCCACCTACACCGCTATGTCCACCGCCTCCTCAAACTCCTACTCCATATGGAATTCCACCTCATAAATCAAATATTTTTATTTATTTGTACTTATTTTATTTTATATCATTTCACTACTTTGTCATTAACATTTTTGGGTGAAATTCACCAATTTTTGGGACTATAGTACCACTGCTATACATAGTAGGCCGTTTAAAAAATAAAATAAAAAATTGTCAACATTTTCGGGTGAAATTCACCAATTTTTGGGTGTATAGTACCACTGCTATACCTAGTAGGCCGGTTAAAAAATAATAATAATAATTTGTCAGTTACATTTTTAGTTGAAATTCTGAAGTTTTTGGGTGTGAAGTACCACTGCTATACCTAGTAGACAGGTTAAACAATAAAACAATTTGTCTGTTACATTTTATGGTGAAATTCACCAATTTTTGGGTGTGATGTACCACTGCTATACCTAGTAGGCCGTTTAAAAAAAATAAATAAAATTGTCAGTTACATTTTCGGGTGAAATTCACTTTTTGGGTGTGATGTACCACTGCTATACCTAGTAGGCCGTTTAAAAAAATAAAATAAATTGTCAATAACATTTTCTGGTGAAATTAACCAATTTTTGGGTGTATAGTACCACTGCTATACCTAGTAGGCCGCTTAAAAAAAATAAAAAATTGTCATTAACATTTTCTGGTGAAATTCACCAATTTTTGGGTGTATAGTACCACTGCTATACCTAGTTTGCCGGTAAAGAAAAAAATATTGTCATTAACATTTTCTGGTGAAATTAACCAATTTTTGGGTGTATAGTACCACTGCTATACCTAGTAGGCCATTCAAAAAAAAATTGTCAATAACATTTTCGGGTGAAATTCACCAATTTTTGGGTGTATAGTACCACTGCTATACCTAGTATGCCGGTAAAAAAAAAATATATTGTCATTAACATTTTCTGGTGAAATTAACCAATTTGTGGGTGTATAGTACCACTGCTATACCTAGTAGGCAGGTTAAAAAAATAAAAAATTTGTCAGTTACATTTTCAGTTGAAATTCAAACGTTTTTGGGTGTGAAGTACCACTGCTACAGGCTCGGACTGGCCCACAGGGGTACAGGGGAATCCCCCGGTGGGCCCCTGAGCAAGGTGGGCCCCTAGTCTCCCACCCCCTGCACAAGTGGCACATAACACATTAGATTTAGTACACTACATACATATATTCAATGTACAGCACCTCAACCAGCTTATGTTCATATAAAAAACTTGTTAGATTATTTATTATATTTGAATGTATCCGTACGATGGGCCCCCAAAATAAATTTTACTGGTGGTCCCTAGGTACTCCAGTCCGACACTGCACTGCTATACCTAGTAGACAGGTTAAACAATACAACTATTTGTCTGTTACATTTTATGGTGAAATTCACCAATTTTTGAGTGTGATGTACCACTGCTATACCTAGTAGGCTGTTTAAAAAAATTTAATTGTCAGTTACATTTTCGGGTGAAATTAACACATTTTTTGGTGTGAAGTACCACTGCTATACCTAGTAGATGGGTAAAAATAAAAAAAATAAAAAAAATAAAAAAAAAATTGGCAGTTACATTTTCTGGTGAAATTAAGCAATTTTTTGGTGTGATGTACCACTGCTATACCTATTAGACCGGTAAAAAAATATTAACATTTGTCAGTTACATTTTAGGGGTCAAATTCACCAATTTTTGGGTGTAATATACCCCTCCTCTACCTAGTTGACAGCTTAATAAATTCAATAATTTGTATTTTAAATTTTCGGGTGATAATAAACAATTGTTTTCTGTCATAGACCCCTGCTCTACCAAGTAGACAGGTTAATTAATTTCTGTAATTTTTCTGTTACATTCTTGGGTTGACATCATACAATTTTAGACGTGAATAAACCCCTGCTCTGCATAGGTGACAGGGAATAACATTTCTGAAAAGCTTCTTTAATTGCTGCGTGCCACCTCCTTTGATTCAATGCTTAAACTTAAACAAGTTGTACCACATTTAAGCTTCAATACTTTGTCCCACATTTACACTATACTCTTTTGGCCAACATTTGCGCCTCAATAGCTTTTCCCACAATTCTGCTTGACTCTTTTGGCCCACATTTGGGCTTCTGTAATTTGTCCCACATTTGCGCCTCAATAGCTTTTCCCACATTTCTTCTCTATCCCAATTTTTTTTTATACATTTTTCTCCCTTAACCCCTTAAGGACACAGCCTTTTTACACCTTAGGACCAGGCCATTTTTTGCAAATCTGACCAGTGTCACTTTAAGTGCTGATAACTTTAAAACTTTGACTTATCCAGGCCGTTCTGACATAGTTTTTTCGTCACATATTGTACTTCATGACACTAGTAAAATTAAGTCAAAAAAATATTTTTTTTTGCACCAAAAAATACCAAATTTAACAAAAATTTAGAAAAATTAGCAAATTTCAAAGTTTCAGTTTCTCTACTTCTGTAATACATAGTAATACCCCCAAAAATTGTGATGACTTTACATTCCCCATATGTCTACTTCATGTGTGAATTATTTTGGGAATGATATTTTATTTTTTGGGGATGTTATAAGGCTTAGAAGTTTAGGAGCAAATCTTGAAATTTTTCTGAAATTTACAAAAACTAAATTTTTAGGGACCATTTCAGGTCTGAAGTCGCTTTGCGAGGCTTACATAATAGAAACCACCCAAAAATGACCCCATCTAAGAAACTACACCCCTCAAGGTATTCAAAAGTGATTTTGCATATGTTGTTAACCCTTTAGGTGTTGCACAAGAGTTATTGGCAAATGGGGATGAAATTTGAGAATTTAATTTTTCTGTCTAATATTTCATTTTTACCCATTTTTTCCACTAACAAAGCAAGGGTTAACAGCCAAACAAGACTGTATCTTTATTGCCCTGACTCTGCAGTTTACAGAAACACCCAATATGTGGCCGTAAACTACTGTACGGCCACACAGCGGGGCGTAGAGTGAAAGGTGCGCCGTATGGTTTTTGGAAGGTTGATTTTTATGGACTGGTTTATTTACACCATGTCCCATTTGAAGCCCCCTGATGCACCCCTAGAGTAGAAACTCCCTAAAAAGTGACCCCATCTAAGAAACTACACCCCTCAAGGTATTCAAAACTGGTTTTACATACGTCGTTAACCCTTTAGGTGTTGCACAAGAGTTATTGGCAAATGGGGATGAAATTAGAAAATTTCTTTTTTTGCCTTATTTTCAATTTTAACCCATGTTTTCCACTAACAAATCAAGGGTTAACAGCCAAACAAGACTGTATCTTTATTGCCCTGACTCTGCCGTTTACAGAAACACCCAATATGTGGCCGCAAACTACTGTACGGCCACACAGCGGGGCGTAGAATGAAAGGTGCGCCGTATGGTTTTTGGAGGGCTGATTTTTATGGACTGGTTTATTTACACCATGTCCCATTTGAAGCCCCCTGATGCACCCCTGGAGTAGAAACTCCCTAAAAGTGACCCCATCTAAGAAACTACACCCCTCAAGGTATTCAAAACTGGTTTTACATACGTCGTTAACCCTTTAGGTGTTGCACAAGAGTTATTGGCAAATGGGGATGAAATTGAAAATTTCATTTTTTTGCCTTATTTTCCATTTTAACCCATGTTTTCCACTAACAAAGCAAGGGTTAACAGCCAAACAAGACTGTATCTTTATTACCCTGACTCTGCCGTTTACAGAAACACCCAATATGTGGCCGTACACTACTGTACGGCCACACAGCGGGGCGTAGAGTGAAAGGTGCGCCGTTTGGTTTTTGGAGGGCTGATTTTTATGGACGGTTTATTTACACCGTGTCCTGTTTCAACCCCCCTGATGCACCCCTGGAGTCGAAACTCCCTAAAAGTGACCCCATCTAAGAAACTACACCCCTCAAGGTATTCAAAACTGATTTTACATACGTCATTAACCCTTTAGGTGTTGCACAAGAGTTATTGGCAAATGGGGATGAAATTGGAAAATTTCATTTTTTTGCCTTATTTTCCATTTTAACCCATGTTTTCTACTAACAAAGCAAGGGTTAACAGCCAAACAAGACTGTATCTTTATTACCCTGACTCTGCCGTTTACAGAAACACCCAATATGTGGCCGTACACTACTGTACGGCCACACAGCGGGGCGTAGAGTGAAAGGTGCGCCGTTTGGTTTTTGGAGGGCTGATTTTTATGGATCGGTTTATTTACACCGTGTCCTGTTTCAACCCCCCTGATGCACCCCTGGAGTCGAAACTCCCTAAAAGTGACCCCATCTAAGAAACTACACCCCTCAAGGTATTCAAAACTGATTTTACATACGTCGTTAACCCTTTAGGTGTTGCACAAGAGTTATTGGCAAATGGGGATGAAATTGGAAAATTTCATTTTTTTTGCCTTATTTTCCATTTTAACCCATGTTTTCTACTAACAAAGCAAGGGTTAACAGCCAAACAAGACTGTATCTTTATTACCCTGACTCTGCCGTTTACAGAAACACCCAATATGTGGCCGTACACTACTGTACGGCCACACAGCGGGGCGTAGATTGAAAGGTGCGCCGTTTGGTTTTTGGAGGGCTGATTTTTATGGACCGGTTTATTTACACCGTGTCCTGTTTCAACCCCCCTGATGCACCCCTGGAGTCGAAACTCCCTAAAAGTGACCCCATTTTGGAAACTACGGGATAAGGTGGCATTTTTTGGGGGAGTACTTTTAGGGTAAATATAATTTTTGGTTGCTCTATATTACATTTTTGTGAGGCAAGGTTACCAAAAATTGAAATTCTGATATTTCATCTCCATTTGCCATTAACTGTTGAGGAACACCTAAAGGGTTAATAAAGTTTGTATAATCATTTTTGAATACCTTGAGGGGTGTAGTTTCTTAGATGGGGTCAATTTTAGGGAGTTTTTACTCTAAGGGGGCATCAGGGGGGCTTCAAAAGGGATATGGTGTCAATAAAAAAGGCCATCAAAATCGGCCTTCCAGAAACCATGTCGGTCCTTTCCTTTTGCGGCCTCCCTTTTACGGATACAGCCGTTTACGACCACAAATGTGGCGTTTCTGTAAACTGCAGTATCAGGGTAATAAATTTTAACTTTTGTTTGGTTGTTAACCCTTGTTTTGTTACCGGAAAAAACGGACTGAAATGGAAAAGTGCCAAAAATAGCGGTTTTGGCACCGTTTTTTTTTTTTTTTTTTAACCGTGTTAATCTGGGTAGTTAGGTCATGGGATATTGTTATAGAGGAGATTCTTACGGACGCGGCAATATCTAATAAGTCTACTTTTTTTTACAATTATTTAGGTTTTTGACTATATTATCTTTTTTGATACAACATTTTTTTTTGGGTATCTCTAAAGTCTAAGTGTCATTTTTTTTATTTTCTTTTAGCCAATTATCTTATGTGGGGGCTCATTTTTTGCGGGATGAGCGGACGGTTTTATTGGCACTATTTTGGGGGCTATATGACTTTTTGATCGCTTGCTATTAAACTTTTTGTTATGTAAGGTGACCAAAAAAATATTTTTTTGCACCTATTTTTTTTTTTTTTTACTGTGTTAATCTGGGGGGTTGGGTCATGGGGTATTTTTATAGAGGAGATTCTTATGGACGCGGCGATACCTAATAAGTCAACTTTTTTTACAATTATTTAGGTTTTAGACTATATTATCCTTTTTGATACCCTAAAAAAAATTTTGTATCTCTAAAGTCTAAGAGTCATTTTCTATTTTTTTTTTTATCTGATTATCTTATGTGGGGGCTCATTTTTTGCGGGATTAGATGACGGTTTTATTGGCACTAATTTGGGGGCTATATGACTTTTTGATCGCTTGCTATTAAACTTTTTATTATGTAAGGTGACAAAAAAAAACTTTTTTTGCACCTTTTTTTTTTTTTTTCCTGGACCGTGTTAATCTGGGGGGTTAGGTCATGGGGAATTTTTATAGAGGAGATTATTACCGACGCGGCAATACCTATGTCTACTTTTAATAAATTATTTTAGTTTTTTTGGGTGTCTCAAGTCTGAGAACCATTTTTTTTTATCCGATGTCAGTGCTAAATTGGGATATAAATTTAGTACTCCATGGAAGTGTGATACTCCCTGAAGCAACTGTCAATGCAGAGGCCCGGATGATCGGGGCATGTGTCGCACTGAGTAGTCGTGTCCTTCCGTATCCCCCTCCTGCGACACACTCTGCACTTTTTTTGGGTTCGTCCCTTCTTTCCAGTATGGTGGACCACACCTGGAAAGTGTTGGCCAGGGACGATCCAGGCGCCTACAGTTCCCGAGGTACTCCGGCCTGCTCTTTCCCGGTCCGAAAAGATCAGGGCCTTTAGGACTGCCTCATAGAACTGGAGGAATGTCCCTGTGCTGCCAGCGCTTCGGGATAGTACAAAAGAGTTGTACATGGCAACCTGTACCAAGTAGACCGCAACTTTTTTGTACCATGCCCGGGTTTTGCGCATGGCGTTATATGGCTTGAGGACTTGATCCGAGAGATCAACTCCTCCCATATACCGATTGTAGGCGACGATACAATCGGGCTTGAGGACCGTTGCCGCGGTACCTCGCACAGGGACAGGGGTGATGCCGTTACCATGAATTGTGGACAGCATAAGGACATCCCTCTTGTCCTTATACCTGACCAGCAACAGGTTTCCAGTGGTAAGGGCACGGGTCTCACCCCTGGGGATAGGTACCTGGAGGGGGTGGGCAGGGAGGCCGCGTTGATTTTTCCACACGGTCCCACAAGCGGACGTGGATCTGGCGGCAAGGGACTGGAACAAGGGGATACTGGTATAAAAGTTATCCACGTACAAGTGGTAACCCTTATCCAGCAGTGGGTGCATAAGGTCCCACACAAGTTTCCCGGTAACACCCAGAGTGGGGGGACATTCTGGGGGTTGAATCCGGGAATCTCGCCCCTCGTATACACGAAAATTTGTAAGTGTACCCTGAGGTACGCTCACAAATTTTGTATAGCTTCACGCCATACCTCGCCCGCTTGGAAGGCACATACTGGCGGAAAATGAGTCTCCCCTTGAACGCAATGAGAGACTCATCAACCACGACCTCCCTTCCAGGTACATAGGCCTCCATGAATTTGGCCCCAAAGTGATCGATGACCGGCCGTATCTTGTACAGACGGTCATGGGCAGGATCACCTCGGGGTGGACATGCTGCATTATCGGAATAATGCAGACATTTCCGGATGGCCTCAAACCGGGAGCGTGTCATAACCGTACTGTAAAGTGGGGTCTGATATAGGACGTCCCCACTCCAGTACAGCCTGGCACTGGGTTTCTTGACCAGGCCCATATGCAGCACGAGGCCCCAAAATGTCCTCATTTCGGCTGCACTGACCGGCGTCCAGCCACCGGGCCTGGCCAAAAAGGAGCCCGGGTGTTGAGCGACGAACTGTTGGGCGTACAGATTCGTCTGCTCCACCATCAGATTTACCAGTGGGTCACTGAAAAAATGACAAATAAAGTCATATTCAGTGTAGCCCACTGTGGAAATCTGGATTCCTGATTGGCCTACGAAATCAGGAATCACGGGCTCGTATCGCTCTGGGCTACACCAGACAAGTTCACCGGCAGGGTGCTCCGGTGGATTTAACTGGTGGGCCGGGAAACCAGTACGAGCCCCAGAGCTGCTCGTTCTAGTGTGGGCCACAGGGTCCCTAACATGGCGGTCCCCTTGCTCCACCTGGCGGCGTCTCCGCCGCCTTGGGGGCTCATCATCATCGCTAGATGATGAGGAGGATGCGGATGACAACAGGAATGTGGGGTCATCCTCATCCTCACTGGGACTCTCGGACTCGGAGGCAAGCTGGGCGTATGCCTCCTCGGCCGAGAACGTCCGGCGGGCCATAGGGGAGTGTGTGTCTGCGTGTATATGTGCGTGTGTGTAACTCTTTATTTGGTGTGCGTGTGTGAGGGGGCACGGGTGTTCACGAACTCACCCTAAAACTAACAGAAAAAATAAATAAACGAACTAAAAAAAGGGCAAAAAATGTGGGGAAAAAAAATTCAAAACTGCTGATCAACCGTCCGAAGTTGATCAGCGGTGGGGTGTGCGATGCGCTAACAGTGACCGGACGCTAAGTGCCGGCCACAGTCAGCGAACTCAAAAAAAAAAAAAAAAAAAAAAAAAGCACCCCAAAAAAGGTGGGGGGGGGGGGGCAAGTGGCAGGGGGAGGGGGGCAAGTGGCAGCACCCCTGGGGGGTCTAGGGTCACACAGCTGTGCTGTGGACCCCAGACACCCTAACTGGGGTGATGCAATAAAAGTTCAAAAAAACTACCTTTCCCTTTTTTTTCCCTGCCTAAACCAAACTTTCCCTAGCTGTCCCTATGTACCTGATGGGGTGCTGGGGGCAGAGATCGGGTCCTGGGGGGCACAGATCGGGTGCAGGCAGCGGTGCAGCGGTGGCAGCAGACACGTGCAGGCAGCTCCTCTCTCCTCCGGCTCCGGAACACAAAAGGAGGAGGAGAGGGGCGCCTGCCTCTTTTGAATCTGCCGCCGGACCGCCCACAGACCAATCAGAAAGCGATCCTGAGTGGTGATGTCACCATCACCACTCAGGATCGCTGGATGGTGATTGGTGGAGTGAAATCACACCACCATCACCATCCTGTTCCGGGTTATCGGGTCTTCAGAGACCCGAATAACCCGGAAACGCAGAAAACCGCAGGTCTGAATTGACCTGCGGTTTTCTGCGATCGCATACATGGGGGGGTCACCGGACCCCCCGACGCATTTGCTCCAAGTGCCTGCTCAATGATTTGAGCAGGCACGGGGTTCCGATCGCCGCCGGCCGCGCGGCGGTGATTGAAAATGCACAGGGCGTACATGTACGCCCTGTGTCCTTAAGTACCAGGGCACAAGGGCGTACCTGTACGCCCTGTGTCCTTAAGGGGTTAAATTTGATCTCTTTTTCTCATGCTCCCTCTCCGGCCTGGAACCCTGATTTCACGCTACCCATAATCACCATGGTAGGCGCATAAAATAACATTGAAAGTTGATAGAGCAGATATTAAATTGGATCGTGAACATTACGGGGATGTGCGACATGGTGGGGCAGTAAGTATGCACACGCCTACACAAACTAAATGACAGGGGTCAGCTCCTGCAACTTCTGGGTCTCCAAATTGGGCACATGGCCTGAGCTTGCCCTTTACGCCTTGGAGGTGCTGGCCTGCCCTGCAGCCGGTGTATTGTCTGAACGTGTGCTTAGCACGACTGGAGGGTTATATTTCCCAATGTTTTGGGTTGTACCCTAATTTAAAACTTTATAAAAAAAATTTAAAACAAAAAGCAGTGTAGGCTACCTCCTCCTCCTCCACCGCCACTTCCACCTACACCGCCACATCCACAGCGTCCTTAACCTTCTACTCCATATGGACCTGGTCCTCTTAGATCAAGATTATTATTTTAAATTTTTACGTATTTTGTTATTTTAAGTCATTTCCCTATCCACATTTGTTTGCAGAGCACTTGCCATGCTCTTAACCACATTTTGACGGCATTTGCAAAGTTCGGGTCCCCATTGACCTAAATGGGGTTCGGGTTCGGGGTCAAGTTCGGGTCCCGAACTCTAACTTTTTTCCGAAGTTTGGCCGAACCCGAACATCCAGGTGTCCGCTCAACTTTACTAATATAATGTAAATTACTGAGTAGAGGGGGCGTGACTGGACTGTATATCAGGCAGCCAACCAACAAACATCAACACTCATGGACAAGCACAAATTCACAGCAGGAAAGCTAGGGATTGTGGGGATTGTAGTCTTTGAAGTTTTTTATGAGGGAAGATCAGGTGATACTCTCAGTGTGTTGCTGTCATGGTCCCTCCTGTGACAGGGGTAAGAAGATCTAAGAGACTGGCTGCATGTGATGTTATCTGACAACCTCTCTGGTTTCACTTTTCTGTGTTGTTGCTGGGTATGACCACACCTATGGTCTCAGGTGTAGCTTAAGCGGTCATTCTAACTCCTTTATTTAGTCTGGCCTCACCCATAATGCTATGCGGTTAAAAGCTCCTTTCAGGTTGTGAAGAGCTGGTGTCTGGTTCTCCTCTGAGTTCCTGCTCGTCTGCATACTTCGGAGTTAAGTGTCTTTTCCCTATTTCTTGTTCGTGGTTTTCCCCTACATTTTGGGTTTAGGCCTCAGGGAGTCCCCTGTTCCTTATGCTGGGAAGGAACAGGTCATCTCTTGTCCAGACACTATTTCCAGGGCCCTTTAGGGTCAGATATGGCCCTAGGTTCCAGCTTATGAACATTCCTACCATGAAGGTCTGCTCATACTTATAGTAGTCAGGGCTCGATTTAGGGATTCACTAGGTGGTGACCTTTTCCCCTTTCTCTAGTTTCCAGGCCTAGTAAATTTTCCCTTCCCTCTTGTGGTCGGTTTGGAGTTATCTACCAATACCACGGCGTGACAGTTGCAGGCTCACATAGGAGCTACACAAATGGATTGCAAGGTAAATTGAAACTCTAGTTATATGTGAAGGTATGGGTTCTGGTTGGGTCACAGCTTGCAGCCTTAATGCAGTTTTTCAAAAATGAAGTTACCGTATTTTTCGCTCCATAAGACGCAAAAGGGGGAAAAGTGCGTCTTATGGGGCGAATGCTTAAATTTTTATATCGCTGGCTGCGATGCATGCGAGAGCGGGGAGGGACTGGGAGGAGGAGCTGGGGGCCGGCAATTGCGGCGGGGCGGTGCAGTCACTGTAGTCCGGCCTCGCTGCTCCAGTGCTGCACTATACAAATATAAAATGTCTCATTCAATTTAAAGTGATTACACATGCCCCCCCACTCCTAATATTACCATACATCCTAACAGCTTCTGTAGAATGCAGGCAGTCAGGCCGGGTGGGCGGTAGCATAACTCCCTGATGTCACGTGCCTGCGCCGCCTACTTTATGAATGAAGCAGGCGGAGCAGGCAAGTAATGTCAGTGAGTGACGCGCCGGTCGCACGGCCTGCCTGCCTGGGTTGTACAGAAGCTGTTAGGATGTACGGTAATATTAGGAGTGGGGGGGCATGTGTAATCACTTTTAATTGAATGAGAAATTTTATATTTGTATACTGCAGCACTGGAGCGGCGGGGGGGAATCTGTGGATGACAGTTTTATGGGGAACATCTGTGGATGGCACTGTTAAGGACTGGGGGGTCTGTGGATGGCACTGTTATGGGCTGGGGGGTCTGTTGATAGCACTGTTATGGGGTGGGGGGTCTGTGGATGGCATATCCATATACATATATACATATATAACAGTGCCACCCAGAGATCCCCCATAACAGTGCCACCCACAGATTCCCCCTGTAACAGTGCCACCCACAGATCCCCCCTGTAACAGTGCCACCCACAGATCCCCCTGTAACAGTGTCATACACAGATCCCCCTGTAACAGTGCCACCCACAGATCCCCCCTGTAACAGTGCCACCCACAGATCCCCCCTGTAACAGTGCCACCCAAATATCCCCCCTGTAACAGTGCCGCCCACAGATCCCCCCTGTAACAGTGCCATCCACAGATCCCCCTGTAACAATACCATCCACAGATCCCCCCTGTAACAGTACCATCCACAGATCCCCCCCGTAACAGTGCCATCCACAGATCCCCCCTGTAACAGTGCCATCCACAGATCCCCCCTGTAACAGTGCCAGCCGCAGATCCCCCCTGTAACAGTGTCAGCCACAGATCCCCCCCTCATAACAGTGTCCGTCACAGATCCCCCATAACAGTGCGTCATCCACAGATCCCCCATAACAGTGCGTCATCCACAGATCCCCCCATAACAGTGCGTCATCCACAGATCCCCCCATAACAGTGCGTCATCCACAGATCCCCCCATAACAGTGCGTCATCCACAGATCCCCCCATAACAGTGTGTAACGGATCACCTGGCACCCCGACTGAGTACCTCCGTTGACGGATGCTCCTAGCGTTTTCCTGAGGTTTCCAAGCACTCTGGCAGACACCACTATCACCGAACCGAAGCAGCATAGAAATCCTCTTCAGGCATATGAATGCTGTAGACAGTTGAATAGGAAACCATACAAATAGGTTTACACTCCTAGCAGTCAAACTGGGACAGCATGCAATAAATCCTCCCCCAAGAATGAGACGACACTTCACCTTGAGGGTAAAAACAGGAACTGACGTGCTGGCACACCCAGCCTGGTTTTTATTACAGTTTTGCAAATACAGGACAGATACAACACATCCCCACAATGCATCATGGTTTCCTCCTCTCTGTCCCGGAGACAACCGAGAAGTAATCCAATTATCTCTCAGGACAAAAGGGAGATCGCCAATACACATGTGGAGACAACAGGACAGACATCACCATTTAAACACACAATGGCACAATGTCACAACCAGACAGCTGAGAAGCTCCGACAGAGGCCTTTCAGAACCTCCTCCTTGAGTTCTCTTTGTTGTGCTGTTCAGTTCCTCATCTCGTTAGCCTCTCTTAGCTGTCATGGAGTTGGACTGATTGCTTCCCTTTAAATTCCTCCCCATAATGCATTACTGGGCGGCTTATACTTCTTCCTGGAGTGTGTGTGCATGCTGATCTTGTTTTTCAGTCTGCTACAAAGTTAAGTGCTGAACATTTATCTGTTATTTTCTGTTTGCTGGATCCCAGGTGACCCTGACTCCCTCCGTGTCTGGTGTAGGGAGCCAGTGGTCGTGTCCCCTCACTATTGTAGGGTGTTCAGGGGTTATATAGTCTAGGTACGTGGATATGCAACCTTCCACCTTTCGGATCTTTGCATAGGCTGAGCAGCCAGGGAAAGTCTCAGGTCTTGTGCAGGGGTCTCCCTTTTGGTTCCTTAGCTTTGGATCCACTCAGTCATATATGCATGTTGCTTTGTCTTGTTTCCTGTACACCGTCCGTGACATTAAAAGCCGCCAAAACCGTATCAAGCATGGATCCGGTTTCACTTTTGGCTGAACGCTTCCAGGGTCTTTCATTGGAGGTAGCTGATCTCCGTAAGACTTTTTCTCAGCTTCAAGTGACCGGTTCAGCTTGCGTTCATGGAGTTTGTTCTGAGCCTAAGATCTCGCTCCCGGATACGTTCTCCGGGGGTAGTGAGAATTTTGTGCGTTTTAGAGAGGCTTGCAAACTCCATTTTCGCCTTCTTCCCCATTCCTCTGGTGATGAGGAACGGAGGGTGGAGATCATTATATCGCTGCTCAGGGGTAACGCTCAGTCCTGGGCCTTTTCGCTGCCGGAGGGGGCACGGCCTCTCCGTTCAGTGGATGAATTCTTTTTAGCCCTGGGTCAGATATATGATGATCTGGATAGTATTGCTCTGGCTGAGTCTAGACTACGTCTATTATGCCAGGGTAAACAATCCGCAGAAATATACTGCTCAGAATTTCGGAGATGGGCAGTTGATACTGGTTGGAATGATGCTGCACTCCGAAGTCAATTTTGCCATGGTCTTTCAGAGGGATTGAAAGATGCATTTGCCTTTCATGAAAGGCCTATTTCCTTGGACTGTGCTATGTCTCAGGCCGTTCGTATTGACAGGCGTCTTAGAGAGAGAGGAGAGATGTCTCCTTCCTGTCATACTCAGCCCCAGGACAGTGCAGCGGTCCCATTCTGTGCGCAGGGGTCTCAGTCGCTGTCAGCCCCTTCTGAGCAGGAGCCCATGCAGCTGGGGTTGATTGCTTCTGACAATAGAAGATTCAGCTCGCATGGGAGGGTTTGTTTTTGTTGTGGAGGTATAAATCATTTGGCAAATATTTGTCCCTCTAGGAGATTCAGGCAGTTTTCTGGGAGTAATAAAGAAACAAACAGGAAAAAATCTTTTAAAAATGTTCCGTCTGTTACTATTGGCAGGGTTGAGGCGGAAACAAGGTTTTCCGTTTGCTTGTAGTTCCCGTTTTGTCCTGCCGGCTAGGGTGGCGCTAGAGAGCAAGAACATTTTTTTGTGAGATTTTTGTGGATAGTGGAGCAGCGGTCAATCTCATTGATAATCAATTTGCGATAACTCATGGTTTCCAGGTGCGCACTTTGGGAAAGGATATTCCTGTTTTTGCTATTGATTCCGCTCCACTTTCTCAGAAATCATTAAAGGGCATAGTTAGCGGTTTGCCTACTCCTCTAGTGTTGGGGCTACCCTGGCTCACTAAACATAACCCCACCATTGATTGGCAAGCGAGACAAATAAATGGTTGGAGTGACTTTTGCAGAGAGAATTGCCTCACGAAATCTGTTTCTGAGGTTGCTACTAAGACTGTACCATCTTTTCTCTCTGAATTTTCGGATGTCTTCTCTGAGAGTGGAGTTCAGGATTTGCCCCCGCACAGGGAGTACGATTGCCCTATTAATCTCATCCCAGGCGCCAAACTGCCTAAATCTCGTTTATACAATCTTTCCCAACCTGAGAGGATCACTATGTGTGCTTATATCTCTGAGAGTCTGAGAAAAGGACACATACGACCCTCAAAGTCACCTGTTGCCGCTGGTTTTTTCTTTGTTAAGAAAAAAGATGGTTCTTTAAGACCTTTTCTGGATTTCAGGGAGCTGAACAGTATCACTATTCGTGACCCTTATCCGCTTCCTCTGATCCCGGACCTGTTTAACCAGGTTGTTGGGGCTAAAGTCTTTTCCAAATAAGATCTAAGAGGGGCAAACAACCTGGTCAGGGTCAGAGAAGGAGACGAATGGAGGACGGCCTTCAATACCCCTGAGGGCCATTTTGAGAGTTTGGTTATGCCTTTTGGTTTGATGAATGCCCCAGCCGTTTTTCAGCATTTCGTGAACAGCATTTTTTATCATTTGATGGGAAAATTTGTATTAGTGTATTTGGATGACATTTTGATTTTTTCTCCTGATTTCAAAACTCATAAGGAACATTTACGTCAGGTCTTGCTCATCCTGCGGGAGAATAAATTATATGCAAAACTGGAAAAATGTGTGTTTGCGGTTCCAGAAATTCAATTTCTGGGGTTTCTTCTCTCCGCTTCTGGTTTTCGCATGGACCCCGAGAAGGTCCGCGCTGTGCTTGAGTGGGAGCTTCCTGAGAATCAGAAGGCGCTGATGCGGTTTTTGGGCTTTGCCAATTATTACAGGAAGTTTATTTTGAATTATTCCTCTATTGTTAAACCACTCACTGATATGACCAGAAAGGGGGTAGATTTTTTTTCTTGGTCAGTAGAGGTGCGTAAGGCTTTTTCTAATATCAAGGAGAGTTTCGCTTCCGCTCCCATCTTGGTGCAACCTGATATTTCTTTACCCTTCATAGTTGAGGTTAATGCTTCTGAGGTGGGTGTGGGGGCGGTCTTGTCTCAGGGTTCCACTCCTGCCAAATGGCGACCGTGTGCCTTTTTCTCGAAAAAACTCTCCTCCGCAGAGAGAAATTACGATGTGGGAGATAGGGAATTGTTGGCCATCAAGTTGGCTTTTGAGGAATGGCGCCATTGGCTAGAGGGAGCCAGACACCCTATTACCGTATTTACTGACCATAAAAATCTGGCCTACTTGGAGTCAGCCAAGCGTCTGAACCCGAGACAGGCCAGATGGTCTTTGTTCTTTTCTAGGTTTAATTTTGTGGTCACGTTCCGCCCTGGAGTTAAGAATGTGAAGGCAGATGCCCTGTCACGTTGTTTTCCGGGAGGCGGGAATTTTGAAGACCCAGGTCCCATTTTGGCTGAAGGTGTGGTGGTCTCTGCTCTTTTTTCTGAATTGGAGGCAGAGGTGCAGGCAGCCCAGTCAGAGGCTCCTGATCTTTGTCCTCCTGGGAGGTTGTTTGTGCCTCTCGCTTTAAGACACAAGATTTTTAAGGAACACCACAATACGGTCCTTGCTGGGCACCTGGGGGCAAGAGCCACACTGGATCTCATCGCTCAGAGATTCTGGTGGCCTGCGCTTCGTAAGTCGGTTGAGGGTTTTGTGGCAGCCTGCGAGACTTGCGCTCGTGCCAAAGTCCCTCATTCACGGCCATCAGGTCCTCTCCTTCCCTTACCCATTCCTTCCCGTCCTTGGACACATCTGTCCATGGACTTTATAACGGACCTGCCTCGTTCCTCGGGGAAGACTGTGATTCTGGTGGTGGTGGACCGTTTTAGCAAAATGGTGCATTTCATCCCTTTTCCTGGTTTGCCCAATGCTAAGACGCTGGCGCAGGCATTTATTGATCACATTGTCAAATTGCACGGTATTCCTTCAGACATAGTCTCTGATAGGGGCACGCAGTTTGTTTCCAGATTCTGGAAGGCTTTCTGTTCTCGCTTGGGGGTTCGATTGTCATTCTCTTCTGCTTTCCACCCGCAGTCGAATGGCCAGACAGAGCGCGTCAATCAGAATCTCGAGACATATCTGCGCTGTTTTGTGGCGGAGAATCAAGAGGATTGGTGTTCTTTTTTGTCCCTTGCTGAGTTTGCTTTAAATAACCGTCGTCAGGAGTCCTCTGATAAGTCACCATTTTTTGGTGCATATGGGTTTCATCCGCAGTTTGGGACTTTCTCGGGAGAGGGGTCTTCTGGTTTACCTGATGAGGACAGATTCTCCTCGTCTTTGTCATCTATTTGGCAAAAGATTCAGGATAATCTAAAGAGCATGAGTGAGAGATATAAGCGTGTGGCAGATAAGAGACGTGTGCTTGGTCCGGACCTGAATGTTGGTGATCTGGTGTGGTTGTCTACCAAGAATATCAAATTGAAGGTTCCCTCCTGGAAGTTGGGTCCTAGGTTTATTGGGCCTTACAAAATCCTGTCTGTCATCAATCCTGTTGCCTACCGTCTTGATCTTCCTCAGACTTGGAAGATCCATAATGTTTTTCATAAGTCCTTATTGAAACCTTATGTTCAATCCATTGTACCCTCGCCTTTGCCTCCTCCTCCGATTATGGTTGATGGGAATCTTGAATTTCAGGTCTCTAGGATTGTGGATTCTCGTCTTGTCCGCGGTTCTCTTCAGTACCTTGTTCATTGGGAGGGTTATGGTCCTGAGGAGAGAATGTGGGTCCCAGTGACGGACATTAAGGCCTCTCGTCTCATCAGGGCTTTCCATAGGTCCCATCCTGAGAAGGTGGGCTCTGAGTGTCCGGAGTCCACTCGTAGAGGGAGGGGTACTGTCACAACCAGACAGCTGAGAAGCTCTGACAGAGGCCTTTCAGAACCTCCTCCTTGAGTTCTCTTTGTTGTGCTGTTCAGTTCCTCATCTCGTTAGCCTCTCTCAGCTGTCATAGAGTTGGACTGATTGCTTCCCTTTAAATTCCTCCAGATAATGCATTACTGGGCGGCTTATACTTCTTCCTGGAGTGTGTGTGCATGCTGATCTTGTTTTCCAGTCTGCTACAAAGTTAAGTGCTGAACATTTATCTGTTATTTTCTGTTTGCTGGATCCCAGGTGACCCTGACTCCCTCCGTGTCTGGTGTAGGGAGCCGGTGGTCGTGTCCCCTCACTATTGTAGGGTGTTCAGGGGTTATATAGTCTAGGTACGTGGATATGCAACCTTCCACCTTTCGGATCATTGCATAGGCTGAGCAGCCAGGGAAAGTCTCAGGTCTTGTGCAGGGGTCTTCCTTTTGGTTCCTTAGCTTTGGATCCACTCAGTCATATATGCATGTTGCTTTGTCTTGTTTCCTGTACACCGTCCGTGACACACAATGGGACAATAGAAACACACCCACACAAAATTCTCCCCTCTGCCGATGATGATTATTGAACACACTGGCGAATATAATCATCAAAGGCAGAGAAAAACAGTTTTATAAAACATATCACAGGTACCCCAAAACATGCAATAACCCCATAACCAATATATCCTCGGAACCGGGGGATCTGGGTGAACCACATATCCAAAATTTACCCACATCCGTTCAGTAGTTTGGAAGATACAGTTTTATGCCAGTTACACTGAAAATGTACAAGTTATACAGAAAATAGTCACTAATAAATGTGTCCCCTGTTTGGTAGTTTCAAACTACTGAATGATGTCTCTGTGCACCAAATACAGGCAAGATAGCACCGTGTTGAAAAGTCAGAACAGTGTCTGTGAGTTAAAATGGCCGCTATCTATTGTTCTCACCATGTGCTTCATCCAAGCAAGTAAGGCAAATGATGCAATCCAGGGACAGAGGGCTCAGTCCCAAGTGTCTTAAGACCCAATAACTTAAGGGACCATAATCCCAGGGCAAGAGGCGGGCACGCAGCCCCCTCCAAAAGCTCATGGCAAACTCTGGCAAAAAGGTGAGTTTGCTACATTTCTCCCCTTTACCAAAAAGACTATCCAGACTCCAGACCTTCAATCGGTCTGGGGTTCTGATAGTCGGCCGGCCTTTCTCACCCAGTGTAGCTGTCCCAGTGTCCTCCTGCCACATGTGCTCAGTTATAAATCCATAGTCTGGTGGAAAGGTACCCAGGGCGCCCTCTCCCCCAGTTGGACAAAGCTGTTGCTGGAGGGAAAGGGTAACAGGCTCCTCTCTCTGCGACACCCTCCCTTGTTGTAGGGGAAAACAGACTGCCTCTCCTTCAAATACATTGTCCTGTTGTTGTGGACCAGGACAGACTGTCCATATCCCCAGTGGTGTAGGTGCAGAGACTACGGTCCCATCTGCACTGTTGTGGGGCTTACTGTCTCCCCTTGGTGTGCTAGGCAAACCGCTGGGGCTACTTGGGGAACAGCGGCCAGCGGTGTTCTGCACTTATGCCAGCACTTCTGCTGGGGTGAGGGGGGTGCAAGCCAGCCCTGTAACAAGGGGGTCGGTTGAGCAGAGGCTAGCGGCGCTCTGCCCGGATGCCAGCTCTTCTGCTGGGAGGGGGCCAGAGGGGGCTAACGACTCCTCTACTGACCCCAGTACCTGGTTTGGAGTTGGCTGTGGAGGGGAGGGGTTGCTTACCTCCTCCTCCTGGTACTGCTGCTGTTGGGGAGAGAGACCGACTGTCTCCCCTTCCTGTAAAGCACTCTGCCGCTGTGGAGTGAGACCGGCTGTCTCCACTCCCTGTAAAGCACTCTGCCGCTGGGAAGGAAGGACGACACACTTCTCTCCCTGTATTACCCCCATCTGGAGTTGGAGATCTGGGCTGGCTGCCCAGTATCCCTGTAGGGCCGGTAGAGAGATCTTGGTCCCATCTCCACCTGCCATCTGTGGGTCTTCCCAGGACCAGTCTGTGAGGTCCCTCATTTCTGGGGCTGGTTGGGGAGTAGGAGGTACCGGATGCAGGTCTCCTAAAGACGGGCTTAGTTGTTGGGGAGGGAGAACGAAACTCAACGCTCCCAATGGTGTACAGTCCATAAGCCCTATCAGGTTAGAGACAGGCGGTGTCACTGGATCATATAAGTCCGCATAATTCTGTTCGATCTCCCACTGCTCTGGTGGTACTTGCAGGGTATAGGGCGACCGACTGGAGCTGACCAGGTGCTGGTAATCCTGCTCCAGTTCCCATTCCTGGACAGCCAGTTCAAGCAGGTCTGGCCTTAGGTCTTCGGCCATAGGGAGATCCAGCACGGCCTCTCTGTAGTCAAATATGTCCCAAAGCCATGACTCTGCCGCACTCCCAAATTCCGGTTCTGCAAAGGCCCCCCATAATAAGCCAGGGCCATTATAATCCTTGCCCTCGGGTTTGTCAAATTTGGCCATTCCGGGAACCCGCTGAACCGCGTACCAACGTAGCGCTTGGTATGCATCATCGAGACCCAGTTCCCTCCATGCCAGTGAATTAAGTTGCATCACCAATTCCTCCTGGGCCTGTTCTCCCAGCATAGGTATCCGTAGGGCCACTCTGGCTTGTAACCGCTGCTCCTTGCTGGGAAGACGCTCACCTCGCCAACGCTGGACACCTTCTAGGGTTTCTTCCCACATCTCTTGTCGGGCGCTCTCTCTGCAGTCCAACCTGGTTGCCTCTCCTATTGGCTTGACCAGTGGTGCCAAGAGGTTTTGTAACCTCTGGTTACATTCCTTTTCTACCTCGAGCGTTGTCCAGGGACTCGCTGGTTCTATGCCGCTCCATAATAATTCCTGTGTCTCCAGGGTGTTGTTCCTCTCACACCAGGACGCCATCCCACCGCTTGCCACCAATGTAACGGATCACCTGGCACCCCGACTGAGTACCTCCGTTGACGGATGCTCCTAGCGTTTTCCTTACAAAATCCTGTCTGTCATCAATCCTGTTGCCTACCGTCTTGATCTTCCTCAGACTTGGAAGATCCATAATGTTTTTCATAAGTCCTTATTGAAACCTTATGTTCAATCCATTGTACCCTCGCCTTTGCCTCCTCCTCCGATTATGGTTGATGGGAATCTTGAATTTCAGGTCTCTAGGATTGTGGATTCTCGTCTTGTCCGCGGTTCTCTTCAGTACCTTGTTCATTGGGAGGGATATGGTCCTGAGGAGAGAATGTGGGTCCCAGTGACGGACATTAAGGCCTCTCGTCTCATCAGGGCTTTCCATAGGTCCCATCCTGAGAAGGTGGGCTCTGAGTGTCCGGAGTCCACTCGTAGAGGGAGGGGTACTGTCACAACCAGACAGCTGAGAAGCTCTGACAGAGGCCTTTCAGAACCTCCTCCTTGAGTTCTCTTTGTTGTGCTGTTCAGTTCCTCATCTCGTTAGCCTCTCTCAGCTGTCATAGAGTTGGACTGATTGCTTCCCTTTAAATTCCTCCAGATAATGCATTACTGGGCGGCTTATACTTCTTCCTGGAGTGTGTGTGCATGCTGATCTTGTTTTCCAGTCTGCTACAAAGTTAAGTGCTGAACATTTATCTGTTATTTTCTGTTTGCTGGATCCCAGGTGACCCTGACTCCCTCCGTGTCTGGTGTAGGGAGCCGGTGGTCGTGTCCCCTCACTATTGTAGGGTGTTCAGGGGTTATATAGTCTAGGTACGTGGATATGCAACCTTCCACCTTTCGGATCATTGCATAGGCTGAGCAGCCAGGGAAAGTCTCAGGTCTTGTGCAGGGGTCTTCCTTTTGGTTCCTTAGCTTTGGATCCACTCAGTCATATATGCATGTTGCTTTGTCTTGTTTCCTGTACACCGTCCGTGACACACAATGGGACAATAGAAACACACCCACACAAAATTCTCCCCTCTGCCGATGATGATTATTGAACACACTGGCGAATATAATCATCAAAGGCAGAGAAAAACAGTTTTATAAAACATATCACAGGTACCCCAAAACATGCAATAACCCCATAACCAATATATCCTCGGAACCGGGGGATCTGGGTGAACCACATATCCAAAATTTACCCACATCCGTTCAGTAGTTTGGAAGATACAGTTTTATGCCAGTTACACTGAAAATGTACAAGTTATGCAGAAAATAGTCACTAATAAATGTGTCCCCTGTTTGGTAGTTTCAAACTACTGAATGATGTCTCTGTGCACCAAATACAGGCAAGATAGCACCGTGTTGAAAAGTCAGAACAGTGTCTGTGAGTTAAAATGGCCGCTATCTATTGTTCTCACCATGTGCTTCATCCAAGCAAGTAAGGCAAATGATGCAATCCAGGGACAGAGGGCTCAGTCCCAAGTGTCTTAAGACCCAATAACTTAAGGGACCATAATCCCAGGTCAAGAGGCGGGCACGCAGCCCCCTCCAAAAGCTCATGGCAAACTCTGGCAAAAAGGTGAGTTTGCTACATTTCTCCCCTTTACCAAAAAGACTATCCAGACTCCAGACCTTCAATCGGTCTGGGGTTCTGATAGTCGGCCGGCCTTTCTCACCCAGTGTAGCTGTCCCAGTGTCCTCCTGCCACATGTGCTCAGTTATAAATCCATAGTCTGGTGGAAAGGTACCCAGGGCGCCCTCTCCCCCAGTTGGACAAAGCTGTTGCTGGAGGGAAAGGGTAACAGGCTCCTCTCTCTGCGACACCCTCCCTTGTTGTAGGGGAAAACAGACTGCCTCTCCTTCAAATACATTGTCCTGTTGTTGTGGACCAGGACAGACTGTCCATATCCCCAGTGGTGTAGGTGCAGAGACTACGGTCCCATCTGCACTGTTGTGGGGCTTACTGTCTCCCCTTGGTGTGCTAGGCAAACCGCTGGGGCTACTTGGGGAACAGCGGCCAGCGGTGTTCTGCACTTATGCCAGCACTTCTGCTGGGGTGAGGGGGGTGCAAGCCAGCCCTGTAACAAGGGGGTCGGTTGAGCAGAGGCTAGCGGCGCTCTGCCCGGATGCCAGCTCTTCTGCTGGGAGGGGGCCAGAGGGGGCTAACGACTCCTCTACTGACCCCAGTACCTGGTTTGGAGTTGGCTGTGGAGGGGAGGGGTTGCTTACCTCCTCCTCCTGGTACTGCTGCTGTTGGGGAGAGAGACCGACTGTCTCCCCTTCCTGTAAAGCACTCTGCCGCTGTGGAGTGAGACCGGCTGTCTCCACTCCCTGTAAAGCACTCTGCCGCTGGGAAGGAAGGACGACACACTTCTCTCCCTGTATTACCCCCATCTGGAGTTGGAGATCTGGGCTGGCTGCCCAGTATCCCTGTAGGGCCGGTAGAGAGATCTTGGTCCCATCTCCACCTGCCATCTGTGGGTCTTCCCAGGACCAGTCTGTGAGGTCCCTCATTTCTGGGGCTGGTTGGGGAGTAGGAGGTACCGGATGCAGGTCTCCTAAAGACGGGCTTAGTTGTTGGGGAGGGAGAACGAAACTCAACGCTCCCAATGGTGTACAGTCCATAAGCCCTATCAGGTTAGAGACAGGCGGTGTCACTGGATCATATAAGTCCGCATAATTCTGTTCGATCTCCCACTGCTCTGGTGGTACTTGCAGGGTATAGGGCGACCGACTGGAGCTGACCAGGTGCTGGTAATCCTGCTCCAGTTCCCATTCCTGGACAGCCAGTTCAAGCAGGTCTGGCCTTAGGTCTTCGGCCATAGGGAGATCCAGCACGGCCTCTCTGTAGTCAAATATGTCCCAAAGCCATGACTCTGCCGCACTCCCAAATTCCGGTTCTGCAAAGGCCCCCCATAATAAGCCAGGGCCATTATAATCCTTGCCCTCGGGTTTGTCAAATTTGGCCATTCCGGGAACCCGCTGAACCGCGTACCAACGTAGCGCTTGGTATGCATCATCGAGACCCAGTTCCCTCCATGCCAGTGAATTAAGTTGCATCACCAATTCCTCCTGGACCTGTTCTCCCAGCATAGGTATCCGTAGGGCCACTCTGGCTTGTAACCGCTGCTCCTTGCTGGGAAGACGCTCACCTCGCCAACGCTGGACACCTTCTAGGGTTTCTTCCCACATCTCTTGTCGGGCGCTCTCTCTGCAGTCCAACCTGGTTGCCTCTCCTATTGGCTTGACCAGTGGTGCCAAGAGGTTTTGTAACCTCTGGTTACATTCCTTTTCTACCTCGAGCGTTGTCCAGGGACTCGCTGGTTCTATGCCGCTCCATAATAATTCCTGTGTCTCCAGGGTGTTGTTCCTCTCACACCAGGACGCCATCCCACCGCTTGCCACCAATGTAACGGATCACCTGGCACCCCGACTGAGTACCTCCGTTGACGGATGCTCCTAGCGTTTTCCTGAGGTTTCCAAGCACTCTGGCAGACACCACAATCACCGAACCGAAGCAGCATAGAAATCCTCTTCAGGCATATGAATGCTGTAGACAGTTGAATAGGAAACCATATGAATAGGTTTACACTCCTAGCAGTCAAACTGGGACAGCATGCAATAAATCCTCCCCCAAGAATGAGACGACACTTCACCTTGAGGGTAAAAACAGGAACTGACGTGCTGGCACACCCAGCCTGGTTTTCATTACAGTTTTGCAAATACAGGACAGATACAACACATCCCCACAATGCATCATGGTTTCCTCCTCTCTGTCTTGGAGACAAGCAAGAAGTAATCCAATTATCTCTCAGGACAAAAGGGAGATCGCCAATACACATGTGGAGACAACAGGACAGACATCACCATTTAAACACACAATGGCACAATGGGACAATAGAAACACACCCACACAAAATCCTCCCCTCTGCCGATGATGATTATTGAACACACTGGCGAATATAATCATCAAAGGCAGAGAAAAACAGTTTTATAAAACATATCACAGGTACCCCAAAACATGCAATAACCCCATAACGAATATATCCTCGGAACCAGGGGATCTCGGTGAACCACATATCCAAAATGTACCCACATCCGTTCAGTAGTTTGGAAGATACAGTTTTATGCCAGTTACACTGAAAATGTACAAGTTATACAGAAAATAGTCACTAATAAATGTGTCCCCTGTTTGGTAGTTTCAAACTACTGAATGATGTCTCTGTGCACCAAATACAGGCAAGATAGCACCGTGTTGAAAAGTCAGAACAGTGTCTGTGAGTTAAAATGGCCGCTATCTATTGTTCTCACCATGTGCTTCATCCAAGCAAGTAAGGCAAATGATGCAATCCAGGGACAGAGGGCTCAGTCCCAAGTGTCTTAAGACCCAATAACTTAAGGGACCATAATCCCAGGGCAAGAGGCGGGCACGCAGCCCCCTCCAAAAGCTCATGGCAAACTCTGGCAAAAAGGTGAGTTTGCTACACAGTGCGTCATCCACAGATCCCCCCATAACAGTGCGTCATCCACAGATCCCCCATAACAGTGCCATTCCCAGATCCCCCCATAACAGTGTCCTTCACAGATCCCCCATAACAGTGCCATCCACAGATCCCCAGTAATAGTGCCATCCACAGACCACCATTAATTCCAAACCCACCAAAAGCACACCATTTGGTTAAAAATATATTTTTTCTTATTTTCCCCCCAAAAAACCTAGGTACGTCTTATGGGCTGGTGCGTCTTATAGGGCGAAAAATACGGTACTTTACCGGTATACTACTTTAAAGAAGTTTAAAAAACTTAAAAAATAATTATGCATAAAAAAACAAAAATAATTCAAAATTCAAATCACCCCCTTTCCGCATTTTACAAATAAAAATAAACAATAAAAAATAAACAGAATCGGCACTACAGAATCTGTAAAAATGCCCAAACTAATAAAATATACTGTAAAAGTATTTATCTCTTTGGTGAATAGGGTAATAAAAAAAATGAATATGCACTGATCTACTTTTTGGCTTTTTTTGACCCCCCCCCCAAAAAAAAAGTACTAAAAATAATCAAAAAATCATACACATCCCAAAATTGTACCAGGAAAACAACAGACTGTTCCACCACTGTAGATAGAAATAAAAAAATGCTATGGATGCTAAAATATGGCAATATTATTTTTTTCTCCGTTTTTTAAAAATCTTTTTTACGTATTAAAACATAATAAAAACTAAAACAATATATTACGGGAGGTTTCTCTGTTGCCTAAGGCTGTTCATCTCTGACTTTCTTCTAAAGACTTTAAAGAGGTTGTCATTTCAACAAATGACATTTATCAGAGATCTCCCCATTCATTACTCCAATTGCTTTCCTAGAGTTATCTCAAGCTGGCAGCTCAGGGAGGGCAGAGGACCCCATACTTGTAACCATTCAAGAAGTCACACGAATGCCCTGTGCCTAAATCCCCATTGCAGGACCATCCGCCGCGTGAGTGGAAAGTGGAAAGTTACAGCGCTTGACCCGATACCATAAGGAAGGGCCACAAGTGTCAAACAACACTGACAACATGGGAGATCAGACAGACATTATCTATTATGTTTATGTTACTGTATCTAAAGGCCCTGGACGGCCTGATACATATTACATGGACTCTTTCACTGTGTACCTTGCTTTTTTTTTCAACTGAATTGTTCTACTACCTTCATCTATTTGTTTTGTTTTGTTTAATTTAGTAACATAGTACATAGTATATAAGGCCGAAAAAAGACATTTGCCCATCCAGTTTGGCCTGTTATCCTGCAAGTTGATCCAGAGGAAGGCAAAAAAAAAAAACTGTGAGGTAGAAGCCAATTTTCCCCACTTAAGGGGGAAAAAATTCCTTCCCGACTCCATTCAGGCAATCGGAATAATTCCCTGGATCAACGACCCCTCTCTAGTAGCTATAACCTGTAACATTATTACACCCCAGAAATACATCCAGGCCCCTCTTGAATTCCTTCATTGTACTCACCATTACCACCTCCTCAGGCAGAGAGTTCCATAGTCTCACTGCTCTTACCGTAAAGAATCCTTTTCTATGTTTGTGTACAAACCTTCTTTCCTCCAGACGCAGAGGATGTCCCCTCGTCACAGTTACAGTCCTGGAGATAAATAGATGATGGGAGAGATCTCTGTACTGACCCCTGATATATTTATACATAGTAATTAGATCTCCCCTCAGTCGTCTTTTTTCTAAAGTGAATAACCCTAATGTTGAAAATCTTTCAGGGTACTGTAGTTGCCCCATTCCAGTTATTACGTTAGTTGCCCTCCTCTGGACCCTCTCCAGCTCTGCTATGTCTGCCTTGTTCACAGGAGCCCAGAACTGTACACAGTACTCCATGTGTGGTCTGACTAGGGATTTGTAAAGTGGTAGGACTATGTTCTCATCACGAGCATCTATGTTGTTGAAAATGTATAAAAATAAATTTGAAAAAACAATGAAAACTATATCAGTTTGGCATCTCTGTAATTGTACTGCTCAGAAAGACACGTCACACGGTTAGAAATGTCCAACATTGGTTGGAAGAGCATGACCAAGACTTCCAAATACCTACCCTGGCCCCATATTTCCCCAGTCATGAACATAATTGAGCACCTGTGACTACCTACCAGGACCTTATTGAGTCACTCCCAGCCTGTCTAGCTGCTGTCTGTGCTGCACACAAGGTACTCTGGATATTAGTTGGGGGTCATAACAATGTGATTAGTCTGTGTATAGTTTCTTTGTAGGATCCCTTTGTGTTGAATAGCTTATTTTATTATGTTTTTCAATACAGATGGACTATTAACTGTTGATTACCGCCCAGTTTGGGCGTCTGACGTCATTATAAGTGGCCTGATTGATTCCCTATATATACATTGTATTTGTATGTAGAAGGATGTACCTGTTGATGAAGGCATATTGTCGAAACGCGCAAAGGTTTTTTGGGACACATGATTTCGCCAAAAAATAAAATATATACATTTATGAAGACATTGCTGCTGGGATTTTTCGTACGGTACTGGTGGGGTTCGCTCCTCCCCTTGGCACCGTGCACATACGAGTGAGTGCCGGCCGGTTTCGCTATTTATAATGGCATACTTAAAGGGAACCTGTCACCCAAAAATCGCCTATTAAGCTGTTTACAGTACCTTATAGTGCTGTATAGTCGTTTCCTGATGCACTTTTTGTTAGTTTTGCAGCATGTATGCTCAGTCAGAAATCGATGTTATATTCAGCTGCTGCCCCGTGCTTCAAGTCAGGCTTGAAGTCACGGGGGCAGCGGCCTCGGCGTCTTACATGGCCCTCTCCCCGCCCCCTGCCTCTGTGACTGACAGCCGAAATCCGATTCCGGGACCGCGCTCAACGGCCGCATGCGCAGTAAAGGGCGGCAGGAGCGCGGTCCCGGCTGCCGCGCGTACTACGCGCCGTCTTACTTTCGCCGCACTGTGCATGCGCCCGACATCCTGTATCAAACGCGCCCGCGCCCGGCATCTGGGCGCGGGCGCGTTTGATACAGGATGTCGGGCGCATGCGCAGTGCGGCGAAAGTAAGACGGCGCGTAGTACGCGCGGCAGCCGGGACCGCGCTCCTGCCGCCCTTTACTGCGCATGCGGCCGTTGAGCGCGGTCCCGGAATCGGATTTCGGCTGTCAGTCACAGAGGCAGGGGGCGGGGAGAGGGCCATGTAAGACGCCGAGGCCGCTGCCCCCGTGACTTCAAGCCTGACTTGAAGCACGGGGCAGCAGCTGAATATAACATCGATTTCTGACTGAGCATACATGCTGCAAAACTAACAAAAAGTGCATCAGGAAACGACTATACAGCACTATAAGGTACTGTAAACAGCTTAATAGGCGATTTTTGGGTGACAGGTTCCCTTTAACAACATTATTGTTAGAAAAATTGGGACATGCAGGCAACGTTACTGGGGATGCCCCCAAAACTTCCCAGAACCACCCACTTTTGGGAAGGCTTACATAAATCCCACCAATATTCAGCCCAAGACAGCTCCAATTTGCCAGTCTCTGAAAATTTGTGATCGTCCCTGAAAATTTGGGACTGTTGGCAACTATGTATTTTTTAAACAAGTGGAACTATCCCACAGATTATGGATTTTTTTTTATAAACTTCTAATAATATCTGGTGGCTTGTAAAGGCAATTTGGGTAATAGATGTATATTAGGGAAGTACTCCTATTGCAGTACTCTAATTAAAGTGGCTCCAAAGGTAAGCCATTGCGTTAAACGTTAATATAGAACAGGGATATTTGAGGTCATGGCTAGTTAATATGTAATGTGCCTGGCTTTGTCAGTCTAACAGAATGTGTTTGGTTTTGATTGCATAAATGAAATTAATGTGCAGCTCTTATTTAATAAGATGAGCAGACCAAAGTTTGATTTAAGAATATTCTATCCTCACACATTCACTTTGTGGGAGCTGCATGGAATTCTGAACGAAGGCGCATTTTCAGGGGTCTGACATTAGCAATTAATCTGTTGTGAAATACATGTTTATAAATTAGCTGTCAAAAGCGGAAAATGTGATTGCTATACTCCACTGACATTTAACTAGGTTTCCATAGCAACCAAATCTCCAAGAAATTAAAATGTACAAAAAACATGAGGGAGCTAGATATATCTGCACTGACCTGTGAGAAAGGTGTTAATAAAATAAGAATCAGTGAAATCTCAGGTGTTTCTGAAGTTTATTTTCATAATCATATATGATCCACATGAACGATATTGTGGCATCTTTGGTTACATCTGTTTTCTGCTTCAGCAATTATTTTCCATCATTGTGTTAAATCCCAGTATTATACTTTATTATCAGCAGGTATAATGTGACAACTGGGGCACTGGGGGCTGAGGGCCCACATCCCGTTGTTCAGTTAAAGCAGTCCTTTATGAAGTTTTCAGGATAGTCCAGCAATATATGATCGGTGTGGGTCTGACACCCAGCAACTTGCCAGTCGCCTGGTACCATAACCTTGTAGCTCTGGTGTTGAAACTACAAAGTTTTTTCCAGGGCCACTTTAAGTTTCCAGTTCCCCTAGTTGCAGGGGCAGACTGGGGACTTAAAGTGGCCCTGGAAAAAAAAAAAAACGAAAAGTAGCCCCATGTTGTAGGCAGGTCCAAATTGACAGAAGGTGGGGCAACAGAAGTAGACGGGGCCACCAATACCGTAGTGCAGCACAAAATACCGCCCCAGCAGAACTAAATACCACAGTACAGCACAAAATACTGCCTCCGGGAAGCCAAATATCACAGTGCAGCACAAAATACTGCCAGCGTGTATGGCCTATAAGCCTCCTCACGACGAATAAGGTGCTGTCTCCCCAAGGAGAGATAGTACCCCCAAATAGTAAAATCCTGGCATACCCCTTTTAAGTGACTCTCCACCTTGAAAAATCCTGAATTCACAAATAGCTTAACCCCTTAGTGTGCATGTTTTGGGCAAAAAAAAAATGCATTTTTCTTCTCTTTAACATCACCTTCCAAGAGCTATAACTTTAAAATTTTTTGTCTATGTTGTTGGATGAGGGCTTGTTGTTTTACAGGACAAGTTGTAGTTTTTAACGGTGTCATTATGGGGTGCAGATCTTTCTGATTATCTTTCATTAACTCTTTCTGGGAGGGTGATGAGAAAAACAGCAATACTGCCACTTTTTGCATTTTTTAATTTAACGGCGTTCATATTTTGGTTGCTTGATGCACATAGAGGTGACTAGGAGCAGCACACCATTTGTGCAGAGTCTGTGCTCCTGGACATAGAAGCCCAACGGCTTAGGTAGGTTTAGCGTAGCACCCGCCTGACCTGAGACCACCTTGGGGCTGGGTAGGTGGGCACTGATGTGTTTTGATCAAAATATATTGGCTAAGAGTCTCAGATTTTATTACATCAGAGTGAGGACTTGGTCCATATATGATGCTTGCATCTATTTTGTTAGTGCATTATTAATTTTTTTATGTGATCTTTTGTAAATAACATAACTTTTTTTTTTTGCAAGAAGACTTGTAGTTTTCATTGGTATTGTTTTGGGGTAAATGATGCTTTTTGATCGTTTGTTATTACGTTTTTTTCAATAGCAAATAAGAATAAATTACCAATTCTGTCATTTTTTTCTATTTTTTTTTACTGCGTTCACCACAAGGCATAATTTACATGATATTTTTGTAGTGCGAGTCGTTATGGACGCGACGATACAAAACATCTGTGGGAGATTTTATTTTTGCAATTTTTTTAAATTGAAAAGTGTATTTTCAATGGAAAAAAGCGTGTTTTTTTAATTGGAATTATTTATTTTTTACTTTTTGTTAACACCTAATACTCCCACAAGGGGACAATATTCTGATTGCTTTTAAAATACAATGCACCATCCCTTTAGTCACCGCTTACATGTGGTGGGCGCCATTGCCCACAGTTAAACAGCCTGGAACAGCACTCCTCTCATGTGGGAGCCGAGCCCCGACTCCCTGATGCATGGGAGACCCATGCAGCGCTTAGACCGGGCCGCTGGGAAAAGTCAGTGGCCCAGCCTAAGGCCCCTTAGTGACTGCCATAAAAGGCCTTTAGACCTCTTTCACACTACCGTTTTTTTGTTTTTCCGTTTTGCGGGCCGTTTTTTGCGTTCCGTATATGGTTTGTATATGGAACCATTCATTTCAATGATTCCGCCCAAAAAACGGAATGTACTCCGTATGCATTCCGTTTCCGTATTTCCGTTTTTCCGTTCCATTGAAAGATAGAACATGTCCTATTATTGCCCGCAAATCACGTTCCGTGGCTCCATTTAAGTCATAGGGTCAGAAAAAAAACGGAACACATACGGAAGTGCATCCGTATGTCTTCTGTATCCGTTTCGTTTTTGCAGACCCACCTATTGAAAATATTATGTCCAGCCCAATTTTTTCTATGTAATTACTGTATACTGTATATGCCATATGGGAAAAACGGAACGGAAACACAACGAAAACAAAAAAACGGAAGAACGGATCCGTGAAAAACAGACCGCAAAACACTGAAATAGCCATACGGTAGTGTGAAAGAGGCCTTAATTTGCATTTTTCCACTGCATTTTTTCAAAAACACTATAAGCAGATGTTACTATAAATTCTATAGCAAAATATCGATGAGTATACATACACAGCTGCTTAATTTTTTTTTGGGGGGGGGGGGAGGGGAAGTTTGTTGCACTTTTTCCGCGGCCGAGAGCGGTCCGTGGTAACACGGCCTGGCATCCTGTTGAGAGCAGGAGTGCACGGCTGTCATTGGTTGCTATGACGCCGTGCGCTTCATGCCGCCGCTGGACTACAGTAATACACTCGTATAGTATATTACTGTAGTCCAGTGGCGGCATGAAGCGCACGGCGTCATAGCAACCAATGACGCCGTGCGCTCCTGCTCTCAACAGGATGCCAGGCCGTGTTACCATGGACCGCTCTCGGCCGCGGAACACGGCCATGTGCATTCGGCCTAACTCAAAAAGTGCAACAAACTCCCCCCCCCCCCCCCCAATAAAAACAAAAAACTAAGCAGCTGTGTATGTATACTTAGTGGAGTTTTTTTTATCAAAACTAAACATTGCTCAAAGCATATAATTTTTCCCATAGGCTTTCTTTAGGAACTAAAAAAAAAAAAGCATTGCAAAATTTTAGATTATACAAGCAGAAACACTTGAATGCATGTTTTTTGTAAACAAGCACTTTAAAACACTGCAAAAATGTGTGAAGATGCCCTTTTGTAGCTTTATAGTCGCCAGACCTTTGTTTTTCTGCTACAGAACATCTAATTCCCTGCATAGATTTAGTTTGAAGAACTAACATGCTGACTGCCTGCAACTGAGACTAGAGGGAGCATAAGAGCTTACGGCATTCTGATTCATCATTGAGTTCAATGGATAACAGTAAGCAGTAAGGCACTGTTCACATCACGTCAAAGCCTTCTGTCAGAGCTATATGTCAGGAGGATTTCCAGACATATACTGTACCTCCAACAGAAGGCTTCAACATATGCTGCTGCATAGGAATATGTTGCCCATAGAGTCCCATTGTAAATATTACGCATTGCACATTTGTTTTTACTGATGCTGCTCAATGGAATGGCCTAGTCTACATCCCTATTACAGCCAGAAAAAACTGAGATACAGTTTTACAAAGTTACCCCATGACACTCTTTTACATACATTTAGTCAATTGGGCTCTATAAATATGTTCAGGCCCTAAGGATATGCACTGGGGCAGCTCCCAGGGCATACACCAATGTAGTGTTCAAACATGATGTGAACACAACCTAAGCTTCCTATAGTGGTGGCTACATGTAGGCAGTATGTTCTTTTTTAAAGGGGCTATGCAAGAATATTTTTTTTTTCTTCTAGAAACAGCTTTTTCCAAGTAACTGTGGCTTAGCTGCAATACCAGATGTAACCTATGGACAAAAGTTTCACTGTTCAAAAAAAGAAGAAAAGCAGTTCATTTGTTTATAATCTCATACAACCCCCAATAAATCTACAGCATGTGTATGAAAGAAATTTGGTGATCCATTATATAGATACTACATTTTAAGACATTAATCAGCACAGAATATAAAATGTATTCACATTAAAAACAGAAAATGTTGCTCAAGAGTCAGGGGATTGGAACGTGGAGGAGGTGGAAGGGAATAGTGCCGCTCGTTGCATGAAACAGTAAGATGGGTAATACAAGCATTTACTATAACAGACATGTCAGGAGAGGTAACAGTTCCTCTCTAAGTTTATTCACGGCAAAAATTTTAAATGTCACCCAAGAATGTAACAGAAAAATTAGTGAAATTTATTAACCTGTCTACTATGCAAAGCAGGGGTTTATCACAGCCAAAAATTGTTAAATGTGACCTGAAAATGTTACAGAAAAAATTGTGAAATTTATTAAGCTGTCAACTAGGTATAGCAGTTGTATATCACACCCAAAAATTGAGTGAATTTCACCTGAAAATGTAACACACCAATTAGTGAAATGACAAAATAAAATATGTACAAAAAAAAAAAAACACTTGATGTATGAGGTGGAGGTCCATATGGAGTAGAAGTTTGAGGAGGCGGTGGACGTAGCGGTGGAAGCAGCGGTGGAGGAGGATGAGGTAGCCAACACTGGTTTTTGGTTTAAATTTTTTTTATTAGGGTACACCCCAAAAGAGTGGGAAATATCAAAAATACAACAATGAGCAATTGCGCTGTAGTATAACAATGGCTGGTTAAGGCGGTATATATGTCTATTCTGCACAAGGTACAGACAAGTCATGTGGGATCCATGCCTGGTTCATTTTAATGAACGTGAGCTTGTCCACATTGGCTGTGGACAGGCGGCTGCGCTTGGCTGTGATAACGCCCCCTGCCGTGCTAAACACACGTTCAGACAATACACTGGCTGCAGGGCAGGCCAGCACCTCCAAGCATAAAGGGCAAGCTCAGGCCAGGTGCCCAATTTGGAGACCCAAAAGTTGAAGGGGGAAGACCCGTCATTCAGTACGTGTAGGCGTGTGCACACATACTGCTCCACCATGTTGCTGAAATGCTGCCTCCTGCTAAGACGTTCCATATCAGCTGGTGGTGCTGGTTGTTGTGGCGTGCTGGCAAAGCTTTTCTATATTTCGGCCATGCTAACCCTGCCTTCTGAGGTGCTGGCGGTGCCCCAGTTGCGTTGGCGACCTCTTCCTCCTCCTCTGCCTTCTCCTTGTGCTTCCACTGTGCCCCTGCCACCAGCAGCGCGTCTACCAGTGTGCGCTTGTACTCACGCATCTTGCGATCACGCTCCAGTAAGGGAATTAAGGGCGGTATGTTATCCTTGTAACGGGTATCCAGCAGCGTGGCCACCCAGTAATCAGCACAAGTTAGAATGTGGGCAACTCGGCGGTCGTTGCGGAGACACTGCAGCATGTAATCGCTCATGCATGCCAGGCTGCCCAGAAGCAACGAAAAGCTGTCCTCTGTGGGAGGTGTATTGTCTGTGTCCTCTGTTACCCCCAGCCATGCACCAGTGATGGCCATGAGCTAGTCTGGGTGCCACCCTGCTGTGAACATGGTTCCATCTCCTCCTCCTCATCCTCCACCTCGTCATCCTCCAGAACTGTGCCCTGGCTGGACAATTGAGTACCTGGCGTTTTAGGGTGCAGAAACCCACCCTCAGAGCCACTTGTGAATGACTGGCTGGAAATCCTATGAAATGATCCCTCTTCCACCTCCTCCTCCTGTGCCACATCCTCTTCCATTATCGCCAGCAGCATTTTTTCAAGGAGGCATAGAAGTGGGATAGTAACGCTGATGGCCATGTTGGTGGAGTACTCGAAACAGCACAACAAGGAACACAGGTCTCGCATGGAGGCCCAGTCATTGGTGGTAAAGTGGTGCCATTCAGCAGAGCTACTCACCCGTGTGTGCTGCAGCTGAAACTCCACTATCGCTTGCTGCTGCTCGCATAGTCTTTCCAGCGTGTGCAAGGTGGAGTTCCACCTTGTGGGCATGTTGCATATGAGGCAGTGAGCGGGAAAGCCGAAGTTATGCTGCAGTGCTGACAGGCGAGCAGCAGCAGGGTGAGAATGCCAAAAGCGCGCACAGATGGCCTGCACTTTATGCAGCAGCTCTGACATAACGGGGTAATTTGTAAGGAATCTCTGCACCACCAAATTCAGCACACGTTGATAGGCAAGGGATGTGCGTCAAACCGGCTAGTCGCAGAGCTGCTACAAGATTTTGCCTATTATCGCACACCACCAGGCCAGGCTTGAGGCTCACTAGCACCAACCACTCATCGGTCTGTCGTTCAAGGCCCGTCCACAGCTCCTGCGCGGTGTGGGGTTTGTCCCCCAAACAGATAAGTTTTAAAACTACCTGCTGTCGTTTACCCCTGGCTGTGCTGAAGTTGGTGGTGAAGGTGTTACGCTGACCGGATGAGGAGCAGGTAGAGGATGAGGAAGCGGAGTAGGAGGGGAAAGCAAGAGGAGTCAAAGAGAAGCGCCCTGCAATCCTCGGTGGTGGAAGGACATGCAGCAAACTGCTATCCGCCTCAGGCCCAGCCGCCACTGCATTTAACCAGTGTTCTGTTATAGAGATATAACGTCCCTGACCGTGCTTACTGGTCCACATATATGTAGTGAGGTGCATCTTGCCACAGATGGCGTTGCGCAGTGCACACCTGATTTTGTCCCCACTTGGTTGTGCAGGGAAGGGATGGCACACCTGGAAAAGTAGTGGCGGCTGGGCACGACGTACTGTGGGATAGCCACTGCCATAAGGCTTTTAAAACTCTCTGTCTCCACCAGATGGAATGAAAGCATTTCACAGGCCAGTATTTTTGAAATGCTGGCATTCAGGCCCAGGGATCGCTGGTGGGTAGGGGGGGGGGGGGGGGGGGGGGTACTTCCGCTCCAGTGTTTGGGAGATGGAGAGCTGAACGCTTCCATGGGACATTGTGGAGTTGCTTGGTGACCCAGATGGTGGTGCTGGCAGATCCTCTGTTTGCGGGGTGGCAGGTGGCACTGTCACTCCAGAGGTGGATGAAAAGGCAGAGACTGCAGCCGAAGAGGAAGCAGGAGGAGCCAGAGACCTTTCTTGGTTTTTGAGGTGTCTACTCCACTGCAGCTCGTGCTTTGCACTTAGATGCCTGGTCATGCAGGTTGTGCTCAGGTTGAGAACGTTTATGCCTCGCTTCAGGCTCTGATTGCACAGCGTGCAAACCACTCATGTCTTGTCGTCAGCACATTGTCTGAAGAACTGTCACGCCAGGGATTTACTTGGAGCTGGCTTTGGTGTGCTCGGTCCCTTGCTGCGGAGGGCAGTAGCAGGCATACTGTCTAGGGGTCGGCCACTCTGCTTTTGCACCCTGCTGCCTCTTCTGCTGTGCTAGTGGCTCTGTGTGACCACCGCCTATTCCTCCGAACTACACAGGTCACTCGCATGACCTTGATTCCATGTGGGGTCGAGGACCTCATCGTTCTCCACATCATCTTCCACCCAGTCTTCACCCCTACCCTCCTTGTCGGTCTGCACACTTTAGTAAGCCCCAGCAGTTGGCACCTGTGTTTCGTCATCATCCGAGACGTGCTGCGATGATCCTCCCATTTACTCATCTTGAAACATAAGTGGTTGGGCATCGGTGCACTCAATCTCTTCCACTTCTTGGGCAGGGCTAGGTGGATGGCCCTGGGAAACCCTGCTAACAGAGTCATCAAAAAGCAGAAGAAACTGCTGCATGACTTGGGGCTCAGACTGCTTGGCTGATTTGCAAGGGGGTGAGGTGAAAGACTGATGGCCATGGGCTACAGGTGTCAACTCTGATCTTTCAGCAGGAGACTGTGTGGGAGACAATGGGAAGGAACTGGAGGCATTGTCAGCAACCCAATCTACTATTGCCTGTACTTGTTCTGGCCTCACCATTCGTAGAGCCGCATTAGGCCCCACCAAATACCGCTACTGGTTCTGTTGCCTACTCACACCTGAGGAAGGTGTTTCACTTGTGTGATTAGCTGGCAGAGATCGACCATGTCCTCTCTCTGCAACAGGAGCTCCACCAGCAGCACCACGAGCGGGGCAACGTCCCTTATTTGATGCTCTCCTCATTTTTCTCAAATTTAGGATCTTGCCCAAAATTGATGTTTTTTTTTAATAGCAGAATAGAACCACAGTATCTCACATGTACAGGTGCAGACTAGGCCGCAATTAAAGATTTTTGATCCAAAATGGGTGTTTTATTAATAGCAGAATAGAACCACAGTATCTAAAGGGTTTATCTCACAATGACATATGCAGCAAAGGCTGCAATATTGAGTATTTTACCCCAAAAGGGTGTTTTTTTTTACTAACAGAATATGACAGCAGTATATATATCTGTAATTTCACACGTGCAGATGCAGCAAGGGCTGTAAAATTGTGTATTTTGCCCAAAAAGGGTCTTTTTTAAAACTCAGAAAATGATAGCTGTATTTCTAGCTTAAATTGCACACTGACTAATGCAGCAGAGCCAATAGTGGTAGGTCAGTGTCAAGCTAGTCAGGTATATAGTAGGTCTTACATCAACATAACATTTGTAAAAGAGTATAATAAAAGATGTGTGGCTATATATAGCGATAAAAATAATAATTATAATATATAGGATAAAAAACATATATATATATATATATATATATATATATATATTATTATTTTTTTTTATATACAAACCGGATTCCAAAAAAGTTGGGACACTATACAAATCGTTAATAAAAACTGAATGCAATGATGTGGAGGTGCCAACTTCTAATATTTTATTCAGAATAGAACATAAATCACGGAACAAAAGTTTAAACTGAGAAAATGTACCATTTTAAGGGAAAAATATGTTGAATCAGAATTTCATGGTGTCAACAAATCCCCAAAAAGTTGGGACAAGGCCACTTTCACCACTGTGTGGCATCTCCCCTTCTTCTTACAACACTCAACAGACGTCTGGGGACCGAGGAGACCAGTTTCTCAAGTTTAGAAATAGGAATGCTCTCCCATTCTTGTCTAATACAGGCCTCTAACTGTTCAATCGTCTTGGGCCTTCTTTGTTGCACCTTCCTCTTTATGATACGCCAAATGTTCTCTATAGGTGAAAGATCTGGACTGCAGACTGGCCATTTCAGTACCCGGATCCTTC
Organism: Bufo gargarizans; assembly: GCF_014858855.1. NCBI lineage: Eukaryota > Metazoa > Chordata > Amphibia > Anura > Bufonidae > Bufo > Bufo gargarizans. The sequence continues at coordinate 126,996,721 of NC_058082.1, read as the reverse complement.
TCCTACGCAGCCATGATGTTTTGATTGATGCAGAATGTGGTCTGGCATTATCTTGTTGAAAAATGCAGGGTCTTCCCTGAAAGAGATGACGTCTGGATGGGAGCATATGTTGTTCTAGAACCTGAATATATTTTTCTGCATTGATGGTGCCTTTCCAGACATGCAAGCTGCCCATGCCACACGCACTCATGCAACCCCATACCATCAGAGATGCAGGCTTCTGAACTGAGCGTTGATAACAACTTGGGTTGTCCTTTTCCTCTTTGGTCCGGATGACATGGCGTCCCAGATTTCCAAAAAGAACTTCGAATCGTGACTCGTCTGACCACAGAACAGTCTTCCATTTTGCCACACTCCATTTTAAATGATCCCTGGCCAGTGAAAACGCCTGAGCTTGTGGATCTTGCTTAGAAATGGCTTCTTCTTTGCACTGTAGACTTTCAGCTGGCAACGGCGGATGGCACGGTGGATTGTGTTCACTGACAATGGTTTCTGGAAGTATTCCTGAGCCCATTCTGTGATTTCCTTTACAGTAGCATTCCTGTTTGTGGTGCAGTGTCGTTTAAGGGCCCGGAGATCACGGGCATCCAGTATGGTTTTACGGTCTTGACCCTTACACACAGAGATTGTTCCAGATTCTTTGAATCTTCGGATGATGTTATGCACAGTTGATGATGATAGATGCAAAGTCTTTGCAATTTTTCGCTGGGTAACACCTTTCTGATATTGCTCCACTATCTTTCTGCGCAACATTGTGGGAATTGGTGATCCTCTACCCATCTTGGCTTCTGAGAGACACTGCCACTCTGAGAAGCTCTTTTTATACCCAATCATGTTGCCAATTGACCTAATTAGTGTTAATTGGTCTTCCAGCTCTTCGTTATGCTCAAATTTACTTTTTCCAGCCTCTTATTGCTACTTGTCCCAACTTTTTTGGGATTTGTTGACACCGTGAAAATTTGAATCAACGTATTTTTCCTTTTAAAATGATACATTTACTCGGATTAAACGTTTGATCTGTCATCTACGTTCTATTACAAATAAAATATTGACATTTGCCATCTCCACATCATTGCATTCAGTTTTTATTCACAATTTGTTTAGTGTGCCAACTTTTTTGGAATCCGGTTTGTGTATATTTATATATATATATATATATATATATATATATAAAAGATTAAACACACAGATAGGATCGCTACATAACGTCTCGAGTGCCTAAGAGACTGTATTTTGCAGTGTCGTATACGATATAGTGTGGTAAAGTGGGGCAATTTGGTTATATCTAATAGGTAATCTGTTTAAAAGGATACGAGTACATATAATAAAATAATGTGGTATCGTAGGTTCATTTACTCACTTCACGAGGGGGGCGGTTTACTAGGATAAGCATAAAACACCTGTAAGCCAAACACCCCCCCAGCCTCGATCGCTTCTAGAGTTTTAACGGATGTAGGCAGCCATTCACACGGGTGCTTCTCTTCAAAGGACTTTATTGCATTACATATAAAAATCCGGCTCAACACGTTTCGGGAAAGGCACGTCCCTTCATTAGGAGAAATAGTATCTCTGGCTGTTGTCACAGGTATTTATACTCTAGGTTTATTGTTAAAATGGCCACTAATTGGCAAAACGGCGCCCAAAAACTGAAAAAGGGCGCCAAAATTTTGGCAGGGGACCGACAACAGTGAAAAGAAGGCGTCTGTAGCCGATAGGTACGGCCGGAAGGGGAAGTGTCCGGCTGCACTTTTGCGCATGACCGGAAGTTGGTGCGTTCCCCGCATGAGTTCCAGTTTGGAACGCTAAGCCCAACTTCCAGACATGCGCACCGCCCACAAAACAACTCGGGAATAACTAGAAATCAAATAACAAGGCCGGACGCCGCGGTGCGTTCCAGCCTGGAACTCACCAACTTCCGGTCATGCGCAAAAGCGCAGCTGGACACTTCCGCTTCCGGCCATACATATCGGCTCCAGACGCCTTCTTTTCACTGTGGGCGGTCCTCTGACAAAATTTTGACGCCCTTTTTCCATTTTTTGGCGCCTTTTTGCCAATTAGTGGCCATTTTAACAAACATTTTAACAATAAACCTAGAGTATAAATACCTGTGACCACAGACAGAGATACTATTGCTCCTGATGAAGGGACGTGCCTGTCCCGAAACGCGTTGAGCCAGATTTTTATATATGCAATAAAGACCTTTGAAGAGAAGCACCCGTGTGATTGGCTGCCTTCATCCGTTAAAACTCTAGAAGCGATCCAGGCTGGGGGGGTGTTTGGTTTACAGGTGTTTTATGCTTATCCTGGTAAACCGCCCCCCTCATGAAGTGAGTAAATGAACCTACGATACCACATTATTTTATTATATGTACTCGTACCCTATTAAACAGATTACCTATTAGATATAACCAATTTGCCCCACTTTACCACACTATATCATATACGACACTGCAAAATACAGTCTCTTAGGCACCCGAGACGTTATGTAGCGATCCTATCTGTGTGTATAATCTTTTATGTAGATCATATATATATATGTTTTTTATCCTATATATTATAATTATTATTTTTATTTTTATCTCTATATATATCCACACATCTTTTATTATACTCTTTTACAAATGTTATGTTGATGTAAGACCTACTATATACCTGACTAGCTTGACACTGACCTACAAAGGGTTTATCCAAGAACAGGCGAGACTGGGATGGTACCACTACCCACCAGTCCCCCTAGTTTGGCACACTCCCATATCTTTTACAGGCAGACACTCTTGTCGACCTGACAAAAACCCTGAGCAGCCTCTAGTATCTAGCACTTAACTTCCTTTTCCACCCCACTCCTACAAACCCGAGGCGCCTCAAGTTTTTCAGATCTAGTGGAATCCCTTCCAATAGATCCATCTGACCCTCAAAACTTTCACTCTCTCTCTAATGCAGCAGAGGCCCAAGATTAAGTTTATTGCTAAAAATTTGTGTTTTTTTCAAAGCCTGAAAATTATTGAAGTATTTCAAACTTTTTTTTAACAATCACAGATGCAGCAAAGGCTGCAATATTAAGTATTTTTCCCCAAAAGGGTGGTTTTTTTTAATAACAGAATATGACAGCTGTATATAACGCTTGAATTTCACACGTGCAGATGCAGCAAGGGCTGTAAAATTGTGTATTTTGCCCAAAAAGGGTGTTTTGTAAAACCCAGAAAATTATAGCTGTATTTCTAGCTTAAATTGCACACTGACTAATGCGGCAGAGGCCCCAGATGTAGGGTATTGCCAAAAATTGGTGTTTTTTTTTTAAACCAGATTATTATTGCAGTATTTCAAGCTTCGATTTGAATGTCACAGGAGCACATATGCAGTGCTGGTGCACTGAGCTTGCATAAAATGGCCGCCGCCCACCTTACAGATGGTAAGTTCTTTTTCTCTGTCACTGGGCTCAGGGCAGCGTAAAAAGATTGTGCACTGCACCCACACAACTAAATCTATGTAGATTGCTGAGTTCAATTGGAGTTCTGATTAAAGATTCTGTCCTATTCTCTCCCTCACAGCAGCAGCATCCTCTCCCTACACTAAGCACAGCAGAGTGACGTGCAGATCTACGTGACTCCAGCTTATATAGAGCCTGGGTCACATGCTGCACTGGCCAATCACAGCCATGCCATTAGTAGGCATGGCTGTGATGGCTTCTAAGGGCACACAGTTAAACGCTTGTTGATTGGCTGCTCTGCTGCCTTTCAAAAAGCGCTAAGAAATTGCTGAACAACGAACCCGAACTTTTACAGAAATGTTCGTTGTTGGGTCCGGGGTCCTAAAATACTAAAGATCGGTACGAAACCCAAACTTTACAGTTCGGGTTCGCTAAACCCTAATTATATGTATACAACTGCTACAGAGTTGTGCCTGCATTACACAATACAATAAGGTAAGACGTTTACATGTCTTTCACCTTTAGCCTTGTGTTGTTTTGACTGCACTGTGTGGTTCTGTGGGTCTTTTTTAATGCCAATGTGATAGCCTCTATAGCAACACACACAAACACTACATTACATAAGCACTATACACACACTACTCACAATGCACCACTAACAAGCATCCCATAGCTCCACATGTGCCTCCAATGTACCACCACATCACTAACAACAGTTTAGACCAGAGGTGGGCAAACTTTTTGACTCGTGGGCCACAATGGGTTCATATATTGGACCTGGGGGCCGGACCAAGAGTAGTTGGATGAGGCGTTTGTGTGAATTAATATAAATTAAATTTAAAGGGATTCTGTCACCTCTCATAACACAAATTCAGATTTTAAACCAGTCATGCTCCACAGATTACCTTGAATCGGCTTTGCAGTTCTATACTGTAATCCATCCAGTAGTTTTGCTGAAAAACGACTTTTATAATTATGCTAATTAATCCTGAAGGTGTTATGTTCCACTTTGTGTGCCCAGTAACGCCCCCCTGCAGTGCCCAAAATGGGAGCTTCATCGTCGTCACTGGGCATGCGCCGAGCCCAGTGACGTCCGATGCTCGCTCTTCCCTCAGTCTCCAGCAAATCGCACTGGCGCAGCCCTCAGTGGGTACTGTGTCTGCGCAAGACTTCGCTCGGCCATCAGGGAAGGGGAGGAGAGGGATGAGACGTGTGTGGGCCGTTAGGAATTCCAGAGGAAGGCGTTTTGGGCACTGCAGGGGGGCGTTACTGGGCACACAAAGTGGAACATAACTCCCCTCTGGGCACCTTCAGGATTAATTAGCATAATTATACAAGTCGTTTTTTAGCAAAACTACTGGACGGATTACAGTATAGAACAGCAAAGCCGATTCAAGGTAATTTGTGGAGCATGACTGGTTTAAAATCTGAATTTGTGTTATGAGAGGTGACAGAATCCCTTTAAGGGTTTAGTTTATTTCAAGGTAGAAAAGCATAAAAAGAGTTATGTTTTGTTGTTGCAATTCGCAGAATAGATACTGTGCCAGTATATAGGGCCCCCATAGTGCCCCCCATAATGTGCCAGTATATAGGGCCCCCATAGTGCTTCCCCTCTATGCATAGTGCCCCCCATACTGTGCCAGTATATAGGGCCCCCATAATGTGCCAGTATATAGGGCCCCATAGTGCTTCCCCTCTATGCATAGTCCCCCCCCATATTGTGCCAGTATATAGGGCCTCCACCCCCATTCTTGCCACAGTAAACTATAAATAATAAAAACAATAAACTCATATACTTACCTTATGCTGCTGTCAGTGATGTGATGCAGGCCTCTTCCGGCCTGTGTCCCACTCTGTATGGCTCAGGCCTCTGATAGGCTACAGGCACTAGGCCTGTAGACTATCAGAGCAACGGGCAAGGTAGACTCCTCTCCCCTGCTCCTCCGCACCATTCATCTGTATCGCTGTCCTGAGGATGGCGATACAGTTGAATATGGACATGAGCACTTCCACAGTGGAAGCGCTCATCTCCACTCCTGCTGCCTCTGGACAGCTCTGCAGGTTGGATAAAAAGGTCCGTAGTTTGCCAATCGCTGGTTTAGACTGTTCCCCATACCGATTCACACTGTCAGGCCTCCTGCACATGACCGTAGGTGTCCCGTTGCCGTATTGCGCATCCGCAATACACAGGCACCGTTCCGTGTGCATGCCGCATCACGGCAAGTACAGAGATGGATCACTGCTATATATATATATTCATGGTGGATAACCTAATCGTGTGATATATATAGATGATAACCCTAACCATTATAATATGGTGTACGTACAGATGAGGATGTCTCTAATGTATAGGTGGATAGGGGCAATGTAGACCCCATGTTTGCGTCTGACCGTGCAGTTATACATTTTTATATTTTATTAGCGTCCTACACATTTCCATCAATTACGTGTATATGTTTCTTTTTAGTTTTTGTGCTATATTAAATCTTGTTCTTCTTATTTTATTTTAACGTTCACTTTATTCACCATAAGAGAAAGTGGAGTAGCGGGGTATAGGAGATGGCTACAAGCCCTCCCCATTACAATCAATCCCCTGCTATAATATAACCACACTCTTATACCGATAGTTCATGGCAGATTAGAGAAAGCAAGAGAAATCAATATTCTCATTAAGTCCCAGTGGTGACATAGTGCTTAACCTATGGATCCATCTGGACTCCTTTGCTTCAAAATGGTGTCTATGTCACCTACCCTGATAGAGTGTTTGATAGTCTCTATCATAAAAAAAAACGCAATGTACAACATGTCTGGACAATGGTTTGTCACGTTTATTGCGGACATCTCCGACATGTTCCAATATTCTCTTTTTGAATGCCCTACATGTTTTACCTACGTAGCGCTGTCCACACCCGCATTGTGCCTTATACACCAGGCCAACGGTGTTGCAGTTCGCAAAGGAGCAAGCCGTGTATGTATGGTCCTGGTTACTGTTGCAAAATGTATTGCCTACCTCAATATAGGAGCAAAGCCTTACACCTCCCACATTTATGGGTCCTAACTAGGGATGAGCGAACTCGAACTGTATAGTTCGGGTTCGTACCGAATTTTGGGGTGTCCGTGACACGGACCCGAACCCGGACATTTTCGTAAAAGTCCGGGTTCGGGTTCGGTGTTCGTCGCTTTCTTCGCGCTTTTGTGACGCTTTCTTGGCGCTTTTTGAAAGGCTGCAAAGCAGCCAATCAACAAGCGTCATACTACTTGCCCCAAGAGGCCATCACAGCCATGCCTACTATTGGCATGGCTGTGATTGGCCAGAGCACCATGTGACCCAGCCTCTATTTAAGCTGGAGTCACATAGCGCCGCCCGTCACTCTGCTCTGATTAGCGTAGGGAGAGGTTGCGGCTGCGACAGTAGGGCGAGATTAGGCAGATTAACTCCTCCAAAGGACTTGATTAACTGATCGATCTGCAGCTGTGGATCATTGAGCTGCTGATCCTCAATTGCTCACTGTTTTTAGGCTGCACAGACCGTTTGTCAGTCTCATTTTTCTGGGGTGATCGGCGGCCATTTTGTGTCTTGTGGTGCGCCAGCACAAGCTGCGACCAAGTGCATTTAACCCTCAATGGTGTGGTTGTTTTTTGGCTAAAGCCTACATCAGGGTGAAGCTGTGACACCAAGTGCATTTAACCAGCAATAGTCTGTTCATTTTTTGGCCATATACAAAATCAGGGGCAAGCTGCGCCTGTCACCAAGTGCATTTAACCCTCAATGGTGTGGTTGTTTTTTGGCTAAAGCCTACATCAGGGTGAAGCTGTCACACCAAGTGCATTTAACCAGCAATAGTCTGTTCATTTTTTGGCCATATACAAAATCAGGGGCAAGCTGCGCCTGTCACCAAGTGCATTTAACCCTCAATGGTGTGGTTGTTTTTTGGCTAAAGCCTACATCAGGGTGAAGCTGTCACACCAAGTGCATTTAACCAGCAATAGTCTGTTCATTTTTTGGCCATATACAAAATCAGGGGCAAGCTGCGCCTGTCACCAAGTGCATTTAACCCTCAATGGTGTGGTTGTTTTTTGGCTAAAGCCTACATCAGGGTGAAGCTGTCACACCAAGTGCATTTAACCAGCAATAGTCTGTTCATTTTTTGGCCATATCCCAGTCTAATTCTGTCACTAAATCCATACCGGTCACCCAGCGCCTAAATACTAGGCCTCAAATTTATATCCAGCTAAATCTGTCCCTAGTGCTGTAGCTGGGCGAGTTATTTAGTGTCCGTTCAAGCACATTTCTTGTTCTGGGTTGAAATACAATTCCCAATTTAGCAATTTCATAATTTAGTGGTTCCTGCTATATCAGAGCTCTTTGAAATCTATCCCAAAAAGGGTATATAATATTGAAGGTGCACATAGGGTCATTCAGAGTAACTTCACACACACCCGCTACTGTGTATTTCCAAGTCTAATTCTGTCACTAAATCCATACCGGTGACCCAGCGCCTAAATACTAGGCCTCAAATTTAATTCCCTCTAAATCTCTCGTTACCCACCGCTGTACTGTTGTTGCTGGGCAAGATATTTAGTGTCCGTCAAAGCACATTTTTTGTTCTGGGTTGAAGTACAATTCCCAATTTAGCAATTTCATAATTTAGTGGTTTCTGCTATATCAGAGCTATTTGAAATCTATCCCAAAAAGGGTATATAATATTGAAGGTGCACATAGGGTCATTCAGAATAACTTCACACACACCCGCTACTGTGTATTTCCAAGTCTAATTCTGTCACTAAACCCATACCTGTCACCCAGCGCCTAAATACTAGGCCTCAAATTTAAATCCCTCTAAATCTCTCGTTACCGTTGTCCTGTTGTAGCTGGGAAAGTTATTTAGTGCCCGTCAAAGCACATTTTTTGTTCTGGGTTGAAGTACAATTCCCAATTTAGCAATTTCATAATTTAGTGGTTCCTGCTATATCAGAGCTATTTGAAATCTATCCCAAAAAGGGTATATAATATTGAAGGTGCACATAGGGTCATTCAGAATAACTTCACACACACCCGCTACTGTGTATTTCCAAGTCTAATTCTGTCACTAAATCCATACCGGTGACCCAGCGCCTAAATACTAGGCCTCAAATTTAATTCCCTCTAAATCTCTCGTTACCCACCGCTGTACTGTTGTTGCTGGGCAAGATATTTAGTGTCCGTCAAAGCACATTTTTTGTTCTGGGTTGAAGTACAATTCCCAATTTAGCAATTTCATAATTTAGTGGTTTCTGCTATATCAGAGCTATTTGAAATCTATCCCTAAAAGGGTATATAATATTGAAGGTGCACATAGGGTCATTCAGAATAACTTCACACACACCCGCTACTGTGTATTTCCAAGTCTAATTCTGTCACTAAATCCATACCGGTGACCCAGCGCCTAAATACTAGGCCTCAAATTTAATTCCCTCTAAATCTCTCGTTACCCACCGTTGTACTGTTGTTGCTGGGCAAGATATTTAGTGTCCGTCAAAGCACATTTTTTGTTCTGGGTTGAAGTACAATTCCCAATTTAGCAATTTCATAATTTAGTGGTTTCTGCTATATCAGAGCTATTTGAAATCTATCCCTAAAAGGGTATATAATATTCAAGGTGCACATTGGGTCATTCAGAATAACTTCACACACACACGCTTCTGTGCATTTCCAAGTCTAATTCTGTCACTAAATCCATACCGGTCACCCAGCGCCTAAATACTAGGCCTCAAATTTATATCCCGCTGAATTTGAATACAATACATTGGGCCAAATAATATATTTGTTGTTGTGGTGAACCATAACAATGAGAAAAACATCTAGTAAGGGACGCGGACGTGGACATGGTCGTGGTGGTGTTAGTGGACCCTCTGGTGCTGGGAGAGGACGTGGCCGTTCTGCCACATCCACACGTCCTAGTGTACCAACTACCTCAGGTCCCAGTAGCCGCCAGAATTTACAGCGATATATGGTGGGGCCCAATGCCGTTCTAAGGATGGTAAGGCCTGAGCAGGTACAGGCATTAGTCAATTGGGTGGCCGACAGTGGATCCAGCACGTTCACATTATCTCCCACCCAGTCTTCTGCAGAAAGCGCACAGATGGCGCCTGAAAACCAACCCCATCAGTCTGTCACATCACCCCCATGCATACCAGGGAAACTGTCTCAGCCTCAAGTTATGCAGCAGTCTCTTATGCTGTTTGAAGACTCCGCTGGCAGGGTTTCCCAAGGGCATCCACCTAGCCCTTCCCCAGCGGTGAAAGACATAGAATGCACTGACGCACAACCACTTATGTTTCCTGATGATGAGGACATGGGAATACCACCTCAGCATGTCTCTGATGATGACGAAACACAGGTGCCAACTGCTGCGTCTTTCTGCAGTGGACAAGCTGACGTTCATAAAAATGAACCAGGCATGGATCCCACAGGACCTGTCCGTCCCTTGTCCAGATTAGACATTAACTACCTCCCCATAACCATATATTATTGGACTCCAGGGCACTTCCTCATTCAATCCTATTTTTATTTTCATTTTACCATTATATTGCGAGGCTACCCAAAGTTGAATGAACCTCTCCTCTGCCTGTGTGCTAGGCCTAAATATATGCCAATGGACTGTTGCAGTGGTGGCTGACGTGAAGCCTCATTCTCTGCTATGACATGCAGACTGATTCTCTGCTGACATGAAGACAGATTCTCTGTTACGGGACCTCTCTGCTCTGCCTGTGTGCTAGGCCTAAATATATGCCAATGGACTGTTGCAGTGGTGGCTGACGTGAAGCCTCATTCTCTGCTATGACATGCAGACTGATTCTCTGCTGACATGAAGCCAGATTGTCTGTTACGGGACCTCTCTGCTCTGCCTGTGTGCTAGGCCTAAATATATGCCAATGGACTGTTGCAGTGGTGGCTGACGTGAAGCCTGATTCTCTGCTATGACATGCAGACTGATTCTCTGCTGACATGAAGCCAGATTGTCTGTTACGGGACCTCTCTGCTCTGCCTGTGTGCTAGGCCTAAATATATGCCAATGGACTGTTGCAGTGGTGGGTGACGTGAAGCCTCATTCTCTGCTATGACATGCAGACTGATTCTCTGCTGACATGAAGCCAGATTCTCTGTTACGGGACCTCTCTCCTCTGCCTGTGTGTGTGCTGGGCCTAAATATATGCCAATGGACTGTTGCAGTGGTGGCTGACGTGAAGCCTGATTCTCTGCTATGACATGCAGACTGATTCTCTGCTGACATGAAGCCAGATTGTCTGTTACGGGACCTCTCTCCTCTGCCTGGGTGCTGGGCCTAAATTTATGACAATGGACTGTTGCAGTGGTGGCTGACGTGAAGCCTGATTCTCTGCTATGACATGCAGACTGATTCTCTGCTGACATGAAGCCAGATCCTCTGTTACGGGACCTCTCTCCTCTGCCTGTGTGTGTGCTGGGCCTAAATATATGCCAATGGACTGTTGCAGTGGTGGCTGACGTGAAGCCTCATTCTCTGCTATGACATGCAGACTGATTCTCTGCTGACATGAAGCCAGATTCTCTGTTACGGGACCTCTCTCCTCTGCCTGTGTGTGTGCTGGGCCTAAATATATGCCAATGGACTGTTGCAGTGGTGGCTGACGTGAAGCCTCATTCTCTGCTATGACATGCAGACTAATTCTCTGCTGACATGAAGACAGATTCTCTGTTACGGGACCTCTCTCCTCTGCCTGGGTGCCGGGGCCTAAATATCTGAGAATGGACTGTTCCAGTGGTGGGTGACGGGAAGCCAGATTCTCTGCTATGGAACCTCTCTCCAATTGATTTTGGTTAATTTTTATTTATTTAATTTTTATTTTAATTCATTTCCCTATCCACATTTGTTTGCAGGGGCTTTACCTACATGTTGCTGCCTTTTGCAGCCCTCTAGCTCTTTCCTGGGCTGTTTTACAGCCTTTTTAGTGCCGAAAAGTTCGGGTCCCCATTGACTTCAATGGGGTTCGGGTTCGGGACGAAGTTCGGATCGGGTTCGGATCCCGAACCCGAACATTTCCGGGATGTTCGGCCGAACTTCTCGAACCCGAACATCCAGGTGTTCGCTCAACTCTAGTCCTAACCCTTCTGTCCATGAGCCATGTGTTATGCGCTGGGGCTGCTTTAAAGTGGCTATGTACCAACTGATCACCAATACTCCGACCCCGTCTGAATGTAAATGACGGGCGTTCGGGGAGGAGGTCAGTGAAGTCCGGGTCTGACTTTAATAGTGACCAATAACGTCCTACTATTTCCCGAACCTGCTGGGACTCCGTATCATATGTTCCTATGATCCTGATTACCTCATTCGAGCTTCCCTGTTTTCCATCAGAGTGGATCTATCCACGGATTCTGCGTGGTTCCACGCATCATACAGGCAAGCATCTGAGTAACCCCACTGTTTAAAGCAATGGAATAATATGGAGGCCTGATTCCTAAATTCCATCTGATCTGAGCAGTTTCTGCGTATTCGCAGGAACTGACCCTTAGGGATCCCCCGTTTCGGTGGTTTAGGGTGAAAGCTCTCCCATCTGAGCAGACTATTAGTTGATGTCTGTTTACGAAATAACGTTGTCGCTAGGGTACCATTCGCATTTTTGTTGATCTGTACATCCAAGAAGGTTATGCTCTGATGCTGTAACTCGTACATGAAAAATAGGCCAATATGGTTTTTATTTAGATCCTGCATGAAGCCTTTGAAATCCTCTGACGAGCCTGACCACAACAACAGAATGTCGGCAATGAATCTCGACCAAAACATTATATGTCTTGTCCACTTCTGCATATCCTCAGTGAAAACAACCGTGTCCTCCCACCAGCCCAGGAGCAAATTAGCGTAAGTAGAGGCTCATGGGCTCCCCATCGCTGTGTCCCTGAGCTGGTGGTAGAAGCGGTTATTGAACACAAAATAATTGTGATTTAGAGTGAAATCCAGTAGCCGGATTACAAGTTGGTTGTGGTCTTTGAGATCGTTAGATCAGGAGTCTAGAAAGCAGGGGCGTAGCTATAGGGGGTGCAGAGGTAGCAGTTGCTACCGGGCCCAGGAGCCTGAGGGGGCTCAAAGACCCTTGTGCTACATAAGAAGACACTTGTATTATAGAAATGCTGGTTTACTTACACCTCAGGCTGGAGGGAAGGGGTTAGTTCAATAATTTGGCATGGTAGGGTAGTTTAAATTTTTACCTCAGGCAGCACAAAGGCTTTATGCTTCCCTGCCCCTGACCACAGAGCACTGAGGGAAGGGGGACCCAAGCTGAACTGCATCAGGGCCCATGAGCCTTTAGCTACGCCCCTGCTAGAAAGTATTTGACAGCTGCAAGGCCTTTATTGTGGGGAATCTGAGAAGCTGCAGCGGCAGTGCGGGGACCAGGAGCGGCGCAGGGAGCGTGGAGCCAGGTAAGTATATTCAATGTGAGGGGCCTGGCATATAGGGGGGCAGTTTACACTCTTGGATAATTAGAAATTCCATGTCTGTGCACGTCCATGTAATAAAAATGCAGCCATGCAGTTAATGTCATTGGAGGCATCCATTTTTATTGTCAGTAATTCGTAAAAGACCCCAGTGGCTGACTTTTACATTTATAGAATATTAAGTATTAAGATTTTTCTTGACTTTTTGCCTTGTCATTATTTTTTATAGACTTTTTTTATTTTTACAGATGAATTGCACATTTAAAGCCCTGAAACCGAACATAACCCTAAAGGTAATGATGGTAGGTGATCGGGAAAAAGATGGGTTCCTTAAGGCCTTGTACCCATTGATTTAAATGTGTCTTTTCACATTTCAGTATTTTTTTATTCACCGTAGGTCAGTAAAAAAATCATGAGGACATGTACTACTTTGATCCGTGAATGCGGACCAAGCACACCCATTGAAGTCTATGGGTCCGTGAAAATCACTGACACACATCTGTGTTGTATCCGTGTTGCGTCTGTTTTTGACTGAAGACTAATAGATTCTTTTGGAAATTAATTTTCAGCTGAGCAACGTCCGTGAATTACAGATGACACACAGATGGTAAAAACAGACACACAAACCAACCACGGATCCTTAACGAACAGCTTCACTGATGAAATATGTTTTTTTCATGGATCTCACACTGACATGGAAATGTGAACAAGGCCTAAAAGGGAAGGTATGCAAACGAGCTCTTAACAAGCTCTGCCTCTAATACCACCAGATGTAAGGCAGCTATCCTATAAGTCAATGTTCAGCTCTTAAAATAAGCCTTGAGACATACCTTGGATATTAAATAAGCCAGCACCTCATCTGCAGACAATGGTTTTGGGGTGATTGCCCCTCATCAGTGCAGAGCAGAGAGTACTGGCTTGAGAGATCTGTGTCCAGGTAAGGGGGGAACTAACTCTCCTTAGGGAGAGAGCACCTTAATCAGTGTGAGGAGACTTATAGACCATACATGCGCCTCTGGAATTCTGGGAGGGAAGCGATGCAAATGAGCTCTTACTGAACATTGACTTATAGGATAGCTATCTGTAAAGAATAAATCAAGGCAACTGGACGTACTGTAGATTTCTTGAAAACGTTTCACTCGTTCTTCCAACGAGCTTTCTCAATTCTGAGTGACTGTACAAAAATTCTGGGAATAAATATGTAACTGAATCCACATCTGGTAATTATACCCAGCATTGGGTCAAAGGTGTTGATTCCATTATCCTAGTCCAGTGCAATGAGGAATGCTCAGAACTGTATATCGGCGAAACAAAACAACAACTACATCAGCGTATGGCTCAGCATAGAAGAGCCAAAACCTCTGGTCAAGATTCAGCCGTGTACTTACAGACTTGAAGACAGTCAAGTACGTGTTTTGGATAAGGAGGCCGATTGGTACAAACGAGGCGTGAAGGAGGCCATCTACGTCAAAATGGAGAAGCCAAGCTTGAATAGAGGTGGGGGGTTAGACATCTATTGTCTACCACGTATAATGCTGTCTTGACACCTTTTTCTGGGAAGTCTTTATCACTTACTGACTCCAATTAGGATAATGGATTCAACACCTTTGACCCCATGCTGGGTATAATTACCAGATGTTGATTCAGTTACATATTTATTCCCAGAATGTTTGTACAATCACTCAGAATTGAGAAAGCTCGTTGGAAGAACGAGTGAAATGTTTTCAAGAAATCTACAGTACGTCCAGTTGCCTTGATTTATTCTTTACAGATATATACCATGACCTGGATAAATGAGAACCTTCACAGACTTATAGGATAGCTGCCTTACATCTGGTGGCATTAGAGGCGGAGCTTGTTAAGAGCTTATTTGCATCTTTTTCTTCCCATAATTCCAGAGGAGCGTGTATGGCCTATAAGTCTCCTCACACTGATTAAGGTGCTCTCTCCCTAAGGAGAGTTGGTTCCCCCCATTACAAGGCCTAAAATAAATGTCTGGTTTTGAAATACTCTAAAGCTATGTTCAAATGTGGTGGATTTTGTGCAGACCTATGGTGCATGTTCTTCACAGAAAATCTGAAAGAAATGACAGTACAATGTTAATTAATGGGGTTTTATAAAATTGCATTCAAGCTAGCAGAAAAAAATAAATTCTGTGCAGACTTTCCAATCTGTGGCATGCAGCAAATCAAATTACAACCACTGGGTTGCTTCACATATAGGATAAATATCTTATAATATAGTATCAAAAGATCATTTTTTTTCACAGCATGAAAATATGACGGCTATTTTCCCTTGACATGTTCCAAAGTTTGTTAATATTTCAGATTTTGACTCATAGGGAACCTCTTCCAGAGGCCGCTTTCAGATGCTTTCAGTATTCGCAATGCATATATAGTCTGGATTTTATGTTCTGGAATCCGTTGCTAATGTTAATGAATAAAGCTATTTACATGGGCGTATAATTTCCATCAGTATTTATAATCCGCAGCTTGTCTGAGTTTTGTGCAGATTTGTCTCCAAATACGCACATTATAGTCTTTGCAGTGTATAAATAATGAAGGAAGGAAGAAATACGCATGGAAATCCTGATGAAATTCTGATGACAATACTGATGGTATATCATCAGGATACTGAGCCAGAATACTGACGGATTTTAATACGCTCATCTGAAAGCGGCCAGAAGGTGGCACTAGCAAGACAGTTCACTTTCTCTGGAAGATATCCCTTTGCATATATCCAAAATATCAAATGAATAATTACAAAATTTCATACTAAGGCCTGTTAAGCAGATTCCTGGACATCAACCTGAAAAACTACAACAACGGCACAGACTGAATATTCCAAAAGGCCATTGAAGGAATAAAGCTGCAGGCAAAAATGGCAGCATTGTCCCTTCAGGGAAGCTGGTGAGAAACACCACCACAGATGAGCTAATATGTTTTTCCCTTTGGAATAAGATAGCAAACTTCAGGCTTGCAGGATGGAGACCAATTCTTAAAGAATTTCCACTAAGGCCTCTTGCACACGAACTTATGTATTTTGCAGTCAGTATTTCACGGATCCGTTGTTAAGTTTTTTGTATCCGTAGTGTAATTAATAAAATTAAGTATCCAACCAAAACTATGTGTGTTATGTTTGTACTGTTTGCATTTCAATAAAAAAGCAAATGGTGTTATTGTTTGAATGTTATAACATACCGTATTTTTCGCCGCATAAGACACACTTTTCACCCCCCTAAAGTGGGGGGGAAAGGCCCCTGCGTCTTATGGGGCGAATAGTTCCATTTTACATCATCGCAGACTGCGATGTATGAGCCGGGAGAGAGGAGGGGCTCGAGTCCGGAACTAGGGGCGGGGCCTGGTGCATTCACTGTACTCTTACACCGGGCCCCGCGGCTCACCGCAGTATTTATAAACATTAATCCTTATCCTGTTAATAAGTTTAACTAACGCTGCGCTCTCCCATGTTCCCCTGTTCCCCTGTATCAGTACAGAAGTTACGAACAAGCTTCCATAGCAGGCAGATCGGACGGCAGCAGTAACGTCACTCACTGACGTCGAGCGCCTACTCCTCCCACTTTATGAATGAAGCACGCGGAGCAGGAGCGCAACGTCAGTGAGTGACGTTACCGCTGCTGTCCGCTCTGCCTGCTATGGAAGCTTGTTCGTAAGTGCTGTACTGATACAGGGGATACAGGGGAAGAGGGGAGAGCGCAGCTTTAGTTAAACTTATTAACAGGATAAGGATTAATGCTTAGAAATACTGCAGTGAGCAGAGGGCCAGTGTATTGGTGGACACTGTTATGAGGGGGATCTGTGGATGACATATAGCAGCGCCATTCACAGATCCCCCCACCCCATAACAATGCCATTCACAGATCTCCCACCCCATAACAATGCCATCCACAGATCCCCCACCCCATAACAATGCCATCCACAGATCCCCCACCCCATAACAATGCCATCCACAGATCCCCCACCCCATAACAATGCCAACCACAGATCCCCCACCCCATAACAATGCCATCCACAGATCCCCCACCCCATAGCAGTGCCATCCACAGATTCCCCATAACAGTGCCATCCACAGATCCCCCATAACAGTGTCATCCACAGATCCCCCATCATGCACAGACCACCATTAATTCAAAACCCACCACAAGCACACCTTTTGGTTCAATTTTTTTTTTCTTATTTTCCTCCTCAAAAACCTAGGTGCGTCTTACAGGGCGAAATATACGGGTATTGATTAACAAAAGGCCAGACATTTTAGGTGTCAGTATTTTTTATATGATAAAAGAAAAGTAACCAACAAGATTGGCTTATAAATCAGCCTATATTAAAAAATAACACAAATTATATGTCCATAAGCTCCCTTATGAAAGGCCTTATGAAAGGTCCCGGACCAGGTACAGGAGGGCCAGCCACATGACGTTGTGGTTGGTAGGTCATTCTGGGGCCTTCATAATGCAGCCGGGAACCATAATCATGCTCCTGTGAAAATAGGGGCTGTGAATAAGAGCTTGGTCTAGCATGTTGTGAGACCATGCTGGGCCCAGGTTGTGGGTCTGTGCTCTGTGGATAACATTATAGCTTGCTGCTTCATGTTATCCACAGTCTGCACAAGCTCCATTGGATCCATAGGCAAATCCATTGTGGTTGCCACGGAAGACACAATGGAGACAAATATTCTTTTTTTCTGGATAGAAAAATTTTCTATCAGGGGAGCGAGCCCACTGAGCATGCGCTCCTCCTTCCCTTCAGTCCTTCTCTGCCTCAAATACTCGAGCACCTGAGTATCAATCAGGGCTCGAGTATTTAAGGCAGAATCCCGAATCTCTGTAGCCCCCCTTCTCCGCCGCGGCTGTCTCCTGGGTCGTTCTGGGCTGGAATGCACTGCAGCAGCTCCCTCCACAGCTGAAGACTCCTCCTGTCTTCTAGAATGACCCATCTGTTCTTCAGTTTCGGCCTCTTCAGCCACAGGACGAGTGGATTCCAGGGGACCAGCAGCTTGATCTTTGTCCGTCGAGCTTGTTGCATGACCCCCTTGGTCCTCCAAGCTGTCAACGGTGATGTTGAATGATAGATCATTTTGAATAAGCAATGTGTGTATAAAGGGTATTACCATATAAAACACATTTAAGAATCCACACTGGAACACAGGGGTCCAGCAGCCTTTTAAAATATTGATGAACTGTTTGGAGTATTGCTTGTCATTATTAAAATGCTGAAGAAGCTCTTAATAGTGTTTTTTGGGTTCCCAAATGGCCCCCCAAATAAACCCTTCATATCTCATGTAGTGTAAAGTAAGTACATTTATTTGTTAATGTCTTGGTCAATTGTCCCCATTAACCATGTGCTGCATTGCAGAAGGCAAGTTCAGTACTGGCAGTGATCTACTGTCCTTGTCCACACTATGGTAGACGCGGACTTCCGCCTAGCAGTGTTGACCGGACCTGCACAGATGGATGTTTCTTATGGCTCTCCTCAGATGTCACCCATTTGTGCAGGTCATGTCAGGAGAAACAATGCTAGATTAAAGTGATCTTCGAGCAGGGTCGGGACAAGGGCAGTATATTACTGGCAGAGAACAAAGTGTACCAGGCATGTGCAATCAAGGCCAAAGTGAGAGCATAGCATAAAAAATTAGTTAGATGCTGTTATCAGTCATGCAAAATAAAAGGCAAAATCATTATTTTTTCCATGTACACAATTATAACAACTACTAAATACATTTGGTACTCACGGCCTAAGATCCAGCACAGGTCTCAAAAACTGCAGTTGCTTTGTATAAAGATATGGCTTCTTGCAAAGCCCCCATCGCCACTGTGTCCCTGTGAAATCATCAGTTCCCACCGAAACTGGTCTCAGCATGACTGCCAGCGGGTCTTCACTCGTTGCACTGTAGAAATATAACATAGCAACCATTCTAAATGTACATGTACACACACGTATAAATGCACATGTGTACAAATGGATAAAAAAAATGTATACATGGAAACACATTTATGTTGATCCCATATACTTGTATTGAACTAAAATTGTGTTAGTGCTATACACATGTTTTTAAAAATGTATTTGGGCCATATACATTCAATGGCCCTCTAAACACAAATTTCACTGTATTTGATTCTAAACGGGTTGGGTCACCTCAGCAGATAGCATTTATAATGTTGAAAACATGAATACAAACTTTATAATAAAGGGTGGGCCATGTATATGGATACACCTTAATAAAATGCGAATGGTTGGTGATATTAACTTCCTGTTTGTGGCACATTAGTATATGTAAGGGGGGAAACTTTTCAAGATGGGTGGTGACCATGGTGGCCATTTTGAAGTCAGCCATTTTGAATCCAACTTTTGTTTTTTCAATAGGAAGAGGGTCATGTGACACATCAAACTTATTGGGAATTTCACAAGAAAAACAATGGTGTGCTTGGTTTTAACGTAACTTTATTCTTTAATGAGTTATTTACAAGTTTCTCTTTGTCTACAGTCATTGACATGTCGCCGAGGTTAACACCTGCGGAACGGATAGAAATTGTGTTGATGTCTGGTGAACGCAGTAACCGGGTCATTGCAGCAGATTTCAATGCAAGACAGCCTACGAGACCACCCATCTCCCATGCTACAGTTAGCAAACTGCTTGCTAAGTTTCGTGAAACTGGTTCAGTGTTGGATTTGCCAAAATGTGGACGCATGAAATCTGTCACTAATGAAGAAACATAAATGGCCCACCCTGTATTATAATATTATATTGTATTACCACCATTTCTTCCTACGCTGGCTGGCTTCATTTTAAAATAACTTCCTACAGTTCTTGTTTCCATGGTTACAAACACCATGAAATCCAGCTGCAGTGACCGTTCTTGCACAGTACAGGTAAAAAAACTTGGACTATCCCAGCTCCAGTTGTCCCAGCCAACAGAGAGGGTGGCACTTTTTCCTATAGTATGAAAGCATGGCCACCGCAGCTGGATAGCAGGGTTGTTGTAACCAGGGAAACGTGCTATTGCTCAAACAGTTGCCAAACGTTATATAGTTACAATATAGGGATGGACAATATGCGGGTCTACAGCTGTTTACTAACTACAACTCCAAGCATGTCCAGACTTAAATAAAGAGATCAGCAGCCTACAGCAGGGCATGGTGGGAATTGTGGTTTCATGACAGCATAAGAGCTACAGGTGGCTCTGTATAGTGCTGTGGAAGGTGACAAGGAATATAACTATTGTGGTAATGTGTACAGTAAAGTGCACGGTAGAGGTATGGGGGGGGGGGTGTATCTCACCTGTTTTTTCCGTTCAGCTGGGTGAGATAACTAAAATCCATAAAGCTGCAGTGGTTTCAGCAAAGTGAGCCCTATATATAGGCCAGTGCATCAAAGTTAGACATAAACAATAAACATTTTCAGAGCGAAAAGTATCCGCATGGGTTGGCTTACCAAATGTGCGGCTTTTGGATGAATTCGCCTTCTCCCACTCTCTGGCCAGCATCTCGCGAGTGACCTCGTCCCATGCCAGCTACTTTGTAATCCGCTCGTGGTATGCGTCGCTAGTGTTGATCACGAATATTTGAATTGCGAAATTTTATTGCGAATATCGGCACTTCGAGAATTCGCGAATATTTCGAATATAGTGATATATATTCGTAACTTCGATTATACAAGATTTTTTTTTTAAACAGTACACATGATCCCTCCCTGCTTCTAGCTTGTGGGCCAATGAGAAGGCTGCAATATGTTTGACTTCAGGAGTAGTGTTGATTGCGAATTTTCGTACTGCAAATTTTTATTGCGAATTTCTCATTTGCCGATTTATGCAATCAAGAAAATTATGACTGAGATAACGAATTCTCAAATTCGCAAATATATCTGGCGAATATTCGCCAAAATTTTTACGAAATATCACGAATTTGAATATTGCCCCTGCCGCTCATCACTATGCCTCACGGTGGGTGTCCCACAGCTGGGGACGCTCTTCGATCAGTCCATCCTGTCTTCTCAGGCAAGGTAGACACGCTGGAGCCTGTTTCAGCACCTTGCACATGTGCTCAGCTAATGTTTGTAAACAGCAAATACATGGGCAAAGTGGGCTGGGCCTAGCATTTCTACAGCATGGATACATACGGATGTGTTCCGTATGCATTCCGTATTTTTTGCGGATCCATTGACTTGAATGGAGCCACGGAACGTTATTTGAGGAAAATAATAGGACAAGTTCTATTTTTTTGTGGAACGGATATAGGTAAATACGGAAATGGAATGCAAACGGAGTACCTTCCATTTTTAAGGGGAACCCATTGAAATAAATGTGTGACATAAGGGAGGAGTGTGTGCTGCCCTGAGCTCCATCTTCACCTCCGTCCCTGCCTACTTGCACGGTCCGCCCTAGGTGACAGTGTACAACTTGACGGCGGTCCCTTATCCGAGTACGTGCAGGGCCTCCCTAATCTGAGTACGTGCAGGGCCTTAAAGGTAAGAACACAATAAAGGAGAAAACAACAAACAAAGTGACAGGCAGGCACTGAGGGGTTAATCAAATATCAAAGTCAATACGAGCCGAGGTCAGGAGCCAGGAGGAACAACAATACAAAAGGGAAAAGCAAGATCAAGTCAAATTCGCGCCGGGGTCAAAGCCAAAAGGTCACGTCAAATGCAGGAGGTAGCAAGAGCGAAGTCAAAATACGGAGCGGAGGTCAAAACACAACAAACACTAACAGACGATATGCTGGTGAATGAAATAAGACCAATCACAAGCAACCTGTGGCCAGCACGCTGCCTATTTAAATAGCCTTGACTGGTGAGTCACATGACTCACAGTACACAGCCCAACACAGCTGAGCAGCGATTATTATTATCGGCGCTCAGCTCCTCTGCTGCTCGCCTGCTGCCATGGAGACAAGGAAGCAGGCTGCGTTCTTGACCCTCTCCTTGCGACGGGTGCCGGCGCTGCTGCGAAGAAAGCGCGTGTCGCCGGCCCCTCATTAGAGTACCCCCCCTTCCACGAGAAGCCACCAAACCCATAGTTACTGTATGGGCTTCTCTGGATGGGCAAGATGGCATTTTTTTACCAATCTGGCAGCATGCATCTTACTCACCGGTACCCAAGACCTCTCTTCAGGACCGAAACCCTTCCAATGGACTAAATACTGGAAATAATTCTGGACCCTTCTTACATCAATAACCCAAGAGATCTCAAATTCGAGTTGCCAGGCAACCTCAACTGGTGGCGGAGATTTTTGTGAAGGAGATACAAGTGATACATATTTTTTTTAGTAAAGATTTGTGAAACACATTATGGATGCAAAAGGAGTCAGGCAGTCTTAGTTTAAAAGATACAGGATTAATAATACTCACAATCTCATAAGACCCAATAAATCGCAGTGCAAACTTATTTGAAGGTACATTTAAAGATAGATTTTTGGTGGATACCTTCTCATCCAGCCTAAAATCCACCCCCACGAGAGCGCTTTTTATTAGCCTTGATCTTTTGAACCTCCTGAGCTTTTTTCACATTCAACTGAAACTGGGCCCAGACTGTGCACTGTTCTCTAGCCGACCTATCCACCTCCGTAATTTGCGAGGAAGATGGTGAAAAATAATTTTATCGTGGATGGAAACCAAGGTTACAGAAAAAAGGAGACACCCCAGTGGATGAGTTCACCTGGTTGTAAATGGCGAACTCGGCCAGAGGTAGATGTCTCACCCATAACTATTGGTTGTCAGAAATAGTGATGGACGAATATAGGCTGGGACGATTTGCGAACGCGATCAAATGTTCGCAAACCGAAAGTTCGTGGTGGGCCCTAATCACTTTAATGGCAGGCGAACCTGAAAAACCTTCAGGTCAATATTGCAGCCACCAAATACTTAAAAGAAGTGCACAAATCTTCCCACAAGATGGACAGTGGCATACAAAGGGGGATCAATGACAAAAATTCCCACAAAAAATATGTATTTTAATCAGGGGCCATTTGTATGGTTCTTAAAGGGAAACTGTCAAAAATGTGGCCTGCTGGAGCCTAGAAAATTTTGATTTTAGGCCCCACGGGAGTACAGGCCCCAAACATTAGGCATTCACCGGACAGAAAACATCAAGTGATTATGTGGCTGGAGGTACGTATATTAGACGGTCATTGGATAACAATTTTACTTCAGGCCAGTGGAGTACAGGTTCCAAAAATTATTAATTCAATGTACAGAAAAGAACAAGTGATTATGTGGCTGGAGGTATATTAGATGGTCATTGGATATAAATTTTACTGCAGGCCAGTATAAATAAATGTCAAATACATATGTTTAACCCCTTAAGGACCAGGCTCATTTTCACCTTAAAGGGGTTGTCCAGGTTCAGAGCTGAACCTGGACAGCCCTCCATTTTCACCCCAGCAGCCCTCCTGACATGAGCATCGAAGCAGTTCATGCTCCGATGCTCTCCTTTGCCCTGCGCTAAATCGCGCAGGGCAAAGGCATTTTTCAGAGTTCCGGTGACGTACCGGGCTCTCCATGGGGCTGACAGGAACCCCGGTGACGTCACCGGCACTGATGGGCGGGATTTAGCGCTGCCCTAGCCAGTAAAACGGCTAACGGAAGTTACCGCCCGGCAGTGTGTTATTGAAAACACAAGAGCCTGTGCCCTGCGCGATGTAGCGCAGGGCACTGGAGCGCATCGGAGCATGAGATGCTCCGATGCTAGGCTCAGGGGGGCTGCCGGGGTGAAAATAACGGTATGAACCCGGACAACCCCTTTAAGAACCAGGCCATTTTTGGCAAATCTGACCAGTGTCACTTTAAGTGCTCATAACTTTAAAACGCTTTGACTTACCCAGGCCGTTCTGAGATTGTTTTTTTTGTCACATATTGTACTTTATGACACTTACCAAAAATTTTGAAAAATTAGCAAATTTCAAAGTTTCAGTTTCTCTTCTTCTGTAATACATAGTAATACCCCAAAAAATTGTGATGACTTTACATTCCCCATAAGTCTACTTCACATTTGTAGCATTTTGGGAATGATATTTAATTTTTTAGGGATGTTACAAGGCTTAGAAGTTTAGAAGCAAATTTTGAAATTTTTGAGAAATCTTCAAAATCCCACTTTTTATGGACCAGTTCAGGTTTGAAGTCATATTGTGACGCTTAGATAATAGAAACCTCCCATTCTAGAAACTACACCCCTCAAGGTGTTCAAAACTGTTTTTTCTAACTTTATTAACCCTTTAGGTCTTCCACAAGAGTTAATGGCAGATGGAGAAACAATTTTGAAATTTCTATTTTTTGGAAAATTTTCCAATATAATCAATTTTTTCCAGGAGTAAAACAAGGGTTAACTGCCAAACAACACTCAAAATGGGTTGCCCTGATTCTGTAGTTTGCAAAAACACCCCATATGTGGTCGTAAACTACTGTTTGGCCGAACGATAGCACATAGAAGGAGGGGAACACCATATGGGTTTTGGAAGGCAGATTTTGCAGGACTGGTTTTGTTTATACCATGTCCCATTTGAAGCCCCCTGTTGCACCCCTAGAATATAAATTTCAAAAAAGTGACTCCATCTAAGAAAGTACACCCCTCAAGGTATTCAAAACTGGGTTTACAAACTTTGTTAACCCTTTAGGTGTTCCAGAAGAGTTAATGGCAGATGGAGAAACAATTTTTAAATTTCTATTTTTTGGAAAATTTTCCAATATAATCAATTTTTTCCAGGAGTAAAACAAGGGTTAACTGCCAAACAACACTCAAAATGGATTGCCCTGATTCTGTAGTTTGCAAAAACACCCCATATGTGGTCGTAAACTACTGTTTGGCCGAACGGTAGCACATAGAAGGAGGGGAACACCATATGGGTTTTGGAAGGCAGATTTTGCAGGACTGGTTTTGTTTATACCATGTCCCATTTGAAGCCCCCTGTTGCACCCCTAGAATAGAAATTTCAAAAAAGTGACTCCATCTAAGAAAGTACACCCCTCAAGGTATTTAAAACTGGGTTTACAAACTTTTTTAACCCTTTTGGTGTTCCACAAGAGTTAATGGCAGATGGAGAAACAATTTAGAAATTTCTATTTTTGGGAAAATTTTCCAATATAATCAATTTTTTCCAGGAGTAAAACAAGGGTTAACTGCCAAACAATGCTCAAAATGGGTTGCCCTGATTCTGTAGTTTGCAAAAACACCCCAAATGTAGTCGTAAACTAATGTTTGGCCGAACGGTAGCACATAGAAGGAGGGGAACACCATATGGGTTTTGGAAGGCAGATTTTGCAGGACTGGTTTTGTTTATACCATGTCCCATTTGAAGCCCCCTGTTGCACCCCTAGAATAGAAATTTCAAAAAAGTTACTCCATCTAAGAAAGTACACCCCTCAAGGTATTCAAAACTGGGTTTACAAACTTTGTTAACCCTTTAGGTGTTCCACAAGAGTTAATGGCAGATGGAGAAACAATTTTGAAATGTCTATTTTTTTGAAAATTTTCCAATATAATCAATTTTTTCCAGGAGTAAAACAAGGGTTAACTGCCAAACAACACTCAAAATGGGTTGCCCTGATTCTGTAGTTTGCAGAAACACCCCATATGTGGTGGTAAACTACTATTTGACTAAACGGCAGGACATAGAAGAAGGGGAACGCCATATGGTTTTTGGAAGGCAGATTTTCCTGGACTGGTTTATTTACACCATGTACCCTTTCAAGCCCCCTGATGCACCCCTAGAGTAGAAACTCCATAAAAGTGACCCCATCTAGGAAACTACGGGATAAGGTGGTTGTTGTTTTGGGACTATTTTTGGGGTAAATTTGATTTTTGGTTGCTCTATATTACTCTTTTTTGAGGCAATGTAACAAAAAAATTAAATTCTAAAATTGTTTCTACATTCGCTATTTAGTTTTGCGGAACACCTAAAGGGTTAACATAGTTTGTAAAGTAACTTTTGAATACCTTGAGGGGTGTAGTTTCTTAGATGGGGTCACTTTTTTGGAGTTTCTAGTCTAGAGGTGCATCAGGGGGCTTGAAAGGGTACATGGTGTAAATAAACCAGTCCAGGAAAATCTGCCTTCCAAAAACCATATGGCGTTCCCCTTCTTCTAATGGGACATGGTGTCAAAAAAAAAACTGTCCATCAAAATCTGCCTTCCAGAAACCGTATGGAGTTCCCTTCGTTCTATGCCCTGCCGTGCAGCTATATAGCCATTTACGACCACATATGGGGTGTTTCTGCAAACTACAGAATTGGGGCAATAAATATTTAGTTTTGTTTGGCTGTTAACCCTTGCTTTATTACCGGCAAAATGGATTCAAATTGAAATTTTGCCCAAAAATGGGTGTTTTGGCACCGTTTTTATTTTATATTTTTAACACCGTTCATCCGAGGCGTTTGGTCAAAAGTTATTTTTATAGCGACGACTTTTACGCACGCGACGATGCTCAATATGTATGGCTCTCAGACTTTGGAGACACTAAGCAGGCATCCTAAAACTGCGGCCCTCCAGATGTTGTAAAACTACAATTCCCACCATGCCCTGATGATGGCTGTAGGTTGTCTGGGCATGCTGGGAGTTATAGTTTTACAACATCTGGAGGGCCGCAGTTTGAGGATGCCTGCACTAAAACTAATATTTTTGGGGGAAAGAAAAATTGTTTTCGTGTCTCCAAAGTCTGAGAGCCATAGTGTTTTATGTTCTCTAGTGAACTGTTGGGGATTATAAAAATTTAGTACTCCATGGAAGTGTGATACTCCCTGAAGCAATCGATAACGCAGAGGCCCGGATGATCGGGGCACGTGTCACATTGAGTAGTGGTGTCCTTCCGTATCCCCCTCTTGTGACACACTCTGCACTTTTTTGGGGTTCGTCCCTTCTTTCCAGTATGGGGGGACCACACCTGGAAAGTGTTGGCCAGAGACGATCCGGGCGCCTCCAGTTCCCAAGGTACTCCGGCCTGCTCTTTCCCGGTCCGAAAAGATCAGGTCCTTGAGGACTGCCTCATAGAATTGGAGGAATGTCCCTGTGCTGCCAGCGCTTCGGGATAGTACAAAAGAGTTGTACATGGCAACCTGTACCAAGTAGACCGCAACTTTTTTGTACCATGCCCGGGTTTTGCACATGGCGTTATATGGCGTGAGGACTTGATCAGAGAGATCAACTCCTCCCATATACCGATTGTAGTCGACGATACAATCGGGCTTGAGGACCGTTGCCGCGGTACCTCGCACAAGGACTGGGGTGGTGCTGTTACCGTGGATTGTGGACAGCATAAGGACATCCCGCTTGTCCTTATACCTGACCAGCAACAGGTTACCACTGGTAAGGGCACGGGTCTCACCCCTGGGGATAGGTACCTGAAGGGGGTAGGCAGGGAGGCCGCGTTGATTTTTCCGCACGGTCCCACAAGCGAACGTGGATCTGGCGGCAAGGGACCTGAACAAGGGAATGCTGGTATAAAAGTTATCCACGTACAAGTGGTAACCACTATCCAGCAGTGGGTACATAAGGTCCCACACGAGTTTCCCGCTAACACCCAGAGTGGGGGGACATTCTGGGGGAATCTCGCCCCTCGTACACACGAAATTTGTAAGTGTACCCTGAGGTACTCTCACAAGTTTTGTATAGCTTCACGCCATACCTCGCCCGCTTTGTGGGAATATATTGGCGGAAACTGAGTCTCCCCTTGAACGCAACGAGAGACTCATCAACCGCGACCTCCCTTCCAGGTACGTAGGCCTGCTGAAATGTGGCCCAAAAGTGATCGATGACCGGCCGTATCTTATACAGCCGGTCATAGGCAGGATCACCTCGGGGTGGACATGCTGCATTATCGGAATAATGCAGACATTTCCGGATGGCCTCAAACCGGTGACGTGTCATGACCATACTGTACAGTGGGGTCTGGTACAGGACGTCCCCACTCTAGTATTGCCTGACACTGGGTTTTTGGACTAGACCCATATGCAGCACGAGGCCCCAAAATGTCCTCATTTCGGCTGCACTGACCGGCGTCCAGCCACCGGGTCTAGCCAAAACTGAGCCTGGGTTTTGAGCGACGAACTGTTGGGCATACAGATTCGTCTGCTCCACCATCAAATTCACCAGTGGGTTACTGAAAAAAAAACTAAAATAGTCTATTTCAGTAAACCCCACTGTGGGAATCTGGATTCCAGGATTGCCAGCGAAATCCGGAATCTCAGGCTCAAAGTCCACTGGGGGGACACCAGCTAAGTTCATCGGCAGGGGGCTCCGGTGGACTTATTTGGTGGGCCGAGAAACCAGTACGAACCCCAGGGCGGCTCGTACTAGGGTGGGCCACAGGATCCCTAGCATGTGGGGCCCCTGGCTCCGCCTGGCGGCGTCTCCGCCGCCTTGGTGGCTCATCGTCATCCGATGATGATGAGGAGGATGCGGATGATAAAAGGAATGTGGGGTCATCCTCATCCTCACAGGGGCTCTCAGAGTCGGCGGCTGGGGTGGGGGGGCTGGTAGGGGGGGGCAAGTGGCGTGGGGGGGGTCTGGGTTAGGGTTAGATGGATAGATAGAAGTTTGGAATAAAAGTACTTTTTTTTTTTTCCTAACTTACTTTTCCCTTCTTTCCCTGCCTAACGGTGCCTCTCCCTCACTGACCCTAACCTACCTGGGTGGCGATGGGTGCAGGAGGGTGATGGATGCCGATGAGGGGGACACAGGAGCTGGTGCTGGACGATGCTGCACGGTCAGGGTGCTGGACAGGAAGAGGAGGGGAGAGAGGAGCGCAGGAAGTTTGAATCTCGCGCCTCTCTCCCCTGCACCAATCAGCACCCTGGACAGCAGTGTTCAGCACCAGGGCCAGCACCACCTCTCCAAATCCTCGGACTGCGATTGGTGGTGTATAATTACGCCACCGTAGTCTTTTCCCGGTTCATCGGGTCACAGGACACCCGAATGGACCGGAAACGCAGAAAACCGCATGTCTGAATTGACCTGCGGTTTTCTGCGATCGCCGATACGGGGGGGTCAAATGACCTCCCCCTGCGTTGTTACGGGATGCCGTCTGAATGATTTCAGCCGAAATCCCCTTTCCGATTAACCCCCGCGGCGCCGGAATTACGATTTTAAGTCAGGACGTACCGGTACGTCCTCGGTCCTTAAGGATTCGGGAAATAGGGCGTACCGGTACGTCCTATGTCCTTAAGGGGTTAAAAGAACTAAAAATATAACATTTTATTAAAAACATGGCTAACTAAATCCCTCCTCTTGAATAAACTCCAAATGATAATAAGTTAAATATGATAACACGTGGTCGTCCCAGGTGTTTAATTCTTCAAGCCCCCAACAATTAGGCATTCACCATACAGAAAAGATCAAGTCATTATATGGCTGGAGGCAGGGGCGTAACTAGAAGTGACTGGGCCCCACAGCAAATATTTGTAAGGGCCCCCCTCAGCGCGCTTCGCACCTCCCTCCTCCTGTGTAAACCCCACTCCTTTGGCACAGTGTAGCGGTATACTGTATATTGTGTGGCACAGTATAGAGGTATACTGTATATTGTGTGGCACAGTGTAGCGGTATACTGTATATTGTGTGGCACAGTGTAGAGGTATATTGTGAGGCACAGTGTAGCGGTATACTGTATATTGTGTGGCACAGTGTAGCGGTATATTGTGAGGCACAGTGTAGAGGTATACTGTATATTGTGTGGCACAGTGTAGCGGTATACTGTATATTGTGGGGCACAGTGTAGAGGTATACTGTATATTGTGTGGCACAGTGTAGAGGTATACTGTATATTGTGTGGCACAGTGTAGCGGTATACTGTATATTGTGTGGCACAGTAGCAGTATACTGTATATTGTGAGGCACAGTGTAGAGGTATACTGTATATTGTGGGGCACAGTGTAGCGGTATACTGTATATTGTGTGGCACAGTAGCAGTATACTGTATATTGTGAGGCACAGTGTAGAGGTATACTGTATATTGTGGGGCACAGTGTAGCAGTATACTGTATATTGTGAGGCACAGTGTAGAGGTATAATGTATATTGTGGGGCACAGTATAGAGGTATACTGTACATTGTGGGGCACAGTATAGAGGTATACTGTACATTGTGAGGCACAGTATAGAGGTATACTGTACATTGTGTGGCACAGTGTAGCGGTATACTGTATATTGTGGGGCACAGTGTAGGCTATATGTGCATAACATAAACATACTCCACATGAACACTTACAGTTACTTTGCCCTTGGGGGTCTCGGACGCCGCTTCCACACTTTGGCCGGGGGCTCGGCGGAGCTGATGTTGTGTTTTATCCTAATGAGAAAGATTTTATAATAAGGATTTGGAGAAGGGGCAGAGGGATAGCTGAGCAGGGAGAGGCCGGTGCTGCTACTAAGGGGTCATACCATGGGGCAGTAATAAAACCCACCATAATGCCCCCCCCAGTAGTAATAATTCTCCTCATAATGTGACAGTGCAAAAAATACCCCCTTGTAATGCCCCCAGTTGAGCTAATGTCCCCATAGTGCCCCCATAATGTGCCAGTATACAATACCCCTATATAGTGCCCCCAGTAAATTCCCCCATAGTGCTCCTCTCCCCCCTTCCTGCTAGTGCCCCCCAAAATGTACTAGTATAAAATGCCCCATATATAGTGCCCCTGTAGATGCCCCTCAGTGTCCGGCCTCTGATAGGCTGCCGGCCTAGTGTCCCCCATAATGCCCCCCAATAATGTGCCAGTAAGTGCCCCCCATCATGTGCCAGTATCAAGTGCCTCTCCCCCCCCCACATGTCCCAGTATCATAGTGCCATCTCCCCCCATGTGCCAGTATCAAGTGCCTCTCTCCTTCCCACCCCCCATGTGCCAGTATCAAGTGTCTCTCTCTTCCCCCCATGTGCCAGTATCATAGTGCCATCTCCCCCGCAAAAAAGTGCCAGTATTAAGTGCCTCTCCCCCCCATGTGCCAGTATCATAGTGCCAACCCCCCCCCCACATGCCAGTATCAAGTGCCTCTCTCCTCCCCCCCATGTCCCAGTATCATAGTGCCATCTCCCCCCCCACACTAAAAAGTGCCAATATCAAGTGCCTCTCTCCCTCCCCCCTCCCCATGTGCCAGTATCAGGTGCCTCCCCCCCCCATGTGCCAGTATCATAGTGCCATCTCCCCCGCAAAAAAGTGCCAGTATTAAGTGCCTCTCCCCCCCATGTGCCAGTATCATAGTGCCAACCCCCCCTCCCCACATGCCAGTATCAAGTGCCTCTCTCCTCCCCCCCATGTCCCAGTATCATAGTGCCATCTCCCCCCCCCCCCACACTAAAAAGTGCCAATATCAAGTGCCTCTCTCCCTCCCCCCTCCCCATGTGCCAGTATCAGGTGCCTCCCCCCCCCCCATGTGCCAGTATCAAGTGCCAACCCCCCCTCTCCCCTCCAGGTGCCAGTATCAGGTGCCTCCCCCCCCCCTATGTCCCAGTATCATAGTGCCATCTCCCCCCCCCCACCACCACAAAAAAAGTGCCAGTATCAAGTGCCTCTCTCCCCCCCCCCCCAATGCCAGTATCAGGTGCCTCTCTCCCTCCCCCCCCCCATGCCAGTATCAGGTGCCTCTTCCCCCCCCCCCATGTGCCAGTATCAGGTGCCTCTTCCCCCCCCCCATGTGCCCGTATCAGGTGCCAACCCCCCCCCCAGGTGCCAGTATCAGATGCCAACCCCCCTCCCCCATGTGCCAGTATCAGGTGCCTTCCGCTCCCCCATGGCAGTAACAGTCCGGTATTAAAAAAATAATAATAAACACTTCTACTTACCTCCATGTCAGCGATGCGATGCAGCCTCTTCCTGTGTCCCGCCTTGTATGTCCTTATATGGACTCAGTGCTTGTATTTCAGAAAAGAGTCTGCTGGGATTCGAACCCACGAGCTTCTGCTTCAGAGGCAGAGCAGCTAACCACTAGACCATACGAGCTGCCTTGAGGCTGACTAAAAAAATATGAGACTTCTACTGTTATAGCTGGCTAAGTGTACATCTATACACATGGCAGCTGCTCATATATAGAGATGTAGCAGAGCTGAATGTGCTGAGACAGCTGTCATATACAGATATAGCAGTATCTCAGATATATCTCTATATGACAGCTGTTCCAGCACACTCAGCTCTGCTATATCTCTATATATGATAGCTGCCCCAGTAAACCCAGCTCTGCTACATCTATGCATATGACAGCTGCCCAAACACACCCAGCACTGCTATATCTCTATATGACAGCTGTCCCAGCACACTCAGCCCTGCTACATCTATACACATGACAGCTGCCCCAGCAAACCCAGCTCTGCTACATCTATACACATGACAGCTGCCCCAGCACACTCAGCCCTGCTATATCTCTATATATGATAGCTGCTCCAGCACAACCAGCCCTGCTACATCTATATATCTCTAAGTATTGCTATACAGTAGATAGATATATAGAGATATAGCAGAGCTGAGTGTGCTGGGGCAGCTGTCATGTGTATAGATGTATCAGAGCTGGCTGTGTTTCGGCAGCTGTCATGTGTATAGATGTAGTAGAGCTGGGTTTGCTGGGGCAGTTGTCATATATAGAGATATAGTAGAGCTGAGTGTGCTGGTGCAGCTGTCATGCGTATAGATGTAGCAGAGCTGGGTGTGTTTGGGCATCTGTCATGTATAGATGTAGTAGAGCTGGGTTTGCTGGGGCAGCTGTCATATATAGAGATATAGCAGAGCTGAGTGTGCTGGGACAGATGTCATATAGATATATAGCAGTGCTGGTGTGTTGGGGGCAGCTGTCATGTGTAATGATGTAGCAGAGCTGGCTGTGTTTCGGCAGCTGTCATGTGTATAGATGTAGTAGAGCTGGGTTTGCTGGGGCAGCTGTCATGTGTATAGATGTAGCAGAGCTGGCTGTGTTTTGGCAGCTGTCATGTGTATAGATGAAGTAGAGCTGGGTTTGCTGGGGCAGCTGTCATATATAGAGATATAGCAGAGCTGAGTGTGCAGGGACAGCTGTCATATACAGATATAGCAGTGCTAGGTGTGTTTGGGCAGCTGTCATGTGTATAGATGTAGCAGAGCTGGCTGTGTTTTGGCAGCTGTCATGTGTATAGATGTAGTAGGCTGGGTTTGCTGGGGCAGCTGTCATATATAGAGATATAGCAGAGCTGAGTGTGCTGGGACAGCTGTCATATAGAGATATAGCAGTGCCTGGTGTGTTGGGGGCAGCTGTCATGTGTATAGATGTAGCAGAGCTGGCTGTGTTTTGGCAGCTGTCATGTGTATAGATGTAGCAGAGCTGGCTGTGTTTTGGCAGCTGTCATGTGTATAGATGTAGTAGAGCTGGGTTTGCTGGGGCAGCTGTCATATATAGAGATATAGCAGAGCTGAGTGTGCTGGTGCAGCTGTCATGTGTATAGATGTAGCAGAGCTGGGTGTGTTTGGGCATCTGTCATGTATAGATGTAGTAGAGCTGAGTGTGCTGGGACAGCTGTCATATAGATATATAGCAGTGCTGGTGTGTTGGGGGCAGCTGTCATGTGTAATGATGTAGCAGAGCTGGCTGTGTTTCGGCAGCTGTCATGTGTATAGATGTAGTAGAGCTGGGTTTGCTGGGGCAGCTGTCATATATAGAGATATAGCAGAGCTGAGTGTGCTGGGACAGCTGTCATATAGAGATATAGCAGTGCCTGGTGTGTTGGGGCAGCTGTCATGTGTATAGATGTAGCAGAGCTGGCTGTGTTTTGGCAGTTGTCATGTGTATAGATGTAGCAGAGCTGGCTGTGTTTTGGCAGCTGTCATGTGTATAGATGTAGCAGAGCTGGCTGTGTTTTGGCAGCTGTCATGTGTATAGATGAAGTAGAGCTGGGTTTGCTGGGGCAGCTGTCATATATAGAGATATAGCAGAGCTGAGTGTGCAGGGACAGCTGTCATATACAGATATAGCAGTGCTAGGTGTGTTTGGGCAGCTGTCATATGTATAGATGTATTTTTATTTTTTTCCCCAGTCAGTTGTAATGCAGCCTTTATGGCTGTGAGGGTAAATGCTTTGCCACTGATTCACTGATAGATTGGAGGTTGTGGGTTCGAATCCCAGACTTTAGCAGAGAGTAAAATTAGATCACACTAGCGGCGGCTGTGAAGGGGCCCTGAACACGATATTTAACTAACTTGAAAATAAACTGTCACACACGCTGCTGGGGCGCCGGGCCCCGAAGCAGCTGCTTCCCTGGTAGTTACGCCACTGGCTGGAGGTATATTAGATGGTCAATGGATATCAATTTTACTGCAGGCCAGTGGACTACAGTGCCCAAAAATTATTAATTCACCGGACAGAAAGCATCAAGTGATTATGTGGCTGGAGGTATATTAGACCATCATTGGATATTAATTTTACTGCAGATCAGTCGACTACAGTACCCAAAAATTATGCATTCACGGTACATAAAAGATCAAGTGTTCGTGTGGCTCGAGGTATATTAGACGGTCAATGGATATCAATTTTACTGCAGGCCAGTGGACTAGAGGCCCCAAAAATTATTAATTTACTGTACAGAAAAGAACAATTGATAATGTGGCTGGAGGTACATTAGGCGGTCACCGCATAACATTTTTACTGTTGGCCAGTTAGATTACAGGCCCCAAAAAATATTCATTAACCGTACAGAAAATAATTGATAATGTGGCTGGAGGTACATTAGGCGATCACCGTATAACATGGGCGTCAGCAAACATTTTTCCAGGGTGGGGGCATCATTTTATTGACATGCTCGGCTTGTTTCTGAGAATGTAATGAAGGGGAGGGGCATATTCATTATCACAAAGTATAATAACACATGAGCTGTGCAGTGGCGGATCCAGAGGGTCTCGGGAGGGGCACTTCCAGATTATTTTCTGTCGTCGCCACAAAACAATGGTGCTTATAGAACAGACTACACAGTGTAGCGGTATACTGTATATTGTGTGGCACAGTGTAGGCTATATGTGTATAACATAAACATATTTCACATGAAAACTTACAGTTACTTGGCTCGGACACCACTTCAACACTTGGCTGGGGGGCTCGGCGGAGCTGATGTTGTGTTTTATCCTAATGAGAAAGATTTCATAATAAGGATTTGGAGAAGGGGCAGAGGAATAGCAGAGAAGGGAGAGGATGGTGCTGCTACTAGGGGTTTATACCATGTGGGAGTAATAAAGCCCACCATAATGCCCCCCTAGTAGAAATAATTCTCCTTATAATGTGACAGTGCAAAAAATATCTCCTTGTAATGCCCCCAGTTGAGCCAATGTCCCCATAGTGCCCCCATTATGTGCCAGTATAAAATACCCCTATATAGTGCCCCCAGTAAATGCCTCCATAGTGCTCCTCTCCCCCCCTTCCTCCTAGTGCCCCCCATAATGTACCAGTATAATATGCCCCAGTAGATGCCCTCAGTGTCCCCCATAATTTGCAAGTATAAAATACCCCTTCTTAGTGCTCCCCGTAGATGACCCCATAGTACTCCTCTCCCCCCTTCCTCATAGTACCCACCATAATGTGTTCCAGTATAAAATTCTACTGTACAGAGCCCCCCATATAAAACACTCCTTCTTTGTGGCCTCAGTAGATGCACCTATAGTGCCCCAATAATGTGCCAGTAATAACAGCCCCCCATCATGTGCCAGCAATAACAGCCCCCCATCATGTGCCAGTAATAGCAGCCCCCCATCATGTGCCAGTAATGACAGCCCCCCATTATGTGCCAGTAATGACAGCCCCCATTATGTGCCAGTAATGACAGCCCCCCATTATGTGCCAGTAATGACAGCCCCCCATTATGTGCCAGTAATGACAGCCCCCCATTATGTGCCAGTAATGACAGCCCCATTATGTGCCAGTAATGACAGCCCCCCATTATGTGCCAGTAATGACAGCCCCCCATTATGTGCCAGTAATGACAGCCCCCATTATGTGCCAGTAATGACAGCCCCCCATTGTGTGCCAGTAATGACAGCCCCCATTATGTGCCATTAATGACAGCCCCCCATTATGTGCCAGTAATGACAGCCCCCCACATTATGTGCCAGTAATGACAGCCCCCCCATTATGTGCCAGTAATGACAGGAACCCTATTATGTGCCAGTAACCAGAGCCCCCCATTATGTGCCAGTAGCCAGAGCCCCCCATTATGTGCCAGTAGCCAGAGACCCCATTTATGTGCCAGTAATGACAGCCCCCCATTATGTGCCAGTAATGACAGGCCCCCATTTTGTTCCAGTAATGACAACCCACATTATGTGCCAGTAATGACAGACCCCCATTATGTGCCAGTAATGACAGCCCCCCATTATGTGCCAGTAGCCAGAGCCCCCCATTATGGGCCAGTAGCCAGAGCCA
Organism: Bufo gargarizans; assembly: GCF_014858855.1. NCBI lineage: Eukaryota > Metazoa > Chordata > Amphibia > Anura > Bufonidae > Bufo > Bufo gargarizans. The sequence continues at coordinate 126,960,487 of NC_058082.1, read as the reverse complement.
TCCATTATGTGCCAGTAGCCAGAGACCCCCATTATGTGCCAGTAATGACAGCCCCCCATTATGTGCCAGTAATGACAGCCCCCCCTTGTGCCAGTAATGACAGCCCCCCATTATGTGCCAGTAATGACAGCCCCCAATTATTTGCCAGTAATGACAGTCCTCCAGTATTTGCCAGTAATGACAGCCCCCCATTATTTGCCAGTAATGACAGTCCTCCATTATTTGCCAGTAATGACAGCCCCCCATTATGTGCCAGTAGCCACAGACCCCCATTATGTGCAAGTAGCCAGAGACCCCCATTATGTGCCAGTAGCCAGAGACCCCCATTATGTGCCAGTAGCCACCAGTATTGTACACAAAAAAAAAATAAACACTTATACTTACCTCCTTGGCAGCGATGCAATGCAGGCCTCTTCCGGCCTGTGTCCCGCGCTGTACAGCTCAGGCGGTGCGATGACGTCATCACGCCGCCTGTGCCAGCCTCTGATAGGCTGCCGGCCTAGTGCCTGCAGCCTATCAGAGGAAGGGAAAGGGACACGCCTCTCCCTCCCCTGCCTCAGCACAGTCATCTGTATCGCTGTCCTGAGGATGGCGATACAGATGACTATGGAGATGAACGCTTCCACGATGGAAGCGTTCATCTCCCTGTGCCCCACCGCCCCAACACAGGTGTTGAATTCCTCCGAGGGCCCAAACATTAGGCATTCACCAGACAGAAAAGGCCTTTTATGCCGCTGTATTTACATAAGGCAGGGACCATTATTTGTTCTGGGTGGTGGCGGATATTTGTGGTCGTCACAGGTGTTGAATTCGTGAGCTAGGCAAGTGCGCTTATCGGTCACGATCCCACCTGCTGTGCTGAACGTCCTTTCGGAAATGACATTCAACGAGAGGCCAGTCAAGAGTTCTATGGCAAATTGTGCCAGCTCTGGCCACAGATCAAGCCTGCACATCCAGTAGTCAAGGGGTTCCTCACTTCTCAGAGCGTCCACATCGGCCGTTAACCCAATGTAGTAGGACACCTGTCGGTCTAGGCATTCCCTGAGGCTGGATCCGGAGGGTGGCTGTCAATGGGTTGGCTGCAAAAATTATCTCATATCCGAAGTGACCAACACATCTTCCAACAGCCCTCTTCTTGCATGCACTGTAGGATTGGAACCCGCAACTGTTTTCTCTGTGGGTGGAAATTCCTCTGCCAGTGCCCGCAACAGCAGAATGCAGCATCTTTCGAAGCAAGGCCTTGAAATGCTGCATTCTGACAGCCCTATGTGATGCTGGTAACAAGTCCGCCATTTTGTGTTCGTACCAGGGATCTAAGTACGTTGCCACCCAGTACTGGTCCTTGCCCTTTATTCTGTTTATACTGGGGTGCCTCTTCAAACACTGGAGCGGTGGAGCGGCCTGGCTTATGCTCATCGCCCAGGAGAATGACGTCCTCGGTCTCCTCCCCCCATCCACAGACAACACCAGGGATCCCAGAAAAGTTTAAAACCTGCTCTTCTTGCTCCTCCTGCTCCTCCTCCTTCCCCCGGGCATCATACTCCTCTGACTCCTCTTCAGACTCCTGCTGACTTGTCTCAGATGGAGTAGAACCCCTGGGAATTCATTCAGCAAGAAGGAAAGAAGGTGTAAGGTACGATGTCACTAATGGCGTCCTGGCTGCGACTGACCAGTTTGGTGATCTCATCAAATGGCCGCAGAAGTCTGCATGCTTGGCGCATGAGCAGCTACTGGTGCGGCGAAAAAAAAACAAGCTCCTTAGAACCTGTCCTGCCTCAGAGTTCGTACAGGTAGTCGTTAACGGCACATTTGCAGCCTATCAAGCATATACAAGGTGGAGTTCTAGCGCATCGGGCAGTCACAAAACACAAATCAGACGTCTCATGGGCAAATGGTGTTGCTGCTGAATGTCAGCAAGGCGAGCCATGGCCATGTAAGATCTTCTAAAATGGCCAGATATTTTCCTGGCCTGCCGCACGATGTCCTGGACCCCGGGGTATTTGGCAACGAATCGCTGCATGACTATGTTCAGGACGTGTCATTTAGCCCTGTTTCAGTGTGCTCAGCAGATTGGCACCGTTTTCGCACGCCACTTTACCAACTGTCAAATTGAGCGGGGTTAGCCACTGATCGGCCTGTGACCGTAATGCTAAAAGCAGTGCAGGACTGGTGTGGCTCTTGGCTTCCAGTCACGACAGCCGCAGCACAGCATGGCAACGTCTCACCTGGCACGTCAAATAGGTTCTGGGGAGCTGGGGGGGTGCAGCAAAATAGGCGGTAGCAAGGGAAAAGGAGGAGTCAGCCAAGGAGGAGACGGTGGATGGAGTAGGAGGAGGAGAAGAAGAGGCAGGCCTACATGCAATCTGTGGCGGTAACACCAAATCCACACGGGTTCCATGGGTTACATGCTTGACAGCCGTCAGAAGGTTCACCCAGTGGGCAGTAAAAGTTATGTACCTTCCCTGCCCGTGTTTGTTAGACCACGTGTCTGTGGTCAGATGTATCTTGGCACGACACTATGTGCCAAAGATACATTCATCTGCCGCTGGACATGGCCATATAGCTCTGGGATGCCCTTCTGGGAGAAATATTTACTTCCGTGGACCTTCCATTGCGCTGTGCCAATGGCCACAAATTTTCTAAAGGCCTCCGAGTCCACCAGTTTACATGGCAGTAATTGGTGGGCTAGAAGTTCTGACAAGCCAGCAGAGAGCCATTGGGCAAGAGGGTTATCCGGAGTCATCAACTTTTTACGTTCGAACATTTGGGCCACGGAAGCCTGCCTTTTGCCAGATGAACACCACGACGGCACAGTGGAAGGTGGAGTGGAGGACAAATGTGAGGAGAGAGGAGGAGAAGAGGCCGGATGTGGAGCGCCGGGTGTGTGGCTTTGTGGGTTCTAACAGTGTTGCTCCAACTGGGCTCGGTGATGGAAGGCCAGGTGCCTTCTTAAGGCAGTCATCCCTAGGTGAGTGTTAGGCTTACCAAGACTTAGGAGTTGACAGCACAGGCTGCAGATGGCAACCCTATTGTCAGCAGCTGACACGTTAAAAAAAAGCCCACACTGCGGAGCCATGTGCTGGCGTCCTGGGAGTGCCAGATGTGACCATGCATAGTGGATGGCTCACTTCCCGCTGCCTTTCTCTGATGCGTCGGTCCAGTCTACCGGCTAGGGTCATAGTCTGCTCTAAGGTGTCAGGACAGGGATAGCTGACCAACATATCTTTGAGACTTTCAGAGAGCCCTGATCTAAACTGACACTTGAGTGCTGGCTCATTCCAGCCAGAGGGAACATGCCACTTGCGGAATTGGGTACAGGAGCTCTGACTACTGGTCTGTCCCCCTGAGTTAGAGACTTCAACTGAGATTCTGTCACAGTCGCCCTATCTTGTTCATCATAAAGTACACCTAAGGCCTGAACGAACGGTTCCACTGAAGCTAGGCAAGGGGAGTCCGTGGGGAGGGAGTATGCCCATTTTTGTGGGTCGCCTTGCAACAAAGAGATAATAATCCCTACTCTTTGTTGTTCAGATCCTAAAGAATGAGGGCGTAAACGAAAGTACAATTTACAGCTTTCCCTAAATGCAAGAAAAGATCTATGACCCCCTGAAAAACGATCTGGCAGCTTAACATGGGGCTCGATATTCTGCAGGGAGGAGGTAGCTACAGGTGGGGTCTGAACCGATTCCTGCTGTTGTAACCTTTACGCCAACTCCTGCACCATTTGAGCAAGGTTATGGACCTGATCAGTAAGCACTTGCATCGGGTCCATAATGAAGGTAAGGCCTGTGATTCTGTCACATACGGGAGGAGTGTGTGTGCCACCCTGAGCTCCACCCTCACCTCTATCCCTGCCTACTTGCACGGTCTGCCCTAGGCTACGGTGTACAACTTGACGGCCGTCCCTAATCTGAGTACATGCAGGGCCTTAAAGGTAAGAATACAATAAAAGAGGAAACAACAAACAAAGAGGAGTTAATCAAATATCAAAGTCAAAATGAGCCGAGGTCAGGAGCCAGGAGGAAAAATACAAAAGGGAAAAGAAAGATCAAGTCAAACTCACGCTGGGGTCAAAGCCAAGAGGTCACGTCAAATGCAGGAGGTACACATAGCAAGAGTGAAGTCAAAATACGGAGCCGAGGTCTAAACACAACAAACACTAACAGACGATATGCTGGTGAATGAAATAAGACCAATCACAGGCAACCTGTGGCCAGCAGGCTGCCTGTTTAAATAGCCCTGGCTGGTGAGTCACATGACGTGGCCAGCGTCACGTGGCTCACAGTACACAGCCCAACACAGCTGAGCACCTGTGAGGGACTGAACCGTCACTGGGGCTGCTGGAGAAGCCTGAGGGCCAGCTTCCTTCCTACAGACTATGGACCAAGAACTATGGAAACCCCCTCAGACCTTTTGGGGTTACAAGGAACTATGAACCCTAAATTATGTATTGCCCATTAAAAAGGCATGGTGTGGATTCAGCAACACAAAAAGGGTTAACTCTGCACTGAACTCCCACTGATTGTGTTAGTGATGGGATTAAGATAGTTGATTATAATAGCAGCCGACTCCTATGATACACTCAGGAGATAATCCCATCACATGTGTCTCCTCTTCCCATTCATTCATTATGGAGGGGGTGAAGATATCTGTTTGCATGTTCATTGTTGATTGCGTCAAAGACAATGTCAGTGTGTTTGTTAATTGCGTCACAGACAATGCCATTGTGTTTGTTGAATAGGGTTAGTTTTGTGTTTAAACTGTACAGGATTGGCTCAGTATGTCATGTCCTCAGTATGTCATGTGTATATAAGTCAATGCTGTGTGTTCAATAAATAGTTCCTGTTTTACCCTTCATCATGTTGAGGCTGGTGTTTGGGTAACTGATTTACACTGGGGATTGCTATACACTGAAGATTTTCTATACTCCCCTGGCTATACTATTAGCTCTTGTAAGAGCTGTTCCTGTTCCTGGTTCCTGTGGTGGTTTTGATGTTGAGCGGAGTGCTTGGAGTCCTCGGGAAGCATGGGAGGGGTGCTAGGAGATCCGTTACAGCACCGATCATCATTATTGGCACTCAGCTCCTCTGCTGCTTGCTTGCTGCCATGGAGACTAGGCAGCAGGATGCATTCTTGACCCTCTCCTTGCGCAGGGCGCCGGCGGCGCTGCAAAGGAAGCATGCGTCGCCGGTCCCTCGTTACAGAATGGTTCCGAATACAGTATGCAAAAATAACGGAACGGGCACGGAACAAAAATACGTTTGTGTGCAAGAGGCCTAAGTCAGTAGCCTCTTGAAAAGCATCTAAGTTTTAATCCTGACAATGCAAAGCAAAATAATATATACATTTATCAAAACTAGCAATGGGGCATATAAATACATGTATTTTATATCCCTGTGGGGCGGATTTATCAAAACTGGTGCAAAGAAAACTGACATATAGATGCCCCTAAGGAAAGGATCAGATTGATCCTTTCACTTCCCAAAGGAGCTCTGAAAAAAAGGTAGAATCTGATTAGTTGCCATGGGCAGCTAAGCCAGTTCCCCATTGCACCGGTTTTGGTAAATCTCTTTCCGAGTCTATGGAAATGTTACAGAAAGAAAATGTGAATGCTCCACCAGACTATTTAGGAGAGATGTATTAATACTTTAGTTCCACTTCTGTGGTTTTAAAAAGTCACAAATTATGGTGCATGGCATGCCATATTTCGCAACAATTTGCGATTTTCTTGCGTTTCTAAAAGGGACGACACTTAACAGGAGGGTGCACAACCATGATAACCCACAAAATTTACTATAGTTTATGCCAGTAACTGGCTTAAGTTACAGCACAAGTCTTTGCTAGCCCCTAGCTGATGTAAATTTCAGTTTCTGGAGCATGGCAGGACAGAGATGCACCTAATTTATGAGGCATCTGCCCCTTAATAAATTAGGCACATCTCACTCTGATGCATAGTAAATCAAGAAACACTAGTCTTGATGAATCTCTCCTTTATGTACCTTGGTATCCCACATATTGTATGCGGGTGATTTTTTAAACTGTCTAAAAATAAAAACTGTCTTTGTTGCCCATAGAAACCAATCACAGCACAGCCTTTATTTCTAGTACCCTGAAGTATGCAAGTCGCGCTGTGATTGGTTGCTATATTTTTCTTTTAGACAGTTTCTGCATGCTAGTATCATATAAAACCCTTTTTTGGCCACAAGAACAGTCTGGAATTGTTCCTTTATGACATATGGCCACGGCTGCCACTTTATTAGACTTGTAACTCTGTGAAAGCATTTTTAAAAGGTATATTTATAAAAGTCATGAATGTAAAAGACTAGATTTAGAAAGCTGTAAAAGAGGTTAAACGGCAGAAGAACAATTCATAAATCATCCCTCCAATAATAACCAAAAAAACTATGGATTTCAGATCAAAATGCTTTAATCAGTTGCTTAAGGAGAAAACAGAAAACAAATGTTTCTTCCAGGGTCAACAATTCTTTTAACAGAGAGCGCGCAAGCTGGCAGCAAATATACTTCATGTTCAATAGCACAATAAACACTTTAAAGAGTATCTATCAATAGAAAATTACCTCTCTTTTTCACTTTGGCGGTGCTTGTGTTTGGAGTTGTTGCAAATATCAACATGAAAATGTATTGCAAATTCATAATCATAATCTTGGCAATACTGCTGGGATATTTAGCCTTGTTGTTAAAGGGAGCATGTCAGTAAAGGGCAGCAAGAAAACATGACAAAGAAAGAGGGGAAGATTATTTATTTATTTATTATCATTATTATTATTTATTTAATATTATTATCTTAGTAAAAAGTTTGTTGGAGTGTGATGCACTCTTAGTGACCACCCACATGCCTTTTTATGGCCGTCACTAAGGGGCCTTAGGCTGGTCCGTCGCCGCTTTTTTCTGGCGGCCCAGTCTCACATCAGAGCCGCGCTCCTGCTCTAACGGCCCGGACCGGCGGGAGTGCCTATCCAGGCTTTTTAACGCTTTACATGGAGCCCGCCGAATGTAAAGCCATGACAGAGGGAGCAGACTCCCTCTGTCTCCCATCGGCACCCCACAAATGCGATCGCTGGCTGCCGATGAGTGTAAAGCTTGGCTGGGGTTGGATGTAGGCCCCAAACTAGCCTTGACTATTTTCCAGCAGGCTGTGCCTCTCTGGCGCAGCCCGCTGGTCAATGTCAGTAAAGCACTGACATTAAAATGCAATGAATTATAGGGATAGTGCATTGTATTTTAAAATCAATCAAAATGTTGTCTGTTATAGTCCCCTTGTGGGACTATTAAGTGGTAAAAAAAAGGAAAAAAAAAAACATTTATTAATTTTAAAAAATTCCAGGAAAAAAAAAGAATGTTTTTCCATTGAAAATATGCTTTTCAATAAAAAAAAATAGAAAAAGAAAATATCTCCCCCATATGTTTGGCATCACCGCGTCTGTAATGACCGCCACTACATAAATATCATATAAATTATCCCCTACAGTGAATGCCGTAAAAAAAAATAAAAAAAAATGACAGAATTGCTAAATTATACTTAGCTGCCACTGAATAAACATAATAACAAGCGATCAAAAAGCGTAATTTACTCCAAAATGATACCAATGCAAACTACAAGTCATTCCGCAAATATCGAGCCCTCACACAACTCCATAGAAAAACAAAACAAAAAAACTTATGGGTCCTGGGAAGCGACAATGCATAAAGATTTTCTTCCTTTTAAAAAAAATTGTTTTATTGAACAAAAGTAGTAAAACATAAAAAAACTATATGTATTTGGTATCGCTGTAATCGTACTGACCCAGAGAATAAAGATATTGTTATTTATACCTAAAAATGAACGCTGTAAAATGTATAATGTAAAAACTACCGTATTTTTCACATTATAAGATGCATCTAGGTTTTTAAGGAGGGAAATAAGAAAAAAAATATTTTGAACCAAAAGGTGCTTTTGGTGGATTTTGAACTAATGGTCTGGGGATGACACTGTTATGGGGTGTGCGAAACCAACCTCGCCACGGTGTTTTGGAGGGGGCTGTTTGCCAGCCTCCTGCCCTGGGATTATGGTCCCTTAAGTTATTGGGTCTTAAGGCACTTGGGACTGAGCCCTCTGTCCCTGGATTGCATCATTTGCCTTACTTGCTTGGATTTTACTATTCCCATGGTGAGAACAATGGATGAAGCACATGGTGAGAACAATAGATAGCGGCCATTTTAACTCACAGACACTGTTCTGACTTTTCAACACAGTGCTATCTTGCCTGTATTTGGTGCACAGAGACATCATTCAGTAGTTTGAAACTACCAAACAGGGGACACATTTATTAGTGACTATTTTCTGTATAACTTGTATATTTTCGGTGTAACTGGCATAAAACTGTATCTTCCAAACTACTGAACGGATATGGGTGAATTTTGGCTATGTGGTTCACCCAGATCCCCCGGTTCCGAGGATATATTGGTTATGGGGTTATTGCATGTTTTGGGGTTCCTGTGATATGTTTTATAAAACTGTGTTTCTCTGCCTTTGATAATTATATTCGCCATTGTGTTCAATAATCATCACCGGCAGAGGGGAGGATTTTGTGTGGGTGTGTTTCTATTGTCCCATTGTGCCATTGTGTGTTTAAATGGTGATGTCTGTCCTGTTGTCTCCACATCTGTATTGGCGATCTCCCTTTGTCCTGAGAGATAATTAGATTGACCTCGGTTGTCTCCGGGACAGAGAGGAGGAAACCATGATGCATTGTGGGGATGTGTTGTATCTGTTCTGTGTTGAGGTCTCCCTTCTGGTCCTCTAGGGGGCGTGAACGATTGGTTGCTGTACTTGCATTGTGTGTGTTGTAAGATATTGATTGGTTGGATTTCAAAACCCTGTGGGCAGTACTATGTTTGTTTTTTATGAATAAAAGAGGCTGTACTATGTTACTATGTTACCTGAAGTACAGTCAGACCACTGCTTGACCCTCAACACGGAGCCTTGTCTCGTTATTGGGGGGATTCCCTGTATGCTGTTAGAGACTGATTGCCAGGAGTGTAGGCTGATTGTATGCTTTTCCTGTTCGTCTGCTAGCAGCTATTCGCGAGGTTCCAGTTTGGAGTGCTATTTTGTATCCAGTTCGGGAGTTTGGTGTTCTGCAGTAGCTGTGCCTGTCTCTCAGAAAGGGGCATATCACCTAAACGGATTTTTAACCCCTTGTCTGCTGAAACGGTCCGTTACATGGGGGATCTGTGGATGACAGTTATGAGGCTCTGTGGATGACGCACTGTTATGGGGGCTCTGTGGATGACGCACTGTTATGGCGGATCTGTGGATGACGCACTGTTAAGTGGAATCTGTGGCTGACGCACTGTAATGGGGGATCTGTGGTTGACGCACTGTTATGGGGGAACTGTGGATGACACTGTTATGGAGGCTCTGTGGATGACGCACTGTTATGGGGGATCTGTGGATGATGCACTGTTATGGGAGGAATCTGTGGATGATGCACTGTTATGGGGGGATCTGTGGATGATGCACTGTTATGGGGGATGTGTGCTATGACACATAGGGCCATGAGGGGGGTCAGCATAAGATGCTGTATTTGTGGATGACACACATATAGCATATTATGCTGGTCCCCCTCATGGCCCTATGTTTCACAGCATATCAGTACTCACTATGAATGCAGCGTGCGGTCCGGCCGGCGTGTGACTGACGTCACACAGTCAGTCACGCTCCTCCTACTTCATTAATGAAGCAGGAGCAGGATGAAGTCATGCGCTGGAGGGACCACATGCTGCATTCATAGTGAGTACTGATGCAGGCGATTAGGCTAGTTTATCAATAGGAGAGCGATTGATTCAGGATTAAAGAAAGACTTTACATACAAAGAGATTTATGTGCACGGGGCCCAGTGTAATACAGTGACTGCATCGGGCCTCGCTGTGAGTTGCCTCCAGCCCCTCTTCCCTCCCCGCACTATAACTGATGTATCGATGGCCACGCTGTGCAGCACAGCGGCCAGCGATATATCAGTGTCAGCCCTGTAAAAAAAAGTCAACCATCGTTTTATAAGACGCACTGCCATTTTCCTCGCTCTTTTGGGGGGGGAAGTGCGTCTTATAAAGCAAAAAATACAGTAAGTGTTTTTCTCATCTCCCTCCCAAAAAGAGTTAATAAAAGCTCATCAGAAATTCATGTGTACCCCAAAATGGTGCTATTAAAACTACAGCTTGTCCCACAAAAAACAAGCCATCATACAGCTATGTAGATGGAAAAATAAAAAAAGTTATAGCTCTTGGAAGGCGACGATGCAAAAAGGAAGAAAAACACTTGGTCAGTAAGGCCCAAAACAGGCTGGTTACTAAGGGGTTAAGAGGCATAGGCTCATAGGGGTTCTCTGGGCATTTTGTCTAGTGAGCACTTGGTAATAATCTGTGGAAGGAAGATTTTTTCCGTAGTAATTTCCCTCCTTTGCTCTGCTAACGCTGCAGGCTTTTCCGCCTCAGTCCCAGCCATGTTCAGTAGAGTCCACGGCCTGCACAAGTACAGAAGAGACAGTGGCATCAGCAGAGCAAGGGAGGGAAAGTACTACAGTATGTAAAACATCTTCCTTTCATATGTTAATACCAAATCTATGCTTGATATGAACTGGCATAGTTTTGAAGTTTAATTTACATAAGTTTGTGACATGAATTATAGTGGCTTAGTCATTTATGGCCACAAGCAGACAGCTGTACATGGCTACGGTGGCCTCAGTGTCCAGGGTCTTAAATAGACACAACTGCAGTCCACCATGACTATTGTCAAACAGTTGATCATGGACTGAAGCAATAACTGATGGGCATGGTTGGCTGTGGTGACAGTAAAAATGGTTTCAATGAGCTGCAGTGTGAAATGTGGTGATTGTACATAAACTTGCTTGGTCATGTTTGGACATGATGGTAATTGCAATTCCCTAAGATTTGGGGAATACAATGTCTCCTTATGAAGAGCAACTAAACAGAGTGAGGAGAATTATAGGCTAGGCAACGCTCCTCTGGGACTCTGGGAAGAGGGTATACCAATGAGCTCTTAACAAGCTCTGCCTCTAATGCCACCAGATGTAACATAGGCATCCTATAAGTCAATGTTTGACCTTTTAAAAGGCCTTGCGACATGACTTGGATAATAGTTAAGCCAGCAACTCATCTGCAGACAGCTGTTTCAGGCTAATTGCCCCTCATCAGTGCAGAGCAGTGCTCTCCATAAGGAGATATTATTTTCCCCAAATCCTGACTTAGGCCTCTCACCCAGTTAAGCCAGTCAGTATTCTTTGCTCTGCACTGATGAGGAGAAATCACCCCAGCTATCTGCATATGAGTTGATGGCTTAATTATTATCCAAGTCACGTCTCGAGGCATTTTAAAAGATGGAACATTGACTTATAGGATAGACACCTTACATCTGCTGGCATCAGAGGCAGATCTTATTAAGAGCTCATTTGCATACACTCTTCCATTAGGACATGTTTATTCTGATTCATATTTGGATATGGCAGAAGTTCCATGTGGTCACAGTTCATCAGATTTGTATGAGGTCATCATCTCTTTTGAATTGGATATGATGGCAGTCCACCATGGTTGTAGATGTTTTCAGTCACTGCTGGTTGTGGTCACAGTCAGTCACAAACCTTCCTAGAAGCATCCTCTCATCTGTCTTGTAAAATGTTCCTGGGACTGGTTTAAGGAAGCTGTTCACAGTCATGGACAATTTCAATGCCAAGAAGCTTTCATCTATAAGCAAAGGCAAACCATGTTGGGGAGACACTATGCCCCAAATCTGAATATAATAAAATATTAACATTTTAGTGAAGTTTATGGTATTTCTAGACTTGTATTTATAAGCTTTAGAAAATTTACACCCATAGAAAGTGGGGATAAACCTAGAATCATTGAATGTTTGGTTTTGGTTAAACTAATAGGTTTTGGAATTTTATTGCCACCAATATAGACTTACAGAAGAAGAGATGCAAATTTATTTTTTGCATCTTTTATGAATACAGAAAAAAAATAGCGCAATAAATGTTTAATAGCGGGTTGTTGGAAATCTTTAATGTAATGTGGGGTTTTATGAGGAAAAAAGCAAATTAAACTAAGTGTGGCTGAAAACACAGTTACTTAGCTAATTTATTTATTTAAATGAGTCTTTCTCATGACTGTGCTGAGAGATCAATAAATACCCAGTAGGTAAATAGCTGATGTACCTAATTAGCAGACATTCCTGTACACCCACTTAAGCCCGTGTCAATGTTTATTTCACAGTTGATTAAAATATAATGATTTTCCAGGATATGAAACCCTTAATTTCAGAAAGAAATGCACATAATTGTGTGGAGATCAATATTTCATAGTACACAATTTAAGTTGTCTTTCTTTCATAGTAGGTTTTTATGTCTGCCTTTATTGCACAGTATATTGTATATTTTACAACAATGTATTTATGGGAGTTGCTTTCTGTTTTCTATTTTTTTGTTTTTGTTTCCAAGAGCCTTGACTACGAAGAGAAGACATAGAGGTGGGAAGAGAGGAAGGCACAGTAGGCATCCACCTTGGGCACCATGTGGGGGAAGGGGGGAAAATGTATAGAGTAAAAAAAACTTCTCTTTCAATTTCACTGTGTGATAGGCTTACTGCATGTAGAGGGAAGAGAAGAGCTGCAAGAGCCTACCGTGGATAAGTGTTTGGATGAGGTACATTCCGAAAACCTGACTTGGTTAGCAAGATAACTTGTCCCATCACTAATAATTCAAGCATTCCTACATCTACAGTGCCTTGCAAAAGTATTCACCCCCTTGACTTTTTTCGTATTTTGGTGCCTCCCAACCTGGAATTAACATGGATTGTTTGAGTATTTGCATCATTTAATTTACAGAACATGCTCACAACGTTGAAGATATTTTTATTTATTTATTGTAAAACGAACAACAAATAGGGCAAAATAACAGACAAAGTCAATGTGCATAACTATTCACCCCCCATAAAGTCAATACTTTGTAGAGCCACCTTTTGGCAACAATCACAGTTCCAAGTCGCTTTAGATACCTCTCTATGAGCTTGCCACAACTTACCACTGGGATTTTTGCCCATTCCTCCTTGCAAAACTTCTCCAGCTCCTTCAAGTTTCATGGTTTGCACTTGTAAACAGCAATCTTTAAGTCTGATACAAAATGTTCTATTAGATTGAGATCTGGGCTTTGACTAGGCCATTCCAACACATTTACATGTTTACCCTTAAACCAGTCAAGTGTTGCTTTAGCAGTGTGTTTGGGGTCATTGTCCTGCTGGAAGGTGAACCTCGGTCCTAGCCTTAAATCACACACAGAGTGGTGCAGGTTTTGCTCAAGAATATCCCTGTATTTAGCACCATCCATCTTTCCCTCAACTCTGACCAGTTTCCCAGTCCCGGCTGCTGAAAAACATCCCGACAGCATGATGCTGCCACCACCACGTTTCACTGTGGGGTTGTTGTTCTTTGGGTGATGTAATGTGCAGTGGCATTGCTAGGGCTAGTGTCACCCCGTGCGGTAGAAAATGGTGCCACCCCCTCCCCCCAAAGCCATAATTATTTTGCCATATATGGGGGCTATAGTGGTGCTACTGCCATAGGGGGCATCCGTTAGCTCAGCAGAACCCCCCTAGCAGTCAGAGCCTGGTCTCGGGAGGGGCACTTCCAGAATATTTTCTGTCCGCCGCCACAAAACAATGGTGCTTATAGAACAGACTACACAGTGTAGCGGTATACTGTATATTGTGGGGCACAGTGTAGCGGTATACTGTATACGGTATTGTGTGGCACAGTGTAGCGGTATACTGTATATTGTGGGGCACAGTATAGCGGTATACTGTATATTGTGTGGCACAGTGTAGACGTATACTGTATATTGTGGGGCACAGTGTAGCGGTATACTGTATATTGTGGGGCACAGTGTATGCTATATGTGTATAAAAAACATATTTTCTATGAAAACTTACAATTACTTGGCCCTTGGAGATCTCGGATGCCACTTCAACACTTGGCTGGGGGGCTCGGCGGAGCTGTGTTTTATCCTAATGAGAAAGATTTCATAATAAGGATTTGGAGAAGGGGCAGAGGGATAGCAGCGCAGGGAGAGGCTGGTGCAGCTACTAGGGTGTCATACCATGGGGGAGTAATAAAGCCCACCATAATGCCCCCCCCAGTAGAAATAATTCTCCTTATAATGTGCAAAAAATACCCCCTTGTAATGCCCCCAGTTGAGCTAATGTCCCCAGAGTGCCCCCATAATGTCCCAGTATAAAATACCCCTATATAGTGCTGCCAGTAAATTCCCCCATAGTGCTCCTCTCCCCCTTCCTGCTAGTGCCCCCCATAATGTACCAGTATAAAATGCCCCATATATAGTGCCCCAGTAGATGCCCTCAGTGTCCAGCCTCTGATAGGCTGCCGGCCTAGTGTCCCCCATAAGGCCCCCCAATAATGTGCCAGTAAGTGTCCCCATAGATGCCCCCCCATTATGTGCCAGTATCAAGTGCCTCTCTCCTCCCCCCCACATGTCCCAGTATCATAGTGCCATCTTCCTCCCCAATGTGCCAGTATCAAGTGCCTCTCTTCTTCCCACCCATGTGCCAGTATCATAGTGCCAAACCCCCCATGTGCCAGTATCAAGTGCCTCTCTCCCCCTCCCATGTCCCAGTATCATAGTGCTATCTCCCCCCCAATGTGCCAGTATCAAATGCCTCTCTCCTTCCCTCCATGTGCCAGTATCATAGTACCACCCCCCCATGTGCCAGTATCAGTTGCCAACCCCCCTCCCCCCCATGTGCCAGTATCAGGTGCCTCTCTCCTCCCCCCCCCCCCACATGTCCCAGTATCATAGTGCCATCTCCCCCCCAATGTGCCAGCATCAAGTGCCTCTCTCCTTCCCACCCCCATGTGCCAGTATCATAGTGCCAAGCCCCCCATGTCCCAGTATCATAGTGCCATCTCCCCCCCAAAAAAGTGCCAGTATCTAGTGCCTCTCTCCTCCCCCCATGTCCCAGTATCATAGTGCCATCTCCTCCCCAAAAAAAGTGCCAGTATCAAGTGCCTCTCTCCTCCCCCCATGTGCCAGTATCATAGTACCAACCCCCCATGTGCCAGTATCAGGTGCCAACCCCCCTCCCCCCCATGTGCCAGTATCAGGTGCCTCTCTCCTTCCCCCCCATGTGCCAGTATCATAGTGCCCCCCCCAACCCCCCATGTGCCAGTATCAAGTGCCTCCCGCTCCCCTCATGGCAGTAACAGTCGGGTATTAAAAAAAAAAAAAAACACTTATTCCATGTCAGCGATGCGATGCAGCCTCTTCCTGTATGTCAATATATGGAGTCAGTGCTTGTGTATTTCAGAAAAGTTTCTACTGGGATTCGAACCCAAGACCTTCTGTATCAAAGGCAAAGCATTTTCCCACACAGCCATAAGAAGTGCATTGCCATTGACTGAAAAAATATGAGACTTCTACTGTTATAGCTGGCTAAGTATACATATATACACATGACAGCTGCCCCAATACACCCAGCACTACTATATCTCTATATGATAGCTGTCCCAGCACACTCAGCTCTGCTATATCTCTATATATGATAGCTGCCCAGCACACCCAGCTCTGCTACATCTAATACACATGACAGCTGCACCAGCAGACTCAGCTCTACTATATCTCTATATATGACAGCTGCCCCAGCACACCCAGCTCTGCTACATCTATACACATGACAGCTGCCCCTGCACACTCAGCTCTGCTATATCTATATATCTCTAAGTATTGCTATACAGTAGATAGATATATATAGAGAGAGATATAGCAGAGCTGAGTGTGCTGGGGCAGCTGTCATGTGTATAGATGTTGCAGAGCTGGGTGTGCTTGGGCAGCTGTCATGTGTATAGATGTAGCAGAGCTGGGTTTGCTGGGGCAGCTGTCATATATAGAGATATAGTAGAGCTGAGTGTGCCGGTGCAGCTGTCATGTGTATTAGATGTAGCAGAGCTGGGTGTGCTGGGGCAGCTATCATATATAGAGATATAGCAGAGCTGAGTGTGCTGGGACAGCTGTCATATAGAGATATAGTAGCGTTGGGTGTGTTGGGGCAGCTGTCATGTGTATAGATGTACACTTAGCCAGCTATAACAGGCCGCACCCCCCTTGCAACGCCACTGGTGATGTGTTGGGTTTGTGCCAGACATAGCGTTTTCTTTGATGGCTGAAAAGTTCAATTTTAATCTCATCAGACCAGAGCACCTTCCTCCATACACTTTGGGAGTCTCCCACATGCCTTTTTGCAAACTCACAACGTGCCTTTTTGTTTTTAGCTAAAAGTAATGGCTTTCTTCTGGCCACTCTGCTATAAAGCCCAACTTTATGGAGCGTACGGCTTATTGTCGTCCTATGTACAGATACTCCAGCCTCTGCTGTGGAACTCTGCAGCTCCTCCAGGGTTACCTTAGGTCTCTGTGCAGCCTCTCTGTCACGGTACCCTCCGTGTCAGGGGTTAAAAAATCTTGGAGACTGGCTGCACGTGGGGTTAACTGACAGTATCTTGATTCTCAACGTTGTTGTTTGGTAATGACCATACCTCTTGTTAGGTGCAGCTTGTGGTCATTACTGCATTCCCTATTTAGTTTTGCCTCACACTTTATTCCATGCGGTTGATATTCTCTGCTTGGATTTGGAAGAGTTGATGTGTGGACCTTTTCTGTGTTCCTGCTCATCCATTTTCTATAAGATAAGTTGTACTCCTTTTTGTATTTGGTTGTCCTCTTGTTCTTGTTGTTTACTAGGCCTCAGGGAGACGCTGGTTCATTCACCAAGGAAGGAACCAGTTGTCTCATTCCCTGTCACTACCTTTAAGGCATTTCAGGGCTCCTAGAGTTTAGGTTCCGGCGTATGTATTTTCCCACCTTCAGGGTCTATACATACTGGCAGGATTCAGGGCCAGATTCAGGGGTTTTCTTAGGAGGTGACTGTACTCCGCTCCCTAGCCTTGAGGCCTACTTCTTTGTCTTTCCCCTTCCTTTGTTATTCTGGTGTCCCTCCCCTTCCCATTATTCGTGACATTATCAACCACTCAAAAAACGCCAGTTTGTATCAGTGCAGCAATGGATCCTATTTCTGCATTGGTCGGACAACTCCAGCGTCTTTCTCTGGTGGTAGCTGACATCCGCACAACCGTCTCACAGATCCAGAGACCACAGGCGGCTGGTTCTGTTATTCTGGTGTCCCTCCCCTTCCCATTATTCGTGACACTCTCTGAATAATGCTCTCCTTGCCCGGTCCGTGAGTTTTAGTGGGCGGCCGTCTCTTGGCAGGTTTGTTGTTGTGCCATGTTCTTTCCATTTGGTTATGATAGATTTGATGGTGCTGCTGATTATCCGGCGAACGAGCAAAACACTCGTCCAGCAGATCGTCTGTATGGGGACGAGCAATGGCATTAGTTATCGCTCCTCCCCATACTGAGGAGGAGATCACTGCATGTAAATGCAGCAGTCTCCTTCACTGACGAACAGGTGCTTGTCGAGAATGAACTCTCCCATCCCGACAATTGCCTGCAAAATTGGCCTGTGTAAAGGGGCCTTTAGACTGTGGTTTCAGTGCGGTTTCAGTGCAGTTTCTGCATAACTTTTAGTAGCTAAACCCAGAAATAGATAAAATACAAAAAGCATATATACATACACATTTTTCCTCTGTTCATTTGGGTCTAAATTTTGGTACAGTAAAGTTGTCTTAATCTGGAACCAGATAAGAACAGTCTGTAGCCTATATTATTCAATGGTGGCAAGTATCTAAAGCCAGATTATTCAATGGTGAAAAGTACTGTATATAAAGTTTACTAAGGATAGAGAACCTTCAGTAAGTCAAAAATAAATCTGCTACTGGCATGCAAAAATCAGACACATTTTTCGAATTGGTTCTCTCTGCCTATGGTTGTGCGATAATGTACATTATACTGATGCTCTGTGATGGAAACAATGCTGGATTATTAGACTCTACTCCACTGACAAGGAGCACCTCTGAACAAGTAGCAAGTGCAACATCAGAAATGCAGATTGCCAATCCTAATGTTGTTATGAGTGGGATTTACTTTTAGGAATCATTCCGTCAATAATGATGTTATGACCGGTGGGTGAGAACTCGCTGCTCCACGTGACCAACTCCCTCTGAGGGTGTTGTTTAAACACACCCCTTGTTATTCACATGATACAGTACCTCTGATGGTGAGGTGAGAGTTACCCGAGGGGTGTACCAGGTGCTACCTGAGAGGGGAATTGGAATTTGAGGGAATTGAGACCAGGGTGTGAACCCACTGGACTGACCTCCAAGTGACACAATACACCCAGTGGATGCTGGGAGGCCAGAGGCTGATCAGACAGAGACGAAGTCAGGGCAGATGGCATTTAGACAAAGTCCATAAACGTAGATCAGGGCAGACGGCAATAAGGCAAAGTTGATAAAACGTAATCCGAAGTCCCATACACAGAATGACAAAAACCAACAGAAAACCTTGACTCAAACAGGAAACTAGACAAGCTAAGAACCTAAGTTGCTCAGGCGACTTCCTGTAGAAGGAGAAGCCTTTAAATACCTCCTGCAGACCAGCTATAGGCAGGGGAAGATAGTGGGCATGCGCAGGCTGCCTTACATAGGGAGGAGAGACACACCCTAAATACACACAAGGAACTCTGAGTGCAAGCTCTGCTGAGAGTCAGGAGGGAAATGCTGGTGGCAGGAATGCAAACCACAGTTAAGAACTGTGCTGCCCACACCTGTCAGCACACCATGCAGCAGCAGGAAGGAGTGAAGAAGCCCGGCGCCCATACCTGCATGTGGGGACAGAATCGCAGATCCGGGGAGCTGGGCTAACAAATGTTTTTTTTAAGGCAGCATGATCGATGAAGATTAAAGGGGTTGTATTTTCACCCAGGCAGCCCCCCTGATGTTAGTATCAGAGCTTCTCAGGCTCCGATGCGTTTCATTTCCCTCCGCTAGATCGCGCAGGGCACAGGGTCTTTTGTTTACAATAACACAGTGTGTTCGGTGACGTCACTGGCTCTGATGAGCGTGCTTTAGCGCTGTACTGGCCGTTTTACTGTTTAGGGCAGCGCTACAGCCCGCCCATCAGTGCCTGTGATGTCACCGGGCTTCCTGGCAGCCCCATGGAGAGCCCGGTTCCTCACTGGAACTCCTGAAAATGCCTTTGCCCTGCAAAGGAGAGCATCGGAGCATGAATTGCTTCGATGCTCTAGTCAGGGGGCTGCCTGGGTGAATATGGAGGCATGTCCGAGTTCAGCTCTGAACCCGGACAACCCCTTTAACAAAAAAAACTGCTGTCTAATAGTTTATTCTTCTTTTACAGTACTCAGTTACACACCTGAGTATATGTATAGCACTGTACATACTGTACTGTATACCCTTAGGCACATGTTAATGAATGTGGCCATTTAACTAAATTTTAATAACCTTTTTGGTAAAATGTCCATAATGCCCTAATAATACTTTTTGTAATATGCTTGATTATTGCATTCTGAATTTATAATTAGAGATATCCCCCCCTAAAGTGCATCTTTCCCTGTGTGCTTAAAAGCAACTTTTCTGTACACCGCTGACTTCTCAGCGGTGTATGGAGTACGGGCTCTACAGGTTATGAATGGAGCCGCAGCGCATGGAGTACGAGCAGGAGCGCACATTGCTGCTCCTGCCTGTGCCCCCTCCCCAGAGGTTTACCAAATGCTGGCATATCACATGGGTACTCTGTAACCAGAGCGGCTCGGGCTCCTGCTTGTGCCTGCTTCGCTAAGCTAAAAACTGACACGCAGAACTTTTAGCTTAGCAAAGTGGTGTACAGAAAAGTGGATTTTAAGCGCACAGGGAAAAGTGCTCTTTAAGGAGGGATATCCCTATTAAAAATTCACAATGCATTAATCAAGTATATTACAAAAAGTATTTAAGGCATTTGGGATAATTTACCAAAAAGTTAATTAAAAGTTTAGTTACTCTTTAAGTAATTCTTTAGTTACATTCAGACGGTCAGGTTTCTGCAGGCAGTTTTGAAACCAAATGTTTATACTCTCCTTTTATGATCCACTCCTGATTTTGGCATCCAAAACTGCATCCAGAAACCTAACCGTGTGGCCGTACCCTAGATTATAGCTTTGCTGATTCTTTAAACAGTCACTGGTATATATAGAAGTAGGAAACCTTTCCATGAGATGTTATTACAGAGGATAGTAATTTGCTCTATGGCAAGAGGATCTTTAACAGGATTACGTGAATGTAGAAACAGAATGTGTACAAATTGACTTTTTCCTAATGATAAGGTGAGTCTGCGCTTTAGATGACATGGAACTAAAATCCAATACCAACAATATTTCAAGTGAGTCCTGTAATTGTCTTAAGGGATTTAAATGTGTAGATAGCTCACTGTGTCTGACATTTAAAGTCTCCAGTGCATAAAACCAGCTCTTGGTAACTCAGCATGTGCCCGAGTCTGGAATAAATGTCAGAACATGCTGCCTCATCCCCTTGTTATAAATGATATGGATGTTGTGTACCGGCAGGAATTAGGATAATGAACCGGAACACTCAGTGAACATATATTGTCGTTAAAATATGCATCAAAACCTTTCACGAGAAGAGATGCAGCAGGATTCTGTGAACCAAATAATTAAGAGATGCACCACTAATGAAACTGGAGACTTAACTACAGATCCTGAAGGGTGCTCATTTGTAGCAAGTACAGCGCTATGATAACAATGGTAACAAATTGACAGAATAGAAAGTGACTAAAGTACTTGTCTGCTGGTAATATTTCATAAGGGCTTTTAACACCACTTTATATAACTTTTTTTTTTTTGTAGTAAAACACTCAAAGATTATACATTTTAGGCTGGGTTCACACCACGTTTTTTCCATCTGTTTAACGTATACAAAAAACATATACGTTAAACGGATGCCTCAGACTGATGCCATACAGTGGCATCTGTTCACTATAGAGTTTCCATTGTAAAAAAAGGTATACATTTATTTATTTTTACCATTGTAAAAAAAAAGGTATACGTCAGACGGAGGCATCAAACGTGATGTGAACCAACCCTTAGAGGAGTTGTCCTCCATGGATGGCTTACAATATAGGCCCAACATGTGTGTGTGTATATATATATTTATATATATATATATATATATATATATATAGGGCCTATATTGTTTTTCCAGAAGTTAAATATTGATGACCTATACTGAAGGAAATACTGAAATATTGATGATTTGACTCCCGGGACCCACACTGATCAGCTGTTTGTATACAGAGATGAGCGAATCGATTCTAAATGATTTTTTTTTCAGGTGAAACATGAAAAACAGCACTTAGCACTTTTACTATGAAAATTGTCAGGGAAAACTACAGGAAGGAAGATCACATGACTATGGGAGGGAAGGGGCAAGGCTTGTCCTGATTGGCTCAGAGGCTGACAGCCTAATCAGCCAATCAGGGAGTCAGTATTCAGCCAAGTCCTTCTGCACAGAAAGAAGAAACTCCATTCTGTTTACAGCTGGTGATAAGATGTGTTGTGTCTGTGTCTGTCAATAAACTGCAAATACAAGCCAGTTACTAGGGACACTATAGGGGCACTATACGGATAGAAATGGAAATATAATTGTGTAGATTTTAGAGTTTTATCAGGAAAAGCTTACCACAGAGAGTGAGAGACTGGTCACTATTTCAGTTGTTTCATACACACTATTTCAGTTGTTTCATACAGCTTGCTATATGAACAACCAGACTGCTTTTTTTTGTGAAAAAGTTTCTACAGCTTATAGGCATATTGCCTGAACCCCAATAACTCACATTCTGCAGCAAATTAGTTTCTATTTACTGTTTTTAATTGGGCATTTCAGTGCATTATTCCCATGTTAATGAATGTGTGGTATATTGCTGCAAGATACCTTCAGTGTTATAGAAAATACATATTTTACTGTAATAGCAAGCACATTTCAGTGCAAAAAATGCATTACTACCATTATAAATCGTCAATAACAGTGTGTGGTGTGTCTGTAGATGAAGAGGGACTTGCAATTTTGTTAAAACAGTTTAATAATCTGTATACCAAACCCATGACTTTTCATTTATAGGCCTCATAATAAAATGTCTGATAAATGGAAGAGTGGCAAATGAAAGACTCATGCCTCATCATCCGTAAGTCAGAATGTGGGTAGTAGTGCAAAGAACAGTAGCAGCACCAGTTGTCTGGCCTGTAGTAGTGGTAGACCACAGTTCTCCCTGGCTTATGATCACCACAACATTATTATTGAGGACAAAGGGGATGAGTGTCATGAACCAGTGGGTGTGACCCCACTGTGCCACGTGTCCTATGTCCTCTAAGGGAGTTGTCTATGTGAACCCCTAGATCTTTACAGTACCCCTGATGGTGGGGATAGACTTTCCCGAGGGGAACACCAGTTCGCTAATGCTTGAGGAGAATAGGCACACAAGGCAACAAAACCTCATATGCTATGGAAGATACTCAAGAGAGTTTCCTGTTGATGAGTTTTGTGAGAACAGTCAGTGTTTGGACTGCTATGGTGGGCAGGTTCAGGGTAAGGTGGTAGTGGTAGTAATATTAGCCATGGTGGTGACAGTAGGGGCAGTGATAGTGATAGTGGCACTTGGGGCAAATACAGAGCAGGGAATTGGGACAGTAGCCAAGGAGGCCATGATGACATATCACTGTCTGATCATAGTGGAGGGGCGGGTGAGGACTATGACAATTTATTGTGTTGAACAGGACGTCAAAGCCAGATTGATTGGGGTTCTGAGAAGGAGAAGTTGACATAAGAGGAGGAGGACTGTAGCGGCTGCAGCAGTGCAATAAAAAGGAGAGGAAATGTATGGCCAGAACCTCCCCCCAATAAATGGCGATGCCACTGATACTGCCAACCTTGGCTCAAAATAAGCCAGACCTAAACCAAGCTTGGCTCTGAATATCTACCGTCTGACAGTTTTTCTCTATTGTGTCAAAAGACAAAAGCATTGCCGTGTGCAAGACCTGCAGGATTAAAATAAGCTGTAGGTGTTCAAACACAAATGTAGGCACCACAGCTGTATTGCAGCACATGAAGCAGCATCATCAGTTTCTGTGGGAAAATAGAAATGGAATCCAGCTAGCGCAACAACATTGTCCTCAGTCTCATTTGCAGCAGCCAGGTTGCATCCACATGTAGTACAATGTCCTTGTCATCATCAGTTACTGCTTCTCCTGCATAGACTCGTCCTCCTTAGCTCTATCGTCAGCCATCAATAATGGATTGTGTGGCCAGGAACAAATTTTGTGCACTCAGCAATCCGCTAATGCACAAGCCTAAGGCCCCTTTCAGACGGGCGAGATTTCCGCGCGGGTGCAATGCGTGAGGTGAATGCATTGCACCCGCACTGAATCCGGACCCATTCATTTCTATGGAGCTGTGCACATGAGCGGTGATTTTCACGCATCACTTGTGCGTTGCGCGAAAATCGCAGCATGCTCCTCTTTGTGTGTTTTTCAGGTAACGCAGGCCCCATAGAAATGAATGGGGCTGCGTGAAAATCGCAAGCATCCGCAAGCAAGTGCAGATGCGGTGCGATTTTCATGCACGGTTGCTAGGAGACGATCGGGATGGGGACCCGATCATTATTATTTTCCCTTATAACATGGTTATAAGGAAAAATAATAGCATTCTGAATACAGAACAGAATACAGAATAGTACAATAGGGCTGGAGGGGTTAAAAAATGTTTTAAAATAATTTAACTCACCTTAAGGAAAAGGACCTGTGGTGAAGTCACTGCGCTCATCACATGGTCCATCACATGATCTTTATACCATGGCGTTGGATCATGTGATAGACCATGTGATGAGCGCAGTGACATCACCACAGGTCCTTTTCCTCACAGATGAAGACAGAAGAGATGTCGGCTGCGCGAACAAGTGGATTAAGGTGAGCCATTTAAACATTTTTTTTATTTTTTTTTAACCCCTCCAGCCCTATTGTACTATACATTCTGTATTCAGAATGCTATTATTTTCCTTTATAACCATGTTATAAGGGAAAATAATACAATCTACACAACCTTGAACCCAAACCTAAACTTCTGTGAAGAAGTTCGGGTCTGGGTACCACATTCAGTTTTTTATCACGTTTTTTAAAACACATTGCACCCGCACGATAAAAAGTGAACAACTGAGTGCAATCGCAGTCAAAACTGACTGCAATTGGGTACCTACTCACGTGGGTTTGCCGCGCTGCACCGGGACGCCTCTGGAGCCAAAACGTGACGCCCGTGTGAAAGAGGCCTAACTCCCACCCTGCTATGACCGCTGCACCTTATCGCACCAACTGCTCCCTTCCCTATTGTGGTTTTCTCCACCCACCCAGCTTTGAGTAACAGGACGAGGCAGTGGCAAGGTAATTTCTCCTGGCCCTGTGTTCTCGCCAGCGTGCCAATGCTACAGAAATTAGCGTGAGTGTAGAAAAGCCATGATGCTTGCCAGGGCTGACGTCAGTACTATGAAGCTCTAAAAAGTACCAGGGCTGTACTGCCAGCACATGAGCTAGAACAAAGGGCCAGGCATGCTTATATCACCACTACCTGGTCCTGTCGCTCACAGCTGGGAGGTGGAGCTAACCATGAAAGGGAAGGGAGCTGCTGACACCCTTGTTGCACCAAATGCTAGGATATTTGATGGATAGGTCATCAGTATCTGACTGGAGGAGATCCAACACCCAGGACCTCTGCCAATCAGCTTTTTGAGAAGGTACCAGCCCTCCTGTGAGCGCAGAGGCCTTTTTGCAGCTTTCTCTAGGCCAGCAATGTCACGATCATCGGTCATATGGCTTAGGCACAGCTAAGGACTATTCAAGCGAATGGGGCTGATCTGGAATAGAGATGGCCCTGCGGTTCGCCCGGCGGTCGTTTCGCTCCAAACATGCGAACATATGGAGAAATTTGCGCTCGCCATATTCTTTTACATTGTGAAGAACTTTGACCCATGACACATCCATCAGGTGGTACAGGACAGCCAATTGAGACATTTCAGAACATGGACATACCCCCTACCTTATAAATAAACCTGATCTGGCCGCCATTTTACATTCAGTGTTTTGCCAGTGTAGGGAGAGGTCGCTGTGTGGAGCAGGGACAGACTGTTAGGGACACCAAACGCTAGCTGATAGGGCCACTAAAGTCATTTTAAGGACTGGTATAGGTGTGCTATAGATATGTGTGATACACAGAGGGGTGCGATATACTTATAATACCGTATACTTTTATAATGAGTCAAAAACACATAGATCTATATAGTGATCACCTGGAAGTCAGGGGCCTAGGGGCGAGGGCTTACTAGGGCCATTTTTAAATAGGGTAAGGTTCCGGACGGAGTCGCTCTTATCAGGGTGGGTGGTCTGTGTCAGAATAGCACCCCCCTTTAGGGCAATATCAGGGACAGTTCTTTGCTCACCACATCATCATCTAGCCCAGGGATGGATGTTTTTTTGCTTTCCCTCCTGGATTCATCGATGTGCACTGGAACCCCCCGGATTGTGGTAGGACATATGGTTTCTGATTTAGTGCCGCCGAGCACTTGTTATTGCCTACCACATCTATGCTTTTTGCTTAACTTTAATCATTTCATTTATTTTCATTTTGAGGGATATCTTTTCGATTCACACGTCCGCAAAATGGTCCGCATCCGTTTCGCAATTTTGCGGAACGGGTGCAGACCTATTCATTTACAATGGGGCCGGAATGTGCTGTCCGCAACATCCGCATTTGTGGATCCACATCCACATTTGCGGATCCGCACTTCCGCATCTGTGCTTCTGTTTACGGAAAAAAATAGAACATGTCCTATTCTTGTCCGCAATTGCAGACAAGATTAGGCATTTTCTATTACAGTGCCGGCGATGTGCGGTCCACAAATTGCGGAATGCACAATGCCGGTGTCCATGTTTTGCGGATCCGCAAAACACTTACGGACGTGTGAATGGACCCTCATAGTAACATTGTTAAAGGTTACGTTTTATCTTTATGTATATTCTAATGGATTCCCTTCCGTGTACAATGTTATAATATACTTTCTATGTTAGAAAGTATATTATAGTGCATTTGTATTGTGCGGCAGTTGTGTGCGGTTCTGCTGCGATACTGCAGGTATATAGAGGTACAAGCTTTATTGGAACAAATCATTTCTACTGGTGTGATATACCAGTCGTCCCCCCAAAAAACTGAAGCGGGGTGTTATATACCAATATACTTTCTTTATAGTCCATTTGGGTACTGTATAGTGCATTTGCGCATGCGCGTACGCGAAAATTATATTACCGATACTTCACATTGAAATATTTTTTGGGGGGGAGATCGCAAATTCGAATAATACATCTGGTATGTCACTGTCCATGTTGTGGGACTATTCGTGCACTTTTAGTAATTATTTCTTGGCTGCAAATATGAGCTGAAGGTTTTTCAGGTTCGCCTGCCATTAAAATGAATGGGACCTGCCGCGAACTTGCGGTTCGCGAACATTTGATCGCGTTCGCAAATCGTCCTGGCAGATGTTCATCCATCACTAATCTGGAATACCAAGTACAGCGCTTACAGGAGTGTCGGAGCCTTCTCAAACAGCTGATCCCAGATGTCAGACCCCCACCAATCAGATACAGAGGATATGTCATCAGTTAAAAGACTCGAAAAACCCTTTTAATTTCTCAGCAACAGAGGCACTGATCTGCAGTGGGGACAAGAACATTTGAATCAGGAGACCGTGATATTTAATTTATTATTCCGGTACAGTATGACAGGGTGCTCTTTAAGTTCTTGTTGTGTCTAAAATAAGAATGTCTTCAAAAATAAGTTACCATTATAGTAATTTGATGGACTTTATTAACCACTTAAGGACCACAGGTTTATACCCCCCTAGTGACCAGGCCCTTTTTTACAAATCGGCACTCCACAACTTTAGCGGTTTATTGCTCGGTCATGCAACTTACCACCCAAATTAATTTTACCTCCTTTTCTTCTCACTAATAGAGCTTTCATTTGGTGGTATTTCATTGCTGCTGACATTTTAACTTTTTTTGTTATTAATCGAAATTTAATGATTTTTTTGCAAAAAAATGACATTTTTCACTTTCAGTTGTAAAATTTTGCAAAAAAAAACGACATCCATATATAAATTTTTCGCTAAATTTATTGTTCTCCATGTCTTTGATTAAAAAAAAATGTTTGGGTAAAAAAAAAATGGTTTGGGTAAAAGTTATAGCGTTTACAAACTATGGTACAAAAATGTGAATTTCCGCTTTTTGAAGCAGCTCTGACTTTCTGAGCACCTGTCATGTTTCCTGAGGTTCTACAATGCCCAGACAGTAGAAACCCCCCACAAATGACCCCATTTCGGAAAGTAGACACCCTAAGGTATTCGCTGATGGGCATAGTGAGTTCATAGAACTTTTTATTTTTTGTCACAAGTTAGCGGAAAATGATTTTTTTTATTTTTTATTTTTTTCTTACAAAGTCTCATATTCCACTAACTTGTGACAAAAAATAAAAACTTCCATAAACTCACTATGCCCATCACGAAATACCTTGGGGTGTCTTCTTTCCAAAATGGGGTCACTTGTGGGGAAGTTATACTGCCCTGGCATTCTAGGGCCCCTAATGTGTGGTTAGTAGTTTGAAATCAAAATGTGTAAAAAATGGCCTGTGAAATCCGAAAGGTGCTCTTTGGAATGTGTGCCCCTTTGCCCACCTAGGCGGCAAAAAAGTGACACACATCTGGTATCGCCGTACTCAGGAGAAGTTGGGGAATGTGTTTTGGGGTGTCATTTTACATATACCCATGCTGGGTGAGAGAAATATCTTGGCAAAAGACTTTTCCCATTTTTTTATACAAAGTTGGCATTTGACCAAGATATTTATCTCACCCAGCATGGGTATATGTAAAATGACACCCCAAAACACATTGCCCAACTTCTCCTGAGTACGGCGATACCAGATGTGTGACACTTTTTTGCAGCCTAGGTGGGCAAAGGGGCCCACATTCCAAAGAGCACCTTTAGGATTTCACCGGCCATTTTTTACAGATTTTGATTTCAAACTACTTCGCACACATTAGGGCCCCTAAATTGCCAGGGCAGTATAACTACCCCAATAAGTGACTCCATTTTGGAAAGAAGACACCCCAAGGTATTCCGTGAGGGGCATGGCGAGTTCCTGGAATTTTTTATTTTTTGTCACAAGTTAGTGGAATATGAGACTTTGTAAGAAAAAAATAAAAATAAAAAATCATTATTTTCCGCTAACTTGTGACAAAAAATAAAAAATATAGAACTCGCCATGCCCCTCACGGAATACCTTGGGGTGTCTTCTTTCCAAAATGGGGTCACTTGTGGGGTAGTTATACTGCCCTGGCATTCTAGGGGCCCTAATGTGTGGTAAGTAGTTTGAAATCAAAATGTGTAAAAAATTACCTGTGAAATCCGAAAGGTGCTCTTTGGAATGTGTGCCCCTTTGCCCACCTAGGCGGCAAAAAAGTGACACACATCTGGTATCGCCGTACTCAGGAGAAGTTGGGGAATGTGTTTTGGGGTGTCATTTTACATATACCCATGCTGGGTGAGAGAAATATCTCTGC
Source organism: Bufo gargarizans (assembly GCF_014858855.1). Lineage (NCBI taxonomy): Eukaryota > Metazoa > Chordata > Amphibia > Anura > Bufonidae > Bufo > Bufo gargarizans. Next base: position 126,931,792 of record NC_058082.1, on the reverse strand, counting down.
AAAAGACAACTTTTCCCATTTTTTTATACAAAGTTGGCATTTGACCAAGATATTTATCTCACCCAGCATGGGTATATGTAAAATGACACCCCAAAACACATTGCCCAACTTCTCCCGAGTACGGCGATACCAGATGTGTGACACTTTTTTGCAGCCTAGATGCGCAAAGGGGGCCAAATTCCTTTTAGGGGGGGCATTTTTAGACATTTGGATCCCAGACTTCTTCTCACGGTTTCAGGCCCCTAAAATGCCAGGGCAGTATAAATACCCCACATGTGACCCCATTTTGGAAAGAAGACACCCCAAGGTATTCAATGAGGGGCATGGCGAGTTCATAGAAATTTTTTTTTGGGGCACAAGTTAGCGGAAATTTTTTTATTTTTTTTTTTTCTCACAAAGTCTCCCTTTCCGCTAACTTGGGACAAAAATGTCAATCTTTCATGGACTCAATATGCCCCTCACGGAATACCTTGGGGTGTCTTCTTTCCAAAATGGGGTCACATGTGGGATATTTATACTGCCCTGGCATTTTAGGGGCCCTAAAGAGTGAGAAGAAGTCTGGAATATAAATGTCTAAAAAATGTTACGCATTTGGATTCCGTGAGGGGTATGGTGAGTTCATGTGAGATTTTATTTTTTGACACAAGTTAGTGGAATATGAGACTTTGTAAGAAAAAAAAAATATATATATTTCCACTAACTTGGGCCAAAAAAAATTCTGAATGGAGCCTTACAGGGGGGCGATCAATGACAGGGGGGTGATCAGGGAGTGTATATGGGGTGATCACCCCTCTGTCATTGATCACCCCCCTGTAAGGCTCCATTCAGACGTCCGTATGGGTTTTGCGGATCCGATCCATGTATCCGTGGATCCGTAAAAATCATACGGACGTCTGAATGGAGCCTTACAGGGGGGTGATCAATGACAGGGGGTGATCAGGAAGTCTATATGGGTGATCACCCCCCTGTAAGGCTCAATTCAGACGTCCGTATGTGTTTTGCGGATCCGATCCATGTATCCGTGGATCCGTAAAAATCATACGGACGTCTGAATGGAGCCTTACAGGGGGGTGATCAATGACGGAGGTGATCAGGGAGTCTATATGGGTGATCACTCCTCTGTCATTGATCACCCCCCTGTAAGGCTCCATTCAGACGTCCGCATGTGTTTTGCGGATCCGATCCATGTATCAGTGGATCCGTAAAAATCATACGGACGTCTGAATGGAGCCTTACAGGGGGGTGATCAATGACAGGGAAGTGATCAGGAAGTCTATATGCATGATCACCCCCTTGTTATTGATCACCCCCCTGTAAGGCTCCATTCAGACGTCCGTATGCGTTTTGCGGATCCGATCCATGTATCTGTGGATCTGTAAAAATCATACGGACCTCTGAATGGAGCCTTACAGGGGGGTGATCAATGACAGGGGGGTGATCAGGGAGTCTATATGGGCTGATCAGTGGTTTATAAAGGGTTAATAAGTGACGGGGGGGGGTGTAGTGTAGTGTAGTGGTGTTTGGTGCTACTTTACTGAGCTGCCTGTGTCCTCTGGTGGTCGATCCTAACAAAAGGGACCACCAGAGGACCAGGTAGCAGGTATATTAGACGCTGTTATCAAAACAGCGTCTAATATACCTGTTAGGGGTTAAAAAAATCACATCTCCAGCCTGCCAGCGAGCGATCGCCGCTGGCAGGCTGGAGATCCACTCGCTTACCTTCCGTTGCTGTGAGCGCTCACAGGAAATCTCGGCTCACGCCTATTGGCGTTAGCATAGCCTGGGAGAGCCGCCGCAATGACGCCTTTCGGCGTTAGCGCGGCGGCAAGTGGTTAATAATTCTAAGAAGCATTCCGCACATTTTGTACAAAGATATGTGACTTTTCCCCCTTTTCAAAAAAAAAAGTGGGCAGGGTGTGGGAGGTTATGGTTTCCTATGCCGCTTGACAAAGTTAGAGTGAAACACTCCTAATGTCTATACACTGCATTGCAATTAAGCATATAAGGCAGATTTACTAATCATTAGTGATGAGCGAGCATGCTCGGCCGAGTACTGGTTTGGCTCGAGCATCGCTATCCTCGGCACGTGGCGGTACTCGGCCGAATACCACGTGTGCTCGTCGCATTGCTCTAGTCTCCGCACGTTTGACGCCTCCTGAAGCATCCAATCAGCGTTCAGGTAAGTAATTCCCTCCAGTGCAATGCCATAGCCATGTTAGCTATAAGCCTTACACTGGTTGGCTGGCCGGAACACGTAGTACTAGTTTATATAGGAGTCGACGTCCCGTGCTCGGACCATTCAGCGTCAGGGAGAGCCGACAGTAGGCAGGGACATATAGATTGAAAGACAAAACAGTCCTCTTCAGGACTAAAGTGTGTGTTTGACAGCAGTGCAGCATTTTTTTTTTAACAAGTTCAGCAGTATTAGGGACTGGCGTCTGCAGGAAGGGATAGATAGTGCAGGGCTGGAAAATTGCTGTGTTCAGTACCAAAAAGCTTTTAAAAGAAAGAAATATTACATATCAGTGAGATTTACAGTACACCATCAGAAAGCAGTGTGTTTAGTAGAAATTCTAAAAAGGGGCTTATTCACTAGAGTGTGCCTGCTAGTGAGATACACACCACTCCATCATAGAAATGTATTTTTCTGGGGAAATTAACCTAATTTGTGCCACATCTGTGTGCGCGCTCAATCCACAAACGTTATATACAATATTCCAGCCTAGAATCATTTCTATTTGGGAAAATTTCACTAGTTTGGGTGACTTCTGTGGTTGAATTTAGTTCGCAACTATATATACCAGGGCTGGCCAACCTGCGGCTCTCCAGCTGTTGCAAAACTACAACTCCCAGCATGCCTAGACTGCTTACAGCTATCAGCCTACAGCAGGGGATGGTGGGAATTGTAGTTTTACAACAGCTGGCCAGCCCTGATATATACAGTTAGTCAACAAAGAATTATTTCTATTTGTGACAAATTTCACTACTTTTGGTCACATCTGTCCGTGAATTTATGCCGCAACCATATATACAGTTCTTCACAAGAGAATTATTTCTATTTATGACAAATTTCACTAGTTTGGGTGACTTCTGTGTGCGTGAGTCTAGTCCGCAACTATATATACAGTTAGTCAACAGAGAATTATTTATATTTGTGACAAATTTCACTACTTTTGGTCACATCTGTGCGTGAATTTAGGCCGCAACCATATATATACAGTTATTCACCAGAGAATTATTTCTATTTGTGACAAGTTTCACAGGTTTTAGTCACATCTGTGCATGAATTTAGGCCGCAATCATTAAATACAGTAATTCAGCATAGATGTATTTCTATTTATATCAAATTTCACTAGTTTGGGTGACTTCTGTGCGCGAATTTAGTCCGCAACTATAGATACAGTTAGTCAACAGAGAATTATTTATATTTGTGACAAATTTCACTACTTTTGGTCACATCTGTGCGTGAATTTAGGCCACAACCATATATACAGTTATTCACCAGAGAATTATTTCTATTTGTGACAAGTTTCACAGGTTTTAGTCACATCTGTGCGTGAATTTAGGCTGCAACCGTTATATACAGTAATTCTGCATAGATGTATTTCTATTTATGACAAATTTCACTAGTTTGGGTGACTTCTGTGCACGAATTTAGTCTGCAACTATATATACAGTTAGTCAACAGAGATTTATTTCTGATTGTGACAAATTTCACTAGTTTTGGCCACACCCGTGTGTGAATTTAGGCCACAACCATATATACAGTTAGGTAATGTGGCACACATGGCTGACTTCATGTTAGGCTGCCTTTCCCGCGACCCTCGCGTTATATGCATTTTAGACAACACGGATTACTGGTTGTTCACCCTTCTCGACCCCCGCTACAAAGAGAACTTCTCATCTCTCATTCCTGCGGTGGAGAGGGCAAGTAAAATGGAGCAATACCAGAAGGTCCTTGTTGAGAAATTGATCCAAACATTTATATCTGACAATTCTGGCGGCAGAGTCCGTACTTCCTTTGGCAACTGAGGAAGGGAGACAAGGTGAACACACACCAGTTCCAACAAACGAAGGGCAATACTGTCCAAGGCATGGGACACCCCGCCAGCAACCTCACCCTGAAGCGCGGCCTAGTGGCTGCTCGTGGAGGGACAAGTTTTGCAAGATGGTGAAAGAATACATAGCAGACTGTGTCAGCGTCCTGAATGATCCTTACAACTATTGGGTGTCCAAGCTGGACACGTGGACCGAACTTGCGCTCTATGCCTCGGAGGAGCTGGCCTGCCCTGCCACCAGCGTATTGTCTGAGTGTGTATTTAGTGTTGCTGGTGGCATTATAACAGATAAGCGTATCCGCTTGTACACTGGCAATGCTGACATAAAAATGAACAAGGCCTGGATTGCCCCTGACTTCTCCACTCCACCAGAGGAAAGCTGAGCTAATGAGGAACAAACACGCAATTTAAATGTATGCTTTACAATGTACTCAATCTACAAGATTCAGATGCACCCTTTTCACGTCCAAAAAAGAGTATATGTTTGAATCTTGTTTTCTCATCCTCCTCCTCCTCCATACAGTATATATGCCCTCAGTACAATGTTTTATGGGGTTCGCTCACCTTCAGGCCCTCACCTCCAATGTTTCATACGGTCTGCTCACCTGTAGGCCCTCACTACAATGTTTTATGGGGTTCACTCACCTTTAGGCCCTCACCTCCAATGTTTTCCAGGGTCAGCTCACCAGCAGGCCCTCAACCATAATGTTTAAGAGGGTCAGCTCAGCAGTAGGCCCTCACCCGTAATGTTTTAGAGGGTAACCAGCAGGCCCTTGCTCCTAATGTTTTTTGAGGGTCACCAGCAGGCCATTGATTATAATTTTTAAAGGGTGTGTATGACGCCCTCCTTTAGGCCTCATGCACATGACCGTTGTTTTATTCCGTGTCCGTTGTTCAGTTTTTCGTGATTTTCTGTGGACCCATTGACTTTCAATGGGTCAGTTGAAAACTCGGCTAATGCACCGTTTGTCATCCGCGTCCGTGATTCGTGGTTCCAGTCCGTCAAAAAAATATAACCTGTCCTATTATTTTTGTTGAACACGGTTTGCGGCCCCATTCAAGTCATGGGGACCCCAAAAAAACGGAGGCACACAAGATTGTCATCCGCGTCCGTGCATCCGCATCCGTTTTTTTTCCTATAATTTGCATGGCAAACCTGTCTTAGATTTTTTTTTTACTTTCCTTTATGTCTGGTGATCCTCCAAAAATAAAGGAAGACACACGGAAACAAAAACGGAAATGGATCATGGAACAACGGAACCCCATTTTACGGAACGGAATACAACAACGGTCGTGTGCATGAGGCCTAATGTGTAGTAAAAGGTGCATTGGAGTGCCGGTTCCTTGTAATTTTTGGCAGCTATTTCACTTAGTGCATAGGCTGTAGGAGTCCCACTACCTGAACAATTGTACCACCATGTGAATGAGGCCCTCCTTTAGGTGAAATACAGGCTGTATCGGAGTGCTTTTTCCTTGTAATTTTTGGCAGCACTTACACTGTATATACAATTGAATCTACAGTAAAGAAAGTTTCCTAACAATTTTTCCTGTAAAAAGGATTTTTTTTTTGTGGGGCGGGTTGTGTTTTTTTTTTTTGTCAGTCTGTAAAAGTGACATACAACTTGGACAACATGGTTCCCAGCGACATTGGTGTCCAAGATGCATTCAAACATGGTCCCCCTGCTGTTCCTGATCGATTTCAGAGGTGTTTCCATCACTTTCAGACCTTTTCCTATGGTCCAGGCACCCTCCCCTCATCCGAGCAGGGGGTGCCTGGTTGTCTCCCATTGACTTACATTATACTCGGGTGCTCGACCGAGCGCACGAACATCGCGATGTGTTCGGACCGAACACTCGAACACCCGAACATTTTGGTGCTTGCTCATCACTACTAATCATATGTTTTAGACAGGTAATGTAAACATGATGAGATTTATCATGGCGCATGCTGGATGATAAGCTGGCACATATTTAGAGTATCAAGTTTAAGGAAGGAAATTATAATCAGAGGAACTTTTACAGTAATTTTTTTCTTTAGTCTGCACTGCTGTAATGCATGCCATATCTATCAAACCTTGCATGTTTTTAACTTTCTAGTGTTACTCCATTTTTTGTCACCTCTCTAAAGGAGTAAATTTGTGGCATTTTTTTCAACTTTTTAAAAAGTCACCATAGATAAATGACTTACTCTTAATTAACACAGCTAATCCAACGTAAGAAGTGCTACATAAAATGTCAAAAATGATGTGTGTCAAAATTTGCAACTTTTTGACACATTTTATAATGCTAATGCATTGATAAATAGCTCCCCACATTTATACCACTTACTGGGAGGAAATAATAAGAACATTTTTTGATTCAGTCGTAATAAAAATACACTAGCATAAGATGCACCATATTCATTAATAGGCCAATGAGTCACTGAGCAATTCTGTATGACCTATTCTACAGCTTGTGTTGGGGACATGATGGCTGTAAGCTTGAACCTTAGGTCACTTTTAGCAACAAGTGACTTAAAGGGCTTCTGTCACCCCACTAAACCGTATATATATATTTTTTGTTTACTTATAATCCCTATAGTGCGATTTCTGCATACATAAGCTAAATAATCATTTCGGTTCAGTAGAATTTGTTAAAAACGTAATTTTAAAATATGCAAATTACCTTGCTACCAGCAAGTAGGGCGGCTACTTGCTGGTAGCAGCCGCATCCTCCGATCCTAAAGACACCCCCTCCGCATGTTGATTGACAGGGCCAGGGAACGGGATCGTTCTCTGCTGGCCCTGTTTAAATTCAAAATATCGCGCCAGCGCCGTACCTGTCTTCAATCGGCGCAGGCGCACTGAGAGGCGGCCGCTCGCTCGGCCACTCCATCCTCAATGCGCCTGCGCCGATGACGTCACATCTAGCATTAAGGATGGAGCGGCCGAGCGAGCGGCCGCCTCTCAGTGCGCCGATTGAAGACAGGTACGGCGCAGGCGTGATATTTTGAATTCAAACAGGGCCAGCAGAGAACGTTCCCTGGCCCTGTCAATCAACATGCGGAGGGGGCGTCTTAAGGATCGATCGGAGGATGCGGCTGCTACCAGCAAGTAGCTGTCCTACTTGCTGGTAGCAAGGTAATTTACATATTTTAAAATTACGTTTTTAACAAATTCTACTGAACCAAAATGATTATTTAGCTTATGTATGCAGAAATCGCACTATAGGGATTATAAGTAAACAAAAAAAAATATACGGTTTAGTGGGGTGACAGAAGCCCTTTAAATACTGTAGCTATACCACCATGTAATTATATAGTGTGTCCACATACTTTTTGCTATGAAGAGTACTTCTTTACAATGCATCAAGTAACATTATAAAACTGTAAACTACAGATTAAACAAGAAACTACTTGTTAATACACCCTGGGACCATGACTTGATTTTCTCTGCAACAAAAGCTATTATTTGTGACACAGGTAATGAGATGCATCAAATTAGCAGTAAATAGATTTTATACAAATGAGAGCAGTGAAAGAGCACACAGCTCCCAAAGTACTAATGCATCTTATCTAGTGTGATAAAATAACCAGCAAATGTCCCACAGCAGAAGCTAAAGATGTACAATACTGTTAGCAGGAGCTGTATATCCTCATATATATACACTCATTAAACCCTCAATAATAAAGGCTCAGATGAGGACCAATACTACATCTTTAAATACCTGATCTTTACTTACATTTGTACTCCTTATAATAAAGTATAAGGCCTCATTCACACCTTAGTGTTTTGGTCTGTGATTTCCATCAGTCATTGTGAGCCAAAACCAGGACTGGAAACTTCACAGAAATAAGGGAAAGATCTGCACCTGTTCTGTGTGTTCTGTCTTCATACACATTCACACAGTGTGCAGTCTGACATTCAGCATAAACCATTCCTGTCTTCCGAATAAGAGGACTGTTCTTTGTAGTCTAACTTGTTTATTGGCAAAACAGGAGTATTTGATGATCAAATTGGTAAAACTATAAGAATACAAATAACATGAATAAGTATATAGCATAGCATGTACTGTAACATTTGCATAACACTGAAGCACTTGGTAAAATGGCTGCCTAACATAAGATTGCATGTCTAGCTAACAGAAGAAACTCCCTGAGTGACAATTATAACTAACTAAACAGCTCTGCATAACATAATGTCCCTGAACAAAGATAGATCTCTCACCAAATATGATTTGACCATGATGGTGGAGTTTAAGAAGGAGATATGCAGGAAGAAAGCTTCTGTACTGTGTCCTGGAGACTTCTCTTTCCCAGGATGCTTTTCACTCCACAATGCTTTGCACCACCCACCAGACAGCAGTCTTAGTAACAAGAAAAACAAGGTGCAATACAATTTAATACCGCTAGATGGTGCTATAACCACATTTATCACTACAGAAATACCAAACCCTAGCTGACGTGATCTGTAATGATTTTCCTAACCCTGCTGTGCAGAACACTGTGTTTAGAGCCGCACCTGGTTTTGGCTCCCAATCACTGATGAAAATCACTGACCAAAACACTGACGTGTAAATGAGGCATAACAGTTACCTTATAGACCAGCAGTGGTTCATCGCAGTAAAGTAGACCGAGGATGAACTTAAGATAATTAATGGTTGATTCCATTATTTATAAAAAGCTTTGGTGCGGCATCTGGAATATGCACATCAGTTCTGAGCACCAGGTCATAAGAAGAATACCCAGGAGCTGGAAAAGTGCAAAGGAGAGCAACCTAACTGATAAGGGGCATGGAGGGTCTTAGTTATGATGACACACTAGAAGAATTACATTTATTTAGTCTTGAGAAGAGGCAACTAAGGGGGACATGATTAACTTGTATAAATATATAAATGGCCCATACAAAAAAATATGGTGAAAAGCTGTTCCATGTATAATCCACTCAAAAGACAAGGGGCACTGCCTCAATCTGGAGAAGAAAAAGTTCAGTCTCCAGAAAAGTCAAGGCTTCTTCAGCATAAGAACTATGGATTTGTGGAATAGTCACTTCAGTACGTGGTCACAGCAGGAACAGTGGATGGCTTCAAAAAGGCTTACATATATTCTTAGAACAAAGTAACATTAAAGGGGTAGTCTGGTAATTTAAAGTTATCACCTATCCACAGAATAAAGCATAATTATTAAATCGGTAGAGTTCCTAACACTGGGACCCACAATGATCACAAGGGCCCCTTACCCTGCAGGTCCTCTGAAATAAATTAAGCGTCTGGTCAAACATGCGCACCCCTACTCCAGAGACAGCCGGAGATAGTGCTCAACTACTTCCCAATGTCCATTTGGGATGAATGGAGTAACAATACAAATGCTCGGCCTGACATTTTGTTAATTTCAGAAGGCCCTGCAGGGTTTGGGCCCCACATTTTCGTTATTGGTGGGGGTTCTATCGCTGGGACCCACACCAAGGTAATAGTTATACAGGTCCTTCTCAAAAAATTAGCATATTGTGATAAAGTTCATTATTTTCTGTAATGTACTGATAAACATTAGACTTTCATATATTTTAGATTCATTACACACCAACTGAAGTAGTTCAAGCCTTTTATTGTTTTAATATTGATGATTTTGGCATACAGCTCATGAAAACCCAAATTTCCAATCTCAAAAAATTAGCATATTTCATCCGACCAATAAAAGAAAAGTGTTTTTAATACAAAAAAAAGTCAACCTTCAAATAATTATGTTCAGTTATGCACTCTACTCCACAATACTTGGTCGGGAATCCTTTTGCAGAAATGACTGCTTCAATGCGGCGAGGCATGGAGGCAATCAGCCTGTGGCACTGCTGAGGTGTTATGGAGGCCCAGGATGCTTCGATAGCGGCCTTAAGCTCATCCAGAGTGTTGGGTCTTGCGTCTCTCAACTTTCTCTTCCCAATATCCCACAGATTCTCTATGGGGTTCAGGTCAGGAGAGTTGGCAGGCCAATTGAGCACAGTAATACCATGGTCAGTAAACCATTTACCAGTGGTTTTGGCACTGTGAGCAGGTGCCAGGTCGTGCTGAAAAATGAAATCTTCATCTCCATAAAGCTTTTCAGCAGATGGAAGCATGAAGTGCTCCAAAATCTCCTGATAGCTAGCTGCATTGACCCTGCCCTTGATAAAACACAGTGGACCAACACCAGCAGCTGACATCACTGACTGTGGGTACTTGACACTGGACTTCAGGCATTTTGGCATTTCCCTCTCCCCAGTCTTCCTCCAGACTCTGGCACCTTGATTTCCGAATGACATGCAAAATTTGCTTTCATCCGAAAAAAGTACTTTGGACCACTGAGCAACAGTCCAGTGCTGCTTCTTTGTAGACCAGGTCAGGCGCTTCTGCCGCTGTTTCTGGTTCAAAAGTGGCTTGACCTGGGGAATGCGGCACCTGTAGCCCATTTCCTGCACACGCCTGTACACGGTGGCTCTTGATGTTTCTACTCCAGACTCAGTCCACTGCTTCCGCAGGTCCCCCAAGGTCTGGAATCGGTCCTTCTCCACAATTTTCCTCAGAGTCTGGTCACCTCTTCTCGTTGTGCAGCGTTTTCTGCCACACTTTTTCCTTCCCACAGACTTCCCACTGAGGTGCCTTGATACAGCACTCTGGGAACAGCCTATTCGTTCAGAAATTTCTTTCTGTGTCTTACCCTCTTGCTTGAGGGTGTCAATGATGGCCTTCTGGACAGCAGTCAGGTCGACAGTCTTACCCATGATTGCGGTTTTCAGTAATGAACCAGGCTGGGAGTTTTTAAAAGCCTCAGGAATCTTTTGCAGGTGTTTAGAGTTAATTAGTTAATTCAGATGATTAGGTTAATAGCTCGTTTAGAGAACCTTTTCATGATATGCTAATTTTTCGAGATAGGAATTTTGGGTTTTCATGAGCTATATGTCAAAATCATCAATATTAAAACAATAAAAGGCTTGAACTACTTCAGTTGGTGTGTAATGAATCTAAAATATATGAAAGTCTAATGTTTATCAGTACATTACAGAAAATAATGAACTTTATCACAATATGCTAATTTTTTTAGAAGGACCTGTAATGATAACCTCAAATTACCTAGGATAACCTCAAATTACCAGAATTATAGACTTCTGCTTTCCCACTCCCCTTCCCTTGATCCAAATACTCTCCCATCTCTTGGTTGAACTTGGTGGACATTATGTCCTGAGGATGTCATCTCTATCTTTTCCAGGATAACCCCTTTAAGTCTTTAGCCTCTGTCTACAAGACACCAAATATGACTACAATTTACCAAAAGTACTAGATTTTTCAAACTGTGTATAACAAAGGGTAAAGTCCTTGCCTTGTGAGGAAGAATTTACATTTTGCTTTAATATGTGACTGTCCATCATGATCACTACTGATGCACATAAAAGATAATAAAGTTTTACTTCAGACTTTATAGAGTGTAAAAAAGTTTTACATTATCTTTTACCTTCTGCTGAGATGCTTTTTGGTATAAAATTATTATGGACACGGAAAGCAGTTGTGATTCATTCCTTATGTCCGGATCTTCCCCCTTCTTGCCCATATTAGAAATAAGCCATAATCTGTTGCAAACATCAATTTAATAGTGTTGTCCCACTAAGAACATTTGACATTTTACAAACCAGCACCTGGATCTAAATACTTTTGTAATAGCATGTAATTAAAAATGTTGTACAGCCACTAAGCTATTCAATAAAATGTATCTGTATAGCGCCACCTGCTGTTTATTCTTTTCCTAATTTCTTTGTCAATGGAATGGGATGCGGAGCAAAACGGGTCTGTCGTGACCCACAATGCAAGTCAATAGGAATGGATCCGTTTTCTTTGACACAATCTGAGACAATACAAAACAGACTTTCAATGGAGTTCATGACGGATCCGTCTTGGCTATGTTAAAGATAATACAGCCGAATCCGTTCATAACAGATGCAGATCCGGCATTCCAGCAAGTGTTCCGGAATTTTGGACGGAGAAAATACTGCAGCTGCGGTATTTTCTCCGTCCAAAAACCATACAATGACTAAACTGAATACATCCTGATGCATACTAAACGGACTACTCTCCATTCAGAATGCATGGGGATAAAACTGATCAGTTGTTTTCCGGTACTGAGCCCCTAAGACGGAACTCAATACCGGAAAAGTTTAACACAAGTGTGAAAATACTCTTAGGCTACTTTCACATCTGCGTTTTCATTTCCGTTTTTGAGATCCGGCAGAGGATCTCAAAAGCAGAATTAAACTGTTCAGTTCTGTCCCTATTCATTATCAATGGGGGCAAAACTGATCAGGATGCGTCAGTATGCATGCATCAGTTCATTAGCGTTTTGGGTCCGGACACAAAACTGCTGCGTTTGTGTCCAGTTTACAAAACACAACAAACTGGATCCAGAATGAAAATCAATGTAAGCCAATGTTGCTGGATCCTCTTTTTTTCGTTACCGAAAAAAATAGATCCGGCGCCCATTGACTTACAATGATTTTCATATGGTTTGTTGCATTTTGATTTACCGGCTGAAGCGAATGTATTAAATGCACCGCATCAGTTTAATTCAGGTTTTGAGTTCCTCTGCCTGATCTCAAAACCTGAATTAAAACACACGTGAAAGTAGCCTTACCTAAAAAAAAATGGCTGGAGACAACTGTTATATGTGAATAGGCCAAGGAGCAACAGATCCTGATTGACTGCCTTATATAGCCAATCAAAAGGCATTTTCATTACTTTGTCCGGTTTTTAAGCTATAAAAATAAAATATGCTGAAGGAGAAGATGATGGAATGACTCTCAAGGGTGAGGAAGGTAATTCGAGTTTGGCTGCATTCTACATTTCAGCTAAATGTATTATACAATTATATTGTAGCTCAGAATTCACATCTAGAGTCAGGTTTTCAGTGCAGATAGGGAACGTCTCAGATACATTTCGATTGATCTCTAGCTCACATTTTCCTAATCCAAGATCCTGCTGAGACCCAGATGTAACTGCATTCATTGTGAATTCACAATTATTTTATCTGTATTGTGTGTTTTTGCTTTTACTTTACATTATAGATCACTTTAATGCTATTACATATTTAGAAAAAAAATCCGACATGCCACATTAACACATTATGGGAGCTATATAAGGAAATAAAGGAGCTAGCTTAGTTGATAACAGAGCTTTATATTCGCCTTTCTTGGGAATTGAACATAAGTTCCATTAGGTTTTCAGTAAAAAAGAGGATGTAATTAGGTTGGGAGATTAGGGATGTTAACATGTGTCTGGGGACTGCTAGTACAGTTTCAAACAAACAGTGGCATACTGCTCTTGCAAATTGTATTTCAAGATTGTGCTCTTGCTTAAGATTTAGAGTTTCTTGTGCATGGTTGGTATGCATGAGACAAAACATAGCTCAAAGAAAGCGTCATGCTGGTCCATTATGGACCAATACATTTTAAAGCAGTGATGGAAGCAGTATGGGGGTGAGTGAAAAATCAAGAATGATTTTTTTATGCAGTGGCATATCGGAAGGTCAACGAAGAATGAAGGTGAGAAAAGGAGAATGAGCACTGGAGCCTCCTGTTACGGGATGGAGATGTTTCGCAGAACTGATGCAGACAGAAATATACGGTCGTGTGAATAGGCCTTAACGCAGAAGTGCCATTTAGGCTCAGCACAGTATAGCCATATAGGAGTGAGTTACTGTACTTCCTAATATAGGGGTCATACATCTGATGATGTATTCTTCAATAACTGGAAATATTTTACTTTATCATGCCTCATTCGAACGTCAGTGTTTGGTCAGTGATTTCTATCAATGATTTTGAGCCACAAACAGGTGTGGCTCTAAACACAGAACAGGTGCAGATCTTTTCCTCACACCTAATGTGGAGGATCCACTCCTGGTTTTGGCTCCCAATCACTGATGACCAAAAAACTGACGTGTGAATGAGGCTTAAAGGCTATGTACACCTTTGGGGCCAATTTTTTATTTATTATTGAACTGTAATCATTTGAGCTAAAATATTTTTTTAAATTAGTCTTCCTAGTTCTCTGTACAGAGCTGTCATGTTCTAGAAGCACCCTTTGGATTTTCTGTCTTTTCCATCAGACCAGGAGCTGACGGCTCCTTATCCCTGCTCTCTGACATTATAAACACTCATTATAGCTCAGTTCTTATCTTACTGATAAGGATGTGGCTTAAATAAGTGTTTATGACTAGAGATGGCCTTGCGGTTTGCCCGGCGGGCGTTTCGTGGCGAACTTTGCGTGTTTGCGATTTGCCAAACATGCGAACATATGGAGAAATTCGCGCCCACCATATTCTTTTACATTGTTAAGAACTTTGACCCATGACACATCCATCAGGTGGTACAGGACAGCCAACTGAGACGTTTCAGCACATGGACATACCCCCTACCTTATAAATAAACCTGATCTGGCCACCATTTTACATTCAGTGTTTTGCCAGTGTACGGAGAGCTTGCTGTGTGGAGCAGGGACAGGCTGTTAGGGACACCAAACTCTAGCTAATAGGTCCACAAGGACTGGTATAGGTTTGGTATAGGTTTGCTATCTATATGTGTGATACACAGAGGGGTGCGATATACAGGTCCTTCTAAAAAAATTAGCATATTGTGATAAAGTTCATTATTTTCTGTAATGTACTGATAAACATTAGACTTTCATATATTTTAGATTCATTACACACCAACTGAAGTAGTTCAAGCCTTTTATTGTTTTAATATTGATGATTTTGACATATAGCTCATGAAAACCCAAAATTCCTATCTCGAAAAATTAGCATATCATGAAAAGGTTCTCTAAACGAGCTATTAACCTAATCATCTGAATTAACTAATTAACTCTAAACACCTGCAAAAGATTCCTGAGGCTTTTAAAAACTCCCAGCCTGGTTCATTACTGAAAACCGCAATCATGGGTAAGACTGTCGACCTGACTACTGTCCAGAAGGCCATCATTGACACCCTCAAGCAAGAGGGTAAGACACAGAAAGAAATTTCTGAACGAATAGGCTGTTCCCAGAGTGCTGTATCAAGGCACCTCAGTGGGAAGTCTGTGGGAAGGAAAAAGTGTGGCAGAAAACGCTGCACAACGAGAAGAGGTGACCGGACTCTGAGGAAAATTGTGGAGAAGGACCGATTCCAGACCTTGGGGGACCTGCGGAAGCAGTGGACTGAGTCTGGAGTAGAAACATCAAGAGCCACCGTGTACAGGCGTGTGCAGGAAATGGGCTACAGGTGCCGCATTCCCCAGGTCAAGCCACTTTTGAACCAGAAACAGCGGCAGAAGCGCCTGACCTGGTCTACAAAGAAGCAGCACTGGACTGTTGCTCAGTGGTCCAAAGTACTTTTTTCGGATGAAAGCAAATTTTGCATGTCATTCGGAAATCAAGGTGCCAGAGTCTGGAGGAAGACTGGGGAGAGGGAAATGCCAAAATGCCTGAAGTCCAGTGTCAAGTACCCACAGTCAGTGATGTCAGCTGCTGGTGTTGGTCCACTGTGTTTTATCAAGGGCAGGGTCAATGCAGCTAGCTATCAGGAGATTTTGGAGCACTTCATGCTTCCATCTGCTGAAAAGCTTTATGGAGATGAGGATTTCATTTTTCAGCACGACCTGGCACCTGCTCACAGTGCCAAAACCACTGGTAAATGGTTTACTGACCATGGTATTACTGTGCTCAATTGGCCTGCCAACTCTCCTGACCTGAACCCCATAGAGAATCTGTGGGATATTGGGAAGAGAAAGTTGAGAGACGCAAGACCCAACACTCTGGATGAGCTTAAGGCCGCTATCGAAGCATCCTGGGCCTCCATAACACCTCAGCAGTGCCACAGGCTGATTGCCTCCATGCCTCGCCGCATTGAAGCAGTCATTTCTGCAAAAGGATTCCCGACCAAGTATTGTGGAGTAGAGTGCATAACTGAACATAATTATTTGAAGGTTGACTTTTTTTTGTATTAAAAACACTTTTCTTTTATTGGTCGGATGAAATATGCTAATTTTTTGAGATTGGAAATTTGGGTTTTCATGAGCTGTATGCCAAAATCATCAATATTAAAACAATAAAAGGCTTGAACTACTTCAGTTGGTGTGTAATGAATCTAAAATATATGAAAGTCTAATGTTTATCAGTACATTACAGAAAATAATGAACTTTATCACAATATGCTAATTTTTTGAGAAGGACCTGTACTTATAATATACGTTTATAATGAGTCAAAAACACATAGATCTATATAGTGATCACCTGGAAGTCAGGGGCCTAGGGGCTTACTAGGGCCATTTTTATATAGGGTAAGGTTCTGGACAGGGTCGCTCTTATCAGGGCGGATGGTCTGTGGTTAGGCTATCAGGGCCAGAATAGCACCCCCCCTGTAGGGCAATATCAGGGACAGTTCTTTGCCCACCCTGTCCTTCAATACCACATCATCATCTAGCCCAGGGATGGATGTTTTTTGCTTTCCCTCCTGGATTCATCGATGTGCACTGGAACCCCCCGGATGGTGGTAGGACATATGGTTTCTGATTTGGTGCCGCCGAGCACTTGTTATTGCCTACCACATCTATGCTTTTTGCTTAACTTTAATAATTTTATTTATTATAGTGCAGACCCATAAATTTTCAATGGGGCTGGAATGTGCTGTCCGCATCCGCATTTGCGGATCCACATCCGCATTTGCAGATCCGCACCTGTGCTTCCGTTTCCGCAAAAAAATAGAACATGTCCTATTCTTGTCCGCAATTGCAGACAAGATTATGCATTTTCTATTATAGTGACGGCGATGTGCAGTCCACAAATTGCGGAATGCACATTGCCAGTGTCCGTGTTTTGTGGATCCGCAAAACAATTACGGACGCGTGAATGGGTCCTCATAGTAAAATGATTAAAGGTTACGTTTTATCTTTATGTATATTCTAATGGATTGCCTTCCTTGTACAATGTTATAATATACTTTCCATGTTAGAAAGTATATTATAGTGCCTTTGTATTGTGCGGCAGTTGTGTGCGATTCTGCTGCGATACTGCAGGTATATAGAGGGACAAGCGTTATTGGGACAAATAATTTCTACTGGTGTGATATACCAGTCGTCCCCCCAAAAAACTGATTGAAGCAGGGGTGTTATATACCAATATACTTTCTTTATAGTGCATTTGGGTACTGTATAGTGCATTTGCGCATGCGCGTACGCGAAAATTATATTGCCGATATTTTGTATTGAAATTTTTTTTTTATGGAGATCGTGAATTTGAATAATACATCTGGTATGTCACTGTCTATGTTGTGGGACTATTTGTGCACTTCTAGTATTTTTTATGGCTGCAAATATGAGCTGAAGTTTTTTTTTTAGGTTTGCCTGCCATTAAAATGAATGGTACCCGCCGTGAACTTGTGGTTCGCGAACCGTCCCAGCAGATGTTCGTCCATCATTATTTATGACCTCTTAGTAGATAAAGTTTATTAGATGAACAGTTAACCCTTTTTGACAGAACAACTCAATATTGTTAATAAAGGCCAATTGAAAAAATGATTTTTAGCCAAAAATGTGTAACATGCAATCATAAAAAAAAAAATTGCCTCAGAAGGTCAAAAAGCGAAAGCATAAAAGACCAAAAATCAGTAATGCGTTCCTGTTCCACAGTGGTATTACATAATGTACGACTCAGTCTGTGTTCATCCAGTATCCGTTTTATGATTACAGAAAGAAGTTAATGGGATCTTCCCAGATCCTTGGTTCGGTTTCTGCTTTTTACATTTCAGTTGAGTGAACCTATGAGTGGAGAAGTAAAATGACTTGAGGCACTTGAGAAACAGTTGACCCACAGCTTTATCCTGAGGATACCTCTTTAGGCCTTATTCAGAAGTCATTGATGATGGACGTGAGGTGTCTATGATATCCACGGATAGCACAAATACCCATTGACTTTAATGTGTGTATTCACACATCCGTCATTTACCACAGTCCAGGGATCCAGGGTTATACAACGGAAGCATGTCCTATTTTTGCTTGTGTTTATAAATCCAACACAGACACAACACGGTTGGCATCCATGTTGCATGGATCATTACTAGATGCTAAATTTTCAGCTGATGAGTGTCTGTGGAATACGGATAACACACGGAGGGCAAAAAACAGATGTACGGACCAACACAGATCCTTCAAGAACAGCTTCACTGGTGAACCACAGACCATCTTGTTACTATGTTATCATGGACATGGACGTGTAAATGAGCCTTATCTATTGCTCACTGATGTATACACTTGACTGATTTTCTTTATTGACCCCATAACCATACAGGCAATGACAACTGGTAACAATATGACTGAAAGAGCAATTGAGGACACGGAATTTACATTTTTCTGATGCTGCTTAATACATCAAAGCACATGAAATACATTTGGAACTGTGGAAGACGATTTTCCATACTACATATCTTTTTTGCAATATATAAAGAAGAATCATATAAATGAATCAGATCTGGGGACAACTCACACATGTATGGCCACTTTAACCCGCACCTTGATGTAATAGATCAGCAGTGAGAGGACACCTGAAGCAAGCAGCTGCATTCCCGCCTCTGGGACCCGCTCCTATCTCAAGAATGGGATTCCGCTGCATGCCGCTGTGAATGGAAAACAGACCGCACAACCACAGCTCTCTGGAGTCCTCTCTATGTGGACTGTTTGTGGGGGAATAAGAGTATCAAAATTCAAATTACTGATCTGGACAGCAGCAGGTGTTCTGTACTGTATTACTGTACTTAAAGGGGTTCTCCCATGACTAATATAAAAAAATGAAAACCAGACATCACATAGTACATGACAACCTTGTTCTAACAAAGCTAGAACCAGCCCTGTACCTCACATGGATCCAGAGATATCCTCAATCATTGCTCTTCTAGATTTATATCAAGCTGACAGCTCAAGGGGAGTGTCATTCCTGCTGCAGCTAAGGGGGCGTGTCCATTCTGCTGCATCTTTCTCCCTAACACAGCTCAGGAGGCAGTTGAAGGATGAAACTGAGCGTATTGAAAGCTGTCCGTATTTTGGCTCTGGATTACTGATGATATACCATTATCATCAGTATTGCTTCAGTATTTCATTAGGATTTATACTCTTATCTCCCGGTAATTTTTATTCACTTCCATAGACTGCAATGTGCGTATTTGGAAACTAATACTCACAAAACTTGGAGATGGGCATCTTTCACACGTGCGTATTGAAATTTGTCTGTATTCTGGCTCTGTATTAGGTACGGATTCCAGATGATATACAGTCAGGTCCATAAATATTGGGACATCGACACGATTCTAACATTTTTGGCTCTATACACCACCACAATGGATTTGATGAAATGAAACGAACAAGATGTGCTTTAACTGCAGACTGTCAGCTTTAATTTGAGGGTATTTACATCCAAATCAGGTGAACGGTGTAGGAATTACAACAGTTTGCATATGTGCCTCCCACTTGTTAAGGAACCAAAAATTATGGGACAATTGGCTTCTCAGCTGTTCCATGGCCAGGTGTGTGTTATTCCCGTATTATCCCAATTATAATGAGCAGATAAAAGGTCCAGAGTTCATTTCAAGTGTTCTATTTGCATTAGGAATCTGTTGCTGTGAACTCTCAGGATGAGATCCAAAGAGCTGTCACTATTAGTGAAGCAAGCCATCATTAGGCTGAAAAAAAAAAAAAAAAACCATCAGAGATAGCAAAAACATTAGGCATGGCCAAAACAACTGTTTGGAACCTTCTTAAAAAGAAGGAACGCAGAAGTGAGCTCAGCAACACCAAAAGACCCGGTAGACCACGGAAAACAACTGTGGTGGATGACCGAATAATTATTTCCCTGGTGAAGAAAACACCCTTCACAACAGTTGGCCAGATCAATAACACTCTCCAGGAGGTAGGTGTATGTGTGTCAAAGTCAACAATCAAGAGAAGACTTCCCCAGAGTGAATACAGAGGGTTCACCACAAGATGTAAACCATTGGTGAGCCTCAAAAACAGGAAGGCCAGATTAGAGTTTGCCAAACGACATCTAAAAAAGCCTTCACAGTTCTGGAACAACATCCTATGGACAGATGAGACCAAGATCAACTTGTACCAGAGTGATGGGAAGAGAAGAGTATGGAGAAGGAAAGGAACTGCTCATGATCCTAAGCATACCACCTCATCAGTGAAGCATGGTGGTGGTAGTGTCATGGCGTGGGCATGTATGGCTGCCAATGGAACTGGTTCTCCTGTATTTATTGATGATGTGACTGCTGACAAAAGCAGCAGGATGAATTCTGAAGTGTTTCGGGCAATATTATCTGCTCATATTCAGCCAAATGCTTCAGAACTCATTGGACGGCGCTTTACAGTGCCGATGGACAATGACCAAAAGCATACTGCAAAAGCAACCAAAGAGTTTTTTAGGGGAAAAAAGTGGAATGTTATGCAATGGCCAAGTCAATTACCTGACCTGAATCCGATTGAGCATGCATTTCATTTGCTGAAGACAAAACTGAAGGGAAAATGCCCCAAGAACAAGCAGGAACTGAAGACAGTTGCAGTAGAGGCCTGGCAGAGCATCACCAGGGATGAAACCCAGCGTCTGGTTGATGTCTATGCATTCCAGACTTCAGGCTGTAATTGACTGCAAAGGATTTGCAACCAAGTATTAAAAAGTGAAAGTTTGATTTATGATTATTATTCAGTCCCATTACTTGTTCCCTAACAAGTGGGAGGCACATATGCGAACTGTTGTAATTCCTACACTGTTCACCTGATTTGGATGTAAATACCTGGGATGTTAATATTGATGACCAGATAGTATACGTCATCAATATCAGTTTGGCGGGGGTCCTACACCAGGAACCCCTGCCGATCATCTGTTTGAAGAGAAGGACACGCTCCATGTCAGCACAGCCTTCCCTTCATTGTTTACCTGCTTGCCGTCGATATCGCAGCGGTGAGTTGGAGTAATTAAAAGCCGTCCCATTCACTTCTATGTGGCGGCTTCTTCCCATACAAGTGTATAATACAGAGCTGCCTCATGGAAGTGAATGGGACGGCTTCTTGCAATTACACTGGGTCACCAGTGCGATGTCGATGGCGAGAAGGTGAACAATGAAGGGAAGGCTGTGCTCGCACGGAGCGCGGCCTTCTCTCCAACCAGCTGATTGGCAGGGTGCCGGACCCCCGCTGATTTGATATTAATGCATACCTCCCAACCGTCCCGAATCCGGTGGGAAAGTTCCGTATTTCAGTGGCTGTCTTGCGGTCCCGATACGGGGGAGGTATGTCCCACTTTCTGGCAGCTGTCCCTGCATCTATAGGAAGCAGAGACAGCTGCCTGTAATGATGAAGCAGACAGCAGTCGGATCTCTGCTCCATCATTCCTCCCCCTGTCTGCACTCCACACTGCAGGTCTGGGCAGGGGGCGGGGCCAGCCAGGAGCTCCGTGAGTCTGTGTGTGGACTGTTGCTGCAGGGGAATGAGATGAGTATGTGGAGTTAATTATTTTTTTTGTACTGCTTATGAAGGGGGCACAGCTGGGCATATTACTATCAGGGGCACAGCTGGGCATATTACTATCAGGGGCACAGCTGGGCATATTACTATCAGGAGCACAGCAGGGAATATTACTGTCAGGGAGCACAGCTGGGCATATTACTGTCAGGGGGCACAGCTGGGCATATTACTGTCAGGGGGCACAGCTGGGCATATTACTATGAGGGGCACAGCTGGGCATATTACTATCAGGGGCACAGCTGGGCATATTACTTCTCAGGAGCATAGCTGGGCATATTACTGTCAGAGGGCACAGCTGGGCATATTACTGTCCAGGGGCACAGCTGGGCATATTACTGTCCAGGGGCACAGCTGGGCATATTACTGTCAGAGGGCACAGCTGGGCATATTACTGTCAGGGGCACAGCTGGGCATATTACTGTCAGAGGGCACAGCTGGGCATATTACTATCATGAGCAGAGCTGTGCATATTACTGTCAAGGGGCACATATCTGGGCATAACTACTGTGAGGAGGTACAACTTGGGTATATTACTGTGAGAGGGCACATGACTGGGCATAACTACTGTGAGGGGGCACATATCTGGGTATTGCTACTGTAAGAGGCACATATCTGTTCATAACTACTGTGAGGGGGCACATATCTGGGTATTGCTACTGTAAGAGGCACATATCTGCTCATAACTACTGTGAAGGGGGCACAATGCTGGAATAACTACTGTGTGGTGGCATATAGGGGGAATAATTACTATGTGGGGGCTTTTAGGGGACTGGGTGGGATTAGGTGTTTAGTTATATTTTGAGCAGAGTTAGAAGTGTCGCCTGGTGCGGAAAAAATTTGCCCCCTTCCTTAATTTCAAAAGTTGGGAGGTATGTTAATGACCTATTCTGAGGTTAGGTCATGAATATTAAAATCCCAGAAAACCCTTTAACCCCTTAGTGACCACCCATACATGTTTTTATGACGGTCACTAAGGGGCGATCGTGGGGTGCCGATGTGTGTGAGGTCTGGGGCTAAATCAGACCCCAGGCAGCCTTCAGTAATTTCCAGCACTGCATTGCATTTTAAAAGCAATCAAAAAGCTGTCTGTTATAGTCCCCTTGTGGGACTATTAAGTGGTAAAAAAAAGTAAAACAAAAACTAATTTATTCAATAACAAAAATCCGATAATTTTTTTTTAGTTTTTTCCATTGAAAATACGCTTTTTAATGAAAAAAAATTGCAAAAAAACCCTCTTCCCCATATGTTTGGTATTGCTGCGTCCGTAACGACCCAGACTACATAAATATCATGCAAATTATCCCCTACGGTGAATGCCGTAAAAAAAAAAAGACAGATTTGCTAATTTATTCTTAGTTGACACCTAAAAAAACGGAATAACAACGATCAAAAAGCGCTGTTTACTCCAAAATGATACCAATGAAAAATACAAGTTGTCCCGCAAAAATCAAGCCCTCACACAACTTCATAGAAAGAAAAATAAAAAAGTTATGGGTCTTGGGAAGCGGCAATGCAAAAACATTTTTTTCTTTTAAAAAAAGGGGGTTTTAGTGCAAAAAAGTAATAAAATGTAAAAAGAACTACATGTATTTGGTATCACTGTAATCGTACCGATCCAGAGATTAAAGATATTATGTTATTTATACCGAAAAACTAACGCAGTAAAATTTATAACATAAAAAACGCAGTGGCAGTATTGCTGTTTTTCCCCATCTCCCTCCCAGAAAGAGTTAATAGAAAGTTATGTGTACCCCAAAATGGCGCCATTAAAAACTACAACTTGTCCCGCAAAAAAAAAAAAAGCCCTCATAAAGCTATATAGATGGAAAAATAAAAAAAGTTATAGCTCTTGGAACACGACAATGAAAAAATGGAAGAAAAACGCTTGGTCAGTAAGGCCCAAAACAGGCTGGTCACTAAGGGGTTAACATTAGCAGCGGATTCTGGTACGTAAAATCCGGGCCATGTATGGACTGCAAATCTGATGTGTATATAGGGAATGCCAGAGATAACATTCATGATGGTGGCCCACTAGCAATGTAAATGAGGCACTCTTTGGCTAGAATGCCACTGGCAGGCTGGCCAGACATGGTAGGCAGTACTGCACTACAGGGCTTGTCCAGTTTCTGAAATGAACAATTCTTAAAAAAAAAAAAAGAAAAGAAAATGAATGCAACGAACTCCCACCAGTCCAGGAGCCGCCAGCGCCCCGCCCTCCCTCCGTGCAGGAGCCGCCAGCGCCCCGCCCTTCCTCCCTCCGTCACTCAACCTCCGCTTCCTGGTGTTTCGCAATCACTTTGTTTTGACCTCTGCGGCCACTGTCGTCCTCAGCTTGTCATCTGTTATGGCAACCTCCAGCGGCGGCATGGCGTCCTCCGAGGCTCTGCGTGATGCCGAATATAGGAAGGGGAGCACGGTTACTTCGGGTGCTGACATCGACCGGAGGCTGGTGAGTAGCGGCCACGTGTGATAGCATTGCAGCGCTCTTACGTCAGATGTGCCTGGCTGCTGGGTGACGGGTGATAAAGTCTGCAGCACTACTATATGTACATGGCATCCCCTTCTACCTGCGGAGCTGATGGGAGTATGTCATAATATAGTGTGGCCGGATGAAGCTAGATTATTATTATTATTTTATTTAATAAAAAAAACTTTCATGGGTCAATAGACCTTTTGTTGGAAAAATGAGCAGGTAGAAGAGCGCTGTGAGTGTCATTTGTGCTGCTTTCTTTTTAAACACCGGTTTAGTGACACTTTAC
The DNA here is from genome assembly GCF_014858855.1 of Bufo gargarizans. Lineage (NCBI taxonomy): Eukaryota > Metazoa > Chordata > Amphibia > Anura > Bufonidae > Bufo > Bufo gargarizans. The sequence continues at coordinate 126,907,440 of NC_058082.1, read as the reverse complement.
AGTTTCCCATTGATCTCGCCCAAAGTTTTTTAAAATATTTATTTTTTTATTTTATAACAAACTGTATTTTTAAACGGGTTTTCCAGATGATCCAAAATGTTTGCACCAGGATGAGAGTGGGTTAAATACATCTCAACAGGAAATGCCTCACAATCCTCAGTAGCTTTTTTGATGTTCTTAAAGGGAACCTGTCACCAGGATTTTGCGCATAGAGCTGGGGACATGGGCTGCTAGATGGCCGCTAGCACATCTGCAGTACCCAGGTCCCATAGCTCTCTGCGCTTTTATTGTGTTAAAACAGTTTTGATTGATATGCAAATGACCGGATATGTGTCCTGTATCCGGAGATGAGTCAAGCGGAAAGGAGCCCAGCACCGCCCCACATCCTCCGAATCTCCTCCTTGCCGGCTGACGTCACAGAGCTGGAGCGCCGAAATCTCGCGATGCGCGAGCTAGCGCATGCGTAGTTCGTTCCCTGTGCTGATGCCAGTACAGGGAATGAACATGATGCCGACACTGCGCATGCGCTAGCTCGCGCATCGCGAGATTTCGGCGCTCCAGCTCTGTGACGTCAGCTTGCAAGGAGGAGATTCGGAGGACGCGGGGCGGTGCTGGGCTCCTTTCCGCTTGACTCATCTCCGGATACAGGACTCATATCAGGTCATTTGCATATCAATCAAAACAGTTTTTAACACAATAAAAGCGCATAGAGCTATGGGACCTGGGTACTGCAGATGTGCTAGCGGCCATCTAGCAGCCCATGTCCCCAGCTCTATGCGCAAAATCCTGGTGACAGGTTTCCTTTAAAGGGCTTCTGTCAGCCCACTAAACCGTTTTTTTTTTTTTTTTTTTTTTTTTTTTTTTTTTTGGTGGGTTAATAATAATCCCTACACTGCGAGCTCCCTATACATAAGCTAAATATTCATTTTGGTTCAGTAGAATTTGTTAAAAATCTATTTTTATAATATGTAAATTACCATGCTACCAGCAAGTAGGGCGGCTACTTGCTGGTAGCAGCCGCATCCTCCGATCCTAATGACGCCCCCTCCGCAGTGTGATTGACAGGGCCAGGGAACGGAATCGTTCTCTGCTGGCCCTGTTTGAATTCCAAGTCTCGCGCCTGCGCCGTACCTGTCTTCAATCGGTTACTCGGCGCTTCATCCTTGATGCGCCGATGACGTCATCGCATACACCTGGAAGAGAAGATGCCGGCATGCTGATTGAAGACAGGTACGGCGCAGGCGCGAGATTTGGAATTCAAACGGGGCCAGCAGAGAACGATTCCGTTCCCTGGCCCTGTCAATCACACTGCGGAGGGGGCGTCATTAGGATCGGAGGATGCGGCTGCTACCAGCAAGTAGCCGCCCTACTTGCTGGTAGCATGGTAATTTACATATTATAAAAATAGATTTTTAACAAATTCTACTGAACCAAAATGAATATTTAGCTTATGTATAGGGAGCTCGCAGTGTAGGGATTATTATTAACCAAAAAAAAAATATAACTGTTTAGTGGGCTGACAGAAGCCCTTTAAAGAGGACCTTTCACCAGGATACATGTATTGAAATAGTTACATTACCTTACAGTGCGGCCCCCAGTGATGATATAGCACATGATCCACCCTGTCCGATAAACACCCTAAAAAAATAGAAAATGGTGTAAAAAAAGACATTTTTGTCACCTTACATCACAAAAAGTGCAACCCCAATCAATCAAAAAGGCATATGTCCCACAAAATGGTATCAATAAAACCGGCACCTTATCCCGCAAAAAAAATGAGCCCCTACCTAAGATAATCACCCATGAAATAAAAAAAACTAACTCTCAGAACATGGAGACACTAAAAGATATTTTTTTTGTTTCAAAACTGCTGTTATTGTGCTAAAGTGAAATACATAAAAAAAAAAAAAAATACATATTAGGTATCGCCACGTCCGTAAGAGCCAGCTCTATAAAAAAAAAGTCACATTACCTAACCCCTCAGGTAAACGCTGTAAAAATTAATTAATAAAAACTGCGCCAAAACAACCAAATTTTTGGTCCCCTTGCCCCATAAAGTGTAATAATGAATGATCAAAAAATATGTAGCCAAAAATGGTACCAATAAAAACGTTTAACTCTTCCTGCAAAAAACGAGCCCCTGCACAAGACGATAGACAGAAAAATAAAACAAATAGGCCGTTCAGAAAATGGAGATATAAAAACCTAATTCTTGTTTTCAAAAATGCTTTATTACCGTATGTAAAACTAAAACAAACATCATAGAAAGTAGACATATTTGATATCATTGCGTCCGTAACAACCTGCTCTATAAAAATAGCGCATGATCTAACCTGTCAGATGAATGCTGTTAAAAATTTTAAATAAAAACAGTGCCAAAGCAACCTTTTTTTTTTTTTTTTTTTTTTTTTACCTTGCCTCACAAAAAATGTAATATAGAGCAATTTACAAATCATATATACACCAAAATAGTACCAATAAAACTGCCACCTTATCCCGTAGTTTCCAAAATTTGGTCACTTTTTTGAGTTTCTACTGTAGGGGTGCAGCCGGGGGGCTTCACGTGGGACAACACATCTAATAACCAGTTCAGCAAAATCTGCCTTCCAAAAACCATATGGCGTTCCTTTCCTACTGCGCCCTGCTGTGTGCCCGTACAGCAGTTTACGATCACATGTGGGGTGTTTCTGTAAACTGCAGAATCAGAGTAATAAATATTCGGTTTTATTTGGCGGTTAACCCTTTCTTTGCTACTGGAAAAAATGTATTCAAATGTAAAATCTGCCATTTAATTTTCCATTAATTCTTGTGGAACACCTAAAGGGTTAAAGTTTGTGAAATCAGTTTTGTATACATTGACGGGTGTAGTTTCTAAAATGGGGTCATTTTTGGGTGGTTTCCACTATATGTAAGTCCCACAAAGTGACTTCAGACCTGAAATGGTCCTTAAAAAGTGGGTTTTGGAAAGTTTCCGAAAAATTTCAAGATTTGCTTCCAAACTTCTAAGGCCTCTTTCACACGGGCGAATTTTCCACGCGGGTGCAATGCGTAAGGTGAACGCATTGCACCCACACTGAATCCGAACCCATTAATTTCTATGGGGCTGTGCACATCAGTGGTGATTTTCACGCATCACTTGTGCCTTGCGTGAAAATCACAGCATGCTCTACTTTGTGCGTTTTTGACAAGTGAATGGGGCTGCGTGAAAATCGCAAGCATCCTCAAGCAAGTGCGGATGCGGTGCGATTTTCACGCACGGTTGCTAGGAGACGATCGGGTTAGGGACCCGATCATTATTATTTTCCCTTATAACATGGTTATAAGGGAAAATATTAGCATTCTTAATACAGAATGCATAGTACAATAGGGCTGGAAGGGTTAAAAAAAAAAAAATTAACTCACCTTAATCCACTTGTTCGTGCAGCCCGGCTTCTCTTCTCTTCTTTGCTGTGCAGTAGGAAAAGGACCTGTGGTGACGTCACTGCGCTCATCACATGGTCCGTCACATGATCCATCACCATGGTAAAAGATGATGTGATGGACCATGTGATGAGCGCAGTGACGTCATAAAAGGTCCTATTCCTCAAAGAAGTAGACAGAAGAGAAGACGGGCTGCGCGAACAAGTGGATTAAGGCGAGTTAAATTATTATTATTATTTTTTTTAACCCCTCCAGCGCTATTGTACTAAGCATTCTGTATTAAGAATGCTATTATTTTCCCTTTATAACCATGTTATAAGAGAAAATTAATACAATCTACACACCTAACCCAAACCCGAACTTCTGTGAAGAAGTCCGGGTTTGGGTACCAAACATGCCGATTTTACTCACGCGCGTGTAAAACGCATTACAAAGTTTTGCACTCGCGCGGAAAGGAAGGGGTTAATGTTTGAATGCATAATCGCGTGCAGATTGAGGTGTGGATTATAGATGAAAAGAAGCTGAAAGGCCTCGAAGCATGGGACCCAACACATACACGTATAAAAGTGCACATCCGGAACAGTGTAAAATAATGATGTAGACTTTTAGAACTAAAGAAACATTAAAAGCAGTAATGGCTCCAAAATACCACAAAAGTCCGGCTTTTACTTTTGATAACCTATACTCAGGAACGGCATGGCTCCGACACCGGGCACCCCGCCAATCAGCAATATGAGGAGATGGCGCGTGCAGTGTACATGTGCTAGCTCCCGTATCTGCAGTGGTGAGCAGGAAGAGACATGGGAGTCGGCACGTGCGCACCTTCTCCTCATACAGCTGATCGCCGGTAGTCCCGGGTGTCGGACCTCCCGGGCATCTTCTATTATGGTTGTGGCCATGTGCGGTCTATAATTTGCAGAACGCACACGACCGGTATCTGTGTTTTGCAGATCCGCAAAACACTACAGTAGTCTGAATGCGCCCTGACCTGATATACCTATATGAACTTAAATATTACATTTGTATCTAGTATCGCCCCGTTCCTGTAGTCATGTGATAAGTAGTTTCCTATGAAGCTACTTATGAGTAGGGCTACACTCCGAAACGCGTAAAATGTGCCTGCTGTGTACTTTGTTGGACTCTTTCAATAGTTTGCATTATTAAAAGGTGTTTTTGTCCATTGGCAGCAGCTCTGGACTCACAATATCACATTACAATAATTTTATTTTTAGGCCTGTGCTACCTGAAAACTTCTCATGCTGACTTTATAGGGGTCTCCTGGCACTTTAGGTAATCAGTTATTTGTACTATCCTGTAGAAAGAGTGTTTAGTTAGTACTTGCCCATCCCTCGCTTTGCTGATACCACCATTTCTCTCCAGTTCAGCTGCATACTAGTAAGTGGAGCTGGACAGGAAGGGAAGAGCCCTCTGCCTATGTGAGCGTAGCAGTGATGGTGGCATCGGCTGCCTAAAGGGCATCTGTCAGCAGATTTGTACCTATGAAACTGGCTGACCTGTTACATGTGCACTTGGCTGCTGTCATGTTCATATGTGCCCGCATTGCTGAGAAAAAATGTTTGAATATATGCAAATGGACCTCTAGGAGCAACGGGGGCATTGCCTTTACACCTAGAGGCTCTGCCTTTACACCTAGAGGCTCTGCTCTTTCTGCAACTGCTGCACCCTCTGCACTTTGACAGGTTGTCACGGTCCCTCAGGTGACTGTCAGGAGATCAGAGAGACTGGCTGAGCGGTGAGGAATCTAACAGCCTCCTTGATTTCTGTTGATTCAGTGTTGATGGGGTTATTGACCATTTCCCTTTTCTCAGCTGTTGCTCAGTGGTCATCACTTCTACCCTTTATAGTCTGACCTCACCCTTCTGACTTCATTTGGGTTTGGCTGAGCTGGTGTGAGGTCGTCTCTGGTGTTCGTTCTTCCATCTCTACAGAAGTTAAGTGTCGCGTTTTGTATTTGTTTTATTCCCTGTTGTTGTATCTGGGCCTGATACAGAGACTTCCATTCGTCCATCTGGGGAGGAATGGGTTGTCTCTGGTCCTAAACTTATTCCAGGGCCTTGTAGGGAAATCAGGGCCTAGGTATCCTGCATATGAATATTCCTACCTACAAGGTCTATTCATATTGATAGGTAGTCAGGGCCTGGATTAGGGTTGTCTAGGAGGTGAGCTGTTTCTTCCCTAGTTTCCATGCCCAGTTACTGTACCCCTTCCCTCCTGTGTTCAGTGTGGAGTTTCCCCCCCACACTGATTGTGACATTATCTACTGCCTTAAAAACCTCCATTTCGTTCCGGTCAGTGCAGCTATGGATCCTATGTCTGCACTGGTCGAACATCTGCAGGGACTGTCTTTGGAGGTAGCTGACCTCCGCGCGACAGTCTCACGGATTCAGAGACCACAGACGGCTGGTTCCAATGGTGGGTACCAGGCCTGCCTTGAACCTGAGGTTGCCCTCCCGGACAGATTTTCTGGGGGTAGTGACAATTTCATTCAGTTCAGGGAATCGTGTAAATTGTACTTTAAGCTGCATCCATACTCTTCTGGGGATGAGTGTCAACGTGTGTGTATGATCTTTTCTTTGCTTAACCACTTCAACCCCGCTAGCTGAAACCCCCTTAATGACCAGGCCACTTTTTACACTTCTGCACTACACTACTTTCACTGTTTATTGCTCGGTCATGCAACTTACCAGCCAAATGAATTTTACCTCCTTTTCTTCTCACTAATAGAGCTTTTATTTGGTGGTGGTTCATTGCTGCTGACATTTTTACTTTTTATTAATCGAAATTTAACGGGTTTTTTTGCAAAAAAATGACATTTTTCACTTTCAGCTGTAAAATTTTGCAAAAAAAACGACATCCATATATACATTTTTTGCTAAATTTATTATTCTACATGTTTTTGATAAAAAAAAATATGTTTGGGCAAAAAAAAAAATGGTTTGGGTAAAAGTTATAGTGTTTACAAACTATGAAAAAAACTATGTGAATTTCCGCTTTTTGAAGCAGCTCTGACTTTCTGACCACCTGTCATGTTTCCTGAGGTTCTACAATGCCCAGACAGTAGAAACCCCCCACAAATGACCCCATTTCGGAAAGTAGACACCCTAAGGTATTCGCTGATGGGCATAGTGAGTTCATAGAACTTTTTAATTTTTGTCACAAGTTAGCGGAAAATTATGATTTTTTTTCTTTTTTTTCTTACAAAGTCTCATATTCCACTAACTTGTGACAAAAAATAAAAAACTTCCATGAACTCACTATGCCCATCACAAAATACCTTGGGGTGTCTTCTTTCCAAAATGGGGTCACTTGTGGCGTAGTTATACTGCCCTGGCAATTTAGGGGCCCTAATGCGTGCGAAGTAGTTTGCAATCAAAATCTGTAAAAAAAAATGACCGGTGAAATCCGAAAGATGCACTTTGGAATGTGGGTCCCTTTGCCCACCTAGGCTGCAAAAAAGTGTCACACATCTGGTATCGCCGTACTCAGGAGAAGTTGGGGAATGTGTTTTGGGGTGTCATTTTACATATACCCATGCTGGGTGAGAGAAATATCTTGGCAAAAGACAACTTTTCCCATTTTTTTTTATACAAAGTTGGCATTTGACCAAGATATTTATCTCACCCAGCATGGGTATATGTAAAATGACACCCCAAAACACATTCCCCAACTTCTCCTGAGTACGGCGATACCACATGTGTGACACTTTTTTGCAGCCTAGATGCGCAAAGGTGCCCAAATTCCTATTAGGAGGGCATTTTTAGACATTTGGATCCCAGACTTCTTCTCACGCTTTAGGGCCCCTAAAAAGCCAGGGCAGTATAAATACCCCACATGTGACCCCACTTTGGAAAGAAGACACCCCAAGGTATTCAATGAGGGGCCTGGCGAGTTCATAGAATTTTTTATTTTTTTGGCATAAGTTAGCGGAAATTGATTTTTTATTTATTTATTTATTTATTAATTTTTCTCACAAAGTCTCACTTTGCGCTAACTTGGGACAAAAATGTCAATCTTTCATGGACTCAATATGCCCCTCAGCGAATACCTTGGGGTGTCTTCTTTCCAAAATGGGGTCATTTGTGGGGTGTTTGTACTGCTCTGGCATTTGAGGGTCTCCGCAATCATTACATGTATGGCCAGCATCAGGAGTTTCTGCTATTCTCCTTATATTGAGCATACAGGTAATGAGATTTTTTTTTCCGTTCAGCCTCTGGGCTGAAAGAAAAAAAATGAACGGCACAGATTTCTTCATTCGCATCGATCAATGTGGATGAAAAAATCTCTGCCAAAAAAAAAAAAAATAGAGGGGAAAGGCGTCTGCCAGGACATAGGAGCTCCGCCCTACATCCATACCCACTTAGCTCGTATGCCCTGGCAAACCAGATTTCTCCATTCACATCAATCGATGTGGATGAATAAATCATTGCCGGGATTTTTTTTTTATATACAAAGTGTTTGCCAAAGCATAGGAACGCCGCCTCCTCCTCAGCTCGTATGCCTTGGCAAACGTATCTTTTACTGCAGAGGAGAAATCTCGTCTTGCTGCGCCGCATACACCGACTTGTGTGTAATCTGACCGCAGCGCAATGCTTCTGTCAGAATGCACATCAGTGCTGCAGCTAGTCGATCAGTTGGTCCACCTGAAAGGTAAAAAAAAAAAGAAAAAACCAGGCCGCAACGCAATACATTTTATTAACTTTATAATAACTTTAGAACAGAACATATAAACTTTATTAAACTTTTGAAACTGAACTTTTTTGCTTACTGGTGTTTTTTTTTTTTTTTTTTTTTTTTTTTTTTTTAAACCTTTTATAGAACAAACCTCTCCTTCCCCATGGGACAATGTGCAAAGCGCAAATCGCCCAAAGATGTGGCAAAGTACATTATGCACTTTATCCCAGGTGAAAGGAGAGGTTTGCAGCAGCTGTATGTGAATGGGCCCTAATAGCCCTGTGTACCTGTCCTGGTGAGATGTGATCCCTATGCTAGGTGTACCTGTGTGTGGTACTTCCGAAAACACTCTCCCAAGCATAGGGCAGGGTGGTCAGGACAGTCAGGACAGAAATAGCGGGTGTCACGCCTTATTCCACTCCTGCTACAGACACAATATTTTTTTCGGGGTGGCGGTCGGTTTGAGGTACCAGCAACGACACTGGGGAAATGTCGCTCGTGTAGACGGCTAACTACACTGGTGGATGGGGCCACGGAACCTCCTGGGTACCGGAGGTTCCCGATGATCTCTTCCTGAAATTTGAGGAAGGATCCAGTTCTCCCAGCCTTACTGTAGAGAACAAAACTATTATACAGAGCCAATTGAATTGAATATACAGACACCTTCTTATACCAGCGTCTGGTGCGGCGGGACACTAAATACGGAGCCAACATCTGGTCATTGAAGTCCACCCCTCCCATGTGAAGGTTATAGTCGTGGACTGAGAGGGGCTTTTCAATGACACGGGTTACTCGCTCAATTTGGATTGTCGTGTCTGCGTGAATGGAGGAGAGCATGTAAACGTCACGCTTGTCTCTCCATTTCACCGCGAGCAGTTCTTCGTTACACAATGCTGCCCTCTAGCAAGACGGGTGGTAACGAGCCATTGGGGGAAGCCCGCGCGACTAGTTTGCGCGGTGCCACAGGCGTCAATCTGTTCTAGAAACAAATGCCTAAAGAGGGCCACACTTGTGTAGAAATTGTCCACATAAAGATGGTACCCCTTGCCGAATAAGGGTGACACCAAGTCCCAGGCTGTCTTCCCACTGCTCCCCAGGTAGTCAGGGCAACCGACCGGCTCCAGGGTCTGATCTTTTCCCTCATAGATCCGAAATTTGTGGGTATAGCCTGTGGCCCTTTCACAGAGCTTATACAATTTGACCCCATACCGGGCGCGCTTGCTTGGGATGTATTGTTTGAAGCCAAGGCGCCCGGTAAAATGTATTAGGGACTTCTCTACGCAGATGTTTTGCTCAGGGGTATACGAATCTGCAAATTTCTGGTTGAAGTGGTCTATGAGGGGCCGAATTTTGTGGAGCCGGTCAAAAGCTGGGTGGCCTCTGGGACGGGAGGTGGTGTTGTCGCTAAAGTGCAGGAAACACAGGATGGTCTCAAATCGTGTCCTGGACATAGCAGCAGAGAACATGGGCATGTGATGAATTGGGTTCGTGGAACAATATGACCGCAATTCATGCTTTTTAGTTAGACCCATGTTGAGGAGAAAGCGCAGAAAAATGTTAAATTCGGAAACGTGGACTGGTTTCCACCGGAAAGACTGGGCATAAGAGCTTCCCGGGTTGGCGGATATAAATTGAGTGGCATACCGATTTGTTTCTGACACGACTAAGTCCAAGAGCTCCGCAGTCAAGAACAGCTCAAAAAATCCCAGGGCCGAACCGATCTGAGCTGTCTCAACCCGAACTCCAGACTGGGCGGTGAAAGGGGGAACTACAGGTGCGGCTGAAGTTGGGGACTGCCAATCAGGGTTTGCCAGCACCTCAGGGATTCTAGGGGCTCTACGGGCCCGTCTTTGCGGTGGCTGCGACGGGGTAACTAATGCACGTGCCACCGTACCAGCTTCAACTGCCCTTCTGGTGCTCGCCACTTCACCATGTTGTACGGCAGTGCTGGTACTAGGTCCAGGGAGGGCTGCGCTGCTGGTGTATGCCTCACCACGAAATCCGACAGCGCCAGCCCCACTCTGCTGCCCTTGAAGCGGATCCTGCGCAACCTGTGGTCTAGCGACACGGGGCCGGGTACGCCTGGTGCTATCAGGGACCTCAACCTCCTCGTCCGAACTTTGGGTCAGACTGCCACTGCTTTCTACAGGTTCATATTCTGACCCGCTGGATTTGTCAGATGAGGGTTCCCATTCCTCTTCCGACTGGGTCAGAAGCCTGTAGGCCTCTTCAGAAGAATACCCCCTGTTTGACATTTGGGCAACTAAATTTAGGGGTATTCCCTGAGACTACCCAAGAAAAAAAGCAAGCCTGTCTTACAAAGGGGAGGCTAGCGAAGTACCGGAGGCCGCTGCGATTGATAAAAATATCAAAACAGATTTTTTTTATCGCCGCAGCGCGTGTAAAGTGATTGTGCAGTGATAAAAAAATAAAATAAATTTTTGTCACTGCGGTGGGGCGGGCGTGGGTGAACGCACGTGTGGGCGACTGATCAGGCCTGATCGGGCAAACACTGCGTTTTGGGTGGAGGGCGAACTAAGGTGACACTAATACTATTATAGATCTGACTGTGATCAGTTTTGATCACTTACAGATACTAGAACAGTACAAATGCTGATTAGCGATACGCTAATCAGCGAATAAGTGACTGCGGTGCGGTGGGCTGGGCGCTAACCGATCGCTAAACTACCTAACCAAGGGACCTAAACTATACTAAAACCTATCAGTCAATACCAGTGAAAAAAAAAAAAGTGACAGTTTACACTGATCACTTTTTTTTCCTTTTCACTAGTGATTGACAGGGGCAAGAAGGGGTGATCAATGGGTCAATTGGGGTGCTGGGAGGTGATCTGGGGGCTAAGTGTGGTGTTGGTGGGTACTCACAGTCATGTGTGCTCCTCTGCTGGAACCAACCGACCAAAAGAAGGAGCAGAGGAGCACAGCAGCCATTTAACACATCATATTTACTAAATATGATTTGTTAGCTGGCTTCTGATTCGTTTTTTTGAAAATCAACAACCTGCCAGCCACGATCGTTGGCTGGCAGGTTGATGACGAACTTGTTGATGACGAATTTTGCCGACCTGCGAGAGGACGCACCGGCGCATCTACCCAGAGAAACAGGACCGCCGCAAAGACGCAATCCTGCGTACGGCGGTCCTGAGCAGGTTAAGGATAATGCATAGTCTTGGGCTTTTTCTCTGACGACCGGATCACTTCTCTCCAGTTGGTAGATGATTTTTTTTTTTTTTTTTAGAGCCTTGGGTCTTTATTATGATGACCCGGATCAGATCTCTCACCCTCAGGACGCACTGTCAAATAAAGTGGCGGCTTCCTTTGACACTTATGGTAAAGAGACACCTGTAGTTACTCATTGTGAGGAGCCTATGCAGTTGGGGGGAGCTACTCCTGGGACTGCTGGTAAGAGCTCTGGTCATATGAAGGGAGTCTGTTTTTGTTGTGGGGAAAAACGCTTAATCCCTAAATTACTATTGGTGGTATGAGGGGGGGGGGGGGGGAAAGGGGAAAAGAAGGGGAGCGGGAATAAGGAAAGCGGGGTGTAAAGTGGAAATCCGTTAATGTATGAGGCGGCCACACCCAAATAGCTGACAAAAGAGAAAACAGAATTAAAAACAATAATAAGACACAAATACGCAGGCATGAAAAAGACAGCCTGTCAGGAGGGAATCCTCCAGAATTATAAAACCTAAAAGCAACCATGGGTGGATGGATGTCCGGACCAACACCCACACACGTAAATGAACACGCATAAAAAGAAAATACACCAAGGAACACAAAATAAACAATGGCTAGGGATCAAGGAAATAGCAACACAGATCCAATAGGTGTGTGGGGAGAATTATTGCAGAAAGGGGGAGAAGCTCAGGCCCTCGTTCAGGCCATGGGGGGGTAACCGTGTTAAGCTAGAAAATCCATTTAGCCTCACGTTGGGCTAATAAACGCTTCTAATTGCCACCCCTACAGCCTACAAAAACCCTACCTATGCCTCTTACATTCAGAAGAGAGCCATCGCAGGCATGATGGGTCTTGAAATGGCGAGGAATTGTCTTTAAGATAGGTGTCACTTTATATACAAGGAATAGGTACTCCGATACTACCTGAATATCGCATTAAGGAGGGCCTCATTCACATTGTGGTACAATAGTTCAGGTAGTGGGACTCCTACACTCAAAAAGCCTATGCACTAAGTGAAAGGGATGCCAAAAATTACAAGGGACTGGCACTCCAAAACACCCTTTGTTACACATAAAGGAGGGCATCATACACGCCCTCGAAAAAATTATGATTGATGGCCTGCTGATAATAGCGTTATCGCTGCTCACCACCTGTGATTCCTCAAAGTTGCGTAAAACCTCACAGAGGTCAGCCATCCATGCCCCCTCCTCTCTTCTGATTAGCGGAAGCTGACTGGAAAGGCGACGACAATGTTGCAGCTGGTATTCTACTACTGCCCACTGCTGCTTACAAAGCCTGGCCAACATGTGGAACGTGGAGTTCCAGCTCGTGCTCACGTCGTACAGCTGGAAAGTTAAAGCGCTGCTGCACCTTTGACAGACCGATGATTTGCGGAAATGTGCGCACACACAGCGCTCCTTCACCTGTAGCTCGGGCAAATTGGGCTAGGTTTTGAGAAACCTCTGAACCACTAAGTTTAAGACGTGGGCTAGGCATGAGATGTGTGTGAGTTTGCCGAGCTCCAAAGCCCCCACCAAGTTACGGCCATTATCACACACGACCATGCCTGGTTGTTGGTTGAGTGGCGAGAGCCACAGCTCAGTCTGGTCTCTTATCCCCTGCAACAGCCCTGCGGTGGTGTGCTGTTTGTCCCCTAAGCATATCAACCTCTTAGCACTGCCTGTTGAATCTTCCTTACCGCAGTGCTACACTGCTTCCAGCTACCGGCTGACTGGTGCTGCACGCGGATAATTCGTAAGTGGAAGCGGAGGAGGAGAAGTGGTAGTTGGAGCCACTAACGTCGGTGCTGGCGAAAACCCTAAAGAAATTAGAGCCCGCAATCCTCGGCGTCTGTAGCACCTGTGCCATCCCAGGGTACGACTCGCTTCCGGCCTCCACAATATTCACCCAGTGTGCCGTCGGGGAAATGTAGCGTCCCTGGCCAAATGCACTTGTCCATGTGTCCGTGGTTAAGTGGACCTTCCCAGTTACTGTTGGTCAGAGTACGTGTGAAGTTTCGGGACACATGTTGGTGTAAGGCGGGCACGGCACACTTTGAAAAATAGTGGCGGCTGGGGACAGAGTACAGCGGGACGGCTGCCGACATCAGGCTGCGGAAGGCCTCAGTGTCCACAAGCCTAAATGGCAACATTTCCAGGGCCAGTAATTTTGAAAGGTGCGCATTTAGTGCTATGGCCTGTGGGTGGGTGGCTGGGTATTTGCGCTTGCGTACAAATGCCTGAGGTAATGACATTTGGACGCTGTACTGGGACAGGGAAGTGGATGTGGTCGCTGATGGTGCTTGCTGATGGAGCTGGCGATTGGCCAGCACATACTATAGGGGAAGAGGAGGCAGTTGTGTGACCCGCAGACACAGATTGTGGACCCAGGCGTTCGTCCCACTTATTACAGTGCTTGGATGTCATGTGGCGGATCATGCTGGTGGTGGTGAGGTTGCTAGTGTTCATGCCCCTGCTCATTTTTGTATGACACAGGTTTCACGTTACAATTCTTTGTCATCCGCGCTTTCCTCAAAAAAAGCGCCATACTGCGGAACACCTACCCCTTGGCAAGGGAGATTTATGCAAGGGGGTGCTCCATGGAACAGTTGCAGGCCTGTTTGGTGTGACCCGCCTTCTCCCTTTTTGCCACCCCTGCCTCTTCCAGCCTGTTGAGGTGCTGCAGATCCTTCCCGCTCTGTACTGCTGTCCTCACTCGGCTTTCCACCTTCCCAGGTTGGGTCAGTGACCTCATCGTCCACTACTTCCTCACTCTGATCATCCTCTTGATTTGTTGACCTAACCACAACTTTCGTGATTGACAACTGTGTCTCATCCTCTTCATCAACCTCTTGAGACAGTAATTGCGGTTGACTCATTGGCAACTGTGTCAAATCATCTTCCACCTCATTAAACACTAATTGTCGTTCCCCGCCGTCATGTTCTTGTAACTGTGGATGCTCAAGAGGTTGGGAATCGGGGCACAAGATCTCATGTCCCTCTTCAAGCATGCTTGGTGAGAGGGCCAAATCGAGTAATGGCGATGAAAAAGAGCTTCTCTGAATTTCCGAGTGTGGGATCCCTTGTTTGGCCAGACTCTCCATGGTTGCAGGGAAGGAGGATTATGTTGACCAGACTCTTTGCTACTGAGACTGGACTTAGTGGAAGACAGGGTGGTGCTTAACCGACTGGAAGAATTATCTGCTGCAGTCCAACCGACCAACCGAGTTTTGTACATAAAAGTATGGAAAAAGGAAAATAGATTTCACTTATATTTTTCCTATCTCTAGCCCTGACATACAGAAGGTATTGGACAGATGTCACAAGTCACTGCAGACACCCTCTATAGAAAAAGTATTGAAAATGAGGGGAAAAAAATTGATGGCTATATTATATTGCTGCCACCACACACACTAGTCCTTAAAAATAATTTTGGGTCTTTGAAAGTTTTCTAACTGAATAGATTGCGATCACACTGTACTGTCTGTTCCTTCCTAAGTGCAGCTCTCCCTGACTACAAATGAGACGAACATGCGTCATCGGGTGCTATATAGCGCCCGATGACGTGTTCCAGCTAGCCAATCGCTGTAATGCAAGTAGCCGACATGGCTACTGGCATTACAGTGAGGGAAGTACTTAGCTGCACGTTTATTGGCTGCATAGCAGGTGCGAAACGTCTGGTGAGGAGACTTGAGCATGGCACTCTAGCGCATGCTGTACTCGGCCGAGTACCGCTATGTGCCGAGCATAGCGATGCTCAAGCCGAACAGCAGTTTGGGCGAGCATGCTCGCTTAACACTAGTAGTCAGAGCCCGGATTAGGGTTCCCTAGGAGGTAACCTGTTTCTTTCCTAGTTTCCAGGCCCAGTTACTGTTCCCCTTCCCTCCTATGTTCAGTGTGGAGTTTCCCCCTACCCTTCCCCCACACTGATCGTGACTGCAGCTGCATTGTTGCATTGTTTCTGGGCAGCAGAGTCCTGTTTAGATCGCACAATCTGCTACCCAGAAACGATAATTCGGGTGCCTGCGCAACAACTGTTTCGGCCGATGAATAAGCGTTTTGCCCATTCATCGGATGACCGGCTGCACCTTTTGGACAAGTGGATTATCAGGAATGAGCGTTCATAAGAACGGGCAATATTAACCCGGCATTATTTTAGCGTTCATTACTTCCTCTGATTGGTAAAGATCCATGCTCTAAAGACTATGCACTTTTTTTTGTGCATTTTTATATTTGACTTTATGTTGTTTACTGTTCTTTTCAGGAAAATGCTTGCATCTTGTTTCTTTTATTGACTTGATTTATTTGGTTTTGAAAGAGATCACAGTGGTAGCAGAATGAAGCATTCTTTATGCGTGCTTGAAAAGCTGTGACTGCATGAATAAACCTAGAAGAATAGAAATGAACCAGACTGGAAGAATGTATTTATTTCTTTTTTTTTTTTTGTTGATGATCCTGCCAGAGCTGTCAAATTCCTTGGTTCCATATGAATGAGGCTTGAAGATTCTCATCTAAGGGTGACATTTTAATAAGATTATCCTAAAGGTCAAGTCTGCCAATAAAACGTGCCACAGAACTGTGTGTGATTGCAGAGTACTTTGCAGTCACTTAAATCGAGGACATCTCATGTAAATAAAGCCTTTCTTCAGTATATCTGTTTCTGGAAAAGTGTCTACTAAAATGGCCGCATTTACATTCTCCTATCGGTGTTCTCACATCTGCCTAGAAATACAGTGATACATCTGTTATCACGTCGGTCCTTCAAACCCACCTTATTTGCATAGAACGCAAATGCAGAAGAAAGTAAGTAAAATACTTATACTTAGATTGGCCAGTCAGGAAACTGGTCAAGTGACTATCCTTTTCTGAAAATCCTGCTTCCACAGACGTCACATGCTATCCGGCCTGGGCCATGGACGGGATGAGCAATAGTTCTGGCCCCATCACTTCTAATGTTGATGGCCCATTCATAGCTCAGGCCGGAAATCCTGCAAAGGATGGAACAACGGCAGAAGTAGGATTTCTAGAAGAGGAACGTTATGTGGTACGGTTCCTGTGCAGCCAATCCACCCAATTTTGGGACCGTAAATATACTACAGACTTTCTTCTACCTGTGTGTTATGTGTAATTAAGGCTACTTTCACACTGGCGTTTTGGCTTTCCGTGTTGAGATCCGTTCAGGGCTCTCACAAGCGGTCCAAAACGGATCAGTTTTGCTCTAATGCATTCTGAATGGAAAATTATTCTCTCAGAATGCATCAGTTTGCCTCCGTTCCCTCTCTATTCCGCTTTGGAGGCGGACTCCGTCTGATGAAACGGAGCCAAATGGATGGGGACGGATCCGTTTTCTATGACCCAATCTGGCACAATAGAAAACGGATCCGTCCTCCATTGACTTTAATGGTGTTCAAGACTGATCCGACTGGCTATGTTAAAGATAATACAAACTGATCCGTTCTGAATGGATGCATGCGTTTGTATTAACTGAACGGATCCGCACCAAACGCGAGTGTGAAAGTAGCTTAAGGCTGAGTTCACATGAGCGTGTCCGGAGTTGTATTGCGATTGCGTTCCTATGTTCAGTTTTTATCGCGCGCGTGCAATGTGTTTTGCACGTGCGTGATAAAAACGGACTGTGGTACCCAGACCCGAACTTCTTCACGGAACTTCAGGTTTGGGTTAGTTGTAGTGTATATTGTATTATTTTCCCTTATAACATGGGTATAAGGGAAAATAATAGCATTCTGAATACAGAATGCATGGTACAATAGGGCTTAAGGTGAGTTAAAAAAATGTAACCCCTCCAGCTCTATTGTACTATGCATTCTGTATTCAGAATGCTATTATTTTCCCTTATAACTAGGGGTGCACCGAAATTTCGGCGGCCGAAAATGCACCTAATCTGTTTCTGTCGATATTTTTACATATCGGCCGGAAATAGCGGGGAGGGACTGGGAGGAGGAGCTGGGGGCCGGTGCGTTCACTGTGCTCCGGCCCCCAGCTCCAGTAGTTATAAAATGTGTGCAATTAATAAGCATTCTATTCATGAGGCCCCCTCTGCAGTATTACATTCAATACAGCCACATCCTACTCACAGGGCTGTTATCTCAATGCTGGCCGGCCGGGCAGAGGAGCGGCAGCGTCACGACTGACGTCACATGCCTGCGCCGCCTCCTTCATTCAGAAAGTAGGCCGGGCACATGACGTCAGTTGTGACGCTGCCGCTCGTCTGCCCGGCCGGCCAGCATTAAGATGACAGCCCTGTGAGTAGGATGTGGCTGTATTGAATGGGGGGGGGCTGTGGATGGCACTGTTATGGGGTGGGGGTCTGTGGATGGCACTGTTATGGGGTGGGTGGGGGTCTGTGGATGGCACTGTTATGAGGTGGGGGGGTCTGTGGATGGCACTGTTATGAGGTGGGGGGGGGTCTGTGGATGGCACTGTTATGGGGTGGGGGGTCTTTTAAAAGTATTTGGGCAAAAAGGCAGTTTCGGTTTCGGTCAAGGGGTATCCTGAATTTTCGGTTTCGGACCAGAATTTTCATTTCGGTGCACCCCTACTTATAACCATGTTATAAGGGAAAATAATAATGATCGGGTCCCCATCCCGATCGTCACATAGCAACCGTGCGTGAAAATCGCACCGCATCCGCACTTGCTTGCGGATGCTTGCGATTTTCACGCAACCCTATTCATTTCTATGGGGCCTGCGGTGCGTGAAAAACGCACAAAGAGGAGCATGCTGCGATTTTCACGCAACGCATAAGTGGTGCGTGAAAATCACAGCTCATGTGCACAGCCCCATAGAAATGAATGGGTCCGGATTCAGTGCGGGTGCAATGCGTTCACCTCCTGCATTGCACCCGCGCGGAAATCTCGCCCGTGTGAACTCAGCCTAAGTTGGGTTTGCTGGGGATGTTAAGAATTGACCTACAAGTTTATGGGAATCTTATGGGATCTGGATCAAGGCTTCAATTTTGCAAAACTCTTAGGCCCCTTTCACACGGGTGAGTTTTCCGTGCGGGTGCGATGCGTGCGGTGAACGTATTGCACATGCACTGAATCCTGACCCACTCATATTAACGCTGTGTTCTCTTTATACAGCTAATTGGTGGGGGTGCCAGCAGTCGGGCCCGCGACGATCTGATATTGATGACCTATCCTCAGGTCATCAGTATAGGATAAATGGATAACCACCTTTAACCCCTTCAAACCAGGTCAAAGTTTTTTTTTTTTGCACAGTCTGCTACGCATTTTGTACAGAGGAATCCAGTAACATACCAACGTATACTTATGAGGAAAGAATCCCAACATATACAGCGTAAATGTAATTTAGATCAATCCAGTTGCCAGTTGGCAATAAGTATACATTGCAGCAACTTGTCCTAATGGGTTCACTCTAACCCATATAATGTTTGTGTATATATGTATAATTAACCCATTCAGGACACAGCAAGCTTTCAGCTTAAAGATGTTATCGCATGATTAATGTAAAAAATAAAAATCGGACATCACATAGTACATGACCATCAAAGAGGTTGTACCTTAGGCTACTTTCACATTCGCGTTTTGTGTGGATCAGTCTTGTATCTGCACAGACGGATCCGCACGAATAATGCAAACGCTTGTATCCGTTCAGAACGGATCCGTTTGCATTATTCATTCAAAAAAAGTCGAAGTCAAAACGTCTTGTCAAAAGATCCATCTTGACTTACATTGAAAGTCAATGGGGGACGGATCAGTTTTCAACTGCACCATATTGTCAGTGAAAAACTGTCGTTAGGCTCCGCATAGTGAGACGGTCACAAAAGCGCTGCAAGCTTGACCGTGACCGTCTAAAAAAACGCAAGGGAGGCCAAACGCAATTGATGCATTCTGAGCAGATCCTTATCCATTCAGAATGCATTGGTGCTTAACTGATCCGTTTTGGGCCGCTTGTGAGAGCCCTGAAACGGATCTCACAAGCGAACCCAGAAACGCCAGTGTGCCCTTTCTGCTGCAGCTCTCTCCCATCACAGCTCAGGAGGCAGCTGGATGATGAAACTGAGCATGTGCGGCCTTCTCAGTAAGCAGGACAAAGAAATAAGAAAAAAACTGCAGGTGATACGATACAGATACATCTTATTGAATAACTCGGTGGCTATTCAATTTTTTTTTATTATATTCAATTATAAATGTATTCCGATCCAGATGCTGGTTTTAAATCTGTAGAATATTTTTTGTGGGACAACCCCTTAGACCGAGCATCATTTTACATATCTGACATGTGGCAATAACTTTGGAATGCTTTTACTTAACCAGGTGACTGTGAAATGTTCTTTTGACAGATTGTACTTCATTAGTTTTAGGCCTCTTTCACACTTGCGTTGTCCGGATCCGGCGTGTACTCCACTTGCCGGAATTACACGCCGGATCCGGAGAAACGCAAGTGTACTGAAAGCATTTGAAGACGGATCCGTCTTCAAAATGCTTTCAGTGTTACTATGGCACCCAGGACGCTATTAAAGTCCTGGTTGCCATAGTAGTAGTGGGGAGCGGGGGAGCAGCATACTTACCGTCCGTGCGGCTCCCGGGGAGCTCCAGAATGACGTCAGAGCGCCCCATGCGCATGGATGACGTGTCCATGCGATCACGTGATCCATGCGCTTGGGGCGCCCTGACGTCACTCTGGAGCGCCCCGGGAGCCGCACGGATGGTAAGTATGCTGCTCCCCGCTCCCCGCTCCCCACTGCACTTTACCATGGCTGCCAGGACTTTAGCGTCCCGGCAGCCATGGTAACCATTGAGAAAAAGCTAAACGTTGCATCCGGCAATGCGCCGAAACGACGTTTAGCTTAAGGCCGGATCCGGATCAATGCCTTTCAATGGGCATTCATTCCGGATCCGGCCTTGCGGCAAGTGTTCCGGATTTTTGGCCGGAGCAAAAAGCGCAGCATGCTGCGCTATTTGCTGCGGCCAAAAAACGTTCCGGTCCGGAACTGAAGACATCCTGATGCATCCTGAAGGACGGACTGTCCATTCAGAATGCATTAGGAAAATCCTGATCAGTATTCTTCCGGCATAGAGCCCCGACGATGGAACTCTATGCCGGAAGACTATAACGCAGATGTGAAAGAGCCCTTACCTTAATTTAGAAAAAACAACTCCCCAATTGGAAAAATTAGCAAGTTTAATTTGTCTGCATTTAAGATAGTGATAGTTCTAAATTAACATTCACCATATGTTTACTTTACATTCCCATAATATTGCAACTGTCATTTTATTTTTTTAGGATGTTAGAAGGCTTAGAATTTTAGAAGCAAATTTTCCGCAATGCAGAAAACTTTATTTTTTTACGTAATTCACTACTAATTATGTAGTAGAGGTTATTTATGGATGTGACAATATCAAATATGTGGAGGGGATTCTTTTTTTTTTGGAATTTTTTTTGTCTAAGGCCTCATGCACACGACCGTTTTTCGGGTCCGCATCCGAGCCGCAGTTTTTGCGGCTCGGGTGCAGACCCATTCACTTCAATGAGGCCGCAAAGGATGCGGACAGCACTAGGGTTGTTGCGGGTATCGAAATTTCGATACCCAATTAATACTTTTGTCCTGGTATCGATACGATACCAGGATTTCAATTTTTTTGATACTGGGCTGCTATGTTGCACAGTCTAGTATCTCCGAACATGAGCGAGCTGCTGTCGGCGCACTCATGGTCTCTCAGCAGCACAGGGGAGAAGGAAGCAGTGTCTCCCTCCCCCTGTGCTGCTGCTGCTGCCACCAATGAACGGACAGAGGGGCGGAGGAGGGGCGGGCGCACTGTGCCACCAATGATAGGACTTTTCCTGGGTCCGGACTTAGTTAACTATTAGGCTACACAGAGCGGCGCCCAGAAATATCCCTGCACTCACTATTATTCTGCTGTGCCCCATTACTGTTTCCTGCTCCATATGCTAATTACTATCGGAGCAATGGGGAGGAGACATCAGCTTCTCTAGTGGGCGTTCCTTCTTCCTGCGCTGCGATTGGACAGCGCTACAGCCAGGGAGAAGGAACACCCACTAGAGAAGCTGATGTCTCCTCCCCATTGCTCCGATAATAATTAGCATATGGAGCAGGAGACAGTAATGGGGGCACAGCAGGCGAACGGAGTGGCGCCCTGGAATAATAGTAAGTGCTGGGACATCGCTGGGCGCCGCTCTGTGTAGCCTAATACTTAACTAAGTCCGGACCCATATAAGGTCGTCTTTAACACATAATACAGGAGGCAGGTGCCGGCAGTAGAATTGCATAACCGACACCCTGCCTCTGACGGGAAGCTGCGATCAGTTAACCCCTCAGGCTGCCGCTGATCTGCTGCCAGTACCCGCCTGTATTAAGGGTTAATTATCATTGGTAGCGCAGTGTGCCCACCCCCCTCAACTCCCCCAGTATTAAAATCATTGGTGGCAGTGGCCACAGGGTCCCATCCCCTTCTCATTGGTGGCAGTGGCCACAGGGTCCCCTCCCCTCCTCTTCATTGGTGGCAGTAGCCATAGTCCGATCGGAGCCCCAGCAGTGTAATCCCCGAGCTCCAATCGGGCTACCATGGCAGCCAGGATGCTACTGAAGCACAAAGCACAGGGCGGCAGTGACAGTGTGAGATCCTATTCACCCTGATAGAGCTCTATCAGGGTGAATAGGACAAGGGATGAAAAGATCCAGGTTCTGGCCCCTAAGGGGGGAAATAGTTATTAAATAAAAAGTGTAAAAAAACACACCAAATTATTAAGTTTAAATCACCCCCTTTCCCAATTTCACATATAAAATATATAAATAAACATATCGCCACGTCAAAAATGTCCAAACTATTAAAATATAAATAAAAAAAATCTATGCGGTGAACGCTGGAACAGAATTTTTTTTTTATAAAACTGCACGATTTGCCATTTTTTTAAAATGTGCAATGCACGTGGCTTTTTTGTTTGTTTATTTTTTTTGCGTGGTATCTAGTATCGCAATACTTTTTGATTCGATTTCAATACCATAAAAAATTTGGTATCACAACAACTCTAGACAGCACTCCTTTGTGCTGTCCGCATCCTTTGCTCCGTTCAGTGGCCCCGCAAAAAAAAAAAATATAGCATGTCCTATTCTTGTCCGTTTTGCTGACAAAAATGGGCATTTCTACAATGGGCTTTCGTTTTTGCGGATCCGCGGTTTGAGGACCGCAAAAAACGGAACGGTCGTGTGCATGTAGCCTAACTTAGAGATTTTTATTTTTTATTTAGTAAAACTTTATTTATTACAATTTATTAGTCTCACAATGGGATTGTGATATCTATAATACACTGTATAGCTTATGCAGTATAGTGTATGATACTGTCTGTACTCTGTCCTATACTGATGCATTCTGAGGCATACATAGCTGGCAGAACTGGATATTTCTCTCTGATAAGATATGACAGTTTCTTAGGGCCACTTGTACTATTTATTAATGCAGAGATGTGTGAGAAATTGGTGACCGTTTAAACATGTCTCTGTCATGGCTCTATTGGTAATGTAAAAGACAGCTGGCAGAATGGAAGTTAAAGGGGTTGTCCAGGTTCAGAACTGAACCCGGACATACCCATATTTTCATCCAGGCAGCCCCCCAGATATTAGCAGGGCAAGGGCTCTTATTTACAATAACACACTGCCGGGCGGAGGCCTCCGCCCAGCAGTGTGTTCGGTGATGTCACCGTCTCTGATGGGCGGGCTTTAGTGCTGCCCTAGCAGTTTTAGGCCCCATTCACACGTCCGCAATTTCGTTCCGCATTTTGCTGACCCATTCATTTCTATGGGGCGGCACAATGTGCAGCCCGGCTACGGAAATGCGGATCCGCACTTCCAGGTCCGCATTTCCGTTCCCGAAAAAAATAGAACCTGTCCTATTCTTAGGCATATTCTATTAGTGCCGCCGATGTGCGGTCCGCAAAATGCGCACTACGGACGTATGAATGGAGCCTAACAGGCTAGGGCAGCGCTAAAGCCTGCCCATCAGTGCCGGGGATGTCACCGGGCTCACTGCTGGGTGGAAGCCTCTGCCTGGCAGCCCTATGGAGAGCCCGGTTCTGCTAAAGTCAGGGGGGCTGCCTGGGTGAAAAGGGAGTCTGTTACCAGGAAGTTCAACTTTAAACCAGACTGACTTAGGACTAGCTCAGCTGAATCTAACTATCCCTTTCACTCCGATCTGCTGTTTCATTCTGGAGAAAAGTACTTAATCTAAAGGCAAACGAGCAGTTAAGTGCAGTGAGGATGGGCCTAGGTCACGCTGTACACCCTTGGTTCTCCTGGCTTCCTCTCTTGATTGACAGGGCTCAACTTACTAACAAAAGTGAGTGGGTCACTTTACGACAGTTGCATGAAATTCTTGTTGGGATTGAATGTTGTGTTGCAGCAACTTGCTCGGTGAAAACACAGCTCTATTCACTTATGGTACTTGCAACTCTGGCTGTACAAAACTGCATTTTTTGACCTTGCAGTATGTGTCGCAGAGTGGCCATGTAGCCTTGATCTTTAATTAATTGTGATTTACTGTTGTTGGAAAAACTTTTCAGGGACTTTTGTATAGATAACTTTCATCCCATTCTACAGAAGGTTCCCTCTTTCTTTTTTCTTCATTTGATCTGCTGTGATTAGTGTGACTTCTTCAGGAGTTCAACTTACCTCGTATAATGATTTATTTATTTGGTTTTGTTCTGCTGGTATTCCCATTCAGTTTTTTTTTTTTTTTTTTTAGCGATGTCTGCGCTTAGTCAGCATATAAAGTCAAAGCGCTCACAGAATTTAAAATAAACTATAGAAGGCATAAAATACAAGGCTGGCCCATAAAATACAGAACAAACACATCAGCAGAATGGAAAATGTCACTGCTTGGGATTGGGACCTGAATCATATCTTCGCTGGAGAAATTTGACAGACTTCATAAAATTCCAGCTGGGGTTGAAGCAGATGGCTGCTCTCACTTGCTGCTAATGTGTAGTACATGTAACTGATACTCACCCAGAGAGATCCAGGGCTAGGGGAAAGGAAGTGATATGACAGTCTGACGCATATTGGGATGCAGCGTCTTAGAACTTTGAATCCACATAGATTGAATCTCTGGTTACTATTTCACTTAAATTTTATTTATTTTTTATAGATTTTTTTTTATTTTTTATCTGGAGATTTTATTGGTCCACAATGCCCAACACATATAAACTGCTTCAGAAAAAAAACTAGTAGTCTCCTTCCTTCTGCACAACAATTTCTGTGCCCTCTTAGGGCCCTTTCACACTTGCGTTGGCCGGATCCGGCATAGAGTTCCGTCGTCGGGGCTCTATGCCGGAACAATCCTGATCAGGATTATCCTAATGCATTCTGAATGGAGAGAAATCCGTTCAGGATGCATCAGGATGTCTTCCGTTCCGGAACGGAACGTTTTTTGGCCAGAGAAAATACCGCAGCATGCAGTACTTTTTGCTCCGGCCAAAAATCCTGAACACTTGCCGCAAAGCCGGATCCGGAATGAATGCCCATTGAAAGGCATTGATCCGGATCCGGCCTTAAGCTAAACGTCGTTTCGGCGCATTGCCGGATACGACGTTTAGCTTTTTCTCAATGGTTACCATGGCTGCCGGGACGCTAAAGTCCTGGCAGCCATGGTAAAGTGTAGCGGGGAGCGGGGGAGCAGCATACTTACCGTCCGTGTGGCTCCAGAGTGACGTCAGGGCGCCCCAGGCGCATGGATGACGTGATCGCATGTACACGTCATCCATGCGCCTGGGGCGCTCTGACGTCACTCTGGAGCGCCCCGGGAGCCGCACGGACTGTAAGTATGCCGCTCCCCCGCTCCTACTATGGCAACCAGGACTTTAATAGCGTCCTGGCTGCCATAGTAACACTGAAAGCATTTTGAAGACGGATCCGTCTTCAAATGCTTTCAGTTCACTTGCGTTTTTCCGGATCCGGCGTGTACCTCCGGCAAGTGGAGTACACGCCGTATCCGGACAACGCAAGTGTGAAAGGGCCCTTATAAAGTATACATGTGAAGTGAACTACACGTATTGCAGCATTTCTTGAGCCCATATGGAACTACTGAACAAGGTGGTGTCTTGGGAGAGGTTCCAATAGCAGAAGAGCGACAAGTTGGAGACCACTGATGTATAGCACGGGCATATTTCAAACAAGGTGAGGCAAAAGTTGTGAGGGAGGCTGCATTATCTGACCAGGGAAGCGTTTTTGGATGCCATTTTGAATTATATTGAATTCATCTCAGATTTTTCCTAAGGGAATGGAGACCTATATCGGTCTCGGATAGCATTTACTCAGAAACACACAGGTAGTGTCAGTTTTGACATATGTTTATCTGTTTAAGAGTGAAACGAGGTCAGAGTTTCCTAAAGTACTTTACATGACAGGTTTGATGTGTTCACCATTTTGGTTAAATGTTTAATCCAATCTTCGTGAACATGCTGAAGAACCGCAGGTAATAATACTACTTCACAGCACTGTATGATTTGCGATATCAGGTGAGCCATATTGCGTTTTTTTTTTTTTTCAGCATACACAAGAGTCTTTAGTTGACCCCAGAGATAAATGTCCAAAGGCGTTTGGAGAAAATACCGCAGCATGCTACGCTTTTTGCTCCGGCCAAAAATCCTGAACACTTGCCGCAAGGCCGGATCCGGAATTAATGCCCATTCAAAGGCATTGATCCGGCCTTAAGCTAAACGTCGTTTCGGCGCATTGTCGGATCCGACGTTTAGCTTTTTCTGAATGGTTACCATGGCTGCCGGGACGCTAAAGTCCTGGCAGCCATGGTAAAGTGTAGTGGGGAGCAGTATACTTACCATCCGTGCGGCTCCCGGGGCGCTTCACAGTGACGTCAGGGCGCCCCAAGCACATGGATGACGTGATTGCATTGCTCTGACGTCATTCTGGAGCGCCCTGGGAGCCGCGCGGACTGTAAGTATACTGCTCCCCCGCTCCCCACTACTACTATGGCAACCAGGACTTTAATAGCGTCCTGGCTGCCATAGTAACACTGAACGCATTTTGAAGACTAATCCGTCTTCAAATGCTTTCAGTTCACTTGCGTTTTTCCAGATCCGGGGCGTGTAATTCCGGCAAGTGGAGTACACGCCGGATCCGGACAAAGCAAGTGTGAAAGAGGCCTTACCCGAAGCAGGGCTAAGCTACTGAACAAACTACCTGCCCAGCGCCTGGAACTGCATGTCCCGGGCGTTGGGTGATACGATTTCCACACCCCTGGTGCATGTGACTTTTTGATTGCTTGGTATTATGCTTTTTGTGATGTAAGGTGACAAAAAATAGCTTTTTATTTTTTACGATGTTCACCTGAGGGGTTAGGTCATGTGATATTTTTATACAGCAGGTTATTATGGATGCGGAGATGCCTAAACTTTTTTATTTATTTAAATTTTACACAATAACAGCATTTTTTAAACAAATAAAATCATGGTTTAGTGTCTCCATATTCTAAGAGCCATAGTTTTTAAATTTTTTGGGCGATTGTCTTAGGTAGGGTCTAGTTTTTTGCGTGATGAGAGGACGTTTGATTAGTATGGGGGCATACGCCTTTTTGATTCCTTGGTGTTGCACTTAGTGATGTAAGGTGACAAAAAAAATGGTTGGTTTATTTAGCACAGTTTTTATAAAAAAAATTCGACTGTTTTCACCTGAGGAGTTAGGTCATGTGATATTTTTATAGAGCCGGTCGATACGGATGCGGCGATGACCTAATATGTCTACTTTTCTTTTTTTCATTATTATTTTTTTTACTTTTTGGAAAAGGACGCTTTTTTTTTAACTTGAAACAAAAAAATTTTGGGGGGGGAAATCCTTTTTTATTTTTTTGGTCCCACTCTGGGACTTTAACTTTTGGGGGTCTGATCCCCTTTACAATGCATTCTGTATTGTAATGCATTGGCTGTAAGTGTATTACACACTGTAATACACTTACAGACTGCTTGCCTGTGAGATCAAGGGGGCTGGATCTCACAGGCTCTCCCGGAAGGCAGCCACAATGCCTAAGGAAGGCATTGGGTAGCCTTCCCTGCCATCGGGGACCCGATGGCCACCCCACACGTCTGAAGCCCGCACGTGCCGTGGTCAGCCCTGACCGAGGCTGTGCAAGGGTTAATGCATCTGCATCAGTGATTTTGGTGAGGTCCGGCTATCGGTGACTGCCGAACCCGTGCCTCTGATCAGGCGGGCGTAGATCCTGCACCTGCCCGATCACCATGACGTACGTGCTGGCTTCCTCACTGTGCCGAAGGAAGGAAGCCGGCAGCAGGAGCGCGTCCTTCACTCACTGCGCCTGCGCCAAATACTAAACGGGGCGATGCAGGAGCGGGATTTATGGGGCATTGAGGAGAACTCGACAGTTAATCAACTGGACCTGGATGTGCCAAAGGGTGAGAAGACTGAGCCTCTAGGTGCTGAAGCAACGCCCTAATAGCACCTAGAGGCTCATTAGCATATTATAAAAGTCTTTATTATAAGAGAACGGCGGCAGGCAGGGAGTTATAAAGCACACTGTTATGTTCTGCGGACATTAGCACATCGCTAATGTCAGTCAGCTACATAACGTTATTTCTCATGACAGAAACCCTTTATGGGGTTAAACGGGTATTGAGAGGTCAAAACTAACGCTTCCAGTGTTTGAGTAAATTCTAGCCAAGATTGATATATCACATGACCCTCTTCCCATTGTAAAAACCTGAGCTGAATTCAATACAGCCAATTTCAAAATGGCAACCAAAAACATTTCATCCACTAAATAATGTAGTCTCCCTTCCAATTAAGCCCTTCACAACATCCGCTGTACATGTACGGCGGATGTCGGATCTTTAAAGATAGGGCCCAATCCGGAGCAGAACGAGCACCATAGCCTGCTGTTTCATACAGCAGACACCCGCGGGTTTATTCCTGCAATCTGCGCACTGCGGACATTTAACCCCTCAGATGCTGTGATCAAATGTGACCTCAGCATCTGAGAGGGCAAAAACCCAGAAGCGTGCGCTTTCGGGTAATAAATGCGGGCGGAGTTCTGCGAAAGCATTCAGCATACATCTTAATGAGTCTGAGGCTCTACTATGCTTCCAGGCTCATTACTTGTATATTACGGTTCAGGCCAGCAGGTGGCAGCACTGAACTGTAATATAGTGATTTTTGGGGTCCAATTGGGGACCTAACAAAAAGTTTGGAAAAATAAAAAAACTAAATAAAGATTCAAATTGACACCCTTTCCCCCAAATAAAAATGAACAATAAAAAAGTAACATCATGGGCATTGCTATGTGCGAAAATGCTTGTACTATTAAAATATAAAAAAAGTATAGTTTTCACTTCCCATATGGTGGATGATTTTTCTCACATTACTTCCCCAAAAAATGAATAAAAAGTAATCAAAAACTCATACACACCCCAAAATGGTATTAGCAAAAACTACAGATCGTCCTGAATAAAATGAGCACTCGCACATATCCGTAGACATAACTATAAAAAGTAATAGGGGTCAGAATACAGCGATGACAAGAAAAAAAAAAATTTAAAATTTTTATTTTTTTTAGTATTGGGGTCTATTCACATGTCCGCAAAATGGATCAGCATCCGTTCCGCAATTTACTAATGAGCCTCTAGGTGCTATTAGGGCGTTGCTTAAGTACCTAGAGGCTCGGTCTACGCACCCTTTAGCACGCCCAGGTCCAGTTGATTGACTTTCGAGTTCTCCTCAGTGTCCCGTAAATCCTGCGTCTGCGCAGTCACGGTTAGTATTCGGGCGCAGTGAGTGAAGGACACGCTCCTGCTGCCGCTTCCTCACTGTGCCTGTGCCGAAGGAAGAAAGCCGGCAGCAGGAGCGCGTCCTTCACTCACTGTGCCGAATACTAAATGGCGGCGCAGGAACAGGATTTACGGGACGATGAGGAGAACTTGAGTCAATTAACTGGACCTGGGTGTGCCAAAGGGTGCATAGACCAAGCCTCTAGGTGCTGAAGCAACACCCTAACAGCACCTAGAGGCTCATTAGCATATTTTAAAAGTATTTTAAGAGAACGGCGGCAGGCAGGGAGTTATAAAGCATACTGTTATGTACTGCGGACATCGCTAATGTCAGTCAGCTACATAACGTTATTTCTCATGACAGAAACCCTTTAAACGTGTGCATAGGGTTCCAGTAGTCAGACAGGAGGCAAAGGGAATGTGGAGGCAAAAAGTGGAATTGCAAACTGCAATATTCAATCCTGTGGAGTCACAATGAGCTGCTTCTTCTTTTTTTTTTTTTTCAGCCTTACCCTTTTATGGCAGCCATCACAGCCTCTGCAGGTCCTGTAAAATAAGTAATAGTTTATCTTTATTCTTTTTATAGGGTGGAACTATGATTGCGGTGGGACTCGGAGTTGCAGCAGCAGCTTTTGCAGGTATTATTTGTTTCCAGATCTAGAAGAAGTGTTTTTTTTTTTTTTTTTTTTTTTTATTTCAACGTTTTTTTTACATGGATTGCAGAAAACTATTAGCACATTAATTGGGACGCTCTTAGACCTTTGTTGTCACTGGGAGGCCTAAATATAATAGATTATCCAGAGCAGCGATCGGGAAAATTATTTGGGATGAATGTTCCTACAAGCATTTGTTTCTTGATAATTGGCCCCTGTATCAAGAAACAGGAGTGTTCTGCCACCGAGCAATGAAACTGTACAGGGATGAGCAATCATAGTAGTGATGGTTGTCACTTTAATATTGTGTAGGGACATAGATGTTAAACTCTTTTTAGTAATATACTTTATTAGGAAAAAAAAAAGTCTCATTGTCTCCCAAAGGTCTTTCCAGTGACCTCTTGGGGCCAAATTATGTGGGGATTTTTTTTTTAGATTATATATATATATATATATATATTTATATTTATATCTATCTATCTATCTATCTATCTATCTATCTATCTATCAATCAAACAAAAGTTCCACAGCAGCACTAGTCCAATAGCACGGGTGCAAAATCCTCCCAGCCGCAGGCACAACGGCTAATGGATAGGTATATATTCAAAAGATGAGGCAGCACTCCAAAGGTAAAGTGAAAAACGATGGACCCTTTATTAACCCCTCTGCAACGTTTCAACCGCTCAATGCAGTCTTTATCATGCTTGATAAAAACTGCATTGAGTGATTGAAACGTTGCAGAGGGGTTAATAAAGGGTCCATCGTTTTTCACTTTACCTTTGGAGTGCTGCCTCATCTTTTGAATATAATATATATTATAGTTAGATATAAGACCTTTTATGTGGCAAAAATATATTTAAAAAGTAATACAAATAAAAAAATAAAAATGAACAGTGCGAAATAAGTGTTCACTGGCTCCCAACAATCTTTTTTTTTTTTTTTTTTTTTTTTTTTATTGCTATTGGGGGACATATGTGGCAAAAATATATTTTAAAAAGCAATAAACTGATTATTAAAAATTAAATTAAAAGTAAAAAGGAAGAAGTGCAAAATAAAAAATAAGTGTCAGTGTCCCTTAAAGGTCTTTTTATGATCTCTAGGGGGAAATATGTAGCATAAATATATTACCGTATTTTTCGCTTTATAAGACGCACCAAAAGTAGCGGGGAAATGGCTGTACATCTTATAAAGCGAATACTAGTGAGCACTCACTAGTATGCATTAGGTGCCAGGAGCGGGGAAGAAGTGCTGCAAGCGCTTCCGATACTCTCCCTCCCTGGTCTTATTGCTAGGGCCCACGCTCCACTGTCCTGACCCCGTACAGCATCAGGACGTAGTGCGCACACTATGACCTGATGCTGCACGCAGTTAGGTGACAGTGCAGCGCGGGTCAGAGAAGACGGTGGAGCATGTCGCCAGACCCGGAGCGGAGCCACGGCACAGAAGAGGTAAGGAAGTTTTTTTATTTTAGTCTCATGGGGGTCTGAAAGAAAAGGGCTGATCGGAGGTCTGATGGGGTTCTGACATGGAGGGCTAATATGGGGGTCTGATGTGATGCCCTGATATTTATGGGGTTCTGATCTGAGACTCTGATGAAAAATATTTTTTTCCTTATTTTCTTCCTCTAAAATGTTAGGTGCGTCTCATAAAGCGAAAAATACAGTAATTAAGAAAAAAAATACATAAAATAAAATGCACCCACACCAACCAAAACAGTCTCCATTATTGCCCCATTGACATGAAACTATACATATTATATAATAAAACGACCGACACAAAATAGGAAACAAATTAATTATAATTTATTTCGGTGTCAGTTTGCATATTTAAAGAATAAGGAGCTAAAGTTATGAAAAAAAAATATTATTTTTTCAAATGTTTTGTACAGCTTCCCCCCAAATAAAACTTAAAAAAGAATGTTGCAAAAATTATTATGGTATTGCAACAAAAACTGTTTGAACCACCACATGCGCTAAGTCACAAAAAAGTGTCTGGTCATTAAGGCCTTTTCAGGCCTGGTCATTAAAGTGTTAACCAATGAGCGCTTTTCCTGTTAGCAAGGGAAAGTGCTTACTGGTTATTGCATGGTGTCTCTACCTGGGGGCAGGCGGAGGTTATAATCATTGAGCACCTTCCTGTACATGGTTGGAAAGTGCAAATGTATAAATTTGAGGCAGGATGGAAGGAAATGTTGCCACTTTTCTTTGTTTTTCTTGTAAAAATAGATTTGTTTAACAAGTGCCTGCAGCATGACCCCTGAAATAGAAGATTCATACTTGCCTCTTCCGTTCCGGTCCTCCGCACTGCCTCCAACTCCCCGTCCCTGCGCTATTAACACCTGGCAGTGCATGGGCATGGTCATACACCGCTCCGGCCAGTGATTGGCTTCAGCAGTAACATGCTGCTTGTGGGCACATCACCGCTGAAGCCAGTCATTGGATGGAGCAGTGTATGTGACTATTCCCATGCACTGCCACGTGAAAATAGCGCGGGCACCGGACGATGGAGGCAGCGGCGGCAGTGCGGAGGACCGGAGTGGCAGGAGCAGGTAAGTATAACTCTTCGGGTTCAGGGGCCATGCTGCAAGAACTTGTTAAAACTATAGTGTTCATAGGAACATTCCTGATATCTGGTCGGTATAATTGTGCCGCTGATAAATAAGCAATCACTCGTTTGTTGCCTGTTTTGCATATTTTATCAGGATGAAAGATGTACAGTTATTATCATCAGCACATCTCCCTGTGTGATCAGGAGTGTGCTGCCGATAATCAATAGACCTGAATGAGAGAGGAATGACTGTGGTAGTAATCATTCATCCCCATTCACTTGGCTTGTGTAATAGGCTAATGCTAATTAGTGCTGATCGACATTTTTTTATTTGCATCCCCTTGAAATAGAGCAATGTGACAATGTGGCCCTCAGACCAAAAAAGGTTGTGCACCCCCTAGAGTTGGGATCTGTGTGCTCCCTTTTTCCCGCAGACCCATTCATATATATTGAAAACTCTTGCAGGAAATAATGAGAAATATAGATTATACCACAATTTTCTTGGCATGGACCTGTGGTCTGTGCGGAACATCTCTAATGGTATGATACCTTTGGTAAACTCGGACAGCACCAATAAAAGAAAACCGTCCATGTGAAGTTAGTCTAAAGGAAGAATTGTTTTTTTTTCTATTTTATTTTTATTTTTGGATATTTCTATGTATAATGTTCTTTTAAAAACTAGATTTCTGTTTGTCTGCCACACACGATATGTAAAAATCTAGAATAAAGGGTGGATTTCTAAATTGGTAAACTAAACCATACAGAGCTAGTGGTGACTTCTCCATATTTCTATGGACGTCGGGCCACCCGCATGGCTATTGTCCTGCACTCGTATGATCTTATGAGGGCGGCCTGACTTGCACAGCGTCATTATAATCTATGATGCTGTGTACTCCCAATCAATGCCGCCCCGGGACATATGGACCGCTCACGGACCGTATGTCTTGGAGGGCATACGGTCGTGTGCATGAGGCCTTAATTTGTTTTTCTCTATTTTGTTCCATAGATTTTATTATTATTATTATTATTTTTATTATTATTTTTTTTTTTTATTCTCAAGACTCAATGTGAATTTCTGTTAAAAGCCCCCAAGTAAATGCGAGTCTAAAATTGCTTGATGGAAGACTGAAAATACCTTGAATTTAGTTGGCATCATTCCATGCAACGAGCAAACAAAATAGCTGATCTATCATGTCTCTTCAGAATTTGACTATAGGCCTTAAATTATTTTCTATGAGCAAATTGCTGTGGAGAGTCTGTAAATTGTGTGAATTTTTATAGGTCGCTTCGCTTTCCAGCTGTGGAAACCTTTGGGTCAAGTTATCATGGAAAACGCGAACAAAATCTCTACTCCAGTAAGTGTGAATTGACTTATTTTGTAAGGAAGACCTAGCTGTTTGATTCTTCAGTGTAATTCTCTGCTTCAGCTTCTGGTCACATCCAGGAATGTAATTTTGTTACTTTGCTGTTATTTCTGCAATATCACTTGTTTTCTGTTTCTTCAGACCCTTTCTTATTACTACAGAGGAGGATTTGAGCAGAAAATGAGTAGGCGAGAAGCAAGCCTTATTTTGGGTGTCAGGTGGGTGTATTCGACGTTCTCTTTCTTTGTATTAGAAGCAAATAGAGAAAATGTTTATAAGACAACCAAGGAATGAATCAGCCAGCGGTAAATCAAATCTCGATGATTGCATAATACGTATCCAAAAGTACAATTTGAATTTTTGCTAATAAAGAAAACCGCTATGTCTGACATTTTCTGTTTTGTTTTTCAGTCTTTTTGGCGTTTTTTTTTTTTTTTTTTCTTTCCTTCTGTTGTTGCTGCTCGAACCACGCTATGCTCAGTGTGGCAAATTTATTAATGTATTTATACCTGTTTTCTGGTATGTATGTACCAAAAAGACTGTGGAAAAACATCAGGTCTTACCTGGCATTGTGTTTAGCCTGTGCCAGTATTAATAAATCTACACTTTTTTTTGCTGTTCTTGGCCCTGATAACAATTTTCCAAAGTGCAGCATGCTCTTGGTTTGGCATTTTTGACCCAAATAGCTCAGTTAAAAAAAAAAAAATGGTCACCAAAAAGTGCTACTGGCTGTGACCTGTTTTTTAAGAGCAGTTTTTCTGACATTGTATGGTTTTAGTGCAATTGCTTATAATTGTGGTCTACCTTCCACCACGTATGCAGTGAAGAAGGGTGTACTTGACCCTTCTTCTGGCACATACACATAGTACTCCTCTGAAGCCAAGTCAAGTACAACCTGCTTCACTACACATCTGAGAGATGTAGACCACCGCAGCACATGGGCAGGATTTTGGCCAGCCTTGTGAAGTTCCCTTGGTAACCTCTCTACCTCCTTGACTTTTTAAACGGTTGATTTAGCATATGGTGCTTTCTTTTTCCTCAAAAAGGCACCCCTTTGGACACCTTGGGGGCAAAAAACATTGACAGGTTCCCTTTTAAAGACACTGTGTATTCGACAAGTGATTAATTATGTGATTCTTATTTGGTAAGTAAGCTAAAATAAGCCATCATGTATTCAATTCATGAATGATCATAACAATTAGATTTTGTATGAAATAGGTTGTCAAAATGTGAAATGTAATGCATACGTTCTATTGAGTCTGAGTGGATAAGGCAGCAATTTGTCCTTCATATTCAAAGTTTCAAATATCCCTTTCCCTTCATCTGGACAGAATTGTATTAATCTGTAGCAGAACAATTACTGATTCAGCTAATTAATAGTACAGAGCAGACAAGTTTCCTAATAGATATGTTTAAATAGCTTGTGCAGTTCTAGATCTCACCCACAAGATGGCAAAAGTCCTGCTTCATTTGGAACGTAGGGATGTAAAATTTAATTTACACTCAGTAGTTGATGCAGTTTATTGCAAAACTTTACTTTTACAGT
This sequence comes from Bufo gargarizans, assembly GCF_014858855.1. Taxonomy (NCBI): domain Eukaryota; kingdom Metazoa; phylum Chordata; class Amphibia; order Anura; family Bufonidae; genus Bufo; species Bufo gargarizans. The sequence continues at coordinate 126,872,234 of NC_058082.1, read as the reverse complement.
CCATCTGCTAGCAAATCCAAGATCCGCATGGCACATCGGAAAATTATGATTTTAAATCATCCAGATAAAGGTAACTTTTAGCAAAATGTATTTAGCAATAAAACAGCGTGGTCACATTAACATTGTCATTATATTAACTGTATTCTAGATTATATGTGCACCTATCACCCACTGGCATTTAATGTATTTTCTCATAGTAAAGTGTTTTCTGACAAGTTAATTTCTGTGAAATGCCAGTGAGACATTTAGGTGTTTTTTGCAACACGCATGCTTTTCTGTATAGATTGAGTGCTTATGATTGACCACCTATCCAAAAAAGCAAAAAAGAGCTCCTTTGACTAATAAGACAAATGTTTTTTGTAGGGGTACTTTGGTCAAAAGCATTTTTTTTAACCTATCCAGTGGTGAATGATACTGTAGGTAGCAGTCTGGCCCTAGACACCAACAGATCAACAGAATGGGGCATAGATTTTGAATAGACAGGGCACATGTTTGACCAATGCGAAATTAGTTTTTTTCTGACATAAAGTATGCCTTGCACATCCACACGCTAGGCATTGATCTATTTCTTTAAAGACTAACTGTCATGTTTTCATCAAAAAATCAATTTTAGCAAATGTTACTGCTGCAGCAGCATTATGCATAAAGCAATCTTTGGTTTCTTCATATACCATTGTTTTCCTTGAGTTTTCCCTTATTTACGTCTGTTTAAACATTTACAATAAGAGGACCTTCTAAAGATGGCTCCTCTGCCAGTTCTCTGAGGCCAAAACTGCTTTCCCCTCACTTCCCATACACACTTGCAGTAGCCAGAAGCTCCCTGCCAGCCAATCAAATTGGATTACTGAGAGACACGCCTCCTCACTCTGAAGCCTAATGCAGGCATGCAGTGTGAAGGACCGCCCCCTCCGTCTTCCTGTCTTAGCTGGAGACAGACAAGCCATAGCAACTGTCTTTTAAGGGAGCAGTGGACAGGGACAGAGGACATTAATGAAAGCTGTTATTATAAGGTAATTACAGATCTTTGACAATCCTTGACAGACTAACTCGGGTATACATGCCTAGCTGTAATAAACTAGCAAAAAATAAAATATATGACAGTTACCCTTTAAAGCATAATTTATAAACTATTCAAGGGGTACTTTGTATACTTTTTAATCAAAATGCGCAAGTCCACTCACCACGTCAAGGTGACCTTTTCTCTACTTTAAATTGGCGCAGAGCCACATGGCGACCACCACCATTGCCGCAACACCCCTGCTGTCAGGCCAACCCTTCCATGCCACTGGACTACACCATCTAGGCTGGCCTTTTGGCCAATTTAGAGTAGGGATCCCGCCCATAAGAGGTCACCTTGACAGGGATGGGTTTATGCATTTTGATTAAAAAATAAAGTATACAGTGTGCCTCTTGTACAGTTTATAAGTTATTCTGAGAAGCAGTAGATCAATGCATAGCATGTGGAGGTGCAATCCATGTCTTTTGTCTGTGCTAGAATAAAGAAACTAGGTTTTGCAGCTGAAGGGAACGAGAACCAAGGGTTTGGAAATCTTTAGGTGTACTGCAGTGTTTAGGTGAAAAATTATTTTAGGGCGGAATACTATTTTAAGCCATATGTGAATTATTTTATTGGGGAAGCATGGTGGCTCAGTGCTTAGCACTCTTGCCTTGCAGGTCTGCAGACTGGATTCAAATCTAACCAGCAGAAACACTTGCACAGAGTTTGTATTTTCTGCTGGCGTTTGCCTAGATTTTCTCTGGGTCCTCCGACAGGGACTAATGTGAGTGACGACAATTTATGTTCTGCACTGCAGACTGTGTCATCACTATACATGGATTACATTAATAAAAAGGCTACCCTTCTTTAACCACTTAAGGACCCTGAGATTTTCCATTTTTTGCGTTTTCGTTTTTCACTCCCCGCCTTCCCATAGTCCTACTTTTATTTTTCCATCCACATAGCCTTATGAGGGCTTATTTTTTGTGGGGCGAGTTGTACTTTCTAATGCCATGACTTACGATTGCATACCATGTAGTAGGAAGCGGAAAAGAAAATCCAAATAGGGTAGAATTGGGAAAAAACGCCATTCTGAGGTTATTTTAATTTTTTTTACACTGTACACTGTGGTAAAATTGACCTGTTATCTTCATTCTCCAGGTCAGTACAGTTACCACACTTGTATAATTTTTCTTTAATATTGAAAAAAAAAATTAACCTTTTGAGGAAAAAAAATATATTTTATAACCATATTCCGACCCCTATAACTTTTTTGTAGTTATGTGTATTGGGCTGTGTGAGGGCTTATTTTTTGCGGGATATGTTCTTTTCAGTGATACCAATTTGAAGTGTGTGCGACTTTTTGATTTACTTTTTATTAAAAAAATTATTGGCTAATTGAAGTGACAAAAAATTGCAAATTGGCCGTTTTTTATTTTGTTTCCTGTTACGCCTTTTGCCGTATGCTATTAATATTTTAATTGTATGGGCATGATATTTTTTTTTTTTCCATTTATTGGTTAAGTATTTTTATTTTTAGGAAAGGGTGGTGATTTGAACTTTATTTTTTTATATTTTTTTCTTTGTAAAAACTTTTTTTTTTACTTTTTTATTTTACTTTTTTTAAGTCACCTTGGGTGACCATAACTGGCACTCATTAGATTGCCCATTGTGTTAATTGATGGCTAAATAGCTATCATTGAAGACTTAATTTGCACTATATCAATACAATGATGCCACCTAGTGGCCTGTATTGGTATAGTCTTCATTTAAGCTCAAGCAGGCTTCAGGCTATTTCAGAGATAAACAGGTTCCCTGATCTCAGTCAGGGAACGCTGTTACCAGAGCGCAAGCACGCAGCTTCCGCTTCCGGACTGCGAAAATGCCGTGGTCACATTATGACCACGGCATCTGAAGGGGAAAAATGTATGCGATTAGCCTTATGGCTGATCGCATACATGTGCCGCGGGTCTCTGCTATTTAAAATAGCAGAAACCCGGTAGCATTGGTGCCTGCTGCACGGGGGAGCGGGCGCCATGTTTGGGGACTGGACTTCCGCCGTACATATACAGCGGAGGTCCTTAAGGGGTTAATGTGAGACATCTCTATTTATTTATTATTATTTTTATTTTTTTATATAAAGATTGTGGATAATTCTGAATTTACTGTGTGTATGTATATTTATGTATTCAGTGGTTAGACAAGTAACTGGTAAGAAATGTAATTCCCCATTCATGTCTATTAAATTGCTTTTAAAGTATCCAGTTTTGGAATGTTCACAAGGTCATGGAGACAAATTGCAGAACACGCTGAAGCCATGCTACATGAATATGAGGTTGAGACATAGCTATGGTTCTGACTTCTTTCATATGTGAAGTAATGGAAAACCATGGACTTATGGTATGACTTCCAGTGTTCCTTCTGAAATTATAATGTAGTAGCAGAAAAGTCACAGTAACCCACTTGTTGCACCATGACTTGAGCGTCTCCCGTAGTGTTACAGAAGTGTTCAATATCCATAGAAGCCAGTTCATAATCCTTCTTTAACCCCTGTTTTCAGGGCTTGGAAGTATACTAGATTTGCACAGAGCCCGCTCATTATGGGTGGACTGGCCATAGACCACACAGGAGAATTTTCCAGTGGGATGATGCTCAGGGGGCCACCTACACCCTCTTCATAGCCTCCAGCCTGATGCACAAAGATCTGATTCTAACAGCATGAATTAATCAGACACTTAAGCAATTGGCTAGCAGCCGAAGGTGCCCTCCTGAATTTAACTGCATTGCCATCCTTGGGATTATAGTTTTTTACTGTGGCACGGGCGGCAGTATATTGTGCTGCACTTTGCTAATTGGTTCTTCTTGGGCCGTATTTTGTTCTGCACTATGGTATTACTGCCCTCGCCTACTTCTGTTGCCCCACCCTCTGTCAATTTGGACCTGCCTACAACATGGGGCTACTTTTTATTTTATTTTATTTTTCCAGGGCCACTTTAAGTTCCCAGTCCGCCCCTGCCGCTTGTGATGGATTCCCATCATATACGATTCTAGTCGTCCAGGTTTGCTCTTGTCTACATTATTGTAAATCAGGCTGTGCTTAATCATTTATAACCGCAGTTGCTAAAAGTGGGAAAAAAGTCTGCTCAATCACTTCCATTTTGGTAATACACAAGAAATAAAAGCTCTTCTGAGTGAGATTGCCTTCTGTAAACTTGCCATAAAATATTAATGCCATTCAGAGGTTGGAAATTACAGGCTGCAGAGCCGGAGCACAAATGCTGTAACTAGCCAGGTTTTGAATGTAAATGATTTATTTTACAGAAAGACTATTATTATAACTTCTAAGTAGACCGCATCTGCTGGAGAAAAGCACACCCATATGCTCATTCCTGCCTCAGCTTAAAAATAGCAGATGGTAAAACATTACTCAGTATTTCAAAAGTCAAACTGGAGACTATTTTTTGCTTTCCTTATAGTAAGAGTTACAGCACTCTCCACATTTGATGTCACTGTGCTGACACTTTCCATAGCATCCCATATACGGCAGCCTCTGAACCTACTGTAGGAGTATTTCCAGCAATGGGCATATGTGGGTGTCATTGCGTTATGTTCCGACACCACTACTCATATGGACATATTGTGAACCTGTTTGTATAGACTTCAAGTAGCCGCGTGGGCTATTGGCCTTGAACCTAACGCATACCATAAGCTCCTGGATTACAGTGCAAAAGCTATGCCCCAGTGATATTGCATACTCATATTTACAAATGCATTATTCATTTGTATGTAGTAAAATCTAATTGGACATGAATTATATTACTATGCATTTACGTGCATACTTGTGACTTTATAGGGTCCAGTGCTTTTCTCTTGTTGCAGAAAATTCTGCAAACCCCACCAAATGTTAATAGAAAATTGTAGTGTTTAGTAACCTTTGCGCCATTACACACTGGAGCTTTTACATGTCGCTTTAAATGTAAAGAATTCCTTCTCATGATATGAGGACTGAGCTTTCTTGCGTATTGCAAGAAACAAGAATCCAATGCGGATCCGCGCTTCCAGGTCTGCAATTCCGTTCCCGAAAAAAATAGAACATGTCCTATTCTTGTCCGCAATTGCGGATAAGATTTGACATTTTCTATTATAGTGCCAGCGATGTGCGGTCCGCAAAACACATACAGATGTGTGAATGGAGCCTTACCATGAGGATTACCCTTCATATAACATCTTCCACTTACAACAGCAGTAACTGACAATTGATTACCTATCCTATATAGGAAGGCACCTGTCTATTTTTATTTTTTTTATTATTTTGCTTTTATAAATTACAACTTAAATATACACGTTTCCAGTATTTGCATGTATCCTTCGTAAACATACCAGAAAAGATTTAGTAAAAGTTGTATTTTATTCATTTAAATTCCTGCAGTTTGTTGGCTATAAAGTCAAGGAGAAAGGCCTCTCAATGATTGACAGCCTTCCCTTTATGACCGTGTATATAGGCTGTCAATCACCAATGGGACCTCCTTGACATCAAAGCCCAGAATGAGTAGGATTTTAAATGTTTTACTGAAACTTTTCTCACAAAACTATACATCAATCTGCTCAGCTTCTCTTGCTCTATAACCTATTGCTTGTAGCTTACATTGCATTTTCATGGTGACAGGTTCCCTTTAATTGTATTTTCAATTCTGATGGAAGCTTCCCACATCTAAGGGGAAATCAATCCAGGGAAAAAAAAGATCCACCACAGAAAAATTTGTCAAAATGTCAAGTGAATGAGTCTGAATCTGTGATGCTATGTACAAACTGCTGGGGCCCATATATTGCGGACCCACTGTTTGCAGGCCGCAATATGGGCACGGTCGGGCAACCGCCGTGTGCATGAGACTTTAGGGGGAGATTTAGCTAGAAAACTAGCTTAAAAAGTCACAAGCCCTGGGTTGTTTCTACGTTGCCCGAACCATTGACCCTGGCAGATCTAGCATCGTTTTACACCAGTTTTCTACAAACTGGTATAGATTTCCTTTCCAGTCGCACAGACTTCAGAGGATGCCCTAATTTTTGACGAGGAGTTGCTTCATCTTAATTTAAGTTCATCCTCCGGTGGTGCAGGAGATATTAGGACCAGCGTAGAAAACATTGGTCTACTCTTGATCAATCTCCCCATAGTGTTTTCCCGATTTCAGTAGAGTCCACCAGCATTGTTCTATCTGCATTATGCAGCAGATTGGCATTACCGAGTAAGGATTTTAGTACTTTGGTAACTAAGCTGTTTCTGTTATGTAGTGAGAGATGTCAGAAAAAAGGGATAGTTAATTTAGTCAGCTAGACACCATTTACTTATGTTTATGGCCCCATTTATTAAAAGGGTAGTAAAATGTACTATAACATTCTTATAGCTTTATCAACTTAGTTTTAATCAATGTGTTTTACTGGTGAATGGGAAAAACAATAAAGGTCGCGATCAAGTGCGATTGATTGTGTTTGGGAAATGTAGAGTGTTTCTAAGACAGAAATTACTTTGTGTTAATAAACAACTATATTAAATGTGCCCAATACTTTTTGATCTGTGTATACAGTGCATTCCTGTGGGAAATGAACTTCTGTATAAGCAGGCAAAATGCATTAAACCTGTTTCTTTACCCAGACAGACAACGTCTGGAGCAAAGTGGCTTTATGGAATCGGGTGCTCACTAGGCATTCAACAGGGTCTCATTTCCCTGGTAGACATTACCTAATACAGTTACACATTATGACAGGCGATCCACTCCCCTCTATCTCTTCAGTGAAAGTGGTTGTCTGTCTGGTAGATGTATCATTAGCATTGTTAAATCATCGCTGTGACCCCCTCACTCTCATTGGTGGGGTACATAGTGCTATGCCATCACTCTTTTAATTAACATATAAACCCAATTCCCCAGAGGGGTTTCTTTTGTTTTAATTCAGTACTTTCTATGTCAGGCTAGTTTCATACTAGCGTTAAAACCTTCCAGCAGTCTGTTCCACCAGAGGAACGGCCTGCTGGAGTTCATCATGTCCGACATAAATTAGTACACCCCCTTTTAAAAGTCATATTTTAATAAATATCTCACTGAACACAAACATTTCCCAAATTACCCAAAAGACTGGGTTTCATAGAACATTTGTTGTTAACCCATAACTTTGGGAGGTTAAGAATGTAACTGTGATTTCAAAATCTTCAGTTTTATTCTAATTGGTTGATGCAAAAATGAATACACCCCACATTGAAAACTACTGCATCTAGTAATTTTGTATAACCTCCATGATTTTTAAGAAGAGCACCAAGTCTTCTAGGCATGAAATGAACAAGTTGGCGACATATTGCAACAACTGCCTTTTTCCATTCTTCAAGAACGACCCCTTAGAGCCTGGATGCTGGATGGAGAGTGGTGCTCAACTTGTCTCTTCAGAATTCCGCATACATGTTCGATTGGGACTGATTCACTTTCACCCTGTTCTGCTTCAGAAATACAGCAGAGGCCTTAGATGTGTGTTTTGGATCATTGTCATGTTGGAAAAGTGCACAACAACCAAGGGCTTAGAGTAATAATAGCATATTCTCTTTCATAATAGAGCAGTACATCTGTGAATTCATGATACTATCAATAAATTTCATCTCCCCGACAGCAGCAGCACTTGTGTAGCCCCATATAAGGACACTGCCACCACCATGTTCCACTGTAGACACCATGCATTTTTCTTTGTACTCCTCACCTTTACAACACCATACAGTTTTTGAAGCCATCAGTTTCAAAAATATTTTATCTTGGTCCCCACTCCAGATTTCTTCATCCCAGTCTTAATTTTTTTTTTCAGCATGGGCACTGGCAAATTGTACGTGGAATTTTTTTGTGCATGGGCTTTAGAGCTCGTGCACACTAACATGTGCCGGCCGGGCCCGTATTGCGGCCTGCAAACAGCATGTCCGCAATGAAGAATTGGGCTGTTTCACACGAGTGGATGCCGTGCGGGTAATCCGCTGCGTGAAAGAGAGCCAAGCCCCATTCTGGACAGCAGAGACATGGAGCATTAACATGATTAACCCCTTCAGGACGCAGCCATTTTTCACCTTACAGACCAGGCCATTTTTTTGAAAATCTGACGTGTCCTTTTATGTGGCAATAACTTTAAAATGCTTTTACTTATCCAAGCCATTCTGAGATTGTTTTCTCGTTACATATTGTACTTCATGACAGAGGTAAAATGGAGTCAAAATATTTCATTTTTATTTATAAATAACATTTTCCAAACATTTGGAAAAATTAGCAAATTAGAAAATTTCTATTTCTCCACTTTTATAATTGATAGTAATACCTCCCAAAATAATTATTACTTTACATTCCCCATATGTCTACTTTATGTTTGGATCATTTTGAAAATGTATATTAATTTTTTTTGGGATGTTAGAAGGCTTAGAAGTTTAGAAGCAAATCTTAAAAAATTTTAAGAAAATTTCCAATACCTAATTTTTTTAGGACCAGTTCAGTTATGAAGTCACTCTCTGGGGCTTACATTTTAGAAACAACACCCCTCAAGCTATTCAAAACTGATTTTACAAACGTTGTTAACCCTTTAGGTGCCCTACGAGAATTAAAGGAAAATGGGAATGAAATTTCAAAATGTGACATTTTTTTTTTTCAGCAGATTTTTCATTTTTATCAAAAAAAAAATTTCTGCAATACATCAATGGTAAACAGCCAAACAAAACTCAATCTATTACCCTGAATCTGAAGTTTACATAAACACCCCATGTTTGCTCAAAAGCTGATGTATGGGTGCACAGCAGGCTTCCATATGGCTTTTGGAGAGTGGATTTACAGTGCCTTGCAAAAGTATTCACCCCCTTGATCTTTTTTCATGTGGTGTTTTTTTTTTTTTTTTTTTTACATTACAGCCTTAAGTTTAATGTTTTGTTAATCTGAATTTTATGTAATGGATCAGAACACAATAGTCTGTTGGTGAAGTGAAATGAGAAAAATATATAAATAAAACTATTGTTTAGAAATAGAAAACAGAAAATTGGCATGTGCGTATGCATTCACCCCCTTTGTTAGGAAGCCCATAAAAAGCTCTGGTGCAACCAATTACCTTCAGAAGTCACATAATTACTGAAATGGTGTCCACCTATGTGCAATCTAAGTGTCACATGATCTGTCATTACATATGCACACCTTTTTTGAAAGGCCCCAGAGGCTGTAACACCTAAGCAAGATACATCACTAACCAAACACTGGCATGAAAACAAAGGAACTCTCCAAACAAGTAAGGGACAATGTTGTTTAGAAGTACAAGTCAGGGTTAGGTTATAAAAAAATATACAAATCTTTGATGATGCCCAGGAGCACCATCAAATCTATCATAACCAAACCTGCCAAGAGACGGCCGCCAACCAAAACTTACGGATCGGGCAAGGAGGGCATTAATCAGAGAGGCAGCACAGAGACCCAAGGTAACTTTTCAGCCATCAAAGAAAACGCTATGTCTGGCACAAATACAACACATCACATCACCCAAAGAACACCATCCCCACAGTGAAACATGGTGGTGGCAGCATCATGCTGTGGGGATGTTTTTTAGCAGCCGGGACTGGGAAACTGGTCAGAGTTGAGGGAAAGATGGATGGTGCAAAATACAGGGATATTCTTGAGCAAAACCTGTACCACTCTGTGCCTGATTTGAGGCTAGGACGGAGGTTCACCTTCCAGCAGGACAATGACCCTAAACACACTGCTAAAGAAACACTTGAGTGGTTTAAGGGGAAACATGTAAATGTGTTAGAATGGCCTAGTCAAAGCCCAGATCTCAATCCGATAATATGTGGTCAGACTTAAAGATCGCTGTTCACATGCGCAAACCATCCAACTTGAAGGAGCTGGAGCAGTTTTGCAAGGAGGAATGGACAAAAATCCCAGTGGTAAGATGTGGCAAGCTCATAGAGAGGTATTCAAAGCGACTTGGAGCAGTGATTGCCGTAAAAGGTGGCTCTACAAAGTATTGACTTTAGGGGGTGAATAGTTATGCACTGTTATTTTGTCCTATTTGTTTGCTTCACAATAAATAAAAAAAACATCTTCAACGTTGTAGGCATGTTCTGTAAATTAAATGATGCAAATCCTCAAACAATCCATGTTAATTCCAGGTTGAGGCACTCACATTTTGTTACCCATTTCCCCTTGAATACGGTAACACCCCATGTGTGCTCAAAAACTGATGTATGGGCGCACAGCAGGCTTTAGAGTGGAAGAAGCACCATATGGCTTTTGGAGAGTGGATTTAGCTGGAATGGTAATTGGGAGCTATGTAGCATATGAAATCACCCTGAGGTGGCCCTACAGTCGAAACTCCCCAAAAAGTGATCCCATTCCGGAAACTACACCCCTCAAGGAATATTTTAGGGTGTGTATTGAGCACTTTGACCCATCAGGCGTTTCACAGAATTAGGAAACACTTGGCTGTTAAATGGAAAAATTAAAAAAAATTCCAGGAAAAAATTGCTTTACACCCACATTTTTCACTTTCACAAGGGGTAACAGCACCCCATATTTTGTTAACCATTTGCCACTGAATACTGAAACACCTCATATGTGCTCAAAAAATTATGTATGGGCGCACAGCAGGGCTCTAGAGTCAAACAGCAAAATATGTATTTGAATTACCTGAATTGGCAGACATTGATTTTAGGTGCCATGTCGCATTTAAAAGATTCCTGAGCTCCCCAGAAATTTAAATCCCCAAGAAGTGACCCCATTTCGGAAAGAGCGAACAAACATTTTAAGTGGTAGAAAGGGTAGTTTTTAGCAAACGGGTGTCTCGCAGACGGCAGAAACACTTGTTAAAAGATTTCAAAGCACACATTTGTGAAAAAAAAATATAAATAAATTACTAGCAGACCCCATTTTTTTTTCCAGAAGGGGTTAAAGGAGAAAATGGCCCCCAGTATGTGTTCCCCATTTTCTCCCCATTCAGGAAACACCTGATATGTGCTTTATAGCCTGCTGTATGGGCGCACAGCAGGGCTCAGAATGGAAGGAACACTGTGTGGATTTTAGAGGGCAGATTTTGCTGGAATAATTTTCAGGCACCATGTTGCATTTGAAGACACCCTAAAGGCACCCCGACAGTGAAAACCGCAAAAACTAGGCTCTAGGGGTGCCAGAACATAAAAGGAAATTGAAGAAATGCCCCATTCAATGTATTCATCTAGGGGTATAAGGCTTCATTCACACAGTCGGTGTTTGGTCAGTGATTTCCATCAGTGATTGTGAGCCAAAACCAGGAGTGGATCCTACACAGACATAAGGCTGTATTCACACGTCCGCAATGTGTTTTGCGGATACACGGAGACACGGATCCGCAAAACACGGAAAGCGGCAATGTGCTTTCTGCATTTTGCGGACCGCACATTGCCGACATAATAGAATATGCCTGTTCTTGTCCGCAATTGCGGACAAGAATAGGACATGTTCTATTTTTTTGCGGAAACGGAAGCACGGATGCGGAAGTGCGGATCCGCAAATGTGGATGCGGACAGCACATTTCGTCCCCATAGAGAAAGAATGGGTCCGCACCCTTTCCGCAAAATTGCGGAAAGGATGCGGACCCATTTTGCGGACGTGTGAATGGAGCCTAAGGTAGAAGGAAAAGATCTGCACCTGTTCTGTGTTTTGGACCAGCACTTGGTTTTGGCTCAAAATCAATGATGAAAATAACTGACCAAACATTGACTGTGCGAATAAGGCCTAATGGAAATTTTTAAGGTTTTTATTTATTTATTTGGGGGGATGGAGCCATTATTGGATTACCAAATGGAAAAATGCTAAACTGAAAATGTCTTCCCATTGATTAAATAAGAAATAAATGAAATGGACTTTATGGAGATCAGTGGAGGTGTGATAAACTTGAAAGCACTCTCCAATGCAGAGGCTCGGTTTAGAGGGGCACCTCTGACGGTAGTGAGTGGTGTCTTTCCTAATCCCTCTAACCGAGCAAACTCAATACCTTTTTTGGGGTCGCCTTTTTTTTTTTTTTTTTTTTTTTGGGGGGGGGGGGGAGTACTCCAGGGAAATGCCCATGTATTATTCTTGAGACCCCAGAAGCACTGCTGACTGAAATGCTACCTTCTCCTTCCTGAATGCCAAAAATCTATTTTTTATTAATTTTTTTCCTGAAATTCCAAGAAGGTCCCCCCCATTACCTGCTGTTCTATGGATGACAAAGGCATTATATAGTGACACTTGGGTGAGGTACACAACAATTATTTTTTGTACCACACCTTTAGATTTTCTTAAGGCACTGTAGGGCTGTAGTACCTGGTCTGAAAGAGCCACTACGCTTATGAACTGGTTGTAATCCTGTATTCACAGGCTTGGTGTTCTGCTCTGTGGTTCCTGGGACTGGGGTGGACTGATTTGCATGGATGGTAGTTAACACAAGAACATCCCGTTTGTCCTTGTATTTTAGCAACATCAAATTTTCCGAGCAAACGGCGCTGCTTTCCCCGTGACGCACTGTCTGGTCTATAAACCATTTAGGGAGCCCTTTTTGATTTCATTTAATTGTGCCACATGTGCCTATGCCTCTGGCAGCAAGGCACATGTTACTAAACTATTGTAAAAGTTGTCCAAATATAGATGGTATCCGTGGTCCAAAAGGGGGTGGACTAAATCCCATACTATCTTCCCACTTATACCCAGAACCGGGGGACAATCGGATGGCTCCATTTTTCAATCTTTTCCCTCTTAAATACGGAAGCGCAATGTATACCCGGATACACTTTCACAGGCATTATACAACTTCACGCCATACCTAGCCCTTTTATTGGGCAGGTCCTGGCGGAAATGTAATCGGCCATTGAAGTGGACCAATGATTCATCCACTGAGAGGCATTTTTGGGGGGTAAATACTTGACCAACTTTGCAATTGTAGTGGTCAACCACTGGCTTAATTTTAAAGAGTCTGTCATAATTGGGGTCGCTTGGGGGTGGGCATTTATTATTGAAGTGTAGAAATCTTTGAATAGCTTTTGAAACAGGCCTGGGGCATGGCAAGACAGTAAAGAGGGGTGGTATAAATCATAGCTTTGTACTAATATGAACGTATTTGAAAAAATAAATAAATTATAATGCCCATGCTTAAAAGTCCCCGAAACTTTCATTTCAGTCGCGTCAGTAGGGGTCCATTTGTGATGAATCAATCACTGTTTTTGGTAGAAGTGATATTTTTACATGACAAATAATTTACTAGCAGGTGTAGTAGAGTAATAGAAATCAAACAGACCCAACAGTCATGACATGCATGCCACTAATTTAAAGGGGCATGTGGAGTTCAATGAGTGAGGTAATTCATTCTTTGAAAAACAGGTGGCAATTATTGCCCTTATTTAAGGAAAGAAGGAAGCAAATGTTGTCCATGCTGGTTACAGTGCATTTCTCTCTGAACTTCTCAACAATGTCAGGAATGACCCATTTTGCTCAGAAGAACAGCGTACCTTGATTGAAGAGGGGAAAACATATAAAGAAGTGCATAAAATGATAGGCTGCTAAGCTAAAATGATCGCAAATGCTTTAAAATGGCAACCAAAACCTGAAAGACGTGGAAGAAAGCGAAAAACTATCTTTCGAATGGATAGAATAGCCAAAATGGCAAGGACTCAGCCAACAATCAGCTCCAGGAAGATCAAAGAAGCTCTAAAGTTACCTGTGAGTTCTGTTACAATTAGAAGACCCCTATGTGAAGCCAAGCTATCTGCGAGAAGCCCCTGCAAAGTCCCACTGTTCAAAAATAGACGTGCTGAAGAAGTTACAATTTGCCAAAAAGCACAGTGACTGCCCCTAAGAGATATGGCGCAACATTTTGTGGACTGATGAAAGGAAGATTGTGTTCTTTTTGGGTCTAGTGGCCGGAGACAGTTTGTTAAACGACCCCCACTGAATTTAAGCCACAGTACACTGTGAATACAGTGAAGCATGGTGGCACAAGCATCATGATATGGGGATGTTTGTCATACTATGGTGTTGGGCCTTTTTATCGCATACCAGGGATCATGGATCAGTTTGAATACATCAGAATACTTGAAGATGTCATGCTGCCTTATGCTGAAGGAGAAATACCCTTGAAATGGGTGTTCCAACAAGACAGCGACCCCCAAACACACCAGTAAACGTGAAACATCTTGGTTCCAGACCAACAAGATTGACGTTATGGAGTGGCCAGCCCAATCCCCGGATCTTAATCCAATAGAAAACTTGTGGGGTGACATCAAAAATGTAGTTTCTTTGGCAAAACCCAAAAATACAGAAGAACTGTGGAATGTGACCCCTAAAGTATCAGGGCCATGGGCATTGAGGTCGTCGTCGTCACCCCCCCCCCCGTGGGGGAGACTGAGACCGCATACTGCTGCAACATGAGGCCCGATGGATCCATATCTTACGTACTGTAGCCCCCCTAGGCCTAAATTAACAGCTTTTGTTACAGCTGTTTCATTTAATTACGTTGCAGGATTATGAATACATCTTTCTCTAATGAATAAATCTAGTAGGATTAAAATTTTCCTTCTTAATGCATAGTGTCCCACCTAAACACCTTCTAAGATGAGACATAACCTTTTTACCCTTCCTTGATCATGCCCCTGGCAGAAGGAAATCAGCAAATCCTTTTACTTTATGTAATTGCCACAAAATGCCTATATCTAGAGCGCCTACTTAAGGTTAGGAGACCGCCGCTCTGGTGATGGTTGCTGTAAACAATCCCAGTTACGCAGCAACAACTTTCACCATATGCCAATAGAGTAACTGTGTCTGGGGCTGCGGACACACCCGATTTGGCTCCTTGCGAATGACATGTGCCTGCCTGGCTGTGCGTGAAAGCAAGACATAGTCCTGGAAGCGCTGCTATCTCCATCGTGGACTGCACATGCGCGAGTACGCGAACCGCCCCCCTCACGTCACCGCGCTGCGCTCCAAGCCTCACTTTGAGGCATCATCAGATTTAAAACAGCGCGGGCGAGTGTCCTCGGGCAGGTTGCATCATAGCCTCAGGACATATCGCGGTGCTGTTTCACAGGGACCTGCACATCGGCAGACCTCCCTGTCTTGATACATGGCCCCATCTCTTTAGGCCTGTTTCAGCCCTGCTACATAATGGATCCCACACAATGGGCTCATTATGTGTAAGTGTCCTCTACTTATTCTGTTATACTTGAATATCTTCAGTGTAAATATTAGAATCAACTTGGATCAATACTCCAGGTGATTCATGCCCTGTTCGACTGCACAACAGCTCCCCTGATGATTTGTATATGAAACGTGCATGTAGGGATCAGCTGCACTAGGGCACAACAGGGCCAAGTAGCATAAGGGTAAGGTTCCGGACGGGGTCGTTCTTTTCAGGACGAGTGCTCTGTGGTTAAGACGCCAGGGACAAATCTGTATCCCTATCCTAGGGTGAAATAGGGACTTAGAGCCCTTCGTCATCCATGTCTGGTTCCTACCACTAAGAATTTCTTTTCAGCAATATGAACATCTCCTGAACATCCACAAAGACCGGATGATACCTGGGCTACAGTAGGACAACCGGTTATACTCTCAGGTGCCGCCGTTTACCAGTTATTTCATGTGTATATTTTGCACCAATTTGCTATTTTGTTTAAATTTAGGGACTTTTCTATCCTGATATCAATTAAGTTTTATGTTTTAATAAGATCACCATTTCAACCTTCGCTTGTATTTGATTCAAAGGAAAGCAAAATCTTCAAACATTTTTCCGTTTATATAGTGAATGTTTGAGTTTGTAAAGAAGAATACAAACACTATTTTTTTTTTTTTAACAGTCTAATATTCCCTTTTCTTCAATTATTTTAGAGGAACAACACACATTTTGATATATTTTTCTAAATGTTTTGATTTGGAATAGAATGTGTAGTGTTTCCAATGCATTTTGTGTGTATGGAAATAAAAACTATTAGAAGGATTTTGGCCTTTATTCACTGTTATTTTGAACACAACTGTATATTTGTTTGTTCCACCATCAAGTTATTAGGTCATCAGTGAAGAATAATTTGAAAAAATGTATTTCACTGAAACCTGTGGTTATCTACATTGATGCATGGAGTGGCTGTAAATTCAGGCACCTGGGGCACATAGTTATCTGTGGGGATCCATGAAGAGTCACTTGTACGGGGCTGCGACTGCACACTACCCCTAGGACGCCGACGAGGGGGTTCATCATTAGATAATTTTAGTCATTTTAAACAGTAAACTCACGTCGTTGTTTTTTATTTATTTATTTATTTTTATTTAACAGCGAACTAAAAGCCTGTATATCATTTAGGATAAAAACTCAGTCACTTGGCAGGTATTGACAGGTGTCACAAGTAGCACAGATGGCTGGCAATGAGCCTCAGGAGGCTGAAAATTATATACAGGTGTCTAGTATGGGGTATGGGGCACAAAGTAGTGCCAATATCCTTATTTGGGCATAAAACTGGTTAATTCATGTATTATTTTAGTTATAGGTGGCACAAATCCACATGGTACATAGGAGACTTGTGTTATAGAATGGTGCCACTCAAGCACAGGACACCAGTATGTACACACAGGAGGATGGCACATGTAGTGACAGGGTTGTTGTTATTGTTATTATTATTATTATTATTATTATTATTATTATTATTATTATTATTAATAAAATATATAGATTTATTTTTATTTATGTAACTTTGGAGTGTGTGACAGGTGTCTTGACGGACAGGCTGGTGTGACGGGTGTCTTGACGGACAGGCTGGTGTGACAGGTGTCTTGACGGACAGGCTGGTGTGACAGGTGTCTTGACGGACAGGCTGGTGTGACAGGTGTCTTGACGGACAGGCTGGTGTGACAGGTGTCTTGACGGACAGGCTGGTGTGACAGGTGTCTTGACGGACAGGCTGGTGTGACAGGTGTCTTGACGGACAGGCTGGTGTGACAGGTGTCTTGACGGACAGGCTGGTGTGACAGGTGTCTTGACGGACAGGCTGGTGTGACAGGTGTCTGCACAAAACTGATCTGTGTCACTGATTGGGGCACAGAAGAGTGGTGTTTTGAGACTGAAAGGGTTAAAACGTTTGTGGGGTGTGGATTCTGACAAAGCACTTTCTCTGATCGCTTCCCTGACAGGAATTGGGACGATCAGAGAAGGAGAGGACACACCGTACACAAAGTCCCTCCCTAAATAGCACCAATGCGCTGTGATTGGTCCATCTGCAGTAATGGACCAAACACAGCGATCGCCGGCCGGTAAGCGGTGCGATTGGCTTCCTGCCGGCGTCACTGGTTGCCTAGCAACCCCCATGAGCCAGCAAAACTGAACTGTCAGCGCATCGCTCTGTGCACTGACAGTGTAATCGCATCACGTACATGCATGTGGGGATGCGGCGAGGCACCACATTCCCCCACTACAAGTACGTGGTGATGCGGGAAGGGGTTAATAATGCTCCATGCCTCTCTGTGTCCTTTTTACTACAAAATCACATTGAGATAAAGTTGTCACTGTGATTTTGTAGTAAAAAGGTCACAGAGAGGCACGGAGCATTATCAATCATGTTAATGCTCCGTATCTCTGCTGTCCGGAACGGGACTTGGCTCTCTTTCACGCAGATCACCCGCACGGCATCCGCTCATGTGAGAGACCTCTTAGACTCAGCTGTGGTTGAAGTCTTGTTAATTAGCTTTTTTTTGTGTGTGCACATAAAGTTTTCTTTGTTGAGCACTGTTTGTATATACAGTATCTCCCAAAAGTGAGTACACCCCGCCCCCCTTTTTTGTAAAGAGTTTAGTTTTATCTTTTCATGGGACAACACTGAAGATGTGGCACTTTTATATAATATAAAGTAGTCGGTGTGCAGCTTGTATAACAGTGTAAATTTAGTGTGCCCTCAAAATAACTCGACACACAGCCATTAATGTCTGAACCGCTGGCAACAAAAGTGAGTACACCCCTAAGTTAAAATGGCCAAATTGTTCCCATTTAGCCACTTTTCCTCCCTGGTGTTATGTGACTCGCTAGTGTTACAAGGGCTCAGGTGTGAATGGGGAGCAGGTGTGGTAAATTTGATGTTATCGCTCTCATACTGGACACTGGAAGTTCAACATGGAACCTTATGGCAAAGAACTCTCTGAGAATCTGAAACAAAGAATTGTTGCTTTATAAAAAGATGGCCTAGACCAGTGATGGTGAACCTTTTACCGACCATGCCCAAATTGCAACCCAAAACCCATTTATTTATCGCAAAGTGCCAACACAGCAATTCAACCTGAATACTACAGTCCAACATAGTATGTCTTCCATGCACTTTATCATTTCGCTATAATAGCCTGTCTGCATTCAATGCTCTGCCTGTGCTGTTCATAGTGCGCTCTGTGCTGATGAATGGCAGGAAAAGTCTAAGGAAAATTGGTACACCATAGACTTTTTACAGGGTGCGGGTGCACACTGGAAAATTTTATTACCTGTTTACTAAAACATATTCAAGTTATTGTTATATAATGGACATGGACATAAAGTCCAGACCTTTTAGCTTTCATTTGAGGGAAGAAGGGTTCCATCTCCTTTCCATGTGGCACCCTGTTTTTAAAGGAACCAAAAGTAATAGGACAAATGACTTAAAGGCCTGGAGTTGATTTGAGGTGTGGTGCTTGCATTCTGAAGATTTTGCTGAGAAGTAAACATGCGGTCAAAGGAGCTCTCTGTAAAGGTGAAACAAGCCATCCTTCATCCGCGAAAACAGAAAAGAAAATCAGAGAAATTGCTACACTATGGCTACTTTCACACTTGCGGCAGAGTGATCCGACAAGCAGTTCAGTCGCCGGAACTGCCTGCCGGATCTGGCAAAACGTATGCCTACTTATGGCGTTTGTAAGACTGACCAGGATCCTGATCAGTCTGAAAAATGCCTGGTCAGAAAATGTATTGAAATGTCGAATCCGACTTTCCGGTGTCATCCAGCAAAACGGATCCAGCATTTATATTTTTCACTTTTTTCACTTTTTTTTTTTTTTTTTTTCTTTTTTTTTTTCACAGACCAGAAGGACGGGTCCGGCATTCCAGTATTTTGAATGCCGTATCCGGCACTAATACATTCTATAGAAAAAGAAAAAAAATGCCGGATCCGGCATTCAGGCAAGTCTTCAGTTTTTTTGGCCTGGAGATGAAACCGTAACATGCTGCGGTTTTATCTTTTGCCTGATCAGTCAAAAAGACTGAACTGAAGACCTCCTGATGCATCATGAACCGATTGCTCTCCATTCAGAATGCATGGGGATAAAACCAGCCTGATCTGAACCCAATAGAGCATGCATTTCACTTGTTAAAGACTAAATTTCAGACAGAAAGGCCCACAAACAAACAGCAAGTGAAAACCGCTGCAGTAAAGGCCTGGCAGAGCATTAAAAAGGCGGAATCACAGCGTCTGCCTGAAGTCTTGAACTCATGGACATCACCAGTCATTGCCGACAAAGGGTTTTTAACAAGGGTTTATAACAAATTATTTGATTCGTCCAATTACTTTTGAGCCACTGAAATGAAGGGATGGAGTTTAAAAAATGCTTTAGTTCCTCACCTTTGTATACAATCATTTTGTTCAACCCACTGAATTAAAGCTGAAAGTCTGAACTTCCACTGCATCTGAATTGTTTTGTTCAAAATCCATTGTGATAATGTACAGAACAAAAATGAGAAAAATGATGTCTTTGTCCATATATATATATATATATATATATATATATATATATATATATACCGTATTTTTCGCTTTATAAGACGCACCTGATTATAAGACGCCTCTAGGTTTTTGAGGAGGAAAATAAGAAAAAAATATTTTGAACCAAAAGGTGTGCTTTTGGTGGATTTTGAACTAATGGTCTGGGGATGACACTGTTATGGGGCTCTGTGGATGACGCACTGTTTTGGGGGATCTGTGGATGACCCACTGTTATGGGGGTGGGGGGGAATCTGTGGATGATGCACTGTTATGGGGGATGTGTGCTGTGAAACATAGGGCCATGAGGGGGGCCAGCATAAGATGCTATATGTGTGGGTGACACACACATAGCATCTTATGCTGGTTCCCCTCATGGCCCTATGTTTCACAGCATTACAGTACTTTGATTCCATTTTACATACAAAGAATAATCGCTCTCCTTTTGATAAACTATCTGACACTGATATATCGCCGGCCGCTATGCTGCACAGTCTGGCCGGCGATACGTCAGTCACAGTGCGGGGAGGGAGGAGGGGCTGGAGGCAAGTCACAGCGGGGCCCGGTGCAGTCACTGTATTACACTGGGCCCCACGCACAGAAGTCTCTTTGTATGTAAAATATTTCATTATTCCTGAATCCATCGCTCTCCTATTGATAAACTAGCCTAATCGCCTGCATCAGTACTCACTATGAATGTAGCGTGCGGTCCCTCCGGCGCATTGCTTCATCCTGCTCCTGCTTCATTAATGAAGTGGGAGGAGCGTGACGCCAGTCACACGCCTGCCGGACCGCACGCTGCATTCATCATAGTGAGTAGTGATGCAGGCGATTAGGCTAGTAAAGTTTATCAAAAGGAGAGCGATTTACGGTATAAAGGATTAATGAAAGATTTAACATACAAAGAGACTTCTGTGCGCGGGGCCCGGTGTAATACAGTGACTGCACCGGGCCCCGCTGTGAGTTGCCTCCAGCCCCTCCTCCCTCCCCGCACTGTGACTGATATATCGCCGGCCAGACTGTGCAGCATAGCGGCCGGCGATATATCAGTGTCAGCCCTGTAAAAAAAAAAAGTCAACCATCGTTTTATAAGACGCACTGTCATTTCTTCCCCTCTTTTGGGGGAAAAAAAGTGTGTCTTATAAAGCGAAAAATACGATATATATATATATTTATTTATAATATTAATATAGGCCTCCTCTGCAGGAACCTAGCACTCTTGCCCACCTGCCTGGTGCTTTTAATCAGGAATATCACAATAGCTAGATGCTCCTTTGACCAGAGTCTTGTAGGATACAAGCCTGTGTTAGAGTAGGTCCGTCTGTTTGAAGCCACCTTGTCTATTGATAAATGGGCCTGACATATATTTTTGATCAATAATATGTGCTAAGAGCTTCTACTTTGTCTTATAGTAAGTACAGCAGTTATTTATGCATTTTACTTTTTTCACATTCACCATTTACTTGTGTCCTCAAGGGGTTCTGCAGTTTGTTTAAACTGATGATCTATCCTAAATAAAAATTAATTTCTGTCTGTCTGGGCATTCTTTATGTGCGACCAAACGACTGGACCAATCTTCCCTAAATTTGGCACACAAGTACATCAGGTGTCCGGGAAGGTTTTAGACCGGATCTCCGCTCTCTAGAACTTAACGTTCCTGAGAGATTCCCCAAAAAATACCTGCATTAGCCAATGGAAGCCAGCAAGCCTTTCACTTAAAGGGGTTCTGCACTTTGTTTTAACTGATGATCTATCCTTTGGATAGATACTAGTTGATACTAGTCGTGACGTCACTTGGCCGGCGGTAAACAGTGAGAAGTGCCGCTGCCTTCTCAAACAGCTGATTGGCGGGGGTCCTGGGTGTCGGACCCCCGCCGATCAGATGCTGATCTATCCAGAGGATAGATCATCAGTTAAAACAAAGTGCAGAACCCCTTTAAATTCAAACTGCCATTTACACGGTCACATGTCCCTTTTTAGCCAATAGAAGCTCGCAGGTCCTACTCCACGTTGCCATAACAACTGATCACAGGTTTTAGCAGTTCGCAGGTCCTTAACTATTCAGTCATATGACGTATGACGGCACAACTACACTGCTACATGCATGGGGGACAGGGGCCGCCTTGGAGTTCACTGTTAAAGGGGCGGGCACTGTGGTAGTCACTGTTAAAGGGGCGGCAACTATGAACTTCACTGTTAAAGGGGAGGTGGGCACTGTGCAGGTCACTGTTAAAGGGGTGGGCACTGTGGAGTTCATTGTTAAAGGGGCGGGTACTGTAGAGGTCACTATTATGGGGGAAACTGTTGATACCTTTTTACGACACACGGAAACATAAAATGAAATAGATTAAATATACCCGTGCGAAGCCGGGTCCTTCTGCTAGTATGTGTGTGTGTGTGTGTATGTATATATATATATATATATATATATATATATATATATATATATATATATATATATATATATATATATATATATATATATATATATAGAGAGAGAGATAGATATATATATATATATATATATATATATATATATACACAGAATTATGTTTATTGCTGATTGTTCTTTTCTTTTTAAATATCTAGTCTGTCTTTTCCTTTTGATTTAGCATTGCTTGCAGATACTGTTATTTGCATGGATGCTCTGCTTAATTTATAAGCAGCAGTTATCTCTCCTGTCACTCTATTGCAAAGAAAGAAGCTTTTAAAATAGTATTAACGACATTTATCAAGACCAGCGTTTTCATTTCTCCCCCGCTTGCTTTAGATGCACTGTAATTATTTAGAGACACATGCCTCTTAATATTTGTGGTGCATCTTTGCAGGTCTGTGAGACAAAGTGGAGATCTACACCATTAAGGGAGCTGGTCTAAGATCTCCACTGTAATCTGTGCCAGTTTCCTGATGTAGATTATAATGTTATCGCTCTGAGCGGTGAGTAAACCCACAACATTTTACACAACAGCAGCATGCATCAAAGTTTGACTTTTCAGCACCACTTTTCTGCTGCAGAGGGAGACGATAAATGTCTCTTTTAAAACTATCCAGCAGCATATGATTGTTGTGGGAAAGAAAATGAACAATTGTGTGCATTTCATCGATTTAATTTGTATTTAACTGATTTGAATCTCTTGTGTTTTTCATTACAGGTGGATCGTCTTATATAGCCATGAAAATAAATGAAGCAAAGGACTTACTGGAGTCTAGTGCAGAACAATGACATAAGCGAGATGAATAATTAATTAGTATTAAGCTCTTTGCTGCCAGGAAAGATAGCACGCTGCCAGTGTCTGCCTACCTGTTAGCAAGATTTTTAATGTTATTTTTTAATTATGTTATTTATACGGTTTGTTGATGAGCGAAACCTGTATATCTTATTTTACTATAACAACTAGAAGATTATGCAAAGACAAAGCTACAACCTGGCATGGCAGTTAGGATGGTAACCAGAATACCAGTGAAATGAATGACCTGCATTACATGGATGCACATTAAATTTGTATGTATGGACTAAACTAGGCGTTTCTACAGAATCAGTTTTTCTGCCAATTTCTATCTGTATGCCCAGTCAAATAGACTGCTGTAACCTTGGCAAGCTCACAAGAGCAGGAGATGTAAAAATGTCATTGCATTCTGTGCCTAGCTCCCAGCTGTTCATATAAAGGGCCATCAGTTGGCTTTACAATCATCTCTCTCTTTGGACCTCCGTCTTCATGCATTGGATGCAGAGCACGTCCATGTAATGTGGGAAAAAAATAAGTATGTAATAAACTGTACTCGCTGCCAGCTTCTCCCTGCAATCATCAGCTACTCACAGAAAAGAATGAAAAACTTGTGCATTTGCCACAAACAAATTCAACAGGAGGGGACAATCTATTTGTAACATTTAAAGCAAAATGTCAGAGCTGGCAAATGTAAATTATGTGTGTAGCAAACTCGAAGTGACTTTCTGTAGGACTCATTTAGGACTCCCTGAGCTTTAATAAGCTGTAAGTAAAAAAAAAAAAAAATCAGTCTGTGTGAGTGGGCAAAAAGACGACGCCTGGCTTCATTATGAATTTTCAGTTCTGGCTGTGAGCTGGGAGATGCATAATATTCAAAAACAAATTACAGAACATACTTACTGTGTTAATGGAATATGCATTTAGTGACCTACAATAGCTTTGTTATGTGGATTGTATTGTGAGGTCAATGAGCCATGTGATATATTGTGCATCTAGTGACCTATAAAAGTAAGCATGGCGCAATAGGTGTTCTCTATAGAAGGCTTAAATGTTATGTTTTCTGCTATTTTATTTCAATCTTCTAAATTTCTAGTTTGTTTTTTAATTTAATTTTTCCTCATGGTAAATTACCTTTCCAGTTGTGCTTTTTAGTACAGATTTCATTATAATACAATCTGAGGACATCTATTTTTTTTGTAGTTAAAGATTTTGTCTACATAATGTTCTTTGGTCTAACTTGCATCCATGACAATAGAGGTTTCTAGTAAATTGGATGAGATCATTATTAAATGGGATTTTTGAGACTTGGATATTGATAACCTACCCCTGTGATGGCTAACCTCCGGCACTCCAGCTGTGGTAAAACTAAGACTCCCAATATGCTTGGCTGTTCTCGGAACTCCATAGAAATGAATGGAGCATGCTGGGAGTCATAGTTTCACCTCAGCTGGAATGCCGGAGCTTAGCCATCACAGACCTACCCTTAGGATAGACCATCAGTATCAGATTGGTGGAGGTTTGACTCTGACTACTACATAGATCAGCAGTTTCAGGCAGCCGTCGGTCCTGGACATTACAGTCCTGAATATTGCACAGTATAGTTTCCGTCACTGACTGCTGTCTGGTTGGGGGAGCCAGCCGTCTGACTGCTCCAGAGAAAAATGATAATTACACTTACCGGTAATTCGATTTTCCTGATCCCATGACAGCAACAGAGAGATGGATCCACCCCACAGTTTTAATGGGAAGCCTCAGAGCAATTGAAAAGAGAACACCCACTTCCTCCTTCATCAGTAGGAGCTTACTGTATTCTTATATATACTTAATCTTTCCTCCATATTTTTTTTATTCTTTATTTTTTTAAATGAAAGACATACAATTTTCATCAGAAGTCATACATTTAGGCCTGCACCTCTTCATAACTATGGCGGATCCACCGCCAGTTTAGGGCTTTATTCAGACCGGTGTCTAAAAGGCAGGTCTTAATAAATGTGCTCCATTGAGGACCACTTAAAGCTACAAAATTACAGCTACCAGTGGGGACAATGGGGTCCAGAAAGGAAAAAAACGTGAGGGTAACTGTAGCCCACAACCATGGGATGCAAACTCTATGCAGGTGTTGTACTTACAGATTTGAACCTAGGACCCCAGTACTTCTAGGCACCAGTGCCACGGAGCCACCATGCTGCCCGGATCAATGCGAGACCAGAGTTGTAACACAGTTGGAAACTGTCAGTAATTTTATATTAGAACAGCAAGCATCACATATGGCAGCAAACTCGTCAGCCAAGACAAAATGTGAAAACCAGCTTAAAGCGGCATCTATCATGTAGAGAAAGGTAATACAAGACACTTACAAATGTATTGTGAGTGTCCATATTGCCTCCTTTGCTGGCTTGTTTCTTTTTTTTCCGTCACATTATACACTGCTTCTTCCATGGTTGCGACCACCCTGCAATCAAGCAACAGTGGTCGTGCTTTCACACTATATGAAAAAGCGCTTGTCTCTGGTGGCCAGGACTGTATGAGTGTACATCGGCTGACACTTTTCCCTATAATGTGCAAGCATGGCCACCGCTGCTGGATTGAAAAGTGGCTGTAACCATGGAAACAAGAAGTGTATAACATAACGGAAAAATGAATGAAATACAAAAGAAAGATAAGGAGCACTTCAAGCCCCTTAGTGGGATAAATCCATATTCAATGTTCAATTCATCTGGTATGCCTCCAGGGCAATGTGGTGCACGCGGCAAGGGGTCCTGGCTCGGGATCCCAGTAGAAACAGCAATGTTGAGGAATCCGCAGCACTCGTCCAATTTAATCAGTGGTGTATTATTTAGTAGTTAGGCAGCATACATAACGACGTTTCGACCCTTGGGTCTTTATCAAGTAGCGTGAAATAGACCACTAACATGTAGGTGTAACCATAAGTGACCACCTCCTATACATAAAGAGAATAACCCAAAAGCATATGCACATATCTAATGCAATTGAATAGTGATTAATATACTTAAAGTGAAATGGGGCTCCCTGTGAGGATCCAGAGTTATCTCATGGTAAAGATGCATAACTAAAGCTATGTCTGACATCCTGAGGCTCCAACTACGCAGGTGTGCACTGCCCTGCAGGAGCAAAAGGTCACATGCAGGCAGCAGCTAGCTTCATCCAATCAAGAAGCTGGGCATCATCAATAAGGGGTGTAACGTCTACAGTTGCCAGGCAGAATTCAGATCAGGCAATAGAAGTATTATGCCCGCCTCTGAGAGACAGCTGTATGAATGCTCCAATCAAAGGAGACAGTAAAGGAGGCAATATGGACACTCACAATACATTAGTAAGTGTCTTTATATTAACTTTCTCTACATGATAAATGTAATTTGCTGAAGTGCAGTGTAGTATAGCTTATACCAGGGTGGATAAAAATCTATGATAAAAAAAAAAAAAAAAGTTTTTTTTTTTTTTATTTAAATCTGATTTTTTTTTTTTTTTTTTTTTTTTACAAGCTTTTTGAGGAAACTATATTACCATTCAAAGGTTATTCCATCATTAAATAAAGATTTTGTTTTTTAATTATGTAGAATAAGGCTGTATATGTTAATTTTTGGGGGTAAATAAATTCCATTAATCCATTCACAATGTCATGCTCTTCCAGAGGTTTTTCTAAGATTATTGGGCAGTTTCTCTGCCTACAAGATATTAATCACAGATGCTTGGTTTACTTTTGCAGTTCTCAAAACTGAATTTGACTCAGCAGAGGTCACATGCCTCTTCTTCACAGCAAAAATGTTATAACCTGAACAGAGTTGAGAAAAAGACCTTCATCCTAACTTCTACAAACCTATGAATGCAGAATCAACCTAATCAAACTAATATGAAAAGTTGTTATTCTAAAAATCTTCATCAACTTGCATATTAGAAGTTATAACAGCAAGAATTAGTCTTTATGGAGAAAACTATGATTTAAATTAAGCCTTGCTGACTAGTGATTTAAATCAGGTTGAGGCTACTTTCACACTTGCGTTTGGTGCGGATCCGTCTGGTATCTGCACAGACTGATCCGCACCTAAAATGCAAACGCTTGCATCCGTTCAGAACGGATCCGTCTGCATAATAGCTTTTTCAGATATGAGTTTTCAGGTCCGACAGTATATTCTAACACAGAGGCATTCCCATGGTGATGGGGACGCTTCAAGTTAGAATATACTAAGAAGTGTGTACATGACTGCCCCCTGATGCCTGGCACCACCCAATCTCTTACAGGGGGCTGTGATCCGCACAATTAACGGCACCTGAGGGGTTAATTGTGCGTATCCTAGCCCCCTGTAAGAGATCAGGTGCTGTCAGACCCCCCTCCCTCCCCAGTTTTAAATTCATTTGTGGCCAGTGCGGCCCCTTCCCCCCTCCCTCCCCAGTATTAAATTCATTGGTGGCCAGTGCGGCCCCTCCCCCCCCCCCCCCTTCCCTAATTAAAATCACCCCCCTCCCCCATCATTGGTGGCAGCGGAGAGTTCCGATCGGAGTCCCAGTTTAATCGCTGGGGCTCTGATCGGTAACCATGGCAGCCAGGACACTACTGCAGTTCTGGCTGCCATAGTTACTTAGCAATTTTAGAAGCATTATGCTTACCTGTGCTCTCTGTGGCCGGCCGGTCGCTCCTCCTACTGGTAAGTGAAAGGTCTGTGCAGCGCATTGCTAATAGCACAGCCCTGTCACTTACCAGTAGGAGGAGCGACCGGTGGACCACAGACAGCAATTTTAGAAGCATTATACTTACCTGTGCTAAGTAACCATGGCAGCCAGAACTGCAGTAGCGTCCTGGCTGCCATGGTTACCGATCGGAGCCCCATCGATTAAACTGGGACTCCGATCGGAACTCTCCGCTGTCACCAATGATGGGGGGGGGAAGAGGGGAGGCCGCACTGGCCACCAATTTAATACAGGCAGGGGAGGGAGGGGGGTCTGGCCCCTGCTGCCTGGCAGCACCTGATCTCTTACAGGGGGCTATGATACGCACAATTAACCCCTCAGGTGCAGCACTTGAGGGGTTAATTGTGCTGATCACAGCCCTCTGTAAGAGATCGGGTGCTGCCAGGCAGCAGGGGGCAGTCATGTACACACTTTAGTATATTCTTACTTGAAGCGTCTTCATCACCATGGGAACGCCTCTGTGTTAGAATATACTGTCTGATCTGAGTTTTCACGATCTAACTCAAATCTGATGGGATTTAATAGGGACTCCTGACTTTACATTGAAAGTCAATGGGGGACGGATCCGTTTGCAATTGCACCATATTGTGTCAACGTCAAATGGATCCGTCCCCATTGACTTGCATTGTAAGTCTGGACGGATCAGTTTGGCTCCGCACGGCCAGGCGGACATGAAAACGCTGCAAGCTGCTTTCGGGTGTCTGCCTGCTGAGCAGAACGGAGGCCAAACGGAGCCATACTGATGCATTCTGAGAGGATCCGCATCCACTCCAAATGCATTGGGGCTGTACGGATCCGTTCAGGGCCGCTTGTGAGAACCTTTAAACGGAGCTCACAAGCGGAACCCCGAACGCAAGTGTTAAAGTAGCCTGATTTAAATCAAATCCACACTGGCTTATACACTGTAACTTGTTTTTGCTGCCAAATTTATTGCATAGCAGCTCAGAGTATACTGTGAGTATATTTTAGTATACTGTGAGTACATTTTTTGCATTTAGCACATATTTGTTTGTTCAGTAGTCTTCAAGCAAGGTTGGCATATGAGTGGGATGTCAGTTTGAGAGCACTGCTGCAGCCAGACACTTCCTCTGCCAGTCAGGGGAATGTCAGCTCCAGTAAGCAGGAGAGCAGGGCAGGCCAGACAGGTGCTGTTAGTGGAAGACTCTATAATTAGGGCTACAGATAGGGCAATTTTTCACAAAGACCAGGGTGGTCGAAAAGTGTGGGGTGGTAATCATGGATTCCGAATATTATCACAAAGAGGCCCTAAATATCCTGTCGGATATAAATTACTACCAAACACTGAAAACTGATCCAACAGACCAGTACAGGAAAAAATTATTTGATTTAATACAGATGGGGTACATACTGGAAACACTAAACAAGCAAGAAAATAATTTCATTTTGATAGAACACCCGTCCACCCCCTATTTTTATTTTCTCCCAAAGATTCATAAAAGACTGCACAACCCCCCCGGAAGACCTATTATATCCAGTATTGATTCTTTAACATCTAACCTCTCAGCTTATGTGGACAACCTTCTACAGAAATATGTTGTCCATCTCCCAGCATACCTTAGAGACTCGAGCCACCTTATTACACTATTGGATGACATCACCTGGTCGAATGACATGTTCTGGGTTACCCTAGATGTAGCAGCACTATATAGTAATATCATTCATGAACAGGGCATAAATGCAGTCGATAGGTTCCTTTCAGCAGATCCATTTATGCCTTCGACACAGAAGAAGTTTATTTTAGATTCCATCTCGTTTATTAATCACAATTCTTTTAAATACGATAACACATTTTACATTCAACAACGAGGCACTGCGATGGGGACAAAATTCGCCCCATCCTATGCAAATTTATTCATGGGGGCCTTTGAAGACACAATTGGCCTCCTACAACATCCTAATATATTGTTCTATAGACGTTTTATTGATGACATCATTTTTATTTGGAAAGGTGAACGTAATATTTTAGACCAATACATTTTTAACCTTAATTCCAACAATTGGAATCTGGCCTTCACTGCCCATGTAGACGCTAATCATGCCACATTTTTAGATCTGGGGCTAACAATACAGGATAACCAAATCGAAACACACACACATTTTAAAACAGTTGATGCTAATAGCTACCTCGATTTATAAAAGTTGCCATTACCACAAATGGAAACGAAACATCCCGTATGGACAGATGCGAAGGATAAGAAGGAACTGTTCTAACAACCAGGTGATGCTGAAACAGCTAGAAACCCTTAAGACCAGATTTTTAGAAAAGGGCTATCCAAAAGGCCTAATTGAGGATTCACTCAAAAAAATAGAAAAAGAAAATCAAGCCGACTGTCTGATACCCACGAATAAACAATCCAAAAGTAAGAACTTGTCTACAACGCCACAAACAGAAGATGTGAATAAATATAAATATAACATATTCATAACCCGGTACAATTCAGCACACCACAAAATCAGGGAAATATTAAATCGTCATTGGTCCATCCTACAGAAGGACCCCATCTTGGGCAGAGTAGTGGCCAACCAACCAAACTTAACTTTTCGTAGAGCGAAGTCACTGGTAGCTCCATCATGCCCCAAACTCAGTGTATCCACCTATACGATCATCACTGTAAGAACCAAGAGTAGGGGTTCCTACGGGCACAAGCCGTGCAAATGCTGCTTAATAATTAGTGATGGGCTGCAGGACATTGAGATCACTGCCGCAAAGGTAAAAATCACACTTCGGAGCTACATGGATTGCGGCACATCTAATGTATATATGCTCGAATGCCCTTGTGGACTTCAATATGTGGGCCGGACAACTCAGAACCTGAGGGACCGGATAAATTCCCACCGCTCCAATATCACCAGAAAATATACAAAACATAGTGTGTCCAGACACTTTGCAGAAACCCATTCCGGCGATGCATCCCTTTTGAAGCTGACCCTTATTGAATGGGTCCCCAACTCCTTTTCACTATTGTGCCGTAAGGAAATGTTATTGGATTTTTCGTTTTAATTCCCTTACCCCCCTCGGTCTTAACGAATGTCTAGAACATAATAATTATTAAGGTACACTATATAAGAAGGAAGGGAAGAGAAAGGAAAAAAAAAAAAAGAAAAAATTTTAATTTTTTTTTTGTTTATACTTTTTTTTGTTTATACATTTTTATATTCTTTTTTCACTTTTAACTATGGTCTCTCTTAATAATTATTATTTATTTATTATATTGTAACTATACCCATTTAACCATCACCCACGATCCAACTCCTTAGGAATATTCCATATGTGAATACTTCAGACTACTCATTACACCCCCTTTTCATTATAATATCTTATAATAAATTTTCTTGGCACAGCATGTTGTTTGGCACACCATACCTTTATACACATCTGGACCTCTGTTTATACACATTGGGTCTCCTATTTAACATAGGGACTCAATGTGTGCTCATCCCTAAATGCCCATAGTTCCCTTGAACTCTCTATTTTTATTTATGTTCGGGTTTGACTCTATCTGATTCCTCTGCGCTCCAGCCTGGAATGCACAAACATCTGTCCCTCCCTGCTCTGCCGAGCGCCCCGCTCCTTGGTGCGCCCCATACAGTACTTCCAGACGGCCCCACCTCCGGCTGGCACCTTCATTCTGACTCCTCCTGTCTATGCGTTCCATTAGTGGAGCGCATAGCGCACATCCGCCCGTGACTCCGCCCTCTCTTCAGGGTGTTTGCTTATCCTATATCTCCCTCCCTGGTGAAGTAAGTCACCTTCCGTTTCCTTCTCATATACATTTTTTAACATTATTTATTATCTATTTTATTTATTTACTATTTTTTAAATACCCGCACAGTGATACGTGTGTCGCCATATATCGATACTGTGAATCTGAATCAATACTACAAAATATAAAGAGACACTGATATATAGGCCCACCATACACTGAGACTGGGGAATTAGAACCTTTGACTATTTATACACAGTGATATATATGCCTCTGCAATATATCGATACTGTGAAGCAGAAGCAAAAATCCAACTAGCAAAATAGTAACTCTCCATAGACCTACTACACCGCCCCTATCTGTATTTTCTTCACCTTGGCGCCCCTGTGCTACTGCCCACCACCCTCCCTGGTTCACTATTCTTGGGCAACCCCCCCAGCACCGTTTCTTTATTTTTTATCTTCATAGCAGGAGAGCAGGGCAGGCCAGACAGGTGCTGTTAATGGAAGACTCTATAATTAGGGCTACAGATAGGACAATCTTTCACAAAGACCAGGATGGTCGAAAAGTGTGTTGTCTTTTTGGCACTTGACATATCGCAAGTTTTGTTGATAGATTACAGGGAGGGCTAGTGAAGACCCAGCGGTCATGGCCCATATTGGAACCAATGACAAAGTTAAAGGTAGGTGAAGCGTCCTTAAAATTATTTTAGGGACTGAGGCCACAAGCTCAGGCAAGCCCCCTATTTTCTGAAATACTACCGGTACCACAAGCCACTCTAGAAAAGCAACAGTAGATTAGGGAGGTAAACAAGTAGCTCAAAAGCTGGTGTAGGAAGGAGGGATTTGGGTTCCTGGAGAACTGGGTTGACTACTCTGTCGGCTATAGGCTCTATGATAGGGATGGGCTGCACCACAATGAAAAAGGTGCAGCTTTGTTGGGTGAGAAGATGGCTAGAAGGTTGGAGGAGTGTTTAAACTAGGGGCTAGGATAGAGGGTAATTACATTATAGGAGGGGAAGATGGTGACCTGGGGTGAGGTAATAGAACTGGGGGTGGAATGGAGGGAGGGACTGTTGTGCTTGTTTGCTAATGCCAGAAGCCTGACTAATTAAACTGGTGATCTGGAATTATGTCTGAAGAAGACTATGACATAGTGGAAATAACTGAGACATGGCTGGATGATAGCTATGTCTGGGTGTTTAACTTACAGGATTACAGTCTGTTTAGAAAGGATCATAAAAACTAGAGACGGGGAGGACTTTGCTTTCATGTAAAGTCCTGTCTAAAGCACACCAATATAAGTGAGGGAAATGAACATGTGAAGTCCCTGTGGGTAGAAATACATAGAGGCAAAAGCAATAATAAAATACTTATAGGGGTTTGTATAAGCCAAAGAATCCAAAGAAAATCTACTTAGGGAAGTAGATGAGGTGTCAAATCATAATGAGGTGCTTATCATGGGGGACTTCAACTACCCAGATAAAGACTGGGAAACTGAAACCTGTATATCTCATAAAGAAAACAGGTTCTTGGCAATAACCAAAGACAATAACCAGGGGGGCAGGATTTTTTCTGCATTGTTCTTTTTCCTGTGTTTGAGACCGGCAGGGTTCTCAGTTTGATATTAATGTTCTATTTGTGGTTAATGAGCTCAGTTCTTGAATATTAAATTTTTTGGGTACTTTTTTTTAAGCATCTTTCTGTTTTCACCTAGTTCTCATGTTCTAGTTCCTAGTTCTCATTTTCTCCTTCTAAGAGTAGTTGTACCCCAACCCCCCCCCCCCCCCACCCCTCCATACTGGTGGGGTGAGTGTTTCTGTAGCTACCCTAAGGCCTCATGCACACATCTTTTGCCCAGCCGTGCCTGTAATGCAGCCCATAAACAGTGGGTCTGCAATATACGGGCGTCGGCCATTTGTGCACCGCATCACGGATGCGGACCTATTAATTTGAATGGGTCCGCAATCCAGAAGGTGCGGTGCGGAATGGAGGAGCAGAACCCCTCCGAAGCACTATTGAATGCCTCCATGGTGCTTCTTGGTGCCTCCGCACAGCAAAAAAATAGAACATGAATCCATCTGTGGCAGCCACACAGATGGTGCCCGTGCCCAATGCACAGAAAGTGTGCATGAAGCCTAACTCAAACTTACTGTCCTGAGTGATCAGTTTGACAAATTGCACGTCTGTGATTTTGTCTGGTGTTGTATGTTTCCCCCAATCCCCCTGCGTCGAGTCTCTTGTTTCTTTTTACTCTTTAGCCATGCTGTAGCTTCTCGTCCTACTAGGTGTCCTCTCATGGATTTATGAATATTCTGCAGTCTTCCCCTGGAGGATAATCTTAAGTTGGGTTTCTGGGGTAAGCAATATTTACAGACTGACATCCCTTTTAGTTCTTACATATAAGCAACCATGATAAGATGCGTCTCCTTGAATGTTAAAAGCCTCAGCTCTAACGTTAAAAGAAGATTGATGCTTACTGAATTGAGGTACATGCAGATGTGGCTTTTGTTCAGGAGACCCACCTGGATCGTGTTGGCACTTTAAATTTTGCTCTCAAACATTTCCCCCAGGTCTACTCCTGTACATTGGGTAAAAAGAAGTCCATTTTACCTGCTAGACTATGTTCTATACAGGTTTCGCCGTCTATTGTGGACCTGGGAGGGTGCTATGTTATATTGTAATACTAATATCTGGGAGCTTGTGTTATGCAATGTATATGCACCTAATCAGGGTCTTTCTCAGAAGGGTTCTCTTGAAGCTTACTACTTTGCCCCAGTGCTACCAATATACTGGGGGGAGACTTTAGTATAGCTTTTTTAGAGTAGGTGGATCGTCTGTCGACTGATACGATTCGAATGCCTACTTCTCAAAAATACCTCTCTACTGCCTTTCATGAGCTCATCAGACACTTTGGGTTGTATGACTGACTTATGGAGAATCAGTCACCCAAGGGCCAGGTCTTTTTCTTTTTATTCAGTACCACATGGTACACACAACAGAATAGATTATTTTTTGGCAACTTGCCTACTGTGTGGTTGTCAGATACGGATATGGGCCCCAAAACTTGGTCGGACCATGCTCCAGTAACCATTCTTCACTGGCGCTTGCAAGATTAATTTTTTTAAAGAAACCTCCTCTCAGGAGTGAACTCCAGAAACACTTTGTTACTTTGTAGAGGACGAGGGTTATGTAGACTCTTCTCAGATTTTGTGGGAGGCCCATAAGGCGGTCTTTAGGGGCTATTGTATTGTGTTAGGATCTTGCCTCAAGAAGGATTACCTTTTTCAGAAGCATTCCCTGTTGCGTAAACTAAGTGACCTGGAGGCCGCATTACTACAACGACCATCTAAGAAGAACTGTAGAGGTTAGAGCGTGCCTCAGTGACGTAGCTCTAGATAGAACAGAAAAACTTTCATTGTATACTAAACAATGCTGCTACGAAAGGAGGAATAGGAGGAATCTCATTCTTTGTAGCCCCCCCCAAAAAAAAATACTTAGTGGTGCCAGTATACAAAAAGAGGTGAAAATCAAAACTCGGAAACTATAGGTCAGTAGGTTTACCATATATTGTCAGTAAACTGTTTCAGGGTTTTCTAAGAGATGCTAATTTAGAATAAGTGAGTAACAGCACTATTTCATGAGGGATCGGACCTGTCAAAATAATTTAATCAGTTTCTATGAGAAGGTAATTTCTAGACTGCTGCAAGTCAATGGATGTCATATAGCTTGACTTCTCCAAAGCATTTGATACTGTTCCAATGAGAATGCTTGTTCTGGAGTAAAATGTGTGCATGTGGGTAAGTAACTGGCTCAGTGATAGAAAACAAAGGGTGGTTATTAATGGTACACTCTCAGATTGGGTCACTGGCACTAGTGGGGTACCACAGGGGTCAGTATTAGTCCCTATTCTCTTCAATATTTTTATTAATGATCTTGTAGAAGGCTTGCATAATAAAACATACATTTTTGCAGATGACCCTAAACTGTGTAAAGTGATTAACATAGAATAGGACAATATACTGCTACAGATGATCCAGGGAATTATTCTGATTGCCTGATTGGATTCAGCAAGGAATTTTTTACCTTTTTAAAATGAGGAAAATTTGCTTCCTCTGGGCCAACTCGCTTGTTAACAAGCTGAACCAAATGGACATATGTCTTTTTTTCAGACTTATGAACTATTTTACTATGTAAGGGTACTTTCACACTTGCGTTGAGAGGATCCGGCAGATAGTTCAGTCGCCAGAACCGCCTGCCAGATCCGTAAATCCGTATGCAAACGATATAATTTTGTAGACGGATCCGTCTGACAAATGCATTGAAATTCCGGAAAAACTGTGACATCCGGGATGGTACGGGATCCGGCATAATTACATTTCAATGGGAATTAATGCCGGATCCAGCATTCCGGCAAGTGTTCTGGAATTTTGGCCAGAGAAAATACCGTAAAGGGACTGAACTGAAGACATCCTTATGCATACTGAACGGAATGCTTTCCATTCAGAATGCATTAGGATAAAACTGAAGCGTTTGTTTCCCATATTTAGCCCCTGTGACGGAGCTCAATACCGGAAAAGAATATATATAACGCTAGTGTGAAAGTACCCTTAGTGAGGCAACCTGTTTGTTTATTTCTGGAGTATAAATTCTCCCAGGACAGGGGTGCAGGTTTCCACCAGAATAGCCTCCTGCTAAGCCACGTCTCTTTTTTTTTTATTGGCGCTTTAGAAAAGTCACGAGAACCACAAAAAGTCACAAATTAAGGTGCAAATATGGCAGGTGCCATAATATAATTTTATTTTTTATTTTTTATTGTAAGAAGTACAGGTTGTAAACATCGTATATTGCTTTGACAGCAAATAAATCATGAAAATGATCGATAGTCTTGCTTGTTTTCGTTTTCTATTATATACTGTATACAATGTAGAAAGTGTCCAACAGTTAAAAACTTTCAAATTACCTCCCCTCCCCTCCCCCTCAACCCCCAAATCGAACATCCTTCCCCCCTCCCTCCCCCAGGTGCCTCTGCCTCCATTGAGCTCCATTTGAACAATGGAATAACCTGCTCTACTTATGGACGAACACGCTATCTCCATTTGCTACATCACCTGTATTGCTGCTTTTATATATATCATTTTTAATTTATTGTCTTATATGGTCTTGTTATTACGTGTATGTAATTATTCAATAAAATTTCATATTTTGTGTATGTATGGTATCCCGTGTGGATTACTTTTTTTTTTTTTTTTCATGAAGCTGCCTATTGAATTTTTCTTATGTCTCTCAATCTCCAACCTTTCCATGTAAAGCACATGTTTCATTGTGCCTATGATTTCCTCCCATATTGGAGGCTCCGATTGCAGCCATTTCCTCAGAATAGATTTCTTGACAGACATAAGCAAAATGTGTATACCCCCATCCTACACTCCTTGACCGTGATCATTGGACTGGTCTCTGGGGATGAACTGAAATATACATTGTTGAGGGTTAACTAACATTTCAATCCCCCATACCTTTTGTATAAATTCTACTGTTGTTGACCAGAGAGACTGTATTCTCGTGCCGGTTAGGAGGCCATGTGTAAGATCCGCCCTAGGCACATTTAGGGTAATGTCTAAGGTAGTGGGATGGGGCGTCCCTATAAGGCAGATTGAATGCATAGGTGGCCATATGTAGAATCCTCAATTGGGTCTCTCTCCATTGCTTGTTTTGAATAGCTTTCCTGATAAATTCTAAACCATCCCTCATCTTTTTAGTTTATGATCTGATCACCTAGCTCTCTCTCTCCCAGGCTTGAAAAGCTCTCTCCACCAATCCCACCATTTGCGTATTCTGAATCTTGAAGAATAATTCTGACAGGGATAGCGTTGCAGTCTCTACCCAGAAGCGCCTCAAACCATAAAAGTCTGTCCAACTCTCCCAGCTTGGTCGCCCGAGAGTTACAGTAGGAAATGAGCGTCCGTCAACTGATACTTGGATTTAAAATCTTCCCAGGTAATCAGGGTCTGACCTGATGGGTCTAACATGTGGTTCAACCTAATCCCTTTTTCTTTCCATGCTCTAAACATCTTGTTATCCCTACCTTGGGGGAATGCCGGTAGTGTCCAAAGGGGCATTTGTGGGGACACATAGTATGGGAGTCTATAGAGTTTCCTTGTAGCTTTCCATACCATCATCGTGTCTCTCAGTAATACACTTTGTTTGATTTGAGGAGGAGCGTTGCCAGATCCCACGGATGAGCCAGTTCCCTCTCTAGTGGGGTCGCCGAGAAGTGAGATGATCCCCATGTCCAATCTCTCGCATGGAGGAATAGGGCCGCTAAATTATAATGCCTAATATTCGGTAATTGTAGACCTCCCTCCCACTTTAGCATCGTGAGTTTACTGTACGCTATCCGAGGTCTTTTATGCTTCCAGAGAAAGGCTGTGAAAGCTGACTGTAACCCCATAATGTCTTTATGCTTCAGTAATAGGGGAATGGTCTGCAGGGGGTACAATAATCTCAAAAAGCATGACATCTTGATTAAGTGTGCCCTGCCACTCAAAGAAAGCGGGAAGTCCTTCCACTTGGACAAATCTTGTAATATTTTTTGTATTAAAGGGGGATACTTTAGGGATTACAGTTTTCCCGAGTCCCTTCCTATTTTCTTCCATGTAGTTCTGGTAGCGCCCTTTTAAACCCGCGACTATACAGCGTTCAAATCGCACCACGCCAGACCGGTCACAACCCAGGCTTAAGGTATATATATGATACACTTGGCTCCTTACACTGTATCTCGCCCATGGTTAACAATGCACATATTGTCTGTCGTTTTACTGTCACAACTAGCTCACAGTATGTATTTACAATGCTTTATATGTTGCTGTTCCTTCATTTTTGCAGTCTTGTTAGTCATTATTGACCTCCTCCTAGATCTAACCGGCGGACCCTATAGGACTTCTACATCTATCTATTGCGTGTCTTGTGCCTCTTTCATTCGATGTACTCTGACTTGGTCTACCTGACCTGATTTATTTTCCCCCCCTTTTTTATCTATATCTTTTGTCCTGTGCATATACTTTCTTGCTCCACTTACCTTAGTACCTTGTGTACTATTCTCATGATGAATTTTGTGCAATATGAGAATTTTGCGCAATATGAGACAATCATGTGTAGTATTCTTATGATAAATTTTTCTTGATATGATGATCATGTATTGCGATATTTAATATTATTATTATTTTCACATTTATAGCTTGAAAAAGGGTACCGCATTAGGACCCGAAACGTTGCACCAGCCGTAAATGTAATGTGTGTACTACTGCACGAATAAAACCTTAATAGCAACTTCAATTGGTGTGCTGTTTCTGCCATCTTTTGTGAATAATTATTTAAGACTCCTGGGGTGGAAGGAATCATTGGAGACGGGCACCCACGAAAGCCCTCTACACGAGTGCTGTGGTTACTCTTCTGATTGGAATATCTTGATTAAGTGTGCCCTGCCACTCAAAGAAAGCGGGAGGTCCTTCCACTTGGACAAATCTTATAATATTTTTTGTATTAAAGGGGGATAGTTTAGGGAATACAGTTTTCCCGAGTCCCTTCCTATTTTAATGCCCAGGTATGTCATATAGTCCTTCCTGACCTCTACACTACTGTAACACAATGTGTCAGATGGCGTGCTGGTTAAAAAGAGAAAATGGCTTTTAGTGACATTAATTTTATAACCCGTGACTGAGCCATAGTATGACAGGGACTCTAGTATCTCCCGAAGCTGGGTGTCTGGGGAGTCTATGAACAGCAGTAAATCATCCACAAAACATGCTAGTTTTACTTCTTCTTTGCCTACTCTTATCCAGGGTGGATTCTTTCAAGTATAACACCAAGGGCTCCATTGCTAGATTGAACAGTAGAGGGGATAAGGGACACCCCTGTCTTGTCCCCTTCTCTAACCGTATGGTATTAGAGAGAAAACCCGGAATGAAGACTTTCGCTTGAGGCTGGGAGTACAAGGCCCGTATACAATTCCTGAATTCTCTGTCCAGGCCTATAGTGTCCAAGACCTTGCCGAGCAATGCCAACTCATGTTATCAAAAGCTTTTTCGGCATCCACAGCCAATAAAGCCGGATTACCCCTTCCTTTCTGTCCCCTCAGGCTATCCTGCACTGCCAGTACCCTTCTGATGTTGGGGACCGCAGACCTGCCTTTCATTAAGCCTACCTGGTGATCCCCAATTATTGCCGTCAGCATAGTGGCTAACCGGTTGGCCAGGAGTTTTGCTAAAAGCTTTTTATCCTGGTTTATTAGCGATATGAGCCTATAGGAGCCTGGATGAGCCAAATCCCTTCCGGGTTTGGGTAGGACCTTTTATGTAAGCCATATGTCCCGAGGTCGGCAAATCGTCGCCCTTCAGTATACTATTAAATAGAGGAACGAGCGTCAGGGTCACTTCATCTCACAGAAGTTTATAGAAGCCTACCGAGAAGCCGCCTTTACCGTTCGGGAGGGATATTATCGTATACTTGATTTCTTCCTCCGTTACCTCCTTATTAAGCATGGCCTTGGCCTCATCTGACATGAGTGGCAAC
Organism: Bufo gargarizans; assembly: GCF_014858855.1. NCBI lineage: Eukaryota > Metazoa > Chordata > Amphibia > Anura > Bufonidae > Bufo > Bufo gargarizans. The sequence continues at coordinate 126,832,254 of NC_058082.1, read as the reverse complement.
TGAATTTTTTTCCAGAAGGTCGTTGGCCCTTCCCTCATTAAAGGCGTCTCGCTAGTATAAGATTTGAAAGTATTCCCCCAGGATCCCCACTATGTCACCCGGCTGGGTATGGAGCACCTCCCTTTTATCTTTCAGGGGGTGATAATGTGCTTGAGTTGTGTGAGGTTTGGTTAGATTTGATAGTAACTTGCCCGCTTTATTCCTGTGCTGGAATAAGTCTGCCCGTTTGCGATCTCCATACCATTTGGATACCTGCTCTAAGCTATAATCATAGGAGTGTTTGGCTGTTACCCATAGTGTCTTCTTCTGCTCTGAAGGTTGATTTAAGAAGGCCGTGTATGTCTCACAAAGGCGTTTAGTGGTGTCATCGAATTTAACTCTAGCTTCCTTTTTTTTCCCAGTGGTATACGACATGATACGTCCTCTCAAGACCACCTTTGCCGTATCTCATAGCAAGGCTAATTGGAGGGCGTGCTCCCTGTTGTCTTGGAGAAATTCCCACCACTATCCCCTGAGTCTGTCAGTGAAGTCCTCGTCTAATAGAAGGTGTTGGGGAAGTCTCCATATATAATCGGATCCCCGTGGCGTTTCGTCAACCAGTCGTAGCACTACCGGAGCATGGTCAGAAATGACCATATCCAGCACCTCTACTTTCTGTACTTTGAATAGCATGTTTAGGGAAATTATGTAGTCTATTCTCGACCAGGACATTTGCGAGTGGGAAAAGTGTGTGTATTCTCTCTCCCTCGGATGCTGGTGCCTCCAAGCATCCACCAGTCCCGTGTTCCGCAGTAGCTGCAGGAGGGTGGAGGCCTCCCCCGCCCTCGATACCCCCCATGTGCTATTCTGACGTCTGTCTTCCTCTACTTTGTGAACACGGTTGAAGTCCTCCGCCACTATCGGGGGTCCCTGACTCTCTTGCATTAAGCTCGCCTCTAATTTCTTGTAAAATTCGGCCTGGCAGGAGTTCGGAGCGTATACATTTTAAATTATAAGGGCGCCCACCTGCAACCTCAGTGTCAATTTTAGAATCCTCCCTTCTTCAAGTGTTTCTACCAAAACGATAGTGACTTGCAGGCATTTATGGAGAAGGATTAATATCCCAGCCCTCCTTCCTATCGATGAGGAGCCAACTACCTGTTCCACCCAGTTTCTTTAATCTCCAGAGTTCCGTCTCATCGAGATGTCTCTTGTAACAAGGCTACGTCAACATCTAATTTTTTAAGGTGACGCAGGACGGAGGTTCGTTTTGATTGGGATCTCAGTCCCTTTACATTCCATGTCACTATCCGCATGGTGGGAGGCAATATTGTTGATCTGGCGAAGACACATCCCTATGATATAGGCGTCCTCCCACATTGGGGATCCTGGTATTACCTATCGTTATTCAGCAGATTAAGCTAGAAGCACTCAGAAAGATCAGAAGCACCCCTCCCACCTCTTCCCATTTGAACCCCACCCAATACCCTCCCATGCAACGGTAGGACAAAACATTTGGACTTCTATTTATTCACAACATATGCATAGCCGTTGCAACTATCTAGCTTGCAGAAAAACATAATAACCCGGTACCTGTGCCCCTCTTACCCTCAGCACAGTGTTCACTTCTCACCTCAGTTGGCCCTATCATCTCACCCCCTCTCTACAAAACTCAGGCCCAACGTCTCCTGTCAGGCTAGCTTCAAGAGTGTCCGATAAAGCAGATCTCTTACGTGTCCCGCGGAAAAAGGCCGACGTCTGCTCCGTCATCCCCAGGATGGATCTTGGGTTTGGGATGGATACGGCTCGTAATTCTCGGCCACCGTTGTTGTTCGCGGGGAGCACCTGTGAGGTGGCCTGTCCTCTCGTCTCCCACAGCCAGTCCTTTGGAGCCTCCCAGGTGGGCTGGAGCAAGAGTCTGTCGTCTTCTTCGGCCCACAATACTTCTTTCGGCGTCTGGAAGATCCTGTATGGTGCCGTCGTCCCGGAACACACTCAATAGTGCTGGATACTGGAGAGAGAACTTGACCTTTTGTTTGGCTAAGGTGGAGCAGATGTCCGAAAAAGCCCGTCTGCGCCTCGCCAACCTCTGCCGAGTAGTCTCCAAACAGCAGGAGTTTGTGGTCCCTTACGATGAGCTGTTGTGGGGAGCGCCGGTATTTGCTGAGGATCTCCTCCGCTGCGTAGTTCAAGTATCTCGCTATTGAGTTTCTGGGCCTCTGGGGGTTGGATCACCCAGCTCTTGACCTAGCGCCCTTTGAGGGCCCAATCTGTGTGTACGTTCGACCTTGAAGACTCCCTGTAGGCCCAGAGCCTGTGGTATTTCGACAGCGCAAATCTGTTAGCAAATCTGATAGCTGATTCGGCGGAATGGATTTCGGCAGCCCCACTATTCTCAGGTTGTTTCTCCTGGAGTGGTTCTTAAGGTCATCCAATTTCTCCTTTAAGACCTGGTTACTCCGGAGCGTTTCTTTGCTTTGGGTCTTCGCCTTCTTCAATTCTTCCTCTACCATGAGGATTCTTTGTTCCATCTCAGCTATTTGCATGGTGTGATGGGATACCTCCATTTGTAGGGCGACAACATGGTGGTGACTGCTGCCTCCAGGGTGGCTTTGATGTCTGGCGACAGGAGTTGGGCGACTGCCAGCGCCATTTCTTCACAAGATGCCGGCAGGTCCGATTCAGGGCTAGATGGTGGTCCCCTGTCTGTTCCCTCTTGCTGTCCTGGGTCAGTAGCGCCTTGGAGAGGTGGGGGGGGGGCTGGGGTGCCGATCTGGTTATTCTGTGTGGCTTATCCGGCGTGGCTGCCGTCTTGCCGAGCTGCTGCTGCAGCTGTCAGAGCCTCTGGTGCGGCCTCGGCGAGTCCGGGACGTACGCACCGCTTTTGCTCAAAAATGTTTCCATGTAGGTGTCGGGGCTTTAGTGAGCTCTACGACACCTTAATAATGCCGGTGTGCGCGGCTTGGTACTAGGGAATTGGGCGGTGGGGCACGGAGCTCTCCTCAATCCCTGCCGTCCATGCGTGCGACGGAACCGGAAGTCAGGTGCCATAATTTTTTACTTTTTAACGCCACAATAGTCACCATTAATGGAAGAGTACTGTCTGCCAACATGAATCAGCTGACTCCCAAAATATATGAAAAAGAGAACACCTTGACCTCCACACCTTCAACATACTGTATATCTGTTATGTATGGGTTAAAAGTATGGTACATGTAGAACTTTTTAAAGACCTAGATTAGATTATTTTTCACAGGTCCACAGTGATATGCCTTTCCAACGAGCCCTCCCGTTTGGTCATACCACCAGCTAATAACCAAAGTAATCGTCGTATGCAACAATGACAAAAGCTGGACTTGAGGTCCTGGTAGGTTGTTACTAGAGATGAGTGAAGTTATAAAAAATTTGATTTGGCTGCTTCGCCGAATTTCTCAAAGAAATTAGATTCGTAACCAAATTACTTTGTCTTGCAGTGAATTTCTTTGTATGTAGTGAGTGCAATGACAATAATCACAGGGCAAAGGCATTTTCAGGAGTTTTGGTGATGTAAAACGGCTAGGGCAGCGCCCATCAGAGCCGGTGACATCACCGAACACACTGCTGGGCGGAAGCCTCCGCCCCCGAAATGGTGTTATTGTATATAAAAGAGCCCTTGCCCTGCGCGATCGAGCGCAGGGCAAAAAGAGCATCGAAGCATCAGGAGGGCTGTCTGGGTGAAATTATGGGTATGAACCCGGACAACTCCTTTTTTTATTTATTTGTCACGCAAAATACCTATGGACTTTTCAGTCTAAAGTTTAGTCATATTTATTACAAAGGTTCCATCAGTTTGTATGTAACCAGGGGGCTGGAATACACTTGCTACCTTTTTGCAAAAAGTCTCATGATAAATATGGCAAAAAATGTAATTCCACCCACAAAATATCTAGCATCCACCAAGTAAGTGCAAAATGTTTGGCTCAGCCATTTTGGGGGGGGGGGGGGGGGGGGGGCTACAGTCAGCAGCAAGTGGGCTGTCAATGCTTAACTTGTTGCCGGATAGGACGTAGAGGAGGGGTTTGGCAATGGGTCCCAATCTGGTAGCTGAAGAGGGGAAGTGCAAGTGTTGAGCAAAAATCCTGTGGGGCTCAGGAATGTGAAGGATCACTGATCTTCCTGACTGATGCTGAAGAGGAAGCCCCATCACTAAGAAACATTCTCCCGAAGGAGGAACAACAGAGGGCCAAAAGCTCTAGGATGTGGGACAGAGTGATCCATGAGAGATATTGGAAAACTTGGAATTGGGCTACCTGGTAATCAAGATGGCATATATAATAGACTTTTGCTATGATTTCTTCTTTAAGCATAAAGTATGTAACACAGCAGATGTTGTCATGCAGGTGACCATTCAATGTCTTAGGTCGGTGCCCAGTGAGCCATTAATTAAATGGGTAAAAGGGCAATCCAAGATAGAATCTGAAATCCTTCATCTTCCAGAAACCACCAACCTTTGATGTTATGTCTTTGCCAATATCATATCTAATATAAAATATGAAGTGTTTACCCAGAGAGGTAACATTTGCAGCAGTCACAGTGTTGTTAAAGGTTCTGCTCTTCTTCAATTTTAGATGTCCATCAATGACATAGAGCGAAGAAAGCTCAAGCTTGAGCCAAAACTAGTCACTGATGATGCTATTATGCTTTGATTAAAAGTTTCTTCATATCGTCAAGAAAGTGAGTGCCGGTACTTCTTTGCTATATACTAGTGGGATGCCTTCCATGGACACGAACATCATGTGCAAACCCCAGTGCCGACCCATCTTCTCCAATACATGAATGGCATAGAGACAGGTTTAGCGTTAAGTACCCATCCGTATTGAGGATACTCTTGCTGTTGGTGGATGGGACCAGATATTTTATGATCAAGATATATTTGCTGAGCACTATATACTGTATTTTTTCATTTTATAAGACGCGCTTTTTTCCCTAAAAGTTGGGGGGAAATGGCAGTGCAACTTATAAAGCAAATGGTGTGCTGTCGGGTTGTAATAATTCAATTAAGAATTATTAATTATGGTCATAAAAATAATTAATCATAAAAAAATTAAATTTATAAAATTTGTCATAAATTCTTAAAATCATTACCTGGTGAATCGTAGACAACCTAATTGATACAATTCACATCTGAGGCCGACTATTTCCTCAGATAAATAAGTTCTTTTTGACGTGAGATGACGTTAATGATAAAACATGTAGTTCTGCATTATACAATAATACACAGGTTTATAAAAATATGCAGATTTATTGGATACAAGGTTATAAACATATATAAGTAAATAAACACAATGATACATGCAAATGAATATATATAGCGTTAATATAAAGCATTACAAGCTTAACAATACATGTGAGTGGAAATAACTTGTCACATTATAACCAAGCTATTATTAGGTTAGGATATCAAAGTAGGAACATAATTTATATACATTACTACTGTTCAGAGAAAACCTCATGATATCAGGACGGGCATGTCTAATCCTAGACATCAATATGGAATGCTAAATACATTCCACCCCCCTCTAACCAACTACACGTCACATGACTTCAGGCATGGGCAAATCCATTCAAGGATATAGCTTAGAAGAGATAACTGTATCCTTCCGCCCCATCCTGGACTATTTTCACATATATAACTTTGGTAAGACTATTAAGACAAATGACAGGGATATATGATCTTTGCTAGATCATATCTTAAATGGAAAGGACTTGAAATAAGTCTTTCCTGTGGGAAACCATCACTTAGCTTGGCGAAGAATGTTCTATCAATATATATATATATCTAAGCAATTATTTAATGCTTTGCTAGATTATGAGTCTAGATTCTTCTGCAGGTAGAATGAAGCCTCACAATATCCTAAAACTACATCTCAATATGGAGATGATCAATTAATTTAATTATGTATTTATTCGCCAATCTAGATGGTATAATTTCACCCACACTATCAAATTAGTCTTAATAGAATGAAATATAATTTTCTGTATCTCTTACCAAGTCCTAGTAGAAATCTCACTTCTGCTCCTAGGAAAGCTGGATGGTCCATCATAGCACATCTCACCATGGCTTCCATCTTGATAGACCCCTCTAGACAGCTTTACTTCTCTTTCCTCTCTTTCTTGTGTGTTTCTCTGTCCTCTGTCCTCTTTCTCCACCCTGTGTATGGTTTATGATCCCAAACTTATCAGTTAGACACACCTTCCTAATTTGGAGCTTTCCAATCATTGTCGGATGGGTGTGATCATTGATAAGAAATGACATCATAACCTTACCCAGAATGCACTTTTGCTACTGTTGTAATGTCACCTACTCATACCTAGGTGGCACTGCTGTGTAAGCTATTTGCATCATAGTATAAAGGGTTAACTTCTGTAAGTCTGAATAAAGGTATAATATACAATTGACCTTAAAAGCTTTAATTCAAGGCTATAGGGATTAGATTTGACACTTGTAGCAATTAGAGACAGACCTCTAGGCGTCTTCTCTGAATGTTTCTCACAATGTTTATTTGTACATCGTAAATAACTTTACTGGCTTTGTTTTCTCAGAGATATCATTATCTCCTCTCATACCAAAGAGGTGAATAATTGTTACAAAACACACATCTTCACAGACACTCTTTTAGAGACAAATATTCTCCTAATGAGAAATATATATAATATACTGGATACATGTTGTCTTCATAACATATAACAGTATAATATATATTGTATGTCCTACTTATTGTCTTATGCTAAGGACTAAGGCTCATTAAATGAATACATGAATACTATATATTTGCTTCATTGATAAATGCCTAATTGTATAGGTAATTATCACCAGCTGCATAGAGCTTATCTTTACCTCCCGTCATAAATTTATCAGTAGATAAGGAGGCCTCTTCTCAGACTGGTACATTCATGAGAAGAATAACACTAAAAAGTAGAAACCTTCGTGTGACCTTACTTTGGTCTTCTCAAGACATAAAAATTTGTAACTATAGTTGAGCATGGCTCTTAAAGGTAATGAACATCCATCTTGACTAAAAATGAATTGGATATCAATGTATTTACCTATGAAAAGGCACGACAGTGCTTTTTAAGTGTCTGACACTACTACATCCCTAGCCGCTATGCTGTACTTCACGGCCTGTGATGTATGAGCAGGTAGGGAGGAGGTGCTGGATGCCGACAACTGCTGTTTCACTCGCGGCGGGGCCCGGTGCAGTTACTGTACTCCATTACACCAGGCCCCGCTCACAGCTGTTTTCATATGTAATGTAATTCATTCATGTAATTTTCAAGCAGTGGCTCTGCTTTAAACTAGCGCAATCCTCTGTAGTAGTACTCACTATCAAAGCGGCAGGCTGGCAGAGTAACCTCACTCACTCATTCACGCTCCTGCTCCTACTTCATTGATGAAATAACATGTACATTTTCCCTTTATATATCAAATGCAATATTGTATTGTATTGTGGCTCTGTGGCAGACTTTGCCGACAACACAAACTCAACTAACAGATGTTGGTTTATATCTGGAAACATGTTCAACTAACTGTTCTGTAGAAAATTACATAACAATAACTTTTTGCCTTTAGCGGCCAATGGCTAGGGTTGTATTTCTAATACACTAAAGACTAAAGTAATACTGTTTTCCTACTGATAGTATATAGCACAAAGTGCCATCAATGTTTTGTAACTTTTCCCAGTGCAAGATTTTATATTGCATAGCACATAGGGAATGTTTCTTACTGATCTTTTCTTTCAGTAAAACTACAGCTGCTTCTTCATGAAGATGGGGTTTGAATTCCCTGCATCCCAAAACTGAGAAAAGATACATTTTTCAGGATGCACAATTAGATTTCAGACTTCTAAACGTGCAGAGATGTGTCAACTTTGCTAAATTTTGTGCTGAATTTAAAATCTAACAGAATTACTTCCAATATACATTAAATCACTAAAAGGCTAACAAGATTGCCTCGTTAGATGTGAAATTGCCTGAATAGCACTGAAATAGAATGATTAAAATTCAAATTAATTTATTACTTACCAGATTGTTTCATTAGATGCCTGTTTAAGCTACCCAGGAAGCATACCCTTCTTTTTCCCAGTGTAAGTTGTGGTAATGACATACTGGAAAATGTACATAAAAAATGGTCTTGGTAGAATAAAACTGTATGAGTCATTTGGTGAGGAAGACCTGTATGTATATGTAGAACGTAATCTTAAAAGGTCATTAAACCCAGAATGCAAACCAAAAATAACAACCAATAAATAACAACCAACATCACATAACATAATCTCCTAATGTGTTTTTGTTATTTGCCCTAGTTTCATCAGATATCACATTTGCAGACTATGAAAAATTAATTAGAAAAGCAGTGCCTTGTTCTCTCATGCTGCAGCCATGTTTTCTCCCCCTCCTTTTCCCCCTTTTCATGCTACTGCACGTGAGCCAGGAAGTTTAGGAGGAGGGGACTGGGTTTAGTCTGGATAATTTCTTTCTACAGCATGAGTGTGACCAACTTGTTGGATAGAATCTCCTATACTACATCTACAGATTTTGCACGTGATTTTCGGGAGGAAAGTGTTCCTTCTTGGCAGTCGCCTGCTTGCTGGTGGAAGAGACTGCTGCCATTACATGAGCGATCTCCTCCTCAGTATTGGGCCAAGCGATACTGAATCACTGTTTGCAGACAGCAGATCGTGATTACACAGCACGATCTTCCGCCAGCAAGCAATAATTTTTAAACCTGCTAAAAGGTCCAATTACCCCGTGAATGAGCATTTGCTCATTCATTGGATAATTGGCAGCAGTATTTTACTGCCAGATCATTGCTAACGAGTTTTCCTGCAAACTCTCGTTAACAATGATCTTCAGTATTATCTGTAGGTGTAATATAAGATTTACTTATAGTACAAAATAAATTTGATAACAGCACTAGCTCTAGTACGAGCCATAGAACATACAATTGAATAGCTAATCTGCCTAATCCTCCCTTCACTGTATGATTGTGCAGATTTCCCTTTGCAGCTTTAGAAAGCTGAGCTGGGTAACATGTAAAGGTATGCTGGGACCAAACTATTATGTATTTTTATATATATATATATATATATATATATATCAGAGAGAGCGGCCAACTAGTGTAGTTGATGTAATGATGGTTATGACCACCCTACAATTCATCAGTAGTGGCTGAGCCTTATAAAAAAAACACCAGCCTATGTGCTCTCCCATGGTCCCAGGTTGGCAGTGTATAATGTGATGGGAAAAAGAATCAAACCAGCAAAGGAGGCAATATGGACAATCACAGTACGTTAGTAAATACCTTGTATTAACTTTTTCTACAATATAAATGTCACTTGCTGAAGTGACAAAACCCCTTTCAGCCTACCCCTATTCTGAACTTCCTGTGTGACTGTGAGGTCATGTTAGTTATCTAATAGCAATGTCACCTGCATTGTAATCCTGTTGATGATGATTAAAGATAAGCAAATTTCTAAGAAATTTGATTCGGACAGTTCGCCGAATTCCTCAAAAAGATTTGATTCAATCCAAGTTTATTTGTGATGAATCACATTTAAAAAAAAGCTATTTCCTGCTGCCTGTTTAGTAGTGTAGAACACTGTGCATTGCAGAAACATGCATGAAAAATCTGCTGTGCTGGTGAAACAGTACTGAGAGTCAGTATGAAACGCATCACTCTTAGAATCACTTCACACTTCACTTATTTGGTCAAGTATTTCGGAGTCGTGAGATAGTTTCAGTAAGCTTTGAGATTCTGACCTGAAAGAAAACTAGTCCACAATTATAATGAAATGCAAATAAAAGACCGGTTAAAAACAAAGAATAAATGGTTGACTCACTTCGCTGAGGGAGGTCTATGGGATAAAGCTCAAAACACCCATAGACTCAGCCTCCCCCGCCAGGATCGCTTGTAGTATCTCAGGAAAGACACGGCAGTACGACTAGTGTTACTTCTGGAGGTTTCCTTTTATTAAATATCGCAGGTGGGCTAAATGCGTTTCGGGGGTCACTTACATCCTCTTCTTCAGGAGCAGTCAACATAAACAGACAGCAATAGCATCACCTATAGAATGAGTGCTGCTGGCTGAGCTACAGTTCATTGAGGGAACCATGAATGCCAGCATGTACTGTGACATACAGAAGCAGAGCATGATCCTCTCCCTTCAGAAACTGTCCTGCAGGGCAGTATTCCAACATAATAACAATCCTAAACACTAGTGGTTTGATCGAACACTAAAGTGCTCGAGTAGAACACCTTGGGATGCTCGGGTGCTCTACTGAGCACCCGAGCACAATGGTAGTCAATGGGAGAAGAGAACCCGAGCATTAAACCAGGCACCTCCTGCTCTGAAGAGGGGAGGGTGTCTGGTGCACATGGAAAGGTCAGAAATTGATGGAAACACCACTGAAATGGTTTGGGAACAGCATGGGGAGGATGTCTGGATGCATCTTGGACTCCTAGCTCGCTGCTGAGAATGATGTTGTCTGAATAGTACGCCAATTTTACAGACTGACAATAATATGCACAAAACTGAAGATAAAATCGATTTTAGAGGAATAATTACATAGCCACATAGTATATAAGGCCGAAAAAAGACATTTGTCCATCCAGTTCGGCCTGTTATCCTGCAAGTTGATCCAGAGGAAGGCAAAAAAAAAAACTCTGAGGTAGATGCCAATTTTCCCCACTTACGGGGAACAAAAATTCCTTTCCGACCCCATTCATGCAATCATATAACTCCCTGGATCAACGACCCCTCTCTAGTAGCTATAGCCTGTAGTATTATTACACTCCAGAAATACATCCAGGCCCCTCTTGAACTCTTTTAGTGAACTCACCATCACCACCTCCTCAGACAGAGAGTGCCATAGTCTCACTGCTCTTACCGTAAAGAATCCTCTTCTATGTTTGTGTACAAACCTTCTTTCCTCCAGGCGCAGAGGATGTCCTCTTGTCACAGTCACAGTCCTGGGGATAAATAGATTATGGGAGTGATCTCTGTACTGACCCCTGATATATTTATACATAGTAATTAGATCTCCCCTCAGTCATCTTTTTTCTAAAGTGAATAACCCTAATTTTGGTAATTCTTGACCATTTCTCTTTACAGAACTGTTTCAGTTCAGCAATATTCTTGGGATGTCTGGTGTGAATCGCTTTCTTGATGTCATGCCACAGCATCTCAATCGGGTTGAGGTCAGGACTCTGACTGGGCCACTCCAGAAGGTGTATTTTCTTCTGTTTAAGCCATTTTGTTGTTGATTTACTTCTATGCTTTGGGTCGTTGTCCTGTTGCAACACCCATCTTCTGTTGAGCTTCAGCTGGTGGACAAATGGCCTTAAGTTCTCCTGCAAAATGTCTTGATAAACTTGGGAATTCATTTTTCCTTCCATGATATCAATCCGTCTAGGCCTTGACACAGCAAAGCAGCCCCAAACCATGATGCCCCCACCACCATACTTCACAGTTAGGATGAGGTTTTGATGGTGGTTTGCTGTGCCTCTTTTTCTCCACACATAGTTTTGTGTGTTTCTTTCAAACAACTCAACTTTGGTTTCATCTGTCCACAGAATATTTTACCAGTACTGCTGTGGAAAATCCAGGCGCTCTTGTGCAAACTGTAAACGTGCAGCAATGTTTTTTTTTGGACAGCAGTGGCTTCCTCTGTGGTATCCTCCCATGAAATCCATTCTTGTTCAGTGCTTTACGTATTGTAGATTCGCTAACAGGGATGTTAGCATATGCCAGAGACTTTTGTAAGTCTTTAGCTGACATTGTAGGATTCTTCTTCACCTCATTGAGCAGTCTGCGCTGTGCTCTTGCAGTCATCTTTACAGGACGGCCACTCCTAGGGAGAGTAGCAGCAGTGCTGAACTTTCTCCATTTATAGACAATTTGTCTTACCGTGGACTGCTGAACAGCAAGGCTTTAAGAGATACTTTTATAACCCTTTCCAGCTTTATGCAAGTCAACAATTCTTAATTGTAGGTCTTCTGAGAGCTCTTTTGTGAGAGGCATCATTCACATCAGGCAATGCTTCTTGTGAAAAGCAAACCCAGAACTGGTGTGTGTTTTTTATAGGGCAGGGCAGCTGTAACAAACACCTCCAATCTCATCTCATTGATTGGACTCCAGTTGGCTGACACCTCACTCCAATTAGTTTTTGGAGATGTCATTAGTCTAGGGGTTCACATACTTTTTTCACCTGCGCTGTGAATGTTTACATGGTGTGTTCAATAAAAACATGGTAACATTTAATTATTTGTGAGTTATTAGTTTAAGCAGACTGTGATTGTCTATTGTTGTGACTTCAGATCACATTTTATGACCAATTTGTGCAGAAATCCATATCATTCCAAAGGGTTTGCATACTTTTTCTTGCAACTGTATATATTTTTAGCGCAACCTGCACTAAATTGTGTGCGATTAGAGACCCAAAAGTCTTTTAAGGACTATTGTTGTATCTGGCAGCAATATATATTCTTTAGCACAACCTGCGCTAAATAGCTTGCAATTGTTTGGCTGCTGCAGACAGCGACATCATCTGCGCTACATCTCCTGTGTAACTTGCAACTGTATTGCTGCCAGACACAACAATAGTCCTAACCCACTTCACATCCGCCCATAGGATTTAAACGTCCTATAGGTGGATGTTTATCTCTGAATGGACGTTCTGGAACGTCCATTTAGAGATGGCAGCTGCACACTAATCGTGCAGCTGCCAAGCGAGGGGCCTGAGGGTAACCCAGAGAGAAGGCAGGAACAGTTCCCAGGTGTTCCTGCCTTTTAGATCGCTGTATACATAGTGCTATGCGCTTCCTGTCCCGGCCCGGTGGTCATGTGACCGATGGGAGAGTGCAGGAGCTGTCGGGTCTTCTACAGACCTCGATCAGCCCTTGTCACGGACGGTGTACAGGAAACAAGACAATGCAACATGCATATAATGTCACGGACGGTGTACAGGAAACAAGACAATGCAACATGCATATAATGTCACGGACGATGTACAGGAAACAAGACAATGCAACATGCATATATGACTCACTGGATCCAAAGCTAAGGAACCAAAAGGGAGACCCCTGCACAAGACCTGGCACTTTCCCTGGCTGCTCAGCCTATGCAAAAATCCCAAAGGTAGATGGTTGCATATCCACGTACCTCGACTATATAACACCTGAACACCCTACAATAGTGAGGGGACACGACCACCGGCTCCCTACACCAGACACGGAGGGAGTCAGGGTCACCTGGGATCCAGCAAACAGAAAATAACAGATAAATGTACAGCACTTAACTTAGTAGCAGACTGGGAAATAGGATCAGCATGCACACACACTCCAGGAAGAAGTATAAGCCGCCCAGTAATGCATTATGGGGAGGAATTTAAAGGGAAGAAATCAGTCCAACTACATGACAGCTGAGAGAGGCTAACGAGATGAGGAACTGAACACCACAACAAAGAAAACTCAAGGAGGAGGTTCTGAAAGGCTTCTGTCAGAGCTTCTCAGCTGTCTGGTTGTGACAGCCCTGCATTGAGGCTGTACCGCGTTGTATTCTTCTGTACAGCCTCTCTGGGGGGTGTATTTCCCCTGTAACTTGGGCTACTATGTCATCCCCAATTAAGTATTTTAAAAAATGTTAAAAAATTAAAAAAATAAAATAGACATATTTGGTATTGCCATGTCTGTAACAGCCGGCTCTATAAATATATCACATGATCCATCCCGTCTAACAAACACCATAAAATAAAAAATAAAAACTGTGTCAAAAAAATCCATTTTTGTCACCTTACATCACAAAAAGTGATGAAAAAAATGAGCTCCTACCTAAGACAATCTGTCAAAAAATAAAACAAATCTATGACTCTCAGACAATGGAGACACTAAAATATATTTTTTTCTTCAAAACTGCTATTATTGTGTTAAAGTGAAATAAATAAAAAATACATATTAGGTTTCGCCGCATCCATAAAAACCAGCTGTATAAAAATACTACATGACCAAACCCCTCAGATGAACATTATATATTTTTTTTATAAAAACTCCTAACAACACTAAGCAATCAAAAAGGCGTATGCCCCCAATAGTAGCACTCCAACCGTCCTCTCATCTTGCAAAAAATGAGACTCTAAGACAATCGGGCAAAAAATAAAAAAGCTATAGCTAGACTATGGAGACACTAAAACATAATATATTTTGGTTTAAAAAATGATAATATTGTGTAAAACTTAAATAAGAAAGAGTATACATATTAGGTATTGCCACATCCATAATGATCTGCTGTATACAAATGTCACATGACCTATCCCCTCAGGTGAATGCTGTAAAAATAAATAAATAAAAACTGTGCTAAAACAACATACTGTAGGTGTAGACTACATAGGTATAGGCTGTATATAAGTATAGAATGTATATAGGTGTAGGCTGTATATAGGTTTAGGCAGTATATAGTTGTAGGCTGTACATAGGTATAGGCTGTATATAGGTGTAGACTGTATATAGGTATAGGCTGTATATAGGTGTAGACTGTATATATGTATAGGCTGTATATAGGTGTAGACTGTATATAGGTATAGGCAGTATATAGGTATAGACACTATATAGGTATAGGCTGTATATAGGTATAGACCTTATATAGGTATAGACTGTATATATGTATATATATATGTTGAATATGTATAAATGCTATATAGGTGCAGGCTGTATATAGGTATAGAATCTATATAGGTATGGACTGTATATAGGTATATCTATCTATCTATCTATCTATCTATCCCACAGGGGTTATATTATCCGGCATGGTGTATTATAATGTATACTGTACAGCATGGTGCAGCAATGATAATGTATATTGTACAGCATGGTGTATGGAATATACTGTATATTTTACTGTATGGTGGAGGGGTTATAATGTATATTGTAAAGCATGGTGCAGGGATTATAATGTATACTGTACAGAATGGTGCAGGAATTATAGTGTATATTACACTGCATGGTGTATTCTGTAAAGCATGGTGTAGGGATTATAATGTATATTACACAGCATGGTGCAGGTATTATAATGTATATTATACAGCATGGTAATTATTTCACTAGGTGGGTGAAGAAAAGTGCTCATCAGAGACTCTAGACTGAAGTTGCAGCTGATGGAGCTGGTACTGCTACTACCCCTTTCCCTTCCCCCACTAACAGCCATGGCAGTGGTACGTGAGTGCAGAGGGCACCCCAGTCAGATTTTCATGAGGATATGCAATGGCATACATAGAGAGCAGCCAACTGACTACATAGGATGTATCAATAGTAGTTCAGTTTATACTCCCTCTCAGCGGGTGTAAAAAAAAAAGGCCCCCATTTTGGACCAGTAGTGAGGGTGTAACATGGAGAGCCAGTATTCATCCCTCTGCCCAATTGTGACAATTTGGCTGTCACTACGCAAGCAACCGAGCATGCATCGGGATTCGGAGGGACTTCATGCCTCCATCTCCACTGCATACTGCCATTGTGTCTCGGGGTCATCTGCCTGGTCTTCCTCATCGCCCTGTAGCTCCTCCTGTTCCTCCTCTCCTGTCACTTGTGTAGAAAAAACACCCATTTCTGTATACATTGCTTGTGCGTGAATGTCCTCCTCCTTCTCAAAATCAGCTCCCACAAGGCCCATGTGGCCGTGAGATGTAGTTGACACGTCTCCTCTCCCCTGGCCAGTCAGATTTTGCAGCATCTGTTCCAGGATATGAATCAGTAGAATGACGTAGTCATCCCGTAGTCCTGGCCACTGACAAAGTGGCCTCCTCAAAGGGCCTGAGCAAACGGCAGGTGTCATACATGAGCTGCCCAGACTAACGTTAAAGTTACACAGGGGAGTGATCCTGTCTGCCTGCATCATCAATAAATAATTTATGGCCTTCCTCTGCTCATATAGTCGGTCCAACATGCAGAGGGCGGAGTTCCAATGGGTGGAAATGTTGCATATGAGGCAATGTTTGGGAACTCCATTCTGCCTTTGCAGCTCATGAAGGGCTCAAGAGTGGCTGAAGTGCATGCACAGTTTCCTGGCCATTTTCAGGATGTTTTGCAAATGGGTGGAAGACTTCAAGAACTGGTTTACAACCAGATTAACCACATGCACCGTGCTGGGCGCATGGCTCAGCCCTCCTTGACGCAGCACCGATACAATTTTCTTCCCGTTTTCGGTGACCACAGTTCCCATCTTAAGTTGGCGAGGAGCCAGCCAGGATTCAATTTCTTGATGGAGGATGTGGAGCAGTTCCTCCCCTGTGCGAATTTGTTCGCCCAGGCAAACTAGGTGCAGAACAGAGTGACACCGCCGTGCCCTGGACATATGGTCCACTTTAGGAGCACTCCGAATTGTGCCTGCAGTGGAGGCTAAGGACAAGGTGAAGTATGAGGAGGCAGCAGTGGACACTGGCACAGGACCCACAGCTTGAGAACGAGGAGGCCGCAGTGCCGTCACCTGGCCAAGTTGCTGGTGTGGCTGGATAGGAACCACACTTACCCAGTGGGTCGTAAAGGATATATATTGTCCTTTACCGTAGTTACAGCTCCACACGTCGCCGCTGTTGTGAACTGTAGCAGACACTGACATGCTCAAGAACTGGCCCAACTTCTGTTTAACATACTGTACATGTGCAGGGCTGATACTGCTTTCTTGGAGAAGTAATGATGGCTTGGGACTCTCCACCTTGGCTTGGCACAAGCCATCAGTTCTCTGAAAGGTGCAGAGTCCACCACATGGAAAGGGAGGGACTGCAGTACCAGCAACTTGGAAATGAGTGATGAGGAGGAGCAGGAACATCAGGACCAGTAAATGATGGGAAGGAAACACATTTCCCTTCTGCTGAGGTGGTGGAGCATTGACTCTAGGAAAAGGGGTGCGGGCCACTGGGTGATGCAGCGGTTGCTGCCTCAGGATGTACCACTACATTAGCACCACGGTTTTCCCAGGTAACTTTATGGTGGCGCTGCATGTGTTGACGTAGGGCCATAGTGTCAACATTGGCCCCCTGGCCACGCTTCACCTTCTGCCCACAGATTCTGCAAATGGCCATGCTGACGTCCTTCGGCGTCTTAAAAAATCCCCACACCACAGAGTATGGCATTTTCCCCACCACCACTCTGTGCTGACTGCCTGCTACTGCTGCTTCAGTGAATCCCTGCACCGCTACTTCTTTCTGGACAGGGAGGATCCTGCTTAGCGGGCGGTCTACCACTGCTGACTCACGGCCACGCTACCACCCTGCTGGCTCAGCTGCTGCCTCACATGCAGCCCTTTTCCATGATGATGATGAAGCCCCCTCTTCACCTGGCTTCCACGTGCGATCAGCCACATCATCGTCCACTACTGTCTACATGTCATCCACACTAGTCTCAGGGCCACGTGCCTGACCACTCACAACACCAGCTCCCGTGCGACTCTCATCATCACTACTTGCCACCTACTGGAGGAAGCAGCATATCTCTCCTCCAATACTTGGCTGGGCAGTAGCAGCAGAAAAAAAAATCTAAAAGGCCAATTTGCATTTTTTTTTATCACTTTACCTCAGAATTTATTTATTTTTAATGAAAACTAATCAAAAGTTCCTACACACTCCAAAATGGTATTTAAAAAAAACTACAGATCACCCGGCAGAAAATTAGCCCCAACACAACTCTGTAGGTGTAAATATAAAAAAGTTATTAGCGACAAGTTTGATGATGCAAAGAAAAAGTTTTTTTTCAACAAACTATATAAATGTAGTATCACTGTAATAGTACTGACCCGGAAAATGAAAGGAACAAGTCAGTTTAACCGAATAAGGAATTAGCGGAACTATACTTTTTTTCACAACTCCACCCCATTTGGAATTTTTTTTCCAGCTTCCTGCTACATCGTATTCAATAGTAAATGGTGCCATTATAGTGTATAACGTCCTGCAAAAAACAAGCCCTTATACGTCTATGTGAATGGAAAAAAAAATATTATAGTTATGGCTCTGGGAGGCAGGAAGTATTAAACAAAAACAAAAATCGCCATGTCCTCAAAGGGTTAAAGGAGTTCTCCAGGAATTAATAAAGTAAGAATCCTGAAAACACATAAATAGTACTTATTATTACTATTACTAAATACCTAAATATTACTTTATTATAAACACATTACCAAATTACTTTTATTTTTTTATAATCCCCAGCATTCTGAATGATCCATCCTCTCTGTGAACCCAGCCTAACAACTGAAAAGCGACTAGTATCAGATTGTGTTATCCTTGTATGTACACACAGCCTTACGATGGTGTTCAATGATGTGTCTGGCCCAAGAATTGTCTGGTATAATGATTAATGTCCTTCATATCTTTGGTCTTTTCTGCTTACATTTAATTTGCAGCAAATTCTGCAGTAGTAAAGTGATTAATTTACTGTATTTCCATTTTAATTAATATTTGTTGGATGTCAGTAGGAACAAACTGAAAGGCTATGTAGGCAATTTTTTTTACGATTGCGTTTTACTCATTTGGGACTAAAACTCAATTTTACAATTGGGCTTCATAAAAATTTTGAGCCGTTCTGTCACAAAGGGTTAACTGTTTTTCTAGCTGTGTGCATCCTACTTTCACTTTGTTTGGGTCATCTAATAACCCTTTCTATAAATTACTAAGAGGTCATAAACACCCCTTTTTAAGCCATGTTCTTATCAGTAAGATAAGGATTGAAGTTTAAAGGATAACTGTCACATCTAGACTCTAATTTCAATTTTCATATATGTAGTTACTAATAACATGATATTCCAGAATCAGTTACTATTAGACTGTCTTACCCCATATTTAATAGGATTCAGCCCTTAGCAACCAGTCTGCAAAAAAAGTTTCACTATTCAGTTACGATGGCCGCCACTGCCCCCACCCTGATGCTAATCCCGCCTGCCCTCATTACCCACAATGCATTGGGGCTCCTCACATGCACTAGCCAGTAAGAATAGCCCCCCAAAAGTGTCAGTAACCAGAGCCCTCCCCCCTAAAGGGTTAATCTCCTGCAGCACAAAGGGGTCCTCTTACCACATGTTGCTTTAATTTATACACTGAGCAGACGGCAGATCCCCCTTCCCTGGTCTGCGCTGCTTCAACTCTGCATTGTCCAAGTCTGCTGAGTGAGGGAGCGTCTGCCAAACGCAGGGACAGGGAGAAGTGCACACAGCCCAAGCACTGTTATCAGCTGCTGTGGAGGACCTGGCTTTAATCATTTACTTACAGTCCCTGGCTGTCAGTAATGTGACCCTGCACGCTGCGTGCTCAGTCTATCTGTTTAGACGGACCATGCCTAGCAACCCTATTTTAAGCAAAGCTAAAAGTAGGCAGTACAGGGAACAAAACTGTTGAATTAAGGGGTAATTGAATACACAGTGAAAAGTTGAAATAAGGCCACCAAGGAGATATTAATCACCACAATCCAATACTCCCCCAAAAAAATAAAAAATACGAGTTATATTTTAATGAGTGTTTATAAGGTCTGAGAGCAGAGAGAAGGAGCCCGTCAGCTCCCTGCCTGATGGAGCAGAAAATACAGATTCTGCTAATAGCTCTGTTCAGAGAAAAGGACTTCATATTTTTAATAAAGACCAATTAAAAAAATGATTTTTAGCTCATAATGAGTACAGTGCACTAATAAAAAAATGCCCACAAAGGTGAACATAGCCTTTAACTTTTTCAGCTTAGAATTGAAAATGGCAAATATGCATATCGGGGTCATTTATTAAGACAGTGTTTTAGATGCCAGTTTTAATAACCCCTATAGCTGGCAGTGGACCTGCTGAAGTTATTGTGAGCCGCCGGGCTCTGCATAACTTTGACCTTTCCTGCGTCAGTCTAAATGTAAGCCAGTTCCTTGATGGCTTACATTTAGACCATTTTCTACGCCTAAAACAAGTGTCATGAAGGGGTTAAAGAGTAGTAACTTAGTGGTGGCATGAGATGTACCAAATTTATTAAATTATTAAAGTAACTAAAATTTGTTTTAATACAAAAGTGGCAAGTGGGGCATAGCAAGGGCAATAGTTGTATATTTTTTGCACAATACAGGGCATTATTCCGGCACATGGAATGTGATAAATCTGCCCTATAGATGTATTTTCCATCTCCCAGCCTGTATGGCTAGTTTGTGTTGTTTCATTAGCGAACATAACCAGAACCAAATAATTACTTATTGAAAAAAAATAACATAATGATTTGTGATTTTGTGTGTAGATTAAGACATTAAAAATGTTAGTAAAAATATATATAGTTAAAACTATTTTAGGCTAGGCCCGGCTGTTACTGACAGTCCTGCATGCAGTACTTTTTTTTCCATGTAAAATAACTTGAGACGGAGATGGCTAAAACGGTTGCAAAATGTGCATAACTGATACCTAAAATACAGGATCCTTTTTTATTAAAAGATGATGTGAACCCAGCTTTAGCACAACATAATAATAAGAGGGCTTACTTTTCACCCATGCGCAACATATTGAGCACTGAGATGGCATATCTGTGGAAAGTTTGCTATTTTCACTTTACACCTTCTGGTATGAATTCATTTTTGCACACCTATTTGGTCAAAATGGTCACTATACCCCTTAGTAAATACTAAGAGGGGTCACTTCTTGGGCATTTCTTTATTTTTTTTATTTAACCTCAGATCCTATAACTAAATATGTGGTGTTACTGCATTCAGGAGAAAATTTGTAAATTGTGTGGTCCTTTTTTTCCTGTTACCCTTTTGAAAAAATAAAATTTGTCATTTTCATAGCCAGGTGTTTCTAAATTCTATGAACCGCCTGTGATGTCAAAGCACTTACTACTTCCCTCAATAAATTCCTTAACAGGCGTAGTTTCCAAAATGGGCTCACTTTGTGGGGGGTTCCACTGTAGGGGTACCTCAGGATGTCTTCAGATGCAACATGTGGTAAGTTTGCTGCTTGGTGCAAAGAGGACAACTGCCACTTCTAGATGGAGTCACAGCTTCATTATTGAATAACAAGACAACACTTTTGGGGATATTAGGCTTCCTCTTAAACAGGTCACAATGCATATACAAGGGAGTAAAATTATATATATATATATATATATATATATATATATTAAACAAATGAAAAAAGGCACCAAAAGGAGCAGGAAGAGGGGATCAAAATGGACCTCCCCTTCTTCCTCTGGAATGACCTTCACAACAATCAATACTAAAAGCACAAAAGGGCTTTCAATTGCAGCACAAATGTGAGTAGCCACTACACAGGGCTTGCAGTGTGAATACAAATAGAAACAGATAAAATTAAGTTTTTAATAAAAAAAGCAATCAGTTCTTAAGAATTGTGGTAATATGATGCAATCACAAACCAGACCACCTGATCAATAGTCATTGAAACGGGATACTCTGTGGGAATGCTGACAGCTGGTGGCAGATAGAGATGCTGCGAACATAAATGGGCGAACCGCCATTGACTTCAATAGGCAGGCAAATTTTAAAACCCACAGGGACTCTTTCTAGCCACAATAGTGATGGAAAAGTTGTTTCAAGGGGACTAACACCTGGACTGTGGCATGCCGGAGGGGGATCTATGGCAAAACTCCCATAGAAAATTACATAGTTGACGCAGAGTTGGATTTTAATCCATAAAGGGCATAAATCACCCAACAATCCTACATTTTTTTGAACGTGGTTTAAAAAATCCAGTGTGTGTATACGATCAGGTATGATGTTGTATCGATCAGGTAGTGTAAGGGTTACGCCCGCTTCACAGACATTGACAGACCAAACTCGCCTTTTAATGCACCGCAAACAACCGCAAACAGTCCATTTGCCCAACAGCAAACTTCCCATTTGCACAAGGTTGGATACCAAGCTAGCCATGTCCCGTTGATGTCATTTAAGGTTTCTTCCTCCACCCAGCCACATACAACACCAAGGGTCCCCGAAAGGTGAATTGAATAGATTTTTCGAATGGGGAGATGGTTAAAAAAACGCTGGCTCCCTTCCCTTTGTTTGAATCCACGCCACGGTCAGTGCGTCTGCGCCGTGCAATTTACTGTCACACCCGATATGAGTGGTATTTTCTGTAGTACTATTCTCATCAGTTTAATCCCTGTTACGTGACATCCCCAATCTGGGGTCCATTTATTAAATTGATTTTTCGAACGGGAAGATGGTTAAAAAAAACGCTGGCTCCCTTGCCTTTGTTTGAATCCACGCCACGGTCACTGCGTCTGCGCCGTGCAATTTACTGTCGCACCCGATATGATCTGGGGGTGTGGCAACATTGCCAACACACTCATAGAGGTGATGATCGCTTCATTGTGATACGCAAGCCCCTTCACCACAACAAGGTGCCGATCACGAAGGGGAATTGACACATGTATGTGCCTTTTTTTTGTTTTGTTTTTGCAGCCACAGTGCAGCACTAGAGGCCAGAAAAATTAGGCATGTACACATGCCTGAAAAATTAGGTATTGTAGCAGCGGCCGGAAAAATCAATGTTTTCCAGGCAGAAAGGTGACTAAAACATTGCGGCTTGAACCCTAGTTGGTGGCGGAGAATTCACGAAAGTCATCCGGTATGCAGACATTAAATACAGCAGCGTGGGGACCATTTTGAGGCCAAGGCATGTCATCAGGCCTTTTGTTAGTCAAACGTACCCCCACTGTCAGTCCCTTCGGTATCCATGCCTCATTTATCTTAAAGGGTTTGTCCAAGTTATATTTATTGATGACCTATCCTCAGGATAGGTCATCAATATCAGATCGGAGGGGTCCGACACCCGGTACCCCCTCCGATCAGCTGTTTGAAGAGAAGGCGTGCGCGGTGTCAGCGCTGCCTCCTCTTCACTGTTTACCTTCTAGCCGTTGCATCTGCAGTGGTGAGCAGGTGTAATTACACCCAAGCCTTCCTATTGAAATGAATGGGATGGCTTGGGTGTAATTACACCTGCTCCCCACTGCAGATACAACGGCTAGAAGGTAAACAGTGAAGAGGAGGCAGCCCTGACACCGCGCACGCCTTCTCTTCAAACAGTTGATCGGAGGGGGTGCCGGGTGTCGGACCCCGGCCGATTTGATATTGATGACCTATCCTGAGGATAGGTCATCAATAAATATAACTTGGACAGCCCCTTTAATGAAGGTGAGGTAATCAACACTTTTTTGACCGAGGCGACTTCTTTTGTCAGTGACGATGCCTCCTGCTGCACTGAAGGTCCTTTCTGACAGGACACTTGAAGCGGGGCAGGCTAGAAGTTCTATCGCAAACTGGGATAGTTCAGGCCACAGGTTAAGTCTGCACACCCAGTACTCAAGGGGTCCATTGCTCCTCAGAGTGTCGATATCTGCAGTTAAGGCGAGGTAGTCTGCTACCTGTCGGTCGAGTCATTCTCTAAGGCTGGATCCCGAAGGGCTGAGGCGATGTGTAGGACTGAAAAAGCTCTGCATGTCCTCCATCAACAACACATCTGTAAAGCGTCCTGTCCTTGCCGCCGTGGTTGTGGTAGGAGGAGGATTACTTTCCCCTCTTCCCCTGTTAGATTCCCGTTGTGCTGTGACATCCCCCTTATAAGCTGTGTAAAGCATATTTTTTAGTTTCGTTTTGAACTGCTGCATCCTTTCTGACTTCTGGTAATTTGGTAACATTTCCACCACTTTCTGCTTATACCGGCGGTCTAGTAGCGTGGCCACCCAGTACAGGTCGTTCTCCTTCATCCTTTTTATACGAGGGTCCCTCAACAGACATGACAGCATGAAAGACCCCATTTGCACAAGTTTGGATGCCGAGCTACTCATTTCCCGTTCCTCCTCCTCACTGATGTCATTGACGGTCTGTTCTTCCCCCCAGCCACGTACAACACCACGGGTCCCAGATAGGTGACAACAACGAGCACCCTGGGATGCCTGCCTTGGTTGGTCTTCCTCCTCCTCCTCAAAGCCACATTCCTCCTCTGACTCCTCTTCACGCCCATCTACAGCCTGATCCAGCACTCTTCGCAGGGCACGCTCCAGGAAGAAAACAAATGGGATGAGGTTGCTGATGGTGCCTTCGGTGCGACTCACTAGGTTTGTCACCTCCTAAAAAGGACGCATACAGGCATTGCGCATGAGCGTCCAGTAACGTGGCAAAAAAATTCCCAGCTCCGCAGAGGCTGTCCTAGCACCCCGGTCATACAAATTCTCGTTGACGGCTTTTTCTTGTTGGAGCAGGCGGTCGAACATTAGGAGTGTTGAATTCCAACGTGTCAGGCTGTCGCAAATCAAGCGCCTCACTGGCATGTTGTTTCGGCGCTGAATGTCTGAAAAGTGCACCGTGGCCGTGTAGGAACGCCTTAAATGGCCACACACCTTCATGACCTGCTTGAGGATGTCCTGTAAGACTGGATACTTATGCACAAAGCGTTGTACGATCAGATTACACACATGTGCCATGCACGGCACATGTGTCAACTTGCCCAAATTCAATGCCACCAACAAATTGCTTCCGTTGTCACACACCACTTTGCCGATCTCCAGTTGGTGCGGAGTCAGCCACTAATCCACCTGTGCGTTCAGGGCGGACAGGAGTGCTGGTCTGGTGTGACTCTCTGCTTTCAGGCAAGTCAACCCCAAGACAGCGTGACACTGTCGTATCCGGGATGTGGAATAGCCCCTGGGGAGCTGGGGGGATTCAGTTGATGTGCAGCCAGACGCCACAGCAGAAGAGGACTCAGCCGAGGAGGTTATGGAAGAGGATGGAGTAGGAGGAGTAGAGGATGTGGCAGTAGGCCTGCCTGCAAGTCGTGGTGGTGTCACCAACTCCGCTGCAGAGCCACACATTCCATGCTTGGCAGCCGTCAGCAGGTTGACCCAATGCGCAGTGTAGGTGATATACCTGCCCTGACCGTGCTTTGCAGACCAGGTATCAGTGGTCAGTTGGACCCTTGCCCCAACACTGTATGCCAGAGATGCCATGACTTCCTTTTCAATCACTGAGTAGAGGTTTTGGATTGCCTTATTAGAAAAAAAAAATTCATCCGGTACCTTCCACTGTAGTGTCCCAATAGCGACAAATTTTTTGAAGGCCTCAGACTCCACCAGCTGGTATGGTAAAAGCTGGCGGGCTAAGAGTTCCGTCAAGCCAGCTGTCAGATGCCGGGCAAGGGGGTGACTCTGTGACATTGGCTTCTTACGCTCAAACATTTGCTTTACAGACACCTGACTGTGGGCAGATGAGATGGAACTGCTGAAGGTGAGAAGCGGAGTGGCGGGTGGTTGAGAGGGGGCAAAGAGGACAGCAGTGGTTGACGTGGCTGAAGATGCTGGACCAGGAGGAGGATGGTGGCTTTGAGCTTGTGTGCTGCTTCTACTCGTCATCATGTGTTGATCCCATATGCGTTTGTGATGTGCGATCATGTGCCTTTGCAAAGCAGTTGTACCTAGGTGCGTGTTGGATTTCCCACGACTCAGTTTCTTTTGGCACAGGTTGCAAATGGCATCGCTGTTGTCAGAGGCAGACACACAAAAAAAATGCCACACTACTGAGCTTTGCAATGACGGCATTCTGGTGGTGGCGACGGCATTCTGGTGGTGGCAACAGCATGCGTTGATTGGCGTGCTGTCTGGCTGACCCTGGGTGCCGATACATGCTGTCTGACTTACCACAAGCTCCTTGCGATGACCTTCCCCTGCTTCCAACTCGTCTCCTCCTTCTCTCTGTCTCCCCTTCTGAACTTTCCCCCTCTTCTTCTTCTCTTCGAGCAGGCACCCATGTGGCATCCACGGACACATCGTCATTATCAACCACTTCACTTGTATCTGACACCTCAGCAAAGGAAGCAGCAGCGGGTCCAAACATCATCATCATCATCACACTGTACGTCCATGTGTGTAATGCTGCCTGACTGAGACATATCCCTGTTATCTACATCCCCTGGCAATAATGGTTGCGCATCACTAATTTCATACAACTGATGTGTAAAATTTTTCCTGAAAAAGTTGCTTTACACCTATATTTTTCACTTTCCCAAGGGAAAACAGGACAAAATGCACCCCACATTTTGTTACCCATTTTCCCCCAAATACGCCAACACCCCATATTGTCATGGTCTTACCTTCTTGCTGTTCTCCTTCGTTTGACATGTGCTGGCAGCCATCTTGGTTTCTGGGTTTCTTGTAGCCTCCCACCCTGCGGCTTCTCCTTCCCACTGGGAGGAGCTGGATGCCTAGCTCATATATATAGGAGGTCTGTGGCTTCAGTTCCTTGCTTGGTCCTCCTGTGTTCACATGCTTCTAAGACTGCTGCTGCTTCTGGTTCCTGATCCTGGCTTCGTCTGACTACCCTGCTGGTTCCTGATCCAGGCTTCGTCTGACTACCCTGCTGGTTCCTGATCCAGGCTTCGTCTGACTACCCTTCTGGTTCCTGACCTCTGGCTTCGCAAGACCCTGCTTCGGTTTAGCCATCCGTTTGGACTTTTGCCTTACAGCTTGATTTTCAATAAAGCCTTCTTATTTCCACTTATCTCTTGTTGTACGTCTGGTTCATGGTTCCATGACATTAGGACCAAGCCATGAATTCTGACGGTACAGGGCCATCCTCGCTACCTACGCTGGTTGCCAGACTTGATCAGCAGGATCACCTGTTGGGTCGGTTCGCTGTGGCGTTGCAAACCCTGCTTGAACGCACGGCTCATTTAGCTTCCGTTGCCGATGGGTCGGTTGTCGCTCCTGGACCCGCTCCTACTGCCGCTCCGGTTGTTGCGCCAGAGTCTACCCCGACACCTGTTGCTGCGCCTGCGGTGTTTCGGGGTATGACCGGTTCTGCCCCCCTTCCACAGCGCTTTGGGGGAGAGCCAACTCAGTGCCGAGGTTTCCTTAACCAGGTGGGCATTTATTTCGAGTTGCTGCCACATGCCTTTCCTACTGAGAGATCAAAGGTGGGCTTCTTGATCTCGCTGCTCTCGGACAAGGCCTTGGCCTGGGCCAGCCCTTTATGGGAGAACAACAATCCGGTGGTTGCCGAGTTTTCCGGTTTTGTTGCTTCTCTTCGGAAGGTATTCGATGTGCCGGCTCGTGCTGCCTCTGCTGCGAAGCTCCTTATGTCCATCAGACAGGGTTCACGATCCGTAGCTGAATACGCCATTGAGTTTCGTACCCTGGCAGCAGAGGTGGGCTGGAATAATGAGGCTCTGGTCGCTGCTTTCGCTCATGGTCTCTCGGATGCCTTGAAGGATGAGGTTGCAGCTAAGGACCTACCAGTGGAGCTCGAGTCTCTTATTTCTTTCCTGATTTTGATTGACACCAGACTCAGGGAGAGACCTTCCTTTAAGGAGAGCCTGCGGAGGTCTTCTAACAGATTGGCGCCTACGTTTGCTGTCCCACCCGTGCCTCCCTCTCCTCCCACGCCTCCTGGGGATGACTTGTCTGGGGGTGAACCCATGCAGCTGGGGTTTGCTCGCCTGTCCGAGGGGGAGAGGGTACTCCGGAGACGCGAGGGCCGATGCATGTACTGTGGTCTCGGTGGGCATTTTCGGTTGGCATGCCCGAACCGTCCAGGAAACGCTCGCACCTGAGATCCTGTCGGGGGCAGATCTTGGGTGGAGTCTCCTCGTCCCTGGTTTCCCGTGTTGACAAACCACTGATTACTGTTGTCCTCTCCTGGGTCGGGGGCTCGGTGACGACCCAGGCGTTGGTGGACTCTGGTGCTGGTGGTTTGTTCATTGATAGTTTGTTCGCTGCCGCCAATTCCATTCCTCTGCAGCCTCGAGGTTCCCCACTGGCTCTTGAGGCGATAGACGGCAGACCCCTTCTGCCGCCACACGTGACTCATGAGACCCTTCCAGTGGGGATGGCCATTGGTGCCGTTCACAGAGAGTCGGTCTGTCTCCAGGTTATTTCGTCTCCACACTACTCGGTGGTCTTGGGGTACCCCTGGCTCCAGAAGCATAATCCGACTTTCGATTGGAGATCGGCCGAAATCCTCTCGTGGTCACCGCAGTGTGGGGCTAGTTGCATCCATTGGTCTGTCAAGTTGCTGTGTACTTCCTCGGACTCTCTGTTGCCTCCTGAATACGAGGAGTACCGGGATGTATTCGATAAGGTGCGTGCGGTTGCCCTACCTCCGCACCGCCCATACGATTGTGCCATAGAGTTACAATCTGGTGCCGTTCCTCCTCGTGGCAAAGTCTATCCACTGTCGGTAGCGGAGAATGAGGCCATGGAGGAGTACGTGAGGGAGGCGCTTTCACGTGGACACATTCGCAAATCCTCGTCCCCGGCAGGGGCTGGATTTTTCTTTGTGAAAAAGAAGGGCGGTGAGTTGAGGCCTTGCATCGATTACAGGGGTCTCAATCGCATCACGATCAAGAACGCTTACCCGATACCCTTGATTTCCGAGCTGTTCGATCGCCTCAAAGGGGCCACGGTCTTTACCAAACTCGACCTGAGGGCGGCATATAACCTGGTAAGGATCAAGGCGGGCGATGAGTGGAAGACCGCGTTTAACACCAGGACCGGTCATTATGAATCCTTGGTTATGCCCTTTGGGTTGTGCAATGCGCCCGCAGTCTTCCAGGAATTCATCAACGATGTTTTCCGTGACCTGTTGCAGCAGTGTGTGGTGGTCTATTTGGATGACATCTTGGTATATTCTGAATCCATGGAGGCCCACATTCTGGATGTCAGACGAGTGTTGCAACGGTTACGAGAGAACAAGCTGTTCGGTAAGCTTGAGAAATGCGAATTTCACCGATCCCAGGTAACCTTCTTAGGTTACATCATTTCCGCTGAGGGGTTCTCCATGGATCCTGAGAAGGTTTCGGCTGTCTTACAGTGGCCCCAGCCCAGTGGTCTTCGTGCCCTGCAGCGCTTTTTGGGCTTCGCCAATTATTATCGGAAGTTCATCAGGGACTTTTCCATGCTAGCCAAGCCTCTCACGGATCTGACCAGGAAGGGCAGTAATCCCCAGGTCTGGCCGCTCGAGGCCATCCGAGCTTTTGAGGCTCTAAAGTCTGCCTTTGTGTCGGCTCCGATTCTGTCGCATCCCAACCCTGGGTTGCCTTTTGTCCTCGAGGTGGACGCGTCTGAGACGGGAGTAGGCGCCCTTCTGTCTCAGCGTAGAACACCAGAGGGTCCTCTGCTTCCTTGTGGGTTTTACTCCCGGAAACTGTCTTCCGCGGAGTGCAACTATCAGATTGGTGACAGGGAGTTATTGGCCATCGTGCAGGCCCTTAAAGAATGGAGGCACTTGCTCGAGGGCTCGGTGGTTCCGGTTCTCATCCTGACGGACCACAAGAATCTGACCTACCTCTCTGAGGCCAAGAGATTGACACCACGTCAGGCCAGATGGGCTCTGTTCTTGTCACGTTTTAATTACGTGGTCTCCTACCTACCCGGTTCCAAGAACATCAGAGCGGATGCCTTATCACGGCAGTACTCCGAGCTGTCCGGGGAGGAGTCGATTCCGACTTCGGTCATACCTCCGAATCAGATCCTGGCCGCCATTCGCACCAGCCTGACCTCTCCCCTGGGTGAGCAGATTTTGGCGGCTCAATCTGGTGCTCCCTCTGGGAGACCCAACGGCAGATGTTTTGTGCCTGAGGAGTTGCGCACTCGGTTGTTGCGAACCTACCATAACTCCAAGGCCGCGGGGCATCCTGGAAAGAATCAGCTGTCCTGGGCTGTTTCACGTCTGTTCTGGTGGCCTTCTCTACGTTCCGACATCGCCGCATATGTAGCGGCATGCTCCGTTTGTGCCCAGAGTAAGTCCCCTCGGCACCGTCCGTTGGGCCTTTTGCAACCCATAGCCACCGGGGAGCGTCCATGGTCACACCTGGGGATGGATTTCATTGTGGACCTCCCTGCATCCCGAGGCCATACGGTCATTCTCATGATTGTGGATCGGTTTTCCAAAATGTGCCACTGTGTTCCTCTCAAGAAGTTACCCTCTGCACAAGAGTTGGCCACGATTTTTGCCAGGGAGGTCTTCCGGTTGCACGGTTTGCCCAAGGAGATTGTGTCGGATCGGGGGAGTCAGTTTGTGTCCAGGTTCTGGCGCTCCTTTTGCTCCCAGTTGGGGATTCATCTCTCTTTCTCCTCGGCCTACCACCCTCAGTCCAATGGGGCCGCAGAACGATCCAATCAGGCCTTGGAGCAATTCCTTCGTTGCTATGTCTCCGATCACCAAGACAATTGGGTTGACCTCCTGCCTTGGGCTGAGTTTGCCAGGAACACGGCGGTGAACTCTTCCTCTGGGATGTCTCCCTTCATGGCCAATTATGGGTTCCAACCTGCCGTGTTACCAGAGGTATTCTCTCCCCAGGATATTCCGGCTGTGGAGGATCACCTTTCCGTCCTACGTGCTTCTTGGGTACAGATCCAGAGGTCCCTTGAGGTCTCTGCGCAGCGCCAGAGACTCCAGGCTGATCGCAGACGAGCGCCCGCTCCTTCCTACCAGGTCGGAGACCGCGTATGGTTGTCCACCCGCAACCTCAACCTTCGAGTGCCCACTCCCAAGCTGGCGCCTTGCTTTGTTGGTCCCTTCCGAGTGCTTCGCAGGGTAAACCCGGTAGCCTATGCCCTTGTGCTTCCTCCTGGCATGCGGATCTCCAACGTGTTTCATGTCTCCCTGTTGAAGCCACTGGTGTGTAATCGTTTCACTTCCTCGGTTCCTCGGCCTCGTCCGGTCCAAGTGGGCAATCGTGAGGAGTATGAGGTGAGCAATATCCTGGACTCACTCCTGGTCCGCGGTCGGGTGCAGTTTTTGGTCCATTGGCGTGGTTATGGTCCAGAGGAGCGTTCCTGGGTTCCCTCCGCAGATGTCCATGCTCCTGCCTTGCTCCGAGCCTTCCACGCACGCTTCCCTCAGAAACCGTTCTTTACTCCGCGGAGGAGGGGCCCTTGAGGGGGAGGTACTGTCATGGTCTTACCTTCTTGCTGTTCTCCTTCGTTTGACATGTGCTGGCGGCCATCTTGGTTTCTGGGTTTCTTGTAGCCTCCCACCCTGCGGCTTCTCCTTCCCACTGGGAGGAGCTGGATGCCTAGCTCATATATATAGGAGGTCTGTGGCTTCAGTTCCTTGCTTGGTCCTCCTGTGTTCACATGCTTCTAAGACTGCTGCTGCTTCTGGTTCCTGATCCTGGCTTCGTCTGACTACCCTGCTGGTTCCTGATCCAGGCTTTGTCTGACTACCCTGCTGGTTCCTGATCCAGGCTTCGTCTGACTACCCTTCTGGTTCCTGACCTCTGGCTTCGCAAGACCCTGCTTCGGTTTAGCCATCCGTTTGGACTTTTGCCTTACAGCTTGATTTTCAATAAAGCCTTCTTATTTCCACTTATCTCTTGTTGTACGTCTGGTTCATGGTTCCATGACACATATGAGCTCAAAAAATGATGTATGGGCACATGGCAGGGCTCTAGATACAAACAGCTAAATATGGATTTTGCTGGCCTGAATTGGCAGACATGTATTTTAAGTGCCATGTCGCATTAAATAAATTCCTGAGGTCCCCAGAAATGAAAAACCCCAGGAAGTGACCCTATGTTGGAAAGAGCACCCCCGTACGAACATTTTAAGTGGTGGAAAGGGTACTTTTTAGCAAACAGGTGTCTCACAGAAGGCAGAATTACTTGAGAGAAGCATTTCAAAGCACACATTTGTTAAAATGAAAAATTACTAGCAGACCCCAATTTTTCACTTTCACAAGGGGTTAAAGGAGAAAATGCACCCCAGTATATGTTCTTCATTTTCTCCACATTTTGCAAACCCCGTCGTAGCCTGCTGTTTTGGTGCACAGCAGGCCTCTAGAGGCAAAGTACAAACTATGGTTTTCACAGGCTTGAATAAACAGACATGGATTTTAGCTGCCATGTCACATTTAAAAAAAATCCTGAGGTCCCCAGAAATGAAAAACCCCAAGAAGTGACCCCATTTTGGAAAGAGCACCCCTGTACGAACATTTTAAGGGGTAGAAAGGGCACTTTTGACCTAGCAGGTGTTTTATAGAAATTAACCCCTTAAGGACACAGGGCGTACCGGTACGCCCTATTTCCCGAGTCCTTAAGGACCAAGGGCGTACCGGTACGTCCTGACTTAAAATCGGCATTCCGGCGCCGCGGGGGTTAATCGGAACGGGATTTCGGCTGAAATCATTCAGCCGGCATCCCGTAACAACGCAGGGGGGGGTCATTTGACCCCCCCGTATCGGCGATCGCAGAAAACCACAGGTCAATTCAGACCTGCGGTTTTCTGCGTTTCCGGTCCATTCGGGTGTCCGGTGACCCGATGAACCGGAAAAAGACTGCGATCGGTGGCGTAATTATACACCACCAATCGCAGTCCGAGGATTTGAGGAGGCGGTGCTGGCCCTGGTGCTGAACACTGCTGTCCAGGGTGCTGATTGGTGCAGGGGAGAGAGGCGCGAGATTCAAACTTCCTGCGCTCCTCTCTCCCCTCCTCTTCCTGTTCTGCACGAGCACCCGGCAGCATCGTCCAGCACCAGCTCCTGTGTCCCCCTAATCGCCATCCATCACCCTCCTGCACCCATCGCCACCCAGGTAGGTTAGGGTCAGTGAGGGAGAGGCATCGTTAGGCAGGGAAAGAAGGGAAAAGTTAGTTAGGAAAAAAAAAAAAAAAAAAAAAACTTTTAACTTTTACACAAAACTTTTTTTGATCCATCTAACAGACCCCAGACCCCCCCCTGACACTTGCCCTCCCCTACCAGCCCCCCACCACCACCAGCCCCCCCACCCCCTCCACCCATCCCCCCACCACTCCCCCCAACCCCCCCCCCCCACCACCACCACTAGCCCCCTCACCACCACTTTTTTTCTGCGTTCGCTGACTGGTCGGCACTTTTTAGCGTCCGTCCACTGTTAGCGCATCGCCTGCCCCACCGCTGATCAGCGTTGTACCGCTAATCAGCAACTTTTTTTTTTTCCTAACACTTGCCCTTTTTTCCTTTTTTTAGTACGCGAACACCCGTTGCCCCCACACACACGCACATATAATAAAGTTTTACACACACGCACACCTACACGCACACACACCCATGGCCCGCCGGGTGTTCTCGGCCGAGGAGGCATATGCCCAGATTGCCTCCGACTCCGAGAGCCCCAGTGAGGATGAGGATGACCCCACATTCCTCTTATCATCAGCATCCTCCTCATCATCATCGGATGACGATGAGCCACCAAGGCGGCGGAGACGCCGCCAGGCGGAGCCAGGGGCCGCACATGCTAGGGATCCTGTGGCCCACCCTAGTACGAGCCGCCCTGGGGTTCGTACTGGTTTCCCGGCCCACCAAATAAGTTCACCGGAGACCCCTGCCGATGAACTTAGCTGGTGTCCCCCAGTGGACTTTGAGCCTGAGATTCCGGATTTCGCTGGCAATCCTGGAATCCAGATTCCCACAGTGGGGTTTACTGAAATTGACTATTTTAGTTTTTTTTTCAGTAACCCACTGGTGAATTTGATGGTGGAGCAGACGAATCTGTACGCCCAACAGTTCGTCGCTCAAAACCCAGGCTCAGTTTTGGCTAGACCCGGTGGCTGGACGCCGGTCAGTGCAGCCGAAATGAGGACATTTTGGGGCCTCGTGCTGCATATGGGTCTAGTCCAAAAACCCAGTGTCAGGCAATACTGGAGTGGGGACGTCCTGTACCAGACCCCACTGTACAGTATGGTCATGACACGCTCCCGGTTTGAGGCCATCCGGAAATGTCTGCATTATTCCGATAATGCAGCATGTCCACCCCGAGGTGATCCTGCCTATGACCGGCTGTATAAGATACGGCCTGTCATCGATCACTTTGGGGCCACATTTCAGCAGGCCTACGTACCTGGAAGGGAGGTCGCGGTTGATGAGTCGCTCATTGCGTTCAAGGGGAGACTCAGTTTCCGCCAATATATTCCCACAAAGCGAGCGAGGTATGGCGTGAAGCTATACAAAATTTGTGAGAGTACCTCAGGGTACACGTACAAATTTCGTGTGTACGAGGGGCGAGATTCCCGTATTCAACCCCCAGAATGTCCCCCCACTCTGGGTGTTAGCGGGAAACTCGTGTGGGACCTTATGTACCCACTGCTGGATAATGGTTACCACTTGTACGTGGATAACTTTTATACCAGCATTCCCTTGTTCAGGTCCCTTGCCGCCAGATCTACGTTCGCTTGTGGGACCGTGCGGAAAAATCAGCGCGGCCTCCCTGCCTACCCCCTCCAGGTACCTATCCCCAGGGGTGAGACCCGTGCACTTACCAGTGGAAACCTGTTGCTGGTCAGGTATAAGGACAAGAGGGATGTCCTTATGCTGTCCACAATCCACGGTAACGGCACCACCCCAGTCCCTGTGCGAGGTACCGCGGCAACGGTCCTCAAGCCCGATTGTATCGTCGACTACAATCGGTATATGGGAGGAGTTGATCTCTCGGATCAAGTCCTCACGCCATATAACGCCATGCGCAAAACCCGGGCATGGTACAAAAAAGTTGCGGTCTACTTGGTGCAGGTTGCCATGTACAACTCTTTTGTACTATCCCGAAGCGCTGGCAGCACAGGGACATTCCTCCAATTCTATGAGGCAGTCCTCAAGGACCTGATCTTTTCGGACCGGGAAAGAGCAGGCCGGAGTACCTCGGGAACTGGAGGCGCCCGGATCGTCCCTGGCCAACACTTTCCAGGTGTGGTCCCCCATACTGGAAAGAAGGGACGAACCCAAAAAAAGTGCAGAGTGTGTCGCAGGAGGGGGATACGGAAGGACACCACCACTCAGTGCGACACGTGCCCCGATCATCCGGGCCTCTGCGTTATCGATTGCTTCAGGGAGTATCACACTTCCATGGAGTACTAAATTTTTATAATCCCCAACAGTTCACTAGAGAACATAAAACACTATGGCTCTCAGACTTTGGAGACACGAAAACTATTTTTCTTTCCCCCAAAAATATTAGTTTTAGTGCAGGCATCCTCAAACTGCGGCCCTCCAGATGTTGTAAAACTATAACTCCCAGCATGCCCAGACAACCTACAGCCATCAGCAGGGCATGGTGGGAATTGTAGTTTTACAACATCTGGAGGGCCGCAGTTTTAGGATGCCTGCTTAGTGTCTCCAAAGTCTGAGAGCCATACATATTGGGCATCGTCGCGTGCGTAAAAGTCGTCGCTATAAAAATAACTTTTGACCAAACGCCTCGGATGAACGGTGTTAAAAATATAAAATAAAAACGGTGCCAAAACACCTATTTTTGGGCAAAATTTCAATTTAAATCCATTTTGCCGGTAATAAAGCAAGGGTTAACAGCCAAACAAAACTAAATATTTATTGCCCCGATTCTGTCGTTTGCAGAAACACCCCATATGTGGTCGTAAATGGCTATATAGCCGCACGGCAGGGCATAGAACGAAGGGAACGCCATACGGTTTCTGGAAGGCAGATTTTGATGGACAGTTTTTTTTTTGACACCATGTCCCATTAGAAGCCCCCCCTGATGTAGCCCAGACTAGAAACTCCAAAAAAGTGACCCCATCTAAGAAACTACACCCCTCAAGGTATTCAAAAGTTACTTTACAAACTATGTTAACCCTTTAGGTGTTCCACAAAACTAAATAGCGAATGTAGAAACAATTTTAGATTTTAATTTTTTTGTTACATTGCCTCAAAAAAGAGTAATATAGAGCAACCAAATATCAAATTTACCCCAAAAATAGTCCCAAAACAACAACCACCTTATCCCGTAGTTTCCTAGATGGGGTCACTTTTATGGAGTTTCTACTCTAGGGGTGCATCAGGGGGCTTGAAAGGGTACATGGTGTAAATAAACCAGTCCAGCAAAATCTGCCTTCCAAAAACCATATGGCGTTCCCCTTCTTCTATGTCCTGCCGTTTAGCCAAATAGTAGTTTACCACCACATATGGGGTGTTTCTGCAAACTACAGAATCAGGGCAACCCATTTTGAGTGTTGTTTGGCAGTTAACCCTTGTTTTACTCCTAGAAAAAATTGATTATATTGGAAAATTTTCCAAAAAATTGAAATTTCATAATTGTTTCTCCATCTGCCATTAACTCTTGTGGAACACCTAAAGGGTTAACAAAGTTTGTAAACCCAGTTTTGAATACCTTGAGGGGTGTACTTTCTTAGATGGAGTCACTTTTTTGAAATTTCTATTCTAGGGGTGCAACAGGGGGCTTCAAATGGGACATGGTATAAACAAAACCAGTCCTGCAAAATCTGCCTTCCAAAACCCATATGGTGTTCCCCTCCTTCTATGTGCTACCGTTCGGCCAAACAGTAGTTTACGACCACATATGGGGTGTTTTTGCAAACTACAGAATCAGGGCAACCCATTTTGAGTGTTGTTTGGCAGTTAACCCTTGTTTTACTCCTAGAAAAAATTGATTATATTGGAAAATTTTCCAAAAAATTTAAATTTCATAATTGTTTCTCCATCTGCCATTAACTCTTGTGGAACACCTAAAGGGTTAACAAAGTTTGTAAACCCAGTTTTGAATACCTTGAGGGGTGTACTTTCTTAGATGGAGTCACTTTTTTGAAATTTCTATTCTAGGGGTG
The DNA here is from genome assembly GCF_014858855.1 of Bufo gargarizans. Classification (NCBI taxonomy): domain Eukaryota; kingdom Metazoa; phylum Chordata; class Amphibia; order Anura; family Bufonidae; genus Bufo; species Bufo gargarizans. The sequence continues at coordinate 126,795,696 of NC_058082.1, read as the reverse complement.
CAACAGGGGGCTTCAAATGGGACATGGTATAAACAAAACCAGTCCTGCAAAATCTGCCTTCCAAAACCCATATGGTGTTCCCCTCCTTCTATGTGCTACCGTTCGGCCAAACAGTAGTTTACGACCACATATGGGGTGTTTTTGCAAACTACAGAATCAGGGCAACCCATTTTGAGTGTTGTTTGGCAGTTAACCCTTGTTTTACTCCTAGAAAAAATTGATTATATTGGAAAATTTTCCAAAAAATTGAAATTTCATAATTGTTTCTCCATCTGCCATTAACTCTTGTGGAACACCTAAAGGGTTAACAAAGTTTGTAAACCCAGTTTTGAATACCTTGAGGGGTGTACTTTCTTAGATGGAGTCACTTTTTTGAAATTTCTATTCTAGGGGTGCAACAGGGGGCTTCAAATGGGACATGGTATAAACAAAACCAGTCCTGCAAAATCTGCCTTCCAAAACCCATATGGTGTTCCCCTCCTTCTATGTGCTACCGTTCGGCCAAACAGTAGTTTACGACCACATATGGGGTGTTTTTGCAAACTACAGAATCAGGGCAACCCATTTTGAGTGTTGTTTGGCAGTTAACCCTTGTTTTACTCCTAGAAAAAATTGATTATATTGGAAAATTTTCCAAAAAATTGAAATTTCATAATTGTTTCTCCATCTGCCATTAACTCTTGTGGAACACCTAAAGGGTTAACAAAGTTTGTAAACCCAGTTTTGAATACCTTGAGGGGTGTACTTTCTTAGATGGAGTCACTTTTTTGAAATTTCTATTCTAGGGGTGCAACAGGGGGCTTCAAATGGGACATGGTATAAACAAAACCAGTCCTGCAAAATCTGCCTTCCAAAACCCATATGGTGTTCCCCTCCTTCTATGTGCTACCGTTCGGCCAAACAGTAGTTTACGACCACATATGGGGTGTTTTTGCAAACTACAGAATCAGGGCAACCCATTTTGAGTGTTGTTTGGCAGTTAACCCTTGTTTTACTCCTAGAAAAAATTGATTATATTGGAAAATTTTCCAAAAAATTGAAATTTCATAATTGTTTCTCCATCTGCCATTAACTCTTGTGGAACACCTAAAGGGTTAACAAAGTTTGTAAACCCAGTTTTGAATACCTTGAGGGGTGTACTTTCTTAGATGGAGTCACTTTTTTGAAATTTCTATTCTAGGGGTGCAACAGGGGGCTTCAAATGGGACATGGTATAAACAAAACCAGTCCTGCAAAATCTGCCTTCCAAAACCCATATGGTGTTCCCCTCCTTCTATGTGCTACCGTTCGGCCAAACAGTAGTTTACGACCACATATGGGGTGTTTTTGCAAACTACAGAATCAGGGCAACCCATTTTGAGTGTTGTTTGGCAGTTAACCCTTGTTTTACTCCTGGAAAAAATTGATTATATTGGAAAATTTTCCAAAAAATAGAAATTTCAAAATTGTTTCTCCATCTGCCATTAACTCTTGTGGAACACCTAAAGGGTTAATAAAGTTTGAAAAAACAGTTTTGAATACCTTGAGGGGTGTAGTTTCTAGAATGGGGTCATTTTTGGGAGGTTTCTATTATCTAAGCCTCACAATATGACTTCAAACCTGAACTGGTCCATAAAAAGTGGGATTTTGAAGATTTCTCAAAAATTTCAAAATTTGCTTCTAAACTTCTAAGCCTTGTAACATCCCCAAAAAATAAAATATCATTCCCAAAATGCTACAAACATGAAGTAGACATATGGGGAATGTAAAGTCATCACAATTTTTGGGGGTATTACTATGTATTACAGAAGTAGAGAAACTGAAACTTTGAAATTTGCTAATTTTTCAAAATTTTGGGTAAAAAATGTATTTTTTTATGCAAAAAAAATAACTTTTTTGACCCAATTTTAGCAGTGTCATGAAGTACAATATGTGACGAAAAAACAATCTCAGAACGGCCTGGGTAAGTCAAAGCGTTTGAAAGTTATGAGCACTTAAAGTGACACTGGTCAGATTTGCAAAAAATGGCCCGGTCCTTAAGGTGAAAATGAGCCCGGTCCTTAAGGGGTTAATATGTAGTGGTTGGTGAAAAGTGGATATGTAAGCTACGCGGACTAAATCAGAGGTATAAGGAGAAAGCAAGGGTGGTGTGCTCACCTGAGGCCAATCAAAGGATGCACGGACAACGGTGGGAACATAGGCGTGAAGGTACGTATCCAAGTAAAGAAAAAAAATGAAAATCCAGCTTACAAATAACGTGGTATCTTTTAATAATGCAGTGCGCTAAAAACCAAAGGCAATCCAGGTCTACGTGTTTCGGATCCTACAGTATTGATCCTCATGAGAAACCACCCAAAAATTACTCCATTTTAGAAACTACACCCCTTAAGGATTCAAAACTGATTTTACAAACTTAGTTAACCCTTTAGGTGTTCCACACGAATTAATGGAAAAAATGGAGAGGAAATTTCAGAATTTCACTTTTTTGGCGGATTTTCCATTTTAATAAATTTTTTCCAGTTACAAAGCAAGGATTAACAGCCAACCAAAACTCAATATTTATGGCCCTGATTCTGTAGTTTACAGAAGCACCTAATATGTGGTCGTAAACTGCTGTACGGGCACACGGCATTGCGCAGAAGGAAAGGAATTGACACCATGTCCTATTTGAAGCCCCCCTGATGCACCCCTAGAGTAGAAACTCCCAAAAAGTGACCCCATTTTGGAAACAACGGGATAAGGTGGCAGTTTTGATAGTACTATTTTAGGGTACATATGATTTTTGGCTGCTCTATATTACACTTTTTGTGAGGCAAGGTAACAAAAAATAGCTGTTTTGTCACCGTTTTTATTTTTTTTATTTACAACATTCATCTGACAGGTTAGATCATGTGATATTTTTATAGAGCAAGTTGTTATGGACGCGACAATACTAAATATAACTATTTTGACAATACCAAATATGACTGACATTTTTTGGGTTGTTTGTTTCAGTTTTACATAACAAAGCATAAAAAAATAAAAATAAAGATTTTTTAGTGTGTCCACATTCTGAAACTGTCAGACTGTCTTGTGTAGGGGCTCAGTTTTTTTCAGGATGAAATGACGGTTTGATTGGTACTATAATAGGGTGCATATGACTTTTTGATCGCTTGCTTTTAATCTTTTTATGATGTAAAGTGACAAAAATGGCTTTTTTGACATCGTTTTGATATTTTTATTTTTACGGTGTTCACCTGAGGGGTTAGGTCATGTGATATTTTTAGAGAGCAGGTTATTACGGATGCGGCGATACCTAATATGTATATTTTTTTATTTATGTAAGTTTTACACAATGATATTATTTTTTAAACAAAAAAAATAATGTTTTAGTGTCTCCATAGTCTGAGAGCCATAGTTGTTTTCAGTTTTTGGGGGCGATTGTCTTAGGTAGGGTATAAATTTTGCGGGATGAGATGACGGTTTGATTGGCACTATTTTAAATTTTTTTACGGTATTCACCTGAGGGGTTAGTTCATGTGATAATTTTATAGAGCAGGGTATTACGGACGCGGTGATACCTAATATGTCTACTTATTTTTATTTATGTAAGTTTTACACAATAATATAATTTGTTATATTATTGTCTTAGGTGGGGCTAACTTTTTTTTAGGATGAGGTGATGGTTAGAATGGTACTATTTTGGGGGTATACGCCTTTTTGATCGCTTGGTGTTTCACTTTTAGTGATGTAAGGTGACCAAATTTTTTTTTATTTTGCACAGTTTTTTTTATTTTTATGGTGTTGACCTAATAGGGGTTAGGTCATGTGACAGTTGTATAGAGCTGGTCGATACGGACTCGGCGGTACCTAATATGTCTAATTTTTCTTTTTTTTCCCTATTTTTTACAATTGTTTTTCCCTTTGGATGCTGGAAGGCCAGAGGCTGATCAGACGGAAATGTAGTCAGGGTACAAAGGCAGAAGTCAGGGCAGTAGGCAGTCAGGCAAAGTGCATAAAAGTTGCTCAGGTACCTTCCTGTGGGAAGAGGTGCCTTTAAATACCTCCTGCAGACTAGCCGTAGGCAGGGGCGTACCTAGAGCATTTGGCACCCGGGGCGAACCCTTTGTTTGCCCCCCCCCCCCCCCCCCCCCAAGAAAGTTAAGAAAACATGCACAAACTTTTTCAATGTTTTCAATAATATTTATTACAAATTTGTAAGCTCTATATCAACTTGAAAAAACTATAACTGTGAAAAATAAATTAACTTGGAAATAAATTAAACTTAAATAATTACTGAACAGCTTTCTAGAAACTGCGATCCAAAGTGACCACTCAGTCTATTAGGCCGAGGTAATTGGAAAGGATTTACATCCTCTGCCTTCGAGCCTTCATTTCTGCAAATTTATCGATTACTTCATCAAAGCTAATCTGCCTTGCATATTCATGCTCAATGGAAAGTATGGCCAGATTTGTCAACCTTGTCTCACTCAGGGTTGAGCGAAAGAAATTTTTTATCAATTTTAATTTGGAAAAACTTTTTTCACATGAAGCAATAGACACACAGAGAGTCAAAAAGAATCTTAAACACAATGACAAAGTTGGCAGAGATTCACAAAAATCCCATTTAACAATGAACTCCAGGAACTGCAATACCGTCCATTTCTTTGCTTCTTCCACACTGATTTTGGCAGCTTCCAAATGCCTCCGAAGACGTTCAATTTCCATAAAGATGTCTTCATTGGAGAATTCGTCAAAAATCTCAGTCAATTTTGGTGTATACTTCCGAATATCTTCCTCTGTTGCAACTACCAGAGGATTTTTTCAATTGCCTTAGAACGAATTGCCAACTCGTGATGAAAACGATCAAGGCACTCAAACATAGCCCTTTTCATTTCCTCTGGCAATGTGAGACCAGCGTCCTTTGCCTTCTCTCCTGGCATTGATTTCCGGAGCTTTACTCTCCCTCTCCTTTCCATAGAAATGTCCATTTCTTCACATGTAGTAGTTGCATAACAAATGGCCTTCTCCACTATTTCACTGCGCTGATCTGCAAGAAAAGCTTTCAAGAGTGAGTCCCACTGTTTGCAAATACTTCTGTGTGATATTAACTTCTTCTAGAACTTCACACCAGAAAGCAAGGTAACACAAAAAAGAAAAATCACATACGGCAGAGAGCAACATCTGAGCCGATCCTCTTGTGTGCACATTTTCTTCGGGATTACACAGTTTTTCAAGGGTTGAAGTCAGTTTTTCGAAATTTGCCCTCACTGGCTTCACAGCATCATAATGAGCGCTCCATCTTGTTTGGGAAAGTCTTTTCACTGTCACACCTAAGTTCTCCATCAGCAATTCCCAACGATGTGTAGAAACCGAAAAAAAGGAATACACACCTCTCCAATGTTCCAAAAAAGGTCACACAGGAAACAACACTTCCAAATGAGTGCACCCCACAGAGGTTCAGGGAATGATTTGCACATGGCATAAACAAAGCCTTGGGATTAATCTCTTTTATTTTTGCCTGCACACCACCATGAATCCCTGCCATAGTTACAGCATTATCATATCCTTGACCACGGCAAAGACTTATGTCTAGTCCATCTTCCTCCAGATGTTGCAGGATATTTTCTGTGAGCTCAGCAGCAGTCTTTCCAGCAATAGGAAAGAAGCTCAAGAATGATTCTTTTACTTCAACCTTGTCACCTTCAATATGAACATATCTGATCACTTCACACATCTGATCAGTGTGGGACACATCAGGGGTGCTGTCAAAAAGAATCCCAAAGTATTTTGCTTTCTTGATATCAGCCACTATTTTGTCCTTCACGTGATTCCCCAAAAGACAAATTAATTCATTCTGAATTTTTGGAGAGAAATAGGAAGTCATTCTCTTTCCAGAATCAACAGCATGTTTCAGTCGCATGGAATGTTCCTTTAAAATGGGATCATAGTTTGAGAGCAAATCTATCAATTCCAGGAAGTTTCCTTTGTTTGCTGATGACATGGTCTCTCTATGACCACGAAAAGGAAGATTCTGGTGAGCCAGAAACAAAGTTACATCCAAGAGGCGATGCAAAATATCCCTCCATTTCCTTTTCTCTCTGTCCACTGTTGTTTGATGGACATGATAAAGGCATTTTTGTAGCTTCAATCCTGCTCTCAAGGTCTTCCATTTCTCCAAGCATGTAAGATGCTGCTCAGAAGCCTCATGATCAAACACCTTTGGGTTCAGCTTCCACCACAATTGAAACCCAGTAACAAAACTAGATGTACCTGTTAGTTTGTCATCTACAGCAAAAAGTCTGCAGCAGAAACAAAACAAACTCTGTTTTGATGGAGAGTACACCATCCACGTTCTAAGAATTTTTTCGCCATTAGGCAGAGCCTTATAGAACCATGCAGTGGTCAGCTGTCGACTCTTCCCTTTTGATTTCTGTCCTTGTCTTTCAACAGGATTGAATGGCCCATCTCTATTTTGGAAAGGTTCACTTCCCCTCTTAATAAGGTCCACTCTTAAGACATCTGGAACTGGAACTGGCCAAGCAGCAACATCAGAATAGACTGACAGTCGTACAGTCTCCTCTTCTTTTTCTTCTTCATCATCATCAGATTCTTGCCGATGCAGGCTTTTGCTGGCATCTCCTTCGTCTACATCACTTTCACCGCTTGAAGCTAAAACGATCTTCTCCAATTCTTGCGCGTTCACATAGAAATTTTTCTTGAGAAGATACTTCAGGCATTTCACCTCTGGATTCACCAGACTGAATGTCTTCAGCACTTTCTCCTACTGCGGTAGATGTTGAAGGTGCAACATCACCAGACTGTATGTCTTCAGCACTTTCTCCTACTGCGGTAGATGTTGAAGGTGCAACATCACCAGACTGTATGTCTTCAGCACTTTCTCCTACTGCGGTAGATGTTGAAGGTGCAACATATTTTAAAATTGATCCAGACATCGCCTCAGCTGACTATTCTCTTGCCTTCTTAATTTTTCGCTGCTGAGACCCGCTTGGTCGATTTCGCTTCATATTTGTGTTTTCTGCAAAAAAAAATCTCATATATTTTGGTTCTAGCCAGGGTTGGTTAGTGCGATATCAGTCTTAAATTTCCCATCTTGACATGCCATTTGTTAAAGTAAACAATCTAGGGTATTTAAAATTGTCCACTATTTTTTAGTAGTCACAAACCGGGGGCATAGTTAGTGTTCACATTTTATTTTAATTTTTTTGCATTCTGACAAAAACTGCACTTTTCACTGGTATCAAAATCACACATTTTTACGGTTTTCAAAACGCTCATATTTGTGTTTGGCCGCTTGGCGATGTTCCCCGACTCGAGTACAGCAGTATAGTACATTAATAATTAAAAACACCTGCACACCCCCTTAACGAAATAAACCCATTAACCCCCCTTAATAAAACCCATTAACCACCCCTTAATAGAGTCAGACCCCTTAACCCTTCCTTAACCACTTTAACCCCGCTAGCTGAAACCCCCTTAATGACCAGAGCACTTTTTACACTTCTGCACTACACTACTTTCACCGTTTATCGCTCGGTCATGCAACTTACCACCCAAATGAATTTTACCTCCTTTTCTTCTCACTAATAGAGCTTTCATTTGGTGGTATTTCATTGCTGCTGACATTTTTACTTTTTTGTTATTAATCGAAATTTAACGATTTTTTAGCAAAAAAATGTCATTTTTTACTTTCAGCTGTAAAATTTTGCAAAAAAAAACGACATCCATATATAAATTTTTCGCAAAATGTATTGTTCTACATGTTTTTGTTTTTTTATACAAGTATTGATCCGTGAAGGCGGCGCGGCGTCAGCGTCGTGACGTCACGTCATGTTGCGCACCGCCGCAGTAATCCTTCCACCGGGGCCGGACTGGGACAAAAATTAGGCCCGGGCATTTTTGACTGAGCAGCCCAATCACATGACCCCCAACAGGCCCCACCCCCTTGCAGTCTAGGGGCGGAGCCAACATCGGAAGCACAATTGAGGGGCAGGGCCAGCCACCAGTAAGATAGGAAGGCTTCAGCCAACATGTAGAGCAGACGGAAAGCCTCTTGCAGAGTCTGCACTGTACGAGAGAGAGAGAGAGCAGTGGCTGTGAAGGGAAAAGTTCCAGAGCACAATGACAGCCCCAGAGCCTTTCTGCTGCCTGACCAACCGTATGCTGCCACAGCGCCAGCCAAGCCTGCAGGACATCAGAGAGGCCTGGGGTCCACATTATAGCATCACTACATTTACTTATTATCAAAAAGCATCATACATAACCAAGCAAAAACCAGAATATAATAAAAGAAAAAAACATTAAACTACATTTATAATAAAACAATTTACTTACAAAAGAAGCTATTCAGTCGACTGCTGTGCCATCCTCTGCTTGCTTCCACTGATTATTTGCCCTCCTTTCTGTCTCTCCTCAGTGCGCAGGCGCACTGTTATGGGGGACCTGTAGACGACGCACTGTTATGGGGGACCTGTGGATGACAGTATGACACACTGTTATGGTGGACCTGTGGATAACACACTGTTATGGGGGACCTGTGGATGACAGTATAACACACTGTTATGGGGGACCTGTGGATGACAGTATAACACACTGTTATGGGGGACCTGTGGATAACACACTGTTATGGGGGACCTGTGGATGACACTGTTATGGGGGCATCTGTGGATGACACTGTTATGGGGGCATCCGTGGATGACACTGTTATGGGGGCATCTGTGGATGACGCACTGTTATGGGGGCATCTGTGGATGACGCACTGTTATGGGGGCATCTGTGGATGACGCACTGTTATGGGGGCATCTGTGGATGACGCACTGTTATGGGGGCATCTGTGGATGACGCACTGTTATAGGGGCATCTGTGGATGACGCACTGTTATGGGGGCATCTGTGGATGACGCACTGTTATGGGGGCATCTGTGGATGACACTGTTATGGGTGGCCGGGGGGGATCTGTGGATGACACACATATATGGCAGCGCAAGCATCTTGTGCTATATAAATGTGTCATCATCCACATATCACATCTCTCCCCCCCCCCCCCCATAACAGTGTCCATGACAGTGTCCCACCCTATTGTAAGACGTGCGTCCGTTCCTTATGTAAGTGAGCTATTGAGCTTGTAAATAAACTTGTGCAAAGTATATGAGTAGTTACTAACTACTCATATAGTTTGCACAAGTTTATTTACAAGCTCAATAGCTCACTTACATAAGGTACTATCTTATCTAATATAATATAATCTATCACTTCACTATCTCATCACTAACTTACTGCCTGGGAGTCAGTCAGGAGGACTCCAAATTGTATTCACTGTTTTTCACAGACTGACAGTGCAGTAGTCAAATGTGCTGCAGACTGCTGTGCACAAATGACTGCCTGTCAATCATTCACGGTTCACAAGTCAACCCGTTGAGCAGGCACCAGCGACAGCCAGTTAGAATGGGCACTACTGGGGCGCAGGGGTTGGGCAGGCAGAAGCTGGTGGCGTCTGGCAGTGCTCCAGTCCCGCTCTTCAACATTCAAACCTGGCGGGCGGCGGCAGCGTAACTGTAACGTGACGTCACTCACTACGTTACGTCGCACGCGCTGCTCCTCCCACACTGAAGGCGGAGCAGGCGCGTGACGTCGGAGTGAGCGACGTTACACTGCCGGGGCCCGCCGGAATATGGGAGGCAGCCGCAGTCAGGCAGAGCACGGAGGCGGAGGCGGAGCACAGGAGGCGGAGCACAGGAGGCGGAGCACAGGAGTAAGTATCTCTATGTGTCTGTACTCTGTTATTTGTGTCACAGTGGGCGGCCGGGGCTGGCAGGAGGCGGAGCACTGGCAGTCACAGTGACAGGGGTGTGATTATTAGGCCATACCCGGCCGGCAGTCACGGACTCACGGCCCACCCACTCGAGCCCTGAGGCGGTCCGTCATGGCACCCCCCCTTGTGAGTGGCACCCGGGGCGGCCCCCCCCCCCCGCCCCCCCCCCTTGGTACGCCACTGGCCGTAGGCTTGGGAAGATCGTGCTGCCTCACATAAGGAGGAGAGACACGCCCACACACCCCCTAAATACACAAGTGTGAGGAATATGCATTATCATTTATTGGCATCCTTGATTGTCAGTTGATTCACCTTTTGGCATGTACACAGTGTACATGCAGAATATGTTCCCACCCCCCACCCATCTGATTGTCAGCCAGCAAGGGAGAAAGCCCCAGGGGTCTAGGCTTCAAGGAGGCCCCAGGTGGATAAAGTCACGCCTCAACCAGCCAGTTTGGAGGCAAGCTAATCCTGCAGGAAAAACCCCAGTAGGGGATCTCAGCTCTTGCCCAGGATCAATGATACCTCCCAGACATGTTGGCACCTATATTTCATAAGGAATTATGAATCGTCCATCCATCCCAGGCATAATTCGGTTATATTTTTGCGAACCTGGGGCAAAGCCATACATCCATGTTGTCCTGGTTTGAGTCTAAGATGCCCGGGAGGGGAGATATACATAACTCCCCACAGAAACCACATAGCAGCACCATATTTGGACTCTAGTTGTAGCCGGAACCCAGGCGGATCAATTGGGCCCAGAACCACCTTTCTGCGACATTCTGGTCACATAGCAGCAGTCAGCAGCTTGATGCTAGAAGATGATTGGTTATGGAGGTCTCTGGGGAAAGAGGATATAGGCTAGCCTGCTTCTGTACCTATACGTCATTTAAGCCACCTGAGACATTTATTATATATACAGTATTTCACAAAAATGAGTACACCCTTCACATTTTTGTAAATACTTTTTTATATCTTTTCATGGGACAACTGAAGATCTAACACTTTGATACAATGTAAAGCAGTCGGTGTGCAGCTTGTATAACAGTGTAAATTTGGTGTGCCCTCAAAATAACTCAACACACAACCATTAATGTCTAAACCGCTGGCAACAAAAATGAGTACACCCCTAGTGAAAATGGCTGTATTGTGCCATAGTTATATACTGTGTTTATAATTATATGGACATAGGCTGGTTGAGATGCTGTATGCTGCCTATCTATATGTAGTCTAGTCGGTCTACTGTATCAAGTACCACTTGTGCAGAGGGTGAGGGACTTCTTTGCTTATGGTCCCACCAGGAGATTTACCTGTTCCCCTGTAGGCCAGTCCGAAACTGTGTGGATGTGCCCTAAAGATATATGAAAAAATAAACCAGCAAATAATTTTCTGTTATATTGTAGTTTCATGAAAGTGTTTTCATTTTTTACAACAGTCAAAGAAATACAAATCACACCCAACAATATATTATGCACTAGACAAACAGGCATAAGCCATTCAAGTAACCAGCACAGAATTTTGAACCTAATTATGTGAAGAAAAATGGTATCCACGGTGAACATTCACTTTAACGTGTAGAGAAACTGACTCCATGCTGCATTCATAATTATTTCTGGATATATTTTATCAGCTGTAAAGTATTGGTTTGAACTTGGAGGTAATATATATCTGTTATTAGCTGCATTGTACACTTGACTTATCCTGGATTCGTGTCCTTTTATTCTTTTAAGTGCTGTTGCTTGGTAACCTCCACATAAACTCCCATATTATGTGATCACGTTACAACATTTCTTTAGTATAGAAGAATGAGTGCCATCAGGGTTCTCATATCCATGTGATGTGACAGGCTTCTCTGTCACCCATGTTCTATACCACAATTGCTACAGACATCAGCAGCTCACAAATTAGTTTAGCTCCTTTTCGTCTTTAAGACTCACATATAATGAGTCTTTTCTCCCATTTCTTGCAACTGTTCTTTAGTAAAACCCAAAGTAACCTGTTTACTTTACCATTTGATTTACTCTGCCATTTAACTTTGTCCTGTATATGTTAGGCTAGGTTCAGATCTTCAATGGTTAAATCCGGTAGTCTGTTCTGGTAGAGGAGCAGACTACCAGAATTACTGTATCTGACATTGCTGGGCACTGTCGGCTCTACATTTACTATTATGGGATCCAATGAGGATCTGGTGGGTTTCTGGAATAAATATGTGCATCCAGTGGTGTCCGGCTATGCCAAATATGGTAATCTTGGTAGTCTGCTTCTCTAGCAGAACAGACTACCAGGGTTTACTGAATACAGATGTGGATGTAGCATTATTTTCTATATTGAGACCAAATACCCATTTAACCCCTTAAGGACACAGCCATATTTCGCCTTAAGGACCAGGCCAATTTTTGCAAATCTGACCAGTGTCACTTTAAGTGGTGATAACTTTAAAACGCTTATGCAAGCCATTCTGAGATTGTTTTTTTCGTCACATATTGTACTTCATGACATGGAGTCCAAAAAATTCACTTTTATTTATAAAAAAAATACCAAATTTGCTAATTTCCAAGTTTCAATTTCTCTACTTCTATAATACATAGTAATACCTCTAAAAATAGTTATTACTTTACATTCCCCATATGTCTACTTCATGTTAGGATCATTCTGGGAATGACATTTTGTTTTTGGGGGACGTTACAAGGCTTAGAAGTTTAAAAGTAAATCTTGAAATTTCTCTGAAATTTGCAAAAACCTACTTTTTAAGGACCAGTTCAGGTCTAAAGTCACTTTGTGAGGCTTACATAATAGAAACCACCCAAAAATGACCCCTTTCTAGAAACTACACCCCTCAAGGTATTCAAAACTGATTTTACAAACTTCGTTAACCCTTTAGGTGTTCCACAAGAATTAATGAAAAATAGAGATACAATTTCTAAATTTTACTTTTTTGACAGATTTTCCATTTTAATATTTTTTCTCAGTTACAAAGCAAGGGTTAACACCCAAACAAAACTCAATATTTATGGCCCTGATTCTGTGGTTTACAGAAACACCCGATATGTTGTCGTAAAATGCTGTACGGGCACACGGCAGGGCGAAGAAAGAAAGGAATGCCATACGGTTTTTGGAAGGCAGATTTTGCTGGACTGTTTTTTTTTTCACACAATGTCCCATTTGAAGCCCCCTGATGAAACCCTAGAGTAGAAACTCCATAAAAGTGACCCCATTCAAGAAACTACACCCCTCAAGGTATTCAAAACGGATTTTACAAATGTTGTTAACCTTTTAGGTGTTCCACAAGAATGAATGGAAAATAGAGATACAATTTCAAATTTAACTTTTTGGGCAGATTTTCCATTTTAATATTTTTTTTCAGTTACAAAGCAAGGGTTAACAGCCAAACAAAACTCAATATTTATGGCCCTGATTCTGTGGTTTACAGAAACACCCGATATGTTGTCGTAAAATGCTGTACGGGCACACGGCAGGGCAAAGAAGGAAAGTAATGCCATACGGTTTTTGGAAGGCAGATTTTGCTGGACTGGTTTTTTGACACCATGTCCCATTTGAAGCCCCCCTGATGCACCCCTAGAGTAGAAACGCCCAAAAAGTTACCCCATTTTAGAAACTAGGGGATAGGGTGGAAGTTTTGTTGGTACTAGTTTAAGGTGCATATGATTTTTGGTTGCTCTATATTACACTTTTTGTGAGGCAAGGTAACAAGAAATAGCTTGGCACCGTTTTTTTTTTTTTTTTTTGTTATTTACAACATTCATCTGACAGGTTAGATCATGTGGTATTTTAATAGAGCCGGACGCGGCGATACCTAATATGTATACAATTTTTTTATTTATGTAGGTTTTACACAATGATTTCATTTTTTAAACAAAAAAAATCATGTTTTAGTGTCTGAATAGTCTGAGAGCCATAGTTTTTTCAGTTTTTGGGCGATTATCTTAGGTAGGGTCAAATTTTTTGCGGGATGAGATGACCGTTTGGCACTATTTTGGAGTGCATATGACTTTTTGATCGCTTGCTATTATACTTTTTGTGATGTAAGATGACCAAAAATGCCTTTTTTTTTTACACCGTTTTATTTTATTTTTTTAACAGTGTTCACCTGAGGGATTAGGTTATGTCATATTTTTATAGAGCCGGTCGATACGGACGTGGCGATACCTAATATGTCAACTTTTTTTATTTACTTAAGTTTTACACAATAACAGCTTTTTTGAAACATAAAAAATCATGCTTTAGTGTCTCCATATTCTGAACCATAGTTTTTTATATTTTTTGGGCGATTGTCTTAGGTAGGGTCTCATTTTTTGCGGGATGAGGTGATGGTTAGATTGGTACTATTTTGGTGGGCATATGCCTTTTTGATCGCTTACTGTTGTACTTTTTGTGATGTAATGTGACAAAAAATTGTTTTTATTTTTTACGGTGTTCATCTGAGGGGTTAGCTCATGTGATATGTTTATAGAGCCAGTCGATACGGACGCAGCGATACCTAATATGTCTACTTTTTTTAATCTTTATTTGGGGAAAATGATGTTTTTGTTTATTTTTAATTAAAACTTTTGGGGGGAAAACTGTATTTTTTCAACTTTGTTTTACTTTATTTTTTGTCCCACTTTGGGACTTCAACTTTTGGGGGACTAATCCTTTTTACAATGCATTCCAATACTTCTGTATTGGAATGCATTGGCTGTATGAGTAATACTGTGTGTATTACTCATACAGCTTCCAGCCTGTGAGATCCAGGGGGCTGGATCTCACAGGCTCGTCAAAGGAAGGCAGCGCCGATGCCTAAGGAAGGCAGCTCCGATACCTAAGGAAGGCATCGCGCTGCCTTTCATGCCATAGGGTCTGCTCTATAGCCGCATGGGGACCCGATGGCACGCCCGATCACCACCACAACCACAGGTAAAAGCCACAAACCGTCACGAGACCCCCCGCGCATTTAGCCAAGGTACCTGCTTAATGATTTGGGGTTCCAGCGGCGGTGATCGGAAATACACAGGGCGTACAGGTACGCCCTGTGTCCTTAAGTACCAGGACATCAAGGCGTACCTGTACGCCCTGTGTCCTTAAGGGATTAACAACTATTTTTGCTTGTGATGTTTTGGGGGTTTGTGGAATTTTTCTATAGGACTTGAAAAGCAGCTTATTTTAAGTATTTGTACACATATTTCAGAGTGGAAAGTGAGCTAAAATTTACTTGTGGAACATATTTTATTTCTGTGTCTGTTCCGTTTTTTTTTTAAGGACCATATGCGGAACCATTCATTTGAAAGGGTCTGCAAAAAAAAAACAGAAGTTACTCCGTGTGCATTCCGTTTCCGTATGTCCGTATTTCTGTTCTGCAAAAAAATAGAACATGGCCTATTATTGTCTGCATTATGGACAAGGATAGTACTGTTCTATTAGGGGCTAGCTATTCCACTCTGCAAAATACAGAATGCACACGGATGTCATCCGTATTTTCTGTGGATCAATTTTTTGTGGACTGCAAAATACATACGGTCGTGTGCATTAGCCGTTAGTGTTTGGTCAGTATTTGATCTGCATTTTCCATCAGTGATTTTGAGCCAGGTCCAAAACACAGAACAGCTGTAAATCTTTCCATTAGGCCTCTTTCACAACACGATACTGTTTGTGTCAGGATGCGTTCGGTGAAACTTGCACCATTTTGCACGCATGTTGCAAGGTCAGTTTTATCTGCAATTGTGTTCAGTGTTAAATTTTTTTCCATACGGGTGCAAGCAGTTTTAATGCAATTTTTACGCACGTGAAAAAAAACCTGAAGATTAACAAACAACATCTCCGAACAACAATCAGTGAAAAACACATTGCATCCGGATGCAATGTGTTTTTCACTGAAGTAGCATTCAATTCTGTGGGGCCAGGGCTGTGTGAAAAACGCTGAATATAGAACATGCTGCGATTTTCTCGCAAAACAGAACTGTTTGAAAAGCAACGGTCATGTGCACATACCAATTGAAATGAATTGGTCAGGACTCGGTGCGGGTGGTATGCGTTCACATCATGCATTGTACCCGCGGGGAAAACTTGCTTGTGTGAAAGGGGCCTTTTACCTTATCTCTGTGTAGGCTCCACTCCTAGCTTTGACTCACAATCACTGATGAAAATTACTGACCAAACACAGCCAGGCTGGTGCTAATCAAATTAAGCGGATTCAACATTTCAGTGCTATCCAAGTTTGCAATCTTTCGTCTACATTCTAGAACATTGTGCATCCATAGAGCAACAGGAGCATAAGGCTGGATTTAAGAGTGTAGTTTTTCTTTTTTTAAACAAAAGCCAGTAGTGGATCTCAAAACAAAAAAATAAAGGGGTTACTGATACAGTACATCTCTCCTTCAGTTTTTGTAGGGTTTTGGTCAGTGAATTCCATCAGTGATTGTGAGCCAAAATCAGGAGTGGAGACTACACTGACATAAGGTATAAGGGAAAGATATGTACTTGTTCTGCATGTAGAGCCACATCTGGTTTTGACTCACAATTACTGATGGAAATCACTAACCAAAACACTGACGTGTAAATGAGACATAATAGGGCGCCGAGTCATGGCCTATTAGGTTTTGATCCTGGGACTTGGTGCTCTAATTAAACCCTTTCCTGCAATATACCAGTGCCTGTAACAGTCTTGTTTGGTTTTAATAGCTAAGTTCCTGGTTCTTGGATTTGTTTGTGCTTGGCTTGTCTTATGGCTACTCTCTGTCTCTCATTTTTGTACTGCGTTGTCCGCCTGGTTCGGACCCATTCACCTACGACTATTATTTATTTTATTTATTTCTGTTGGTGTTTGTTTCTATATCTTAGTAGCGTAGGGACCATCAACTAGTTGCGGTCTTGCTACCTATGGCTTGAACTGCAAGTAGGTAGGGAAAGTGGGCTTTAGTCCAGGTCAGAGCTCACTGTATGTGTCTGTCCCTAACTACAAGTGTTACATTATCACTTGCCATAAAATATTTTTCTGGTTGACCTGCTCATTTATGGACACCATGACAGCATTGGCCAATGAGATGGAAGGTATTGCCCAATTTGTTCAGGATCTAGCAGAGAGGGTCCAGCAGCAACAGTCTGGTCAGACCAGCTCCCCCCCATAGTTACAGCCCTGTCACCCGTAGAACCTAATGTTAATCTCCCTGACCGCTTCTCTGGTGCCTGTAAAAATGTTGTAACTTTCCTTATGTTTGCCTTAGGCAATACTCATCAGGTACAGAAGCTCAGAGGTTGGGCATCATTATGCCCAACTCTCCAGAATAATTTTCTGTTCACTGTTTCTTTTCTGTGCTATGTCTCCTGTATGATGAGCCAGAAAGGGCGGCTTACACGGAAAGCCAACTTCTTTCTTTAGGTCAGGATACCTGTGAAAGATTACTGCTCTGAATTCCGTAAGTGGTGTACTGCCTCTGGCAAGAATGACCCAGCTCTTAGAGCACAGTTTAGACTAGGCCTTTTTAATACTCTGAAAAAACTTCTAGTCATCCCACCCCAGGTTCCCTAGATGAGGCTATGTCCCTGTTAATAGGTTCTCTAAATTTCCTTTTTTATCTCCTTTTGAATAAAGGACTTAAGTAAGAAAACAGTGTTCACACTTCTAAACCCAAAATATTTAATAAAACATTAAAACACTATATGTAAAGACATATATGTTCCTTTCCATGTTAACGGATATGAAGTAAAATTTATATGATATAAAGTAAATCCTAACCCCTCTATGTGCGTGTTTTATTACTATTTCAATAGGGTTCCTTTCATTAGCATTCCATCATAAATATGATAAATATGTGCAGTTAATTATTTTAAATGACAACACATGCAAATTTGGATATTAATCCATAAACAAGACAACAATGAATGAATGTAGCATGACGTTTCCCATTGCTGTACCCCAAGATGAATGTTTAGAAAAATAATTTGTCAGTCTTTGCCACCAAGTTGTACTCGACAATTTTGTGAATACAGATATTCAATCCGCTGAAGTTCTTGTTGTTCCTGATGAATACTTATATATACACATTCCCTATAATTTTTTTAATGTCCTAACAAAATACAGTCCTTCTTGAGTTCAATTACCTATTTTTGAAAACAGAGTATTATCCAATAATACTGGTATTAATTTTGCATTTAATGTTCCATTAGTTAACATAATCTTTGGTACTGTAAAATGAGCATAATATGCATTGATCCTAAAAGGATTTCCTAGTACACAATAAACACCTTGATTGATTTTCTCCTCTGAATAACAATCCTTAAACATATGTCACGGAAGGTGTACAGGAAACAAGACAACACAAAATTAATATACGACTCACTGGATCCAAAACTAAGGAACAAAAGGGAGACCCCTGCATCAGACCTGGCACTCTCCCTGACTGCTCAGCCTATGCGAAAATCCCAATGGTAGATGATCGCATATCCTCGTACCTCGACTGTATAACACCTGAACACCCTATAATAGTGAGGGGACACGACCACCGGCTCCCTACACTAGATACGGAGGGAGTCATGGTCACCTGGGATCCAGCAAACAGAAAAACACAAATGAATGCACAACACTTAACTTGTAGAAGACTGGGAAGTAGGATCAGCATGCACACACACTCCAGGAAGTAATATAAACCGCACACTGATGCACTATGGGGAGGAATTTAAAGGGATGCAATCAGTACAACTACATAACAGCTGAGAGAGGCTAACGAGATGAGGAACTGAAAGCAAAACAAAGGAAGCTCAAGGAGGAGGTTCTGAAAAGCATCTGTCAGAGCTTCTCAGATGTCTGGTGGTGACAGTACCCCTCCTTCTACGAGAGGACTCCGGACACTCAGAGCCCAACTTCTCAGGATGGGACCTATGGAAAGCCCTGATGAGACGAGTGGCCTTAATTTCCGTCACTGGGACCCACATCCTCTCCTCAGGACCATAACCCTCCCAATGAACGAGGTACTGGAGAGAACCGCGGACAACACGAGAATCCACAATCCTAGAGACCTGAAATTCAAGATTACCATCAACCATAATTGGAGGAGGAGGCAAAGACGAGGGTACAATGGGTTGGACATAAGGTTTTAATAAGGACTTATGAAAAACATTATGGATCTTCCAAGTCTGAGGAAGATCAAGACGGTAGGCAACAGGATTGATGACAGACAAGATTTTGTAAGGCCCAATAAACTTAGGACCCAACTTCCAGGAGGGAACCTTCAATTTGATATTCTTAGTAGACAACCACACCAGATCACCAACATTCAGGTCCGGACCAGGCACACGTCTCTTATCTGCCACACGCTTATATCTCTCACTCATGCTCTTTAGATTATCTGAATCTTTTGCCAAATAGATGACAAAGACGAGGAGAATCTGTCCTCATCAGGTAAACCATAAGACCCCACTCCCGAGAATGTCCCAAACTGCGGATGAAACCCATATGCACCAAAAAATGGTGACTTATCAGAGGACTCCTGACGACGGTTATTTAAAGCAAACTCAGCAAGGGACAAAAAAGAACACCAATCCTCCTGATTCTCCATCACAAAACAGCGCAGATATGTCTCCAGATTCTGATTGACGCGTTCTGTCTGGCCATTCGACTGCGGGTGGAAAGCAGAAGAGAATGAGAACAGAAAGCCTTCCAGAATCTGGAAACAAACTGTGTGCCCCTATCAGAGACTATGTCTGAAGGAATACCATGCAATTTGACAATGTGATCAATAAATGCCTGCGCCAGCGTCTTAGCATTGGGCAAGCCAGGAAAAGGGATGAAATGCACCATTTTGCTAAAACGGTCCACCACCACCAGAATCACAGTCTTCCCCGAGGAACGAGGCAGGTCCGTAATGAAGTCCATGGACAGATGGGTCCAAGGACGGGAAGGAATGGGTAAGGGAAGGAGAGGACCTGATGGCCGTGAATGAGGGACTTTGGCACGAGCGCAGGTCTCGCAGGCTGCCACAAAACCCTCAACCGACTTACGAAGCGCCGGCCACCAGAATCTCCGAGCGATGAGATCCACTGTGACTCTTGCCCCCGGGTGCCCAGCAAGGACCGTATCGTGGTGTTCCTTAAAAATCTTGTGTCTTAAAGCGAGAGGCACAGACAACCTCCCAGGAGGACAAAGATCAGGAGCCTCTGACTGGGCTGCCTGCACCTCTGCCTCCAATTCAGGAAAAAGAGCAGAGACCACCACACCTTCAGCCAAAATGGGACCCGGGTCTTCAAAATTCCCACCTCCCGGAAAACAACGTGACAGGGCATCTGCCTTCACATTCTTAACGCCAGGGTGGAACGTGACAACAAAATTAAACCTTGAAAAGAACAAAGACCATCTGGCCTGTCTCGGGTTCAGACACTTGGCTGACTCCAAGTAGGCTAGATTTTTATGGTCAGTAAACACGGTAATAGGGTGTCTGGCTCCTTCTAGCCAATGGCGCCATTCATCAAAAGCCAACTTGATGGCCAACAACTCCCTATCTCCCACATCATAATTTCTCTCTGCGGAGGAGAGTTTCTTCGAGAAAAAGGCACACGGTCGCCATTTGGCAGGAGAGGAACCCTGAGACAAGACCGCACCCACACCCACCTCAGAAGCATCAACCTCAACTATGAAGGGTAGAGAAATATCAGGTTGTACCAAGATGGGAGCGGAAGCAAAACTCTCCTTGATATCAGAAAAGGCCTTACGCCCCTCTACCGACCAGGAAGAAAAATCTACCCCCTTTCTAGTCATATCAGTGAGTGGTTTAACAACAGAGGAATAATTCAAAATAAACTTCCTGCAATAATTGGCAAAGCCAAAAAAACGCATGAGCGCCTTCTGATTTTTAGGAAGCTCCCACTCAAGCACAGCGCGGACCTTCTTGGGTCCATGCGAAAACCAGAAGCGGAGAGAAGAAACCCCAGAAATTGAATTTCTGGAACCGCAAACACACATTTTTCCAGTTTTGCGTACAATTTATTCTCCCGCAGGATGAGCAAGACCTGACGTAAGTGTTCCTTATGAGTTTTGAAATCAGGAGAAAAAATCAAAATGTCATCCAAATACACTAATACAAATTTCCCCATTAAATGATAAAAAATGCTGTTCACAAAATGCTGAAAAACGCCTGGAGCATTCATCAAACCAAAAGGCATAACCAAATTCTCAAAATGGCCCTCAGGGGTATTGAAGGCCGTCTTCCATTCGTCTCCTTCTCTGACCCTGATCAGGTTGTATGCCCCTCTAAGATCTAATTTGGAAAAAACTTTAGCCCCAACAATCTGGTTAAACAGGTCCAGGATCAGAGGAAGCGGATAAGGGTCACGAATTGTGATACTGTTCAGCTCCCTGAAATCCAGACAAGGTCTTAAAGAACCATCTTTTTTCTTAACAAAGAAAGAAACAGCGGCAACAGGTGACTTCGAGGGTCGTATGTGTCCTTTTCTCAGACTCTCAGAGATATAAGCACGCATAGCGACCCTTTCAGGTTGGGAGAGATTGTATAAACGAGATTTAGGCAGCTTGGCGCCTGGGATGAGATTAATAGGGCAATCGTATTCCCTGTGCGGGGGCAAATCCTGAATCCGTTCTCAGAGAAGACATCCGAAAATTCAGAGAGAAAAGATGGTACAGTCTTAGTAGAAACCTCAGAAACTGATGTCGTGAGGCAATTCTCTCTGCAAAAGTCACTCAAACCATTTATTTGCCTCGCTTGCCAATCAATGGTGGGGTTATGTTTAGTGAGCCAGGGTAGCCCCAACACTAGAGGAGTAGGCAATCCGCTAAGGACGAAACATGACACATCCTCAACATGAGCATCACTCACAATTAAACGGATATTGTGAACTATGCCCTTTAATGATTTCTGAGAAAGTGGAGCGGAATCAATAGCAAAAACAGGAATATCCTTTCCCAAAGTGCATACCTGGAAACCATGAGTTATGGCAAATTGATTATCAATGAGATTGACAGCTGCTCCACTATCTACAAAAATCTCACAAAAAATGTTCTTGCTCTCTAGCGCCACCCTGGTAGGCAGGACAAAACGGGAACTACAAGCAAACGGAAAACCTTCAATTTCCGCCTCAACCCTGCCAATGTTAATAGATGGAACATTTTTAAAGGATTTTTTCCTTTTTGTTTCCTTATTATTCTCAAAAGACTGTCTGGGACAAACATTTGCCAAATGATTTATACCTCCACAACAAAAACAAACCTTCCCATGCGGGCTGAATCTTCTATTGTCAGAGGCAATCAACCCCAGCTGCATGGGCTCCTGCTCAGCAGGGGTTGACAGCGACTGAGACCCCTGCGCACTGAATGAGACCACTGCACTGTCCTGGGATTGAGTATGACAGGAAGGAGTGATCTCTCCTCTCTCTCTAAGACGCCTGTCAATACGAACGGCCCGAGACATGGCAGAGTCCAAGGAGGTAGGCCTCTCATGAAAGGCAAATGCATCTTTTAATCCCTCTGAAAGACCATGGCAAAATTGACTTCAGAGTGCAGCATCATTCCAACCAGTATCAGCTGCCCATCTCCAAAATTCTGAGCAGTATATCTCTGCGGATTGTTTACTCTGGCATAACAGACGTAGTCTAGACTCAGCCAAAGCAATACGATCCAGATCATCATATATCTGACCCAGGGCTAAAAAGAATTCATCCACTGAACGGAGGAGCCGTGCCCCCACCGGCAGCGAAAAGGCCCACAACTGAGCGTTACCCCTGAGCAGCGATATAATGATCCCCACCCTCCGTTCCTCATCACCAGAGGAATGGGGAAGAAGGCGAAAATGGAGTTTGCAAGCCTCTCTAAAACACACAGAATTCTCACTACCCCCGGAGAACGTATCCGGGAGCGAGATCTTAGGCTCAGAACAAACTCCATGAACGCAAGCTGAACCGGTCACTAGAAACTGAGAAAGAGTCTTACGGAGATCTGCTACCTCCAATGAAAGACCCTGAAAGCGTTCAGTCAAAAGTGAAACCGGATCCATGCTTGAGACGGTTTTGGCGGTTTATAATGTCACGGAAGGTGTACAGGAAACAAGACAACACAAAATGAATATACGATTCACTGGATCCAAAACTAAGGAACAAAAGGGAGACCCCTGCATCAGACCTGGCACTCTCCCTGACTGCTCAGCCTATGCGAAAATCCCAATGGTAGATGATCGCATATCCTCGAACCTCGACTGTATAACACCTGAACACCCTATAATAGTGAGGGGACACGACCACCGGCTCCCTACACTAGATACGGAGGGAGTCAGGGTCACCTGGGATCCAGAAAACAGAAAAACACAAATGAATGCACAACACTTAACTTGTAGAAGACTGGGAAGTAGGATCAGCATGCACACACACTCCAGGAAGTAATATAAACCGCACACTGATGCACTATGGGGAGGAATTTAAAGGGATGCAATCAGTACAACTACATGACAGCTGAGACAGGCTAACGAGATGAGGAACTGAAAGCAAAATAAAGGAAGCTCAAGGAGGAGGTTCTGAAAGGCATCTGTCAGAGCTTCTCACATGTCTGGTGGTGACAACATACTTGAATTTCATCTTGCCCTTTTAATGATAGAAAACACATATTCTACTTTGATCTAGCTGATGTATCATACTCGAAGAATGCACCTTCTCTATAAAATGTTTACAGTATGAATGATTATGCCAAAATGAGTCCATTACTATTCTAGCCTGACTTGGCAAAAAAATGTAAAACAACTAGAAATGTCAATTTGTTCTTGTCTGGAATCATTAATGACAAAATGAGGAAACTCTAATTCGTGATTCAGTTACAGGAATCCCAAATGAAACCATATGATAAATACTTTGATATATACCATTAGTTGGGGCTAATGTACACACATAATTTGTACATCCAAGCCAATTATTAACCCATAAGTCTTGATGTTGTGATGCAAACTCACAGAATTTAAATTGTTCCCAGTTACCAAATGGTGTATGTTAAATTTTTCAATTTATCAATTGTTACTAACAAAATTTCTTGTATATATTGTGTAGCAGGACCAAACAGTTAATTCCCCTTACTGTTTGTATGGACATAGTTGCCAGTAATTGTAGAACAGTTCTGAAAATATGTTGAAACCAACCAGTCTGTTAGATTTATATACCATGTTACCATCTGAAATGTAGCATTACGTAACATTGGTACATCTTTGGATGTATTGAGCTGAAATGGATCACTTGGTAGTATTCTTCCCTTTTTATATTTTAAATCCAAAAGGGTATTCTTTACTATTTGGACAACAGGTGAAGTAAAATAGTAGGCTGAACTGTAGGTTGTTGTCCCTGATTTATTTTTAAACTGGTCCACCACTAGTGGTCCACCACTATTAGATTCTATTAGTTCCCATTCCAAACCATTTTGTATATTTTCTTTATATATGATTTTTGTTACATCATACCTATTCATATTTGTACGTATAGCTATGATACAATTTTGAAAATTATAACGAAAAGCAAACTCCAGCTCAATCTCGCAGAGGTAAAATCGATACTTTATTGACGCGGTATAAAAATACATCCAGGAAAAATAATCTTAGTCTACATGTTTTGGGCTACTTAGAATGTGAGCCCTTACGTCATGAAGTAAGGACTCACATTCTAAGTAGCCCGAAACATGTAGACTAAGATTGTTTTTCCTTTTTTATACCGCGTCAATAAAGTATCAATTTTACCATTTTACCTCTGCGAGATTGAGCTGGATTTTGCTTTTTGTTTGGATTTCAAGTTACCCGCATCCAGGTGCGTTTTTTTCCGTGCTCACAGCAGAGAAGGAGCAGGTGAGAGCAGCTTTTTTTCTCAATTGTTATGTAATTTTGAAAATTAGTAGAAAAGCTTATATTTTGACCCTTAAAATTTACTACCCATTTTTCCCACCCAGACCATCTACATTTCCAGTTACTTTTCACGAAATTGTTAATCTTCCAAACTCCATGAACTTCTTGATTAAAATGTTGTGCAGTGATTTCTAATATTTCACCAGTATTAAATTTGATATATACCATACATCCTTCCTCTAGTGTATCACTCCTCCATAGCTTTCCCCATCCTTTGATATCTTACACTGTTGTTAATCTGTGCTGTCTTTCAGAGATGTTTCCTTCTATAGGAGTTTCAGATGCAGGTGTAGTGTAATTTCCAGTCATTTGACTTAATACCATTCTTGAAAGAAAATGTCAATAAATAGTAGCTGTAGACTATTCATGTCTTGAAAGTCTGAAAAAGAAAATCAAGAGTGTTTCAGTTCTTAGCAGTTTTATTTACATTTGGGACTGCCGTCCCTCTGTAAAATTTACAATGGACCCATTGATAATCATGCTGTTTTCTGGCCTTTTTAGCATTTGATCTTTTAACTCTGAGGATGGAGGAACCTAACATATCCTCAATAACGTAGGGACCATGCCAATTAGAATCCTATGGATAGTTTTTCTTCAATTTTTTCAACATGACTAAAGCACCTATTTGGGAATTTTATGGTTTGATATCAGTAGGAGCCATGTTTAAAGCAGCAAAATAGAGCACTGATTTTAACTGCTCCTGAATCTGAGAAAGAAACTGATCTCTAGATAAAGATTCTCTCAGAGTGGACAGTTGAGGTTCAACTGGATGACCTAATGCCATTTTTCTTCCTGTCACGAGTTAATAGAGAAAGCATTTAGTAGCATTTGCAGGTGTAGCTCTGATAGCCATCAGAACTGCAGGTAGATTATTTAACCATGATTTTCCATATTGTGCCAGCATTTTCGACAATTTGGATTTGATTGTACGATTCATTAGTTCCACCATTCCCTACAATTGTGGGTGATATAAAACATAAAATCTCTGTTGAATCCCTAATAAGGCACATAGGTTTCTCATCACCTGTCTAGTGAAATAAGCTCCCTGAAAGTCCCCATCGAGAAAAAACATGTTTCCACAATGCACTCGCAGCTTCTTGTGCAGTAGCACATCTAAGGGGAATAACTTCTACCCACTTGCTGAAAACATCAACTAGAACAGGGAGGGGCAAACTGTGGCTCTCCAGCTGTTGGTAAACTACAACTCCCAGTATGCCCAGTCTGCCTACAGCTATCAGCCTACAGCAGGGCATGATGGGATTTATAGTTTTACAACAGCTAGTGAGATGCAGTTTGCCCATCCCTGAACTAGAACAAGCAAATATTTTTGACCCCCTTTTTTATAGTGGAAGTGGCCCTATAAAAACAATTTGGTTTGTTTTCCATGGACCATCAGCTATCAGGTACTCAGACCTTTGCCCTTTTAGTCGTGTGTTTGTTTGTGCACAAATAAGATATATTTGTACACAGTCACATACAGATTTTGAAAAACTAGGCCAATAGAATTTTTGTTTCAAATGATACTCTAGGGATGTTTGATTAAGATGGCCAAATGGGAGGGGGGGGGGGGGGCGTGCCCGGAAGCCGATGCAGCCAGACGAGTCAGCACTGGGCTCTGTTCACCTCAGGCTCCAAACAGAGCAGACACCTAGACTTAATATGGGAAAGAAGAAGGTGGGGAGGGTCCCCAGAACAGTACCAGAGACCACTGGAGCCCTCCAATACCAACCCCTGGACTCCTACCTTCAGAGAAGCACTGACCACGCTGCTCCGAAGATGGTGGCCCCTCATGCTGCGCAAGCAATGGAGGACGAGGTACCTCCCGCCCTGTCTCCTCAAGCAGCAGTTGTAGGAGCGTCGTCGTCCTGAGGCCCTGCAGCATGCTGCTCTAAGTGGAACCCAGCCACAGGAGCCCCAAGTCACCTGTAATGCCCCATGAGCGGATGAAACTGACCCACTGGCAGACTACTTTAGGGCACAGGAATCAGACCCAGGCACACCCTTGCCACCGCCGGGGGCTACCCCAGCATTAACCCCTCCTGTACTACCACCAGAGAGTCCTCATTTACCTGGGGCCTCACAGCCACCTCCTAATGAGGACCCCCGCTTACAGGCATTGAACGAGGGGGAGCACACCCACCGTATGAAAAGACTGCTCCAAGGGGTCACCCCCCTGCTACAGTTACCGCTGGCAAACCACCAGCCCTCCATGATACCCCCCCCAAGTGCCTCCTCTGCCAAGAGACTACCTCCTCTTCCTCAGAGGTCTGGCAGACCTAGCAAACCTCAGGACTACCAATCCTGTGGAAGACCTGGATAATAGCGGCTGCTGCCGCAAAATTAGGGTGCGTGGGCTGCCAGAGACCCAAGGAGAAGAGGATGACATCTTTAATGCTCGTTGCAGCAATAGGACAAATATTATCTGCGGGGATCCAACTCACCCCGGCAACAGCCTTTTCACTCCCCTACGCGTCTTAGAGCCCTACATGCCCGCACCACTAGGCTGAAGAACAGCTTTTACCCCAAAGCAATCAGTCTCCTCAATGCTCAGAGACTATTGCCCCTTCCTAGGATAGAAACTGCCACAGACTGAAAGTGACTGCTGCATTCGTGACCCCATGATGATCTCTTGTCTGCAGTGGTGTCTGAATCAGTTTGTATATATATTCATAAGCACTTCCTACTTTGCTCTTGCTATATATATATATACACTCACCTAAAGAATTATTAGGAACACCTGTTCTATTTCTCATTAATGTGATTATCTAGTCAACCAATCACATGGCAGTTGCTTCAATGCATGTAGGGTTGTGGTCCGGTCAAGACAATCTCCTGAACTCCAAACTGAATGTCAGAATGGGAAAGAAAGGTGATTTAAGCAATTTTGAGTGTGGCATGGTTGTTGGTGCCAGACAGGCTGGTCTGAGTATTTCACAATCTGCTCAGTTACTGGGATTTTTACGCACAACCATTTCTAGGGTTTACAAAGAATGGTGTGAAAAGGGAAAAACATCCAGTATGCAACAGTCCTGTGGGCGAAAATGCCTTGTTGAAGCTAGAGGTCAGAGGAGAATGGGCCGACTGATTCAAGCTGATAGAAGAGCAACGTTGACTGAAATAACCACTCGTTAGAACCGAGGTATGCAGCAAAGCATTTGTGAAGCCACATCACGCACAACCTTGAGGCAGATAGGCTACAACAGCAGAAGACCCCACCGGGTACCACTCATCTCCACTACAAATAGGAAAAAGAGGCTACAATTTGCACGAGCTCACCAAAATTGGACTGTTGAAGACTGGACAAATTTTGCCTGGTCTGATGAGTCTCGATTTCTGTTGAGACATTCAAATGGTAGAGTCCGAATTTGGCGTAAACAGAATGAGAACATGTATACATCATGCCTTGTTACCACTGTGCAGGCAGGTGATGGTGGTGTAATGGTGTGGGGGATGTTTTCTGGGCACACTTTAGGCCCCTTAGTGCCAATTGGCCATCGTTTAAATGCCACGGGCTACCTGAGCATTGTTTCTGACCATGTCCTTCCCTTCATGACCACCATGTACCCATCCTCTGATGGCTACTTCCAGCAGAATAATGCACAATGTCACAAAGCTCGAATCATTTCAAATTGGTTTCTTGAACATGACAATGAGTTCACTGTACTAAAATGGCCCCCACTGTCACCAGATCTGAACCCAATAGAGCATCTTTGGGATGTGGTGGAACGGGACCTTCGACCTTGGATGTGCATCCCTCAAATATCCATCAACTGCAAGATGCTATCCTATCAATATGGGCCAACATTTCTAAAGAATGCTATCAGCACCTTGTTGAATCAATGCCACGTAGAATTAAGGCAGTTCTAAAGGCAAAAGGGGGTCCGTATTAGTATGGTGTTCCTAATAATTATTTAGGTGAGTGTATACTGTTAACTGTGAACAGTAATGCTTTTTAGTGCAATGTGTTTCTTTTTCTCTATTGTAATACTTTGAATGTCAGTTCTTGTTCCTCTGTCCATGGCATCTAGGATTGCTCCAAACACTGACAATAAAGGCATCTTATCTTATGTCCGATCTACCCTCCTTGCTATCTTCAATACTGTCCTGGGTCGCCCCCTGCTCATCCCATCTTGATGGATCGTGTGCATAGAGCACTTCGACAGAAATCAACTGAGGGGCCACCGCGAGACATCATATGTTATGTTAATGATTTTGGCATCAAGGAGGACATTATGTCGAAAGCTTGTACAATGCAACAAGCGGACTTTCAGGGGGCTAAGGTATCTCTATTTCAAGATCTATCCTGGATCACCCTTCAGAAGTGGAGAACCCTGAAACCCTTATTGGATCTACTTCACAAGCACTCCATCTCCTACGGCTGGGGTTTCCCCTTCAGCCTCACTGCACACAAAAATGGCACAACAGCAGTCATCATGAAGAAGACCCAACTGACTTTTGCTCTTACTTAGCTATCACTCCTCCACAGCTGCCTGACTTGGACTCACCTTCTATCCTGCCTACGATCCTGGCAACTTGGTCCACCGTAGGTCCCCGCAAACGATGAATCTGACCAGCAGTGGCTGAGCGGGGAGCCAGACCCTCTACCTCGAAGGTTTCTCTTCAGGAGTGCAGTCATGTCTTTTTTTTCTCTCCTTTTCTTTCTCTCTAATTCAGTCTCCACTTCTTCCTTCCCTGAGCAGGTTCATGTGTTTTATAAAGGTGTTCATAATAGGTCTCTTCTGTCTGTGGTGTTTTGGGGTGGGGAAACTAGTCTCGGACCGAGGTTGATGAGCTCCTGTTATTTCCCCCCAAACGAGTTCAATACATTTGGCTCAGCTACCATTGGTTAACTGCATTTTTTGTTGTAGCTGCTCTTTCCTGTCCGAACTCCACAGATTTAAAGGTTTTAGTTTTACTATGCCTTTACTGTCACAATTGTTTTTCTCACACTGTTGTTAAGCTGTTCTCTCTCCATTCCTGCTATGTGGCCTGTCCCTCACCATGGTTGAGTTCTGAGGAGTTGTGGTTAGGAGCAGTCTAGCACCCGATGTCGGGGTTCCCTTTCTCAAATGCTACACATCGTGCATCCCCTTTTTATCTTCCCCTTATGGCCAAGATTATGTCCTTAACTATTAAAGGCCTTAATTAAAACTTTAAGAGATGCATTACTCTATGGGAACTCCTTAGATCCGGAGATGACATTGTTCTTTTACATGAGATGCACCTGACGTTTGATGGCTCCTTTACCTTGGTATCCTAGGACGTACACGGCTTCTGCTAATTCCAAGTCTGGCTGAGTTGCAATTCTAATATCCAGGTCCTGCCCTCTTCAGGTCGACAAGGTACATGCCAATCTCTTGGGGTGCTACCTCATAATCCAAGGTACTCTACATGGGGTAAACCTGCAGCTCTGCACGGTCTACATTCCTAATTCAGGTCAGCTTACATTTATTTCCTCTCTCCTCTCCACTTTCTCTTCTGTTCACGGGCAGTATAGCTCAACACACCCCCGACACCTCCATCTAGCCAGAGTAAAAGCCTCTCTAGAGGCTTTTGTAAACTTATCCGTACAAACTCTCTTTATGACCTATGGAGGGTAGATAACCCTACTTCTTGCCAATATACTACGTTATCGGCCCGATAACGTAGTCAGATCATGCACCCATAAACTTGGAGCTACGTCTTCCCTCTGCCCCTTTCAAGACACAAATCAAATTTCTGTGTGATCCCAGGATTATAAAATGAGCAGCAGTCCCAAAACATCGGAGTAAATACCTTCTCCAATAAAATCCAAAAGAGTACATACATATGGGTCCGCGCTAAACTTGAAAGGGAAGTATTTCACAAACAGGCAGTCTTCATGTAGATTTTGCAGCTTCACAGATGCATTCCCGGTATATCGTCTCGATATCAACCAGCAAAGCGACTTCCTATAAGAGGAACAGATCATAGTGCAATACCCAAATCTTTTTTTATAAGGTATAATTTATTGTACTTACAATAAAACAACTTGCATATAGCGTATAAAGTTGCCCGACCAGGGTTTCGCCTTCGTTTCATCTGGGGCGTCACCCGAACTCTGATTTAAATAATCACTGATCACAGGAGCTTAGGATAATATTTCATTTCCGGTTTTCCAGAATAAAAATTAATACAAAATGACATAATGTTCTCATTATGCTTTCAGCGTTTTTCTGTCCGCGATGGGGACGCAACCAAACAGAACAGAATGCATTTTGGTGCATTCCGTTTCGTTCAGTTCAGTTTTGTCCCTATTGAAAATGAATGGGGAGAAAACTGAAGCGTTTTTCTTCCGCTATTGATATCCTATGATGGATCTCAATAGCGGAATTAAAAACGCTAATGTGAAAGTAGCCTAAGTCTGAGGCGCTGCCTATCAATATCTCCCCTGACAAACTCCATCTCCTCCAAAGCAGGTTTAAATGCACTTGGCGTATCCAATCAATAAAATATCTAGGAATCCAACTCACTCCTCATTACTCCGCTCTATACAAAGCTAACTTCCCACAGTTGATATCAGAAATGAACACACTTTTCACTAAATGGAAATCACTCCCAATATCACTCCTCAGCCACATCCCAGTGATAAAGATGTCCATTCTGCCTAAATTCCTGTATCTGTTTGAAACCCTTCCAGTGAGGGTGCCTGCTGCAGATCTTCAATCTATACAGTCCACCTTTGCTAATTTTGTCTGGAGTTATAAACGACACAGGTTTTCTAATCAGATTTTATTAGCTCTGGTTACGAATGGATGTCTGGCACTCCCTAATATCACTTCATATTACTTAGCAACACATTTGAGGCATATTACCTCATGGTCCATGCTCCATTCTTACAATCGATCAACCGAGATTGAGAGGCTGTGACTGGCACCAACTCACCCAGGAACTATGATCTGGGGCTCTCCTGCTTCTATCTCTTTTTCACAATTACTCTGTCCTATTTTATTTACCAGAGATATGGTATAGGACCAGGATTAGATACAATTTAGAGAAACTCAGCTACCCTTTTTCTCTATTCCTCTTCACTCCTCATCTTCCAGGAAGCTCTGAGGCGGGGATGGTTAGACCGTGGGCGGCTGCAGGGCTCTATCGCCTCGTTGACCTGAAAGACCCTCTTTCTGCTCGGATTATGACATTTAATGAATTGCAGGCTAAATTCTCCTTACCACACACTCTACCTAGAGTTTCTATTCCACAGAATTCTTCACTACTGTAAGAGTGTGTTCTGAGATCCACGAATGTCCCCACCCTCACCCCGTTTGAGCTCATATGTACCCGGAGCCCCGCTTCCAAAGGTCTTATTTCTGACATATACCGGATATTATCCTCCTCAGAATTCCCTATGGGTTTTATGGATGCAGGTGATGCGATTACTACAGACCATTCTAGATACTCATATCCCCAGGGATCCAGTGACACTTCTCTTAAATGTAGTCCCAACAACACTGAGGGGTCGGGGTGCCAGGCTGCTCCTTCATATGCTAACTGCAGCTTAATGTCTGATTGTCCTCTATTGGAAACGCGCTACACCCCCTATGGGGTCGGACCTGTACATTCGGATACAAGATATCAGATCCCTGGAGTATTCCGTTTTTCTTCAGCAGAATACGATGACTAAATTCTTGAAATTTTGGATACCATGGGACACTACGATAGGATTATAGACATGGAGGGACACTGTTTCATTTTATATTGTTTTATTGTGCAATGTTCTTTGAACAAATCTGTCTGTATTAGCCTGCTACGATTCTTGCACACTGTGATTTAAATTTTGTTCAAAATCAATAAATTATGAATGGGAAAAAAAGATGGCCAAATGCACAGTGAATCTGTTTTGTAATGTGTTCTTGTAAATGTGAGGGCATCACAAATACAAGTAAAGTTTGTGTATCCCCAGGATTTTTATAGCATAGCAAATTAGAGATGAGCAAAGTATTGGGAAATTCGAATCAGCTGCTTCGCCGAATTTTACAAAAATATTCGCTTGGTGATGAATTACTCCGTCAAGAAGCACATTTTTTGTAAGTAGCGGGTGCAATAATAGGAAGCTGCAATAGTGCCGCTCCCAATCATTTTACCCCTCAGATGCTTGCGACGTGCCGGCCACCGTCATCTTTCTTGAAGATCTGGAGCAAAATCTTGTGCGGCCCGAGATGACGTGATTTCGTCCCCTAGATCTTCATTCAAGATGGCGGCGGGTGGCCGCAGGAGGTAAGTATGCTTTTTTTTTTTTACACACTATTTCGGAGTAAATCGATTAGTTACCACGAAGCACAAGGAAATTCGCCTTTGTGGCGAATCAAATTGATCCTGAAATTCAGATCGAATTCCACTTCGTGGCATTTGATTCGCTCATCTCTAATCGCAACCTCTGTTCAATACAATAGCCTTTGGAAAGACTGTCAGGATTCTGCAATAAAGCAAGTTAATGTCTTTAGCCTGTTCTGCTCTTAAAGGGGTTGGCCACTTTCTGGTTACTGCTGACCAATGTGTTTGTTAGATGAACATATCACACTTACTAATATAGTGTTTATAGAAATTCTGTGCAACTTTCTATATTTCACAAGATATGTTCCTTTGTTTGCCAAGTCTTTTGTGCTGTCCACACAGAGGTCTTGTTCATAAAATGGCTGCTGATGGAGAGTCATGTTACCAGACAAATCACCTCCATGTGATGTCTCCTCTGTTCAAATACACTGTATCTTCCATCCACACTTCATTTCTGGGTGTTTAGTGCAGGTGTATTATGTTTGTATGGAGAAGGCTGAGTGGTCACATGTCACTCCATCAGCAGCCATCTTATGGACAGGACCTCTGTGTGGACAACACAGAAGATTTGCCTAATAAGGAATCATGGTTTATGAAATATAGCAAATGACACTGAATATCAACAAAGGCCACGTTAATCAGTGCCATATAGTTAACTGGCATACACATTGTCTCAGGTGGCCAGAAAATGGCCAACACCTTTAAGTCTGGAATTTATGGATCTTTTTCTTTGATCTTAGTTATATTTGCTATAGCTTCCTCAACTAAGTTATGATCATTAAACATTTCCTTTGCTTCATCATCCTTTTCATGTGGTTGCCATTAGTGATGAGCGGCAGGTGCCATATTCAATTTAGACGAAATTCACGAATATTCAATAGAATATTCGTCGAAATAGAATATTCGTCATTATTCTAGTTATCGCGATTAATATGCGATTTAAATAATCGCGTATTGCGATTTTAACTTAAAAGCTACTCTCCTATTGAAATAGCAATGCGATTAATTCAAGTTATAATAATCGAATTTCGATTTCAACTTAGCACTGCTATATTCCATATTCGTTAATTCTAGCCTAATATGGGATATAGCAGTGCTAAGCTGAAATCGAAATTCGATTATTCAAGTTATAATAATTGAATTGCGATTTCAACTTGGACCTGGTTTACTATGATTGGCTTGGTAGAATAGGCGAATATGACGAATATATTCGTCATATTCCACAATACGAAGATAACAAATGTATTCGTCATATTCCACAAAACGAAGATAACAAAGTATTCTCCATCTTCGTTTTAGCTACCTATTCATCAACTTCGCTAATTCTAGCAATCATATAGGAAAGTTTACTATAGAGACAGCTAAGTTTAATTTGCTATGCGATTATATTACTTAGCTTTTTTTAAAATAGAATAATTATAATAATTATCAGGTATTATAATTATTCTATTTATTTTTAAAAAAAGCAAAGTAATATAATCGCATAGCAAATTAAACTTAGCTGTCTCTATAGTAAACTTTCCTATATGATTGCTAGAATTAGCGAAGTTGATGAATAGGTAGCTAAAACGAAGATGGAGAATACTTTGTTATCTTCGTTTTGTGGAATATAACGAATACATTCGTCATATTCGCTAAGTCTACCAAGCCAACCATAGTAAACCAGGTCCAAGTTGAAATCGCAATGCGATTAATATAACTCGAAGTAATCGCATGGCGATTTCAACTTAGTAATGCTATATTCCATATTCGTTAATTCTAGCCTAATATGGAATATAGCAGTGCTAAGTTGAAATCGCAATTCGATTAATTCAAGTTATAATAATCGAATTGCGATTTCAACTTGGACCTGGTTTACTATGGTTGGCTTGGTAGAATTAGCGAATATGACGAATGTATTCATTATATTCCACAAAACGAAGATAACAAAGTATTCTCCATCTTCGTTTTAGCTACCTATTCATCAACTTCGCTAATTCTAGCAATCATTTAGGAAAGTTTACTATAGAGACAGCTAAGTTTAATTCGCTATGCGATTATATTACTTTGCTTTTTTTTAAAATAATTAGAATAATTATAATACCTGTTAATTATTATAATTATTCTATTTATAAAAAAAAAAGCAAAGTAATATAATCGCATAGCGAATTAAACTTAGCTGTCTCTATAGTAAACTTTCCTATATGATTGCTAGAATTAGCGAAGTTGATGAATAGGTAGCTAAAACGAAGATGGAGAATACTTCGTTATCTTCGTTTTGTGGAATATGACGAATACATTTGTTATCTTCGTTTTGTGGAATATGACGAATACATTCGTCATATTCGCTAATTCTACCGAGCCAACCATAGTAAACCAGGTCCAAGTTGAAATCGCAATTCGATTATTATAACTTGAATTAATCGAATTGCGATTTCAACGTAATTCTCAAATCCGACAGTACATCCTAGTATATGGAGACGTTCCCATGGTGCTCCATAAGCACGGATGTCGGCAGAAGCGGCAACGGGCACTAACTGGAACAGCCAGGAAGTCAGGAATCCTAAGGACAGGTAAGAACAACTTTAGAGAAGTGGGAAAGAAAAAAATATAACAAAAAAAACCTGAATATTCGAAATATCGAATTTATAGCACTATATTCGAAATATTCGCAAATTAGCGAAGTGCCGATATTTGCTAAAAAAAAATGATATTCGAATAGTCACGCTCAACACTAGTTGCCATAACTCACCATTCAAATTTGCTTGTTTGGCTAGCATGTCCACATGTATGTTCCCTTTTGAACATCAGTAGCCATGGAATGTGCTGTAACTTTTACAATTGCTTCCTGTTGCAAGAGTTCTGTCACACAAGAAATCAATTTATGAAAAATTGGTGCATGTGCAAATGGTTATCTTGAGGAATCCCCAATTACTCGGTTGTTCCATAAAGGTGGATGTTCTGTCAGTGATCTGACTACATAAGCACTGTCACTACATTGACTTTCAAATCCTCAACTGATCATTTTGTCCTAAACAATGCTCTATTCTGTGCCTACTATGATATGTGGGTTTCTGTGTAATTATGAGGTTCTTCCTGAATGTTCATTAACTGTGGCAAAACAAACTTAACATTTTTCTGTACAGTTATGTCACGGTGTTGTTAGGGCTCTTTCACACTTGCGTTTTTTCTTCCGGCATAGAGTTCCGTCGTCGGGGCTCTATGCTGGAAGAATCCTGATCAGTTTTATCCTAATGCATTCTGAATGGAGAGAAATCCGTTCAGGATGCATCAGGATGTCTTCAGTTCAGGACTGGAACGTTTTTCGGCCTGAGAAAATACTGCAGCATGCTGCGCTTTTTGCTCCGGCCAAAAATCCTGAACACTTGCCGCAAGGCCGGATCCGGAATTAATGCCCATTGAAAGACATTAATCCGGATCCGGCCTTAAGCTAAACGTCTTTTTGGCGCATTGCTGGATCCGACGTTTAGCTTTTTCTGAATGGTTACCATGGCTGCCAGGACGCTAAAGTCCTGGCAGCCATGGTAAAGTGTAGTGGGGAGTGGGGGAGCAGTATACATACCGTCTGTGCGGCTCCCGGGGCGCTCCAGAGTGACGTCAGGGCGCCCCACGCGCATGGATGACGTGATCGCATGGCACGTCATCCATGCGCATGGGGCGCTCTGACGTCATTCTGGAGTGCCCCGGGAGCCGCACGGACTGTAAGTATACTGCTTCCCCGCTCCCCACTACTACTATGGCAACCAGGACGTTAATAGCATCCTGGCTGCCATAGTAACACTGAACGCATTTTGAAGACGGATCCGTCTTCAAATGCTTTCAGTTCACTCGCGTTTTTCCAGATCCGGCGTGTAATTCCGGCAAGTGGAGTACACGCCGGATCCGGACAACGCAAGTGTGAAAGAGCCCTAAGTCTAGCAACCATTTTGTAAGCCTCTGAGTGGAAATTCCACTTAGATCTTTCTCAAGCAGTATTTTCAGTGGTGTAAGTGTTGTCTGTAGAATTATCTTTTTAAAACTCAAAATGTGTTCTGTGGCTTCAACTGACCAATGTACCCCCAGTAATGCTTTTTACACTTGGATCACATTCTTTTCATACTGCAGATGGAAGTCTAGAAAAGTTATCTAGTGGTCTCCGTTTCCCAGATTTCTCTTGCAATAACACTGTAGATATATTCATCAGAGGTATATGTTTGGATCGTAAATAACAAATCTCAAGTCTCAAGAGTCAAAGCTGTTACTAAAACCTCTTTCAGATCCCTGAAAGATTCCTCATGTTCTGTATTCCAATTGACTTCTTCCATTTCCTTTCCTTTCAGGACATCATAGAGAGATTTTGCTTTAGATACAAATCCTTCAATGAATTCTCTTGAAAAATTGATTAGTACTAGAAATTTCCTCAAGTCCTGTCCAGGATTCCAAATATTTTTTCTTTAGTGGGACATCTTGTTCCACTCCCTATTGTAACTCCTAGGTATATAACTTTGTCTTTCATGAGTTGAACTTTGGAAGTATTCAATTTAAGCCCTGACTCTGGCATTAGATGACACAAGCCTCTCAACAACTCCAAATGTCTGCACACTGTCTCTGTCTGCAACAAAATATCATCAACATAATGTATCAGATTTTCTGGTGCAGAAAACGTTGCCAACACCTCTGCTAGCGCCGGGTGAAAGTAAGTAGGAGAACCATAAAATCCCTGAGGAAGTGTTGTGAAGGTATATTGACAATTTTTGAAGGTGAAAGCAAACTTGTACTGTGATTCTACATAAATGTTATCTGACTACAACCCATTACTGATGTCAATTACAGAGGATTCCAGTATAACGAAAACTGGACAGATCCGTTATGCTGTCCATAGACTTCTATTATGACGGAATGAATAACGGAATGCCTCTAAAGGCATGCAGTGTCTTTGGGGGTGCACACAGCAGAGAGTGAGGAGGGTGCAGATACAGAGGATGAGGAGAGTGCAGAAGCGGAAGGCTGAGTAAGCCAATCAAAATGACATTTTCAAAATGACCCTGTGACAAAGTCCCTATAGAAGAGCAGTATTTGTGGAAGCAGGTATATAGAACCGCTTAATGATTATTTGCTGGAAGCAAGTATATCAAACCCCTTAATCAGTTTTTTGGGGAGGCAACTGGTATATCTCACCAGTTGAAAATATTTGTTAAAATAGCGTTTGTCACTCTGTATAGCTGGGGTATCAACAGAACCGCACACAACTCCTGCAAATTACAAATGTACTATATGGAATTATTATAGGTATATTACACCACTGCCTCAATAAGTTTTTTTGGGGGGGCAACTGGTATATCACACCAATTAAAATTATTTGTTCCAATAGGGTTTGTCCCTCTGTATAGCTGCTGTATCTCAGCAGAACTGCACACAACTCCTGAAAATTACAAATGTACTATATATTACATATCACACCCTGCCTCAATCAGTTTTTTTGTGGGGCAACTGTTATATCACACCAGTTGCAATTAGTTATTCTAATAGCGTTTGTCCCTCTGTGTAGCTGCAGTATCGCAGTAGAACCTCACACAACTGCTGGACAATACAAATGCACTATAATATACTTTCTATGTTAGAAAGTATATTATAAGTATATCACACCCCTCAGCATGTCACACCTATCGATAGCACACCTATATCAGTCCTTAAAGGGACTTTTGTGGCCCTATTAGCTAGCGTTTGGTGTCTATATACTCTCTAACAGTCTGTCACTGCTCCACACAGCAACCTCTCCCTACACTGGCAAAAGACTGAATGTAAAATGACGGCCAGATTGGGTTTATTTATAGGGTAGGGGGTATGTCCATGTGCTGAAACATCTCAATTGGCTGTCCTGTCCCACCTGATGGATGTGTTATGGGTCAAAGTTCAGCGCTATGCAAAAAGAAATGGCGCGTGCGAATATCGCCATATGTTCGGCGAATTGCGACCGAGCAAAGTTCGCCGCAAAATGACCGCCGGGTGAACCCCAAGGCCATCTCTAGTCTTCAGTGCTTGAATCATTTTTTATCTACCCAGCTCTCTGGTCTGGAACTAGAGGAGGGACCACTACTAGGGATGAGCGAACCCGAACTGTAGGGAAGCCTACATCAGGGTGAAGCTGTCACACCAAGTGCATTTAACCAGCAATAGTCTGTTTATTTTTTGGTAATATACTACATCAGGGGCAAGCTGCGCCTGTCACCAAGTGCATTTAACCCTCAATGGTGTGGTTGTTTTTTGGCTAAAGCCTACATCAGGGTGAAGCTGTCACACCAAGTGCATTTAACCAGCAATAGTCTGTTTATTTTTTGGCCATATACTACATCAGGGGCAAGCTGCGCCTGTCACCAAGTGAATTTAACCCTCAGTAGTGTGGTTGGTCAAGCTGTCACACCAAGTGCATTAAACCAGCAATAGTCTGTTTATTTTTTGGCCATATACTACATCAGGGGCAAGCTGCACGTGTCACCAAGTGCATTTAACCCTCAGTAGTGTGGTTGGTCAAGCTGTCACACCAAGTGCATTTAACCAGCAATAGTCTGTTTATTTTTTGGCCATATACTACATCAGGGGCAAGCTGCGCCTGTCACCAAGTGCATTTAACCCTCAGTAGTGTGGTTGGTCAAGCTGTCACACCAAGTGCATTTAACCAGCAATAGTCTGTTTATTATTTGGCCATATACTACATCAGGGGCAAGCTGCGCCTGTCACCAAGTGCATTTAACCCTCAGTAGTGTGGTTGGTCAAGCTGTCACACCAAGTGCATTTAACCAGCAATAGTGTGGTTATTTTTTGGCCATATCC
This sequence comes from Bufo gargarizans, assembly GCF_014858855.1. Classification (NCBI taxonomy): domain Eukaryota; kingdom Metazoa; phylum Chordata; class Amphibia; order Anura; family Bufonidae; genus Bufo; species Bufo gargarizans. The sequence goes on along the minus strand of NC_058082.1, from coordinate 126,755,938 downwards.
CAGTCTAATTCTGTCAGTAAACGTATACCTGTCACCCAGCGCCTAAATACTAGGCCTCAAGTTTATATCCAGCTAAATCTGTCGTTACTGCTGTACTGTTGTGGCTGGGCAAGTTATTTAGTGTCCGTCAAAGCACAGTTTTTGTTCTGGGTTGAAATACAATTCCCAATTTAGCAATTTCCTAATTTAGTGGTTTCTGCTGTATCAGGCCTACTTTAAATACATCCCTAAAAGGGTATATCAGAATCAAGGTGCACATAGGGTCATTCTGAATAACTTCACACACACTCTACTGTGCATTTCCAAGTCTAATTCTGTCAGTAAATCTATACCTGTCACCCAGCGCCTAAATACTAGGCCTCAAATTTATATCCAGCTAAATCTGTCGTTACTGCTGTACTGTTGTGGCTGGGCACGTTATTTAGTGTCCGTCAAAGCACAGTTTTTGTTCTGGGTTGAAATAAAATTCCCAATTTAGCAATTTCCTAATTTAGTGGTTTCTGCTGTATCAGAGCTATTTGAAATCTATCCCTAAAAGGGTATATAATATTCAAGGTGCACATAGGGTCATTCAGAATAACTTCACACACACGCTACTGTGCATTTCCAAGTCTAATTCTGTCAGTAAATCTATACCTGTCACCCAGCACCTAAATACTAGGCCTCAAATTTATATCCCGCTAAATCTGTCGTTACTGCTGTACTGTTGTGGCTGGGAAAGTTATTTAGTGTCCGTCAAAGCACAGTTTTTGTTCTGGGTTGAAATACAATTCCCAATTTAGCAATTTCCTAATTTAGTGGTTTCTGCTGTATCAGAGCTATTTGAAATCTATCCCTAAAAGGGTATATAATATTCAAGGTGCACATAGGGTCATTCAGAATAACTTCACACACACGCTACTGTGCATTTCCAAGTCTAATTCTGTCAGTAAATCTATACCTGTCACCCAGCGCCTAAATACTAGGCCTCAAATTTATATCCCGCTAAATCTGTCGTTACTGCTGTACTGTTGTGGCTGGGCAAGTTACTTAGTGTCCGTCAAAGCAAATTTTTTGTTCTGGGTTGAAATCCAATTCCCAATTTAGCAATTTCCTAATTTAGTGGTTTCTGCTGTATCAGAGCTATTTGAAATCTATCCCTAAAAGGGTATATAATATTCAAGGTGCACATAGGGTCATTCAGAATAACTTCACACACACGCTACTGTGCATTTCCAAGTCTAATTCTGTCAGTAAATCTATACCTGTCACCCAGCGCCTAAATACTAGGCCTCAAATTTATATCCTGCTAAATCTGTCGTTACTGCTGTACTGTTGTGGCTGGGCAAGTTATTTAGTGTCCGTCAAAGCACAGTTTTTGTTCTGGGTTGAAATCCAATTCCCAATTTAGCAATTTCCTAATTTAGTGGTTTCTGCTGTATCAGAGCTATTTAAAATCTATCCCTAAAAGGGTATATAATATTCAAGGTGCACATAGGGTCATTCAGAATAACTTCACACACACGCTACTGTGCATTTCCAAGTCTAATTCTGTCAGTAAATCTAAACCTGTCACCCAGCGCCTAAATACTAGGCCTCAAATTTATATCCTGCTAAATCTGTCGTTACTGCTGTACTGTTGTGGCTGGGCAAGTTATTTAGTGTCCGTCAAAGCACATTTTTTGTTCTGGGTTGAAATCCAATTCCCAATTTAGCAATTTCCTAATTTAGTGGTTTCTGCTGTATCAGAGCTATTTAAAATCTATCCCTAAAAGGGTATATAATATTCAAGGTGCACATAGGGTCATTCAGAATAACTTCACACACACGCTACTGTGCATTTCCAAGTCTAATTCTGTCAGTAAATCTATACCTGTCACCCAGCGCCTAAATACTAGGCCTCAAATTTATATCCCGCTAAATCTGTCGTTACTGCTGTACTGTTGTGGCTGGGCAAGTTATTTAGTGTCCGTCAAAGCACATTTTTTGTTCTGGGTTGAAATACAATTCCCAATTTAGCAATTTCCTAATTTAGTGGTTTCTGCTGTATCAGAGCTATTTGAAATCTATCCCTAAAAGGGTATATAATATTCAAGGTGCACATAGGGTCATTCTGAATAACTTCACACACATGCTACTGTGCATTTCCAAGTCTAATTCTGTCAGTAAACCCATACCTGTCACCCAGCGCCTAAATACTAGGCCTCAAATTTATATTCAGCTGAATTTGAATACCATACATTGGGCCAAATAATATTTTTGTTGTTGTGGTGAACGATAACAATGAGGAAAACATCTAGTAAGGGACGCGGATGTGGACATGGTCGTGGTGGTGTTAGTGGACCCTCTGGTGCTGGGAGAGGACATGGCCGTTCTGCCACATCCACACGTCCTAGTGTACCAACTACCTCAGGTCCCAGTAGCCGCCAGAATTTACAGCAATATATGGTGGGGCCCAATGCCGTTCTAAGGATGGTAAGGCCTGAGCAGGTACAGGCATTAGTCAATTGGGTAGCCGACAGTGGATCCAGCACGTTCACATTATCTCCCACCCAGTCTTCTGCAGAAAGCGCACAGATGGCGCCTGAAAACCAACCCCATCAGTCTGTCACATCACCCCCATGCATACCAGGGAAACTGTCTCAGCCTCAAGTTATGCAGCAGTCTCTTATGCTGTTTGAAGACTCCGCTGGCAAGGTTTCCCAAGGGCATCCACCTAGCCCTTCCCCAGCGGTGAAAGACATAGAATGCACTGACGCACAACCACTTATGTTTCCTGATGATGAGGACATGGGAATACCACCTCAGCATGTCTCTGATGATGACGAAACACAGGTGGTCAGGGATCAAGACTGGGTGGAAGACGATGCAGGGGACGATGAGGTCCTAGACCCCACATGGAATGAAGGTCTTGCCACTGACTTTCACAGTTCGGAGGAAGAGGCAGTGGTGAGACCGAGTCAACAGCGTAGCAAAAGAGGGAGCAGTGGGCAAAAGCAGAACACCCGCCGCCAAGAGACTCCGCCTGTTACTGACCTCCGCCATCTTGGACCAAGCACCCCAAAGGCAGCTTCAAGGAGTTCCCTGGCATGGCACTTCTTCAAACAATGTGCTGACGACAAGACCCGAGTGGTTTGCACGCTGTGCCATCAGAGCCTGAAGCGAGGCATTAACGTTCTGAACCTTAGCACAACCTGCATGACCAGGCACCTGCATGCAAAGCATGAACTGCAGTGGAGTTAACACCTTAAAAACAAGGAAGTCGCTCAGGCTCCCCCTGCTACCTCTTCTGCTGCTGCCGCCTCGGCCTCTTCTGCTGCTGCCGCCTCAGCCTCTTCTTCTGCTGCCGCCTCGGCCTCTTCCTCCGCCTCTGGAGGAACGTTGGCACCTGCCGCCCAGCAAACAGGGGATGTACCACCACCACCACCACCTCCGTCACCAAGCGTCTCAACTATGTCACACGGCAGCGTTCAGCTCTCCATCCCACAAACATTTGAGAGAAAGCGTAAATTCCCACCTAGCCACCCTCGATCCCTGGCCCTGAATGCCAGCATTTCTAAACTACTGGCCTATGAAATACTGTCATTTAGGCTGGTGGACACAGACAGCTTCAAACAGCTCATGTCGCTTGCTGTCCCACAGTATGTTGTTCCCAGCCGGCACTACTTCTCCAAGAGAGCCGTGCCTTCCCTGCACAACCAAGTATCCGATAAAATCAAGTGTGCACTGCGCAACGCTATCTGTAGCAAGGTCCACCTAACCACAGATACGTGGACCAGTAAGCACGGCCAGGGACGCTATATCTCCCTAACTGCACACTGGGTAAATGTAGTGGCAGCTGGGCCCCAGGCGGAGAGCTGTTTGGCGCACGTCCTTCCGCCGCCAAGGATCGCAGGGCAACATTCTTTGCCTCCTGTTGCCACCTCCTCCTTCTCGGCTTCCTTCTCCTCTTCTTCCACCTGCTCATGCAGTCAGCCACACACCTTCACCACCAACTTCAGCACAGCCCGGGGTAAGCGTCAGCAGGCCATTCTGAAACTCATATGTTTGGGGGACAGGCCCCACACCGCACAGGAGTTGTGGCGGGGTATAGAACAACAGACCGATGAGTGGTTGCTGCCGGTGAGCCTCAAGCCCGGCCTGGTGGTGTGCGATAATGGGCGAAATCTCGTTGCAGCTCTGGGACTAGCCGGTTTGACGCACATCCCTTGCCTGGCGCATGTGCTGAATTTGGTGGTGCAGAAGTTCATTCACAACTACCCCGACATGTCAGAGCTGCTGTATAAAGTGCGGGCCGTCTGTTCGCGCTTCCGGCGTTCACATCCTGCCGCTGCTCGCCTGTCTGCGCTACAGCGTAACTTCGTCCTTCCCGCTCACCGCCTCATATGCGACGTGCCCACCAGGTGGAACTCCACCTTGCACATGCTGGACAGACTGTGCGAGCAGCAGCAGGCCATAGTGGAGTTTCAGCTGCAGCACGCACGGGTCAGTCGCACTGCGGAACAGCACCACTTCACCACCAATGACTGGGCCTCCATGCGAGACCTGTGTGCCCTGTTGCGCTGTTTCGAGTACTCCACCAACATGGCCAGTGGCGATGACGCCGTTATCAGCGTTACAATACCACTTCTATGTCTCCTTGAGAAAACACTTAGGGCGATGATGGAAAAGGAGGTGGCCCAGGAGGAGGAGGAGGAAGAGGGGTCATTTTTAGCACTTTCAGGCCAGTCTCTTCGAAGTGACTCAGAGGGAGTTTTTTTGCAACAGCAGAGGCCAGGTACAAATGTGGCCAGCCAGGGCCCACTACTGGAGGACGAGGATGAGGAGGAGGTGGAGGAGGATGAGGATGAAGCATGGTCACAGCGGGGTGGCACTCAACGCAGCTCGGGCCCATCACTGGTGCGTGGCTGGGGGGAAAGGCAGGACGATGACGATACGCCTCCCACAGAGGACAGCTTGTCCTTACCCCTGGGCAGCCTGAAAGAGCAAATCTGCCTGTAGATGTGTCTAGGAGTGGATCTAAAGCCACATTGAAATCTCCTCCGACCAATAACTTGCCCTGCGTAATTTCATTCAGTAACGTTATGATGTTGCGGATCCAAGGTGTTTGTTGAGTGTTGGGGGGCATAAAAGTTGGCTAGCGTGACTAAAGTGCCATTCAATTTACCTACTAGAATTAATATTCTACCATCTTTATCTTTCTGTATATGTTTAGGTTCAAACGATACATGTTTCGAAAAGGCAATAGCTACCCCCCTGGAGTTTTTAGTGGGAGTATGAGAGTGATACCATTTATCGTAAAAGTGTTTACGTAAGGCCGGGGTTTTATCTGCGAGGAAGTGAGTCTCTTGACGGAAAATGATGTCTGCATGTGCCTTTTTTTTAATGTGTGTAGTAGTTGGCTGCATTTGATTGCGGCATTAAGACCTCTGACGTTAAAGGAGACAAACTTCCTCAAAATATTCCTCACATCTTGTTTGATATCTTGTAGCTCTTTGATTACTGGTTCAAGCGCTTTGGAGAGGGTTTTGCCTTAAAAGCCCCTCGAGATTGGAAGGCTACGTTCCTCTTGTGTGTCTTCTATGTCGCTCTCCATTTCTGGAAAATCGTGGGGTGGAGATTCACGCTCCGTTTTTCTTCGGTCTGTGGAAATCTATGTACTTGGATTGGTTTGGCCGGAATGGCTTGTTTTTTCTGTGCAAAAGAATCTAAAGAGCCTTCAATACGTGTGGTAGATGAGGATCTTGACTTGCCAGGACCGATTTTAACCATAGCGAGAGAGATAATAAGCTTTTGAACCTCCTTTTTTTTTTTCTTTCTTTAGTAAGTAGGAGCAGATGCTAAAGTGAGAGTAGTATAGATTGTCCCTCGGTTTGTGACCCTTGTCGGCTGGGATGTCAGTCTACGGTATCATTATGTCTCCTCTAGATTATACTGAGGAAATTGAAAAAATAGGTCAATGACCCTGAGAATATTAGATGAGTCCTTGTAAGTCTGGATAATGCTATTCAACTCAGAACTGGTTTCTATTGAGGGGATCTGGCTTGAGATGTATACTTTCCTGTTGTCGTATGATCAGAGTGCGGAGATAGATATTCAGGTTAGTGGGGGTTATATCGGTCCGTTTAAGCTTTCAACGGGTAAAACAGTTGTGGAAGTAAGGCCCGAGGTGTTTTTGTCTGGCGGTCACGTCTATACCAGCCGATAGTTCACTTCGTCTAAGATCAGGTAAACTATTGTGTGCCTTTCTTCGTGTTGGTTATCAGCTCCGGTGAGGTATTTTAGCCCGGAGTGCCGATAAATCCACAGTTGGGCCGAAAATTTAGTCCGAAGCTTCAACTTCCGGTTAGGCCGAAGTCCGAGCTTCGGCTCTGCTGGGCCTAGTTTCTCATGAATGGGCTCAAAGTGTGTAGCACTGCGTGTGGAATCTCTGTAGAGTAGATTTGGATCTTTTTATCTATCGGGAATTAGTGGATTCTGTCAGATTCACAAGTCCCGGAAGAAGCTGTGAAGAGATGCGTCCACACCGCGCGGCAACAGGCCACGCCCCAAATCATCTGCAAAGATTTTCATGTCGGCCAAACACTCATTCTACGCACACGGAGACAAGGCCCCAAAATTAATGATGTCACTTATTAAAAATAAAAAAAAACAAACGCATATCACCGAGATCAGATCAAGTTCAGGAAACATTACATCAGACCCGGTTGAGATTGAAAACGAGTTCATAAAATTCTACTCTTCTCTATATCAAATACATAACCCTGACCGGATACCAGACTCGTCACAACATCTATCAAAAACTTCAGAGTTTTTAACTCGAGCAAATCTTCCAAAACTACATCCTGAGTCATACCCTTCCTTATTGAAGCCATTTTCACTAGATGAGGTCCGATCTGCCCTGCGAAGAAGCCCTAAGAGTAAAACCCCAGGCTCAGACGGCTTCCCAAGGTCATATTATGAGACTTTCTCGTCAGTTCTCCTCCCCCATCTGGCAGACACATATGATGCATACCTGTCAGGTACTGAATTACCACAACAATCTTTAGAGGCGTATATCACCCTCATTCACAAAGAGGGAAAAGACCCCACTCAATGCGACAGCTACAGACCTATTTCGTTATTAAACATAGATCTAAAGATATATGCTAGCCTCCTCGCTAACAGACTTAAACCTCTAATTCCTAAATTAATCTCTCCGGAACAGGTGGGATTTGTGTCTGGCAGGGAGGGAAAAGATAACACTATGAGGGTCCTGTCTCTGATACAAATTGCGTCATGTAGCAAACTTCCATTAGTGTTGCTGGGGACAGACGCAGAAAAGGCCTTCGACAGGGTAGATTGGAACTACATGAAACAGGTGTTACTAAACTTTGGCTTCCCACAACCTTTTATAGATGCCATTTTTATCATGTACTCACGTCCCACAGCCAGACTACGTATAAACCAATCTCTAACTGCCCCTTTTCAGATAAAGAATGGTACCCATCAGGGATGCCCCCTTTCACAGATCTTATTTGTTCTCTCATTAGAACCCCTCTTAGCCTCGATCAGAGTTCACCCAGACATCATCGGGTTTGATGACGAAAATATATACACAGCTCAGCTGCCTACGCTGATGACATTTTACTAATAATATCTGATCCATCCTCAGCATTTCCTGCGTTGCAATCTCTCTTTCGAGAATACAGAGCTATTTCTCATTTCAAAATAAACGCCTCTAAATCAGAAGCCCTAGGCTTCAATATAGACACAAAAGAACTAAACCTCTTAAAATCACACTACCCATACCATTGGCCAAAATCGTACATTACATATTTAGGACTTAAACTTAGCTCTACCTGGAGTGAACTATACTCTTTTAACTATGCTCCTATCCTACAGAAGTTAAAATGAACACTAGAATCCTGGTCTCTCCCTTTTTTTATCATGGATGGGACGGAAAAATCTCATAAAAGCAATACTACTCCCCAAACTGTTATATATATTTCAAACTCTCCCAATCCCACTCCCAGCTCAATTCTTTACAAACATCAGGAGATTAATAAGCAACTATCTCTGGCGAGACGGCAGACCTAGACAATGTCATAACCTCCTGGTTCAACACAAACGGAGGGGTGGTATGTCTTTACCAGACTGGAAACAATATTATGAGGCAGTCCACTTGTCCAGAGTAATATACTGGCTACGTAAAGACTCCAACAAACTTGAGGAACACTTAGCGAAATACTCATTGAATTCCCTCCTGTGGGAAAAAGACCAAATACATCGTAAATCTCCTGCCTACCTTACACAAAACGCTATCACTCAAACCACACTGAAGATTTGGCACACATATGCAGAAAATATTAGCCCAAACCTCTCTCTTCTAATGTCGATAGCTGATATTCCAGAACTATACCAGAAGAAATCACCAGAGACTATCATTAATATCCAAGATATGAAATCCACTTTACTATACTAATTTTTGAGCACTGACACATTGGATGACCCCATGACAGATTCCACCTTCCATTTTTTACAAAAGGCACACATACGCTCGTTAGTATTGCCTTACTTATCTGAAAGTATAGCACCTAGGGATCTCACAGCTTTCTAAAAAAAATTGATAGCTTCAAAGATCCCTAAACATCTACTCTCAAATGTCTACGGAATTTTACAAATGGTTAAATCACCAGTAGACAGGGGATATGCTTCAGAATGGGGTAAGGATTTTGGGACTACTTGGATCCCACAAGAGGTTAAACAAATATATAGTAAATCTAAGAGATTCAACACAAATATATAGTAAATCTCACGGTATATCCCGATGCACCCGTCTCCCAGAAAATTCATTTAAACTAACTTCCAGGTGGTACCACACTCCAATGAGACTTAAACAGATGATGAACTGTCTCAGCTCTGATTTATGTTGGAAGTCTCATCAGTTGCAAGGCTCTTATTTTCACATGTGGTGGTCCTGTCCCGTGCTAACACCCTTTTGGTCTGAAATGATAAAATTAACCAAGAGAAGTTGCTATTTAGACAAAGATCCCTCCCCTATCGCTATTTTACTAAACATTAGATTAGAAGACATAGCGCACACAAAACGAATATTATTCCAACATCTCACGGCAGCTGCGAAATCTGTAATCCCGTTGTGTTGGAATCAGCAGTGTCCTCCCAGTATGTCTCAATGGCTACAAAAGGTCAACTACATATTCCTCATGGAGGAACTCTCGGCTTGGGAGTTACGATCACACACAAAGTTCCAATCTATATGGAAAGATTGGCTAACTCTCCGCTCTACTTCATATGCCCTCCAACAATTAACTGAGGAACCTCAAGATACAACAGACTAAGTAGCTTTAGATATCTGTTTACTTTGAGCCCTCTTTCCTTTTTTCCTTCCCCCTTCCCCCTTCCCTCCCCCCCCTAAATTATCCTTATCCCACTTTTCCATCTATAATATATTCTTAACCTATAACATTTTGGTACAACATGCCGACTATATATGTGAATTGTAAATACATCTGGATACATGGTTTCTTTATTATGCATGCCAATTGTATTTTCAAATCAATAATGTACCACTTGTCCAATTTTCTGCTTTCTTTAAAAGAAAAAATCAATAAAAAGAGAATTGAAAAGAAAAGTAAGTGATTTGTATTAACTGTATTAACTTGTATTAACTTCCTCTACGTAATAAATGCTATTTGCTGAAGTGAGACAACCCCTTTAAGCACTGTTAAATCCATATTTATAAGACATATTACAAAGAGGTTAATACAGCACACCCCACCCTCCTCTCCCACACCCAATATACTCTGGTAATAGTAACCCATGCTATTAAAAGCACGGTTTAATAGAAAATAAATCTCTTTCCAACGTGTTTTCATAGGCATGTGTAAGCTGAAAATATCTAAATCTTATCATTATATTTCTTTCATCACCTTTATTCATCTCTGAAAGTGCTAAAATCTTACCTTCTTTAAATAAATGTGAAACTAAATAAACACCCTTATCTTTCCAATATTTACAGCCCGGAACTTTATTAAATTCCGGTAGGTGAATATTGTGCCATAGCGGGCTAAAGGCAAAAGGAATGTTTAATGCTCATTATCCTTTTAAGCCATAGTCACTATCTGATTTTACCTGGCAGATAAAAATTTTGGTGACACATTTCCTTTAAAGAAAGTTTTATTCAGGCATTCTGTACTCATTCAGGTGTATGATGCCAAACCATTCATTGAAATGATAGATCTTTCGGAGGCAGGAATTGGTACTATACTGTATCAGAGGTTGTCTTACCTAAATAATTTGTATGTAATGTGAATTTTTCTCCAGAAAATGTTCTTCCGCCGAAAGGAACTATGATATTGGCAATCAAAAACTGTTGCCCATCAAATGGGCGTTTGAGGAGTGGAGAGGCCTGAGCACCAAATCACTGAGCTTACAGATCAAAACTTAGTCCTGATCTTGCCACTGAAATACAATGTTGTCAGTATCTGTCTCCTAGTAACCTTCCCTCTGGTAAGTTGCTTGTTCCTTTAAATCTTTGCCTTAAAGGGACACTGACAAGCCCAATAACCATAATTAGCTGTACATATCCATGTACAGGTCTTCTAATGTGCATTAAAAACATATAAGTATCCCCCCTGTCCACATTATGAATACAGTTAACTCACGTTTTATAACCTGAACTAATTGCTGTTCTTTCTGCCCAAGGGGCGGGGTTTCAGCTTCTCTTGCGCCCAGCCAGCATCAGCCCAACCGCCGTTTTTTCAAGCGCCGCCCAGCTCATCAATATTCACTTAGCTGGGCGGCTTCTGCAGTCCCCGACCTTCCGAGATCCAGTGCATGCCCAATAGAAAGCTATGGGCATCTGACTCGCTTTCAGCTTCTGCGCATGCGCCCGGCACCCATAGCTTTCTATTGGGCATGCGCCGGATCTCGGAAGGTCGGGGACTGCAGAAGCCGCCCAGCTAAGTGAATATTGATGAGCTGGGCGGCGATTCAAAAACAGCAGTTGGGCTGATGCTGGCTGGGCGCAAGAGAAGCTGAAAACCCGCCCCTTGGGCTGAAAGAACAGCGATTAGTTCAGGTTATAAAACGTGAGTTAACTGTATTCATAATGTGGATAGGGGGATACTTATATGTTTTTAATGCACATTAGAAGACCTGTACATGGATATGTACAGCTAATTATGGTTATTGGGCCTGTCAGTGTCCCTTTAAGGGTTGGAGGAATCTCATTGCTCTGTACTGGCAGGTCATCTGAGTATTGCTGTGACTAAACATCTGGTCTCAGAGCCTACTGGCGTACTACTCGGTCATAGGATGTGGTTGCCTTTGTCTTGGCATGTAATGTGTATGCTAGGGTTAACATTGCCCCTTGCCCATTCCACAGAGACATCTTAATGGATGTCATAACGGACCTTCAACCCACCTGTGGAAAGGCTATTTGGGTGTTCATTGATAGGTTCTCTAAGATGTGTCATCCGATTCCATTAAGGAAACTTCCTGATGCCAAAGAATTGGCTGCTTTGTTTGTTGACAATATTCTTAGATTCCATTGTCACAAAGAGAGGTGTCTAGTTTATCTCGAAATTCTGGAGAGAATTTAGCAACAGGTTAGAGATCAAACTCTTCTTCTCATCTGAGTTCCATCCTGAGACAAATGGACAAACTGAAAGGGTCAACCAGGTTTTGGAGAAGTTTTTAAGATGCTTTGTTTCTGACTGTCAGAACGAGTGGAAGAGGTTTTTGCCCCTAGTAGAGTTTACTATTAACAAACACGTCAGCTCCTCTAGTGGCATCTCACCTTTTTATTGTAATTATGGCTTTAATATACGCTTTTCTTCAGTCTCTGAGTCAAACTGTGTAGTCTTTAGTGGATGCTGTTGTAAATTATCTGTGAACAGTTTGGGCCCAGGCTCACAAGAGCTTGGAAAAAGCTCAAAGCATCCAATTTAAACAACCTAATAAAAAGTGTTCTTTGGGTCCAAAATTTGTCTTGGAAGAACTCGTCTGGCTTACTACAAAAAATTTGCGTCTCAGAGTACCGTCATATAAGATCACATCTGTTATAGACTCAGTATCTTTTTGACTTCAATTACCATTCTTGTTCAAGATACATGACGTCTTTCAATCATCAAATCATAGCTTAAGAAGTATATTCCTCCTGTGATTCTTCCACCTAAACCTCCTGATCCAGTGGTAAATCTAGGCAAGGTTGAATATGAGGTGGAGAGAATTCTTGACTCTCAGAGAGATCAGGGCTTTCTGCAGTACCTAAATCATTGAAAGGGATATGGTGCTGAAGCGAGAACATGGATGCCGGTTCAGGATGTTCCTGCTCCTCGTTTAATAAGGAAGTTTCATCTCACATTTCCATCGAAGCCTGCTCCCCATGTTGAGGGTCAGGTCACCTCTCTTAAAAGAGGGGTAATGTCACAAACATAGCTGTCAGGGCTCTAGTGGGGAGATCTCCAGCTTTAGCACAACCGGGTCGGGAGAGATGTGCTGCTAGACCATGCCCCCTGGTGATGCCACAGCATCCTTAGCAACAGGATACAATGCTCTATTTTCTCCCCACAACTGGCATGTCCTGGACTAGACTAGTGGGTTGATTGCTGAGCTGCTTTATTCCTGTGTGTTAGTGTTCTGACTAATGGAGCACCAAGTCATGACCTATCAGGTTCTGATCCAGGGTCATAGTTATAGAGTATGCAGGGGAAGCAACTGCTTTGGGACCCGAACTCAGAAGGCACCTGCTTATAAGGAGGACTGAAAGATTTGATTGTCGGGGCACACTCAACAGTATTATAAAATTATATTTTATACAGTGACAGTGCAGTATATGCAGTGACACTGTAGGAAATGGACGAAGAGGCTGCCAGGTTTAGAGTAAGAGAATGATCTTGACTTGCCACTGGAGTGAGGGTTTCACGGGAGAAGGGAGTTGCAAACAAGTTGCTGGGCGGCCTGTTTAAAAATTTGCCCAATCAGTTCTTGTTGCGTCACTGTTCTGATCCTTGCTCTATTTAAACCCCTTTGTGACCATATACCAGTGCCAATGATAGTCTTGTTTGGGCTCACTAGCTATGTTACTGCTTCTTGGATTAATTTGTATTTTTTTGTGGTTTTGAACTCCGTTTGTCTTTTGACTACTCTCTGTCTCTCTTTTTGTACTGCATTGTCCACCTGGTTCTATCCCAATCATTTACGACTATTCCTTTGTGTTTTTTTTCTGTTCGTGTTTGTCTGTCTGCGCCTTAGTAGTGTAGTGACTGTCGACCAGTTGCGGTCTTGCTACATGTGGCTTGGACTGCAAGTAGGTAGGGAAAGTAGGCTGGGTTCCAGGTCAGGGCACACTGTCTGTGTCTGTCTCTATCTACAAGTGTCACAGTCCTTTTGGAAAGAGAGCTGACTTGCATTTTTCTTTTCCAGAGGAGTGTTACCTCTCATATTTATTATTTGATTCTTATCAGGAAAAATATGAGACTATTATATGCAAATTTTTAGGGCAATTGGAGTATATTTGATTCTGGTAGAATTGATCCTTACCCAAATAAATTTTCTGAAAACATTTTATTTTAATTCTTTTACCTACTTTCTCCATTTATCATCTATATATGTACCTCACCTCTGTATAGACAGTTAAACAATTGCATTTTGGTTAATGTATGGCCACTTGCAGCATTTAACATGGGATGGCTACCTGCCGATTGGCTGGCTTTACAGTATCATAGGTCATACCGCATTCCTGGGCTTCTTACTTTAACTTTGTAACACATGCAGCTGCTATTTTAGAAAAAACTGATTCGTTACCACAAGGCGCGAGGAAATTCGGATTTGTGTCGGATCAAATTGTTCCTAAACTTCAGACCGAATTGGATGCTTCTATTCGATCAAGACTAAAAATTTGTCATTATAACTAACGAAAGGTATTTGGGAATATATTTGTAACAAAGTAATGTTAAAGTATTTTCAGTAATTTTTTTAAGTCCTTGAGACCCCCTTTATTACTGTTCTTTCATATTCTTGCAATGCAGCAATGCTTTAATTTGAAAATGTTGCAAGTTTTAGAATGTATGAGCTTGGTGTAAGAGATTGATAACAGGTTAGGTTGCCAATGTTTAGATAGTCCTAGCACAGGAAAGTCATTTCTCTTTGAGACAGCATGTGTACAATTGTCACACAAACTACAAAGACCAGCAGCTTCATAAGTTCAAGTGAACTGCTGCTGTAAAGGGCTTTCACTGTTAACCATAGCTCACATATGGGGCCTACACAGCTAGGAACTGGATGTCTATGAACAATAATATTCTATTACAAAAAGGAATTTAGATGAAACTGTGCATTCATTCTTATACAAAGGATGGACAATTGAGATCTATAAGGCTGATTTTTTTTTCCTTTTGCGGGGCTGGACACAACTGATGTATGTGTAGTGCACTACAGTGAACAGGTCCTGTGTCGATAGCTTGATAGTGCCAGACAGAAAAATGTACCATGCAACGTTTTTTCTGTCCAGCACTATTTTATATCCAGCTACTCCAACTGATGTGCCCAATGTATATGAACGATCCCATAAAATCTATGGGATCAATTCTAGCTTCAGTTTCTCTCTGGAATTTTCAGTTCTATTTTGGAGAGAAACAGCCAGATAAGCAGATGTATGTAAAACAGGCCTAACATACACTTAGGGTCCATTCACACATCCGTAGAAAGGGTCCACATCCGTTCCGCAAATTGCGGAACAGCTACGGACCCATTTATTTTCTATGGGGCAGGAATAGATTCAGACAGCACACAGTGTGCTGTCCGCATCTGCATTTCCAGAGTGCGCCACTGATCTTCTGGTCCGCGCCTCCGCAATTGGGGACAAGAATAGGCAGTTCTATGGGGGTGCCGGGTGGGTGTATTGCAGATCCGCAATTTGCGGATCCGCAATACACTACGGACATGTGAATGTGCACTTGGTAAATAATATTTTATATTGCTTCAATGGATTTCTATAAAAAAAAATAAAGCAACTTTTTAAATAACTTTGATTAAATATATTATACCGTTTTAAGTCTACAGTTCCAAATGGAGACCAGTTTGGATAGTTACATCCTACAAAAACAAAACCTGCATGCAGTTTGATCTTGCAGTCATGTGTCCACTATTCTTTTTAACTTCTTATGAAATGCTAGAATAAACTATATTCTGTACTAAAAAAGTAGCTATCCCGGACTTAGATTCAGGATAGGAACCTGCAGGGTCACGCTGGACCTCCCTCTGTCAGCGCTCTGTCATCTGAAACTAATCAATCTTAGCTGCCACCACTTGTCATATCAGGCTGACGAGACACCTTGTATTAAATAACACCTAAGTACATTCTACAACTGCTAGCATTTACAGGTTACTAAAGCAATATAGGTAACGCTCCTTCTAAAGTTTGCTTTTCTCCATACATGTGTTAAAAAGGGTCTGTAGATTCCCCCATAAGCCCCCCAGCCTGCGATGTAAGAGGAGGCCAGTGAGTTCGGTAATGAACTTTTATGGCAATTTTATATGACCACTCTCTGTAAACCAAGTCTGCTTCAAAATCTTTGCATTAAAATATCTTTGCGGGTATCATCCTAACAATTTTATATTATCCCCAACCACTCCGTCCTAATGTGTACCACTTGTGTACCAAACATGTAGGAGGTAATGGCAGGATGGCTGGAGTTATCTAATTGTTCCCTGTTACTGAGCTAGGATCTATTTTGATGCCATGGAAGAATATACATGGCCTGAGTTCTCAGGAGGAAGTTTGTGGCCCAAATATGGATTAGGCCACATATTTCTTTGAGGTATATTGCAAGATAGGAGTTTCATGTGTGACCTCGGCTGGAAAGGACATTAGCCTTTTCCTGACCACTCTAACAGTTCTGGTCTGTGTAAAGCTTGTATATGACATCTTCCCATTTCTTGATAGGAGTCTTTGGTCTCTGTTAAGTGGTTCCATCTTAATGATGTTATGGCTACAGTCTCCTGAACTGGGTTTGGAAAGGGAATATGGACAAAGTTATGACCCAAACCTGGAATGTAAAAGGGAGGGGTTGTCTACTCCTAACAATATTTTTGATATCTCTATACCTCTATCACCACAATCCCGTAATAACTTCCAGTTTTACTTGATGATCTGCAAAATATGGTGATGGCACTAATAGTATTGCATAACAAATAAGATCTACAAACTGGTGTTGTAGGTAATTTTGAGTCATATAGAAAACTTTCCTATGTTAGCTTTAGAACAAACTCTCTATTACTCTAGTGGGAATCATCTTAAGGTGTCTTTCACACGACCAAGCGACATGGGTGATATCAGGACCTGTTCAGGAAAAAAATGATAGTTTTGCATGCAACTTCAGTTATCAGTTTCGTCTGCAATTGCGTTCAGAGTGTGTGTTTTTTCCGTGTGGATGTAATCAGTTTTGATGCTTTTTTCACGTGTTAAGACAAACTGGAGAAAAAAATCTACATCCACTGGCAACAATCAGTGAAAAACGCTTTGCATCCGAATTGCATTTTTACATAAGTCCCATTCATTTATATGGAGCCAAGACTGCGTGAAAAATTCACAATTTAGAACATGCTTCAATTTTCATGTACACAGAGATGATGCGTGAAAAACAATGCTCATGTGCACACACCCGTGAATGAATAGGTCAGGACTCAGTCTGGATGCTATACGTTCACTACACACATAGCATCGGATGGAAAATTCGCTTGTGAGAGGCCTAAAGAGGTATCTCAGTTATAAGCAATTATCACCTACAGTGCCTTGCAAAAGTATTCACCCTCTTGACTTTTTTTCTTGTTTTGTTACATTAAAGCCTTAAGTTCAATGTTTTGTTAATCTGAATTTTATGTGATGGATCAGAATACAATAGTCTAAGTTGGTGAAGTGAAATGAGAAAAATATATAAATAAAACTACAGTTGCAAGAAAAAGTATGTGAACCCTTTGGAATGATATGGATTTCTGCACAAATTGGTCATAAAATGTGATCTGATCTCCATCTAAGTCACAACAATAGACAATCACAGTCTGCTTAAACTAATAACACACAAATAATTAAATGTTACCGTGTTGTTATTGAACACACCATGTAAGGGTCCATTCACACGTCCACAAAATTGGTCCGCATACGTTATGCAATTTTGCGGAATGGGTGCAGACCCATTAATTTTCAATGGGGCCGGAATGTGCTGTCTGCACCCGCATTTGCGGATCCGCACTTTTGCATCCGTGTTTCAGTTTCCGCAATTGCGGACAAGATTAGGCATTTTCTATCATAGTGCCGGCGATGTGAGGTCCTGCACATTGCTGGTGTCCATGTTTTGCGGATCCGCAATTTTCAGTAACACTTACAGACGTATGAATTGACCCTAAACATTCACAGTGCAGGTGGAAAAGGTATGTGAACCCTTGGATTTAATAACTGGTTGAACCTCCTTTGGCAGCAATAACTTCAACCAAACGTTTCCTGTAGTTGCAGATCAGACGTGCACAACGGTCAGGAGTAATTCTTGACCATTCCTCTTTACAGAACTGTTTCAGTTCAGCAATATTCTTGGGATATCTGGTGTGAATCGCTTTCTTGGGGTCATACCACAGCATCTCAATCGGGCTGAGGTCAGGACTCACTCCAGAAGGCGTATTTTCTTCTGTTTAAGCCATTCTGTTGTTGGGTCGTTGTCCTGTTCTCCTGCAAAATGTCTTGATAAACTTGGGAATTAATTTTTACTTTGATGATAGCAATCCGTCCAGGCCCTGATGCAGCAAAGCAGCCCCAGACCATGATGCCCCCACCACCATACTTGTGTTGTGTGTTTCTTCCAAACAACTCAACTTTGGTTTCATCTGTCCACAGAATATTTTGCCAGTACCGCTGTGGAACATCCAGGTGCTCTTGTGCTAACTGTAAAACGTGCAGCAATGTTTTTTTTGGACAGCAGTGGCTTCCTCTGTGGTATCCTCCCATGAAATCCATTCTTGTTTAGTGTTTTACGTATCGTAGATTTGCTAACAGGGATGTTAGCATATGCCAGAGACTTTTGTAAGTCTATAGTTGACACTCTAGGATTCTTCACCTTATTGAGCAGTCTGCGCTGTGCTCTTGCAGTCATCTTTACAGGACGGCCACTCCTAGGGAGAGTAGCAGCAATGCTGAACTTTCTCCGTTTATAGACAATTTGTCTTACCGTGGGCTGATGAACAGCAAGGCTTTTGGAGATACTTTTATAACCCTTTCCAGCTTTATGCAAGTCAACAATTCTTAATTGTAGGTCTTCTGAGACATGTGTTGGAATGGCCTAGTCAAAGCCCAGATCTCAATCAAATAGATTGCTGTTCACAAGCGCAAGCCATCCAACTTGAAGGAGCTGGAGCAGTTTTGCAAGGATGAATGGGCAAAAATCCCAGTGGTAAGATGTGGCAAGCTCATAGAGACTTATCCAAAGCGACTTGGAGCTGTGATTGCCACAAAAGGTGGCTCTACAAAGTATTGACTTTGGGGCGGGGGAGGGGGGGAGGCGAGTGAATAATGAATAGTTATGCACATTGACTTTTTATGTTATTTTTTCCTATTTGTTGTTTGCCTCACAATAAAAAAATAAAAAAATCTTCAAAATTGTGGGCATGTTCTGTAAATTAAATGATGCAAATCCTCAAACAATCCATGTTAATTCCAGGCTGTGAGTCACCAAAACATGAAAAAATCAAAGAGGTGAAAACTTTTGCAAGGTACTGTATCTACTGAATAGGCAATACTATAACTGCTAGGTAGGTGGTATGCTCCACCATTGAAACCCCACTAATAGCCAGAACAAGGGTTCCATGTTCTCTGTTTGAATGGAGCAGCACTTAAGCATGTATGCTGCTCCATTCAAAGTATATGGGCATGACAGAGATGGTAGACTCTTTTGAAGAAACCTGCACTCAGAGGATGCGTCTATGTCCTCCTTGTACAAAACCACAAATTTAAAATTCTATACGTTTACTTAAATGACCAATCAAGATCCAACACTGAAATTTAGTGACACAGAACAACTTTTTTCCTTTAAAGCCACATTTTAGAAAATAGATCCAAAATGTACATATAATTTGTAAAAACAAAAAATGCCTTGTGCTATAAGCAGGTGTAGATTTGCACCATTCCTGCTAAGCTCCATCCGCTTTTATTTTTAAAAGGGAGGAGTGCAGGAGTGGAAAAAGTTGCACATTTTTGTGCAAAATGCCACTTGACCAAAATGTGCAACTTTTTTGTGCTAGAAAACTGGCATATGGCCTTTAATAAATTTTGCACATAAAAAAATTGCAAGACATCTGTGATAACAAATAACGTTTAACCTAATACATATTCTTTATTTTTTTTTCTGGTTTCAAGAGCACTTCAATGTTACATAATTTACATTATGATAAAATATATAATTTCAAATGTATAAGAATGTGTTTGCACATAATTTTTGGTTTTCTGTCTCATGCCTTATACATATTAGTTGTACTTATGCCTTGTACATATTCTTAGTCTACTAGTTTATATTAGCTATAATAATTTTTATTTACCAAGTACATGGATGTGATGCTACATTACAAGATAACAAGTCGATCAAACCTTGACATAGACATCTGGAAATCTTAGACAGAGAAGATTGGTATTTACTTTATTACTTGGCAGCTACACTATGAGAACAGCAGAAAATTACTTTTTGCTAAATGTCTTTACTTTTTACAGTCAGCTTAATTAGCCATCTTATTAACAAGATGAATGAGAGGCAATATGGTAGTCCAATTTTTACATCATTTAAAGGCCTAATATTACCCAAAGTTTCAATAAGAATTTAGTGAATTCAGCATGACACTTTATTTCAGCAATTAAATTCAGATGCATATATCATCTCGATTTTTCAGTTTAAGTCCAAATTCATTCATTAGTGTTCATTTGCTACCTGCTCTTGTCATTGAAGCTATGAGTACTGGTCCCTAGTAGAGTTGAGCAAACACCTGGATGTTCGGGTTCGAGAAGTTCGGCCGAACTTCCCAGAAATGTTCGGGTTCAGGATCCGAACCCGCCCCGAACTTCGTCCCGAACCCCATTGAAGTCAATGGGGACCCAAACTTTTCGGCACTAAAAAGGCTGTAAAACAGCCCAGGAAAGAGCTAGAGAGCTGCAAAAGGCAGCAACATGTAGGTAAATCCCCTGCAAACAAATGTGGATAGGAAATGAATAAAAAAAAAAAAAAAAAAAAAAAAAAAAATTAACCAATATCAATTGGAGAGAGGTCCCATAGCAGAGAATCTGGCTTCACGTCACCCACCACTGGAACAGTCCATTCTCAGATATTTAGGCCCCGGCACCCAGGCAGAGGAGAGAGGTCCCGTAACAGAGAATCTGTCTTCATGTCAGCAGAGAATCAGTCTGCATGTCATAGCAGAGAATCAGGCTTCACGTCAGCCACCACTGCAACAGTCCATTGTCATATATTTAGGCCCAGCACCCAGGCAGAGGAGAGAGGTCCCATAAAACAGAATCTGTCTTCATGTCAGCAGAGAATCAGTCTGCATGTCATAGCAGAGAATCATGCTTCACGTCAGCCACTACTGTAACAGTCCATTGTCATATATTTAGGCCCAGGCACCCAGGAAGAGGAGAGAGGTCCCATAACAGAGAATCTGGCTTCATGTCAGCAGAGAATCAGTCTGCATGTCATAGCAGAGAATCAGGCTTCACGTCAGCCACCACTGTAACAGTCCATTGTCATATATTTAGGCCCAGGCACCCAGGAAGAGGAGAGAGGTCCCATAACAGAGAATCTGGCTTCATGTCAGCAGAGAATCAGTCTGCATGTCATAGCAGAGAATCAGGCTTCACGTCAGCCATCACTGTAACAGTCCATTGTCATATATTTAGGCCCAGGCACCCAGGCAGAGGAGAGAGGTCCCGTAACAGAGAATCTGGCTTCATGTCAGCAGAGAATCAGTCTGCATGTCATAGCAGAGAATCAGGCTTCACGTCAGCCACCACTGTAACAGTCCATTGTCATATATTTAGGCCCAGGCACCCAAGCAGAGGAGAGAGGTCCCGTAACAGAGAATCTGGCTTCATGTCAGCAGAGAATCAGTCTGCATGTCATAGCAGAGAATCAGGCTTCACGTCAGCCACCACTGTAACAGTCCATTGTCATATATTTAGGCCCAGGCACCCAGGCAGAGGAGAGAGGTCCCGTAACAGAGAATCTGGCTTCATGTCTGCAGAGAATCAGTCTGCATGTCATAGCAGAGAATCAGGCTTCACGTCAGCCACCACTGTAACAGTCCATTGTCATATATTTAGACCCAGGCAGAGGAGAGGTTCATTCAACTATGGGTTGCCTTGCAATATAATGGTAAAATAAAAATAAAAATAGGATTGAATGAGGAAGTGCCCTGGAGTACAATAATATATGGTTAAGGGGAGGTAGTTAATGTCTAATCTGCACAAGGGATGGACAGGTCCTGTGGGATCCATGCCTGGTTCATTTTTATGAACGTCAGCTTGTCCACATTGGCTGTAGACAGGCGGAGGCGTTTGTCTGTAATGACGCCCCCTGCCGTGCTGAATACACGTTCTGACAAAACGCTGGCCGCCGGGCAGGCCAGCACCTCCAAGGCATAAAAGGCTAGCTCTGGCCACGTGGACAATTTAGAGACCCAGAAGTTGAATGGGGCTGAACCATCAGTCAGTACGTGGAGGGGTGTGCACACGTACTGTTCCACCATGTTAGTGAAATGTTGCCTCCTGCTAACACGTTGCGTATCAGGTGGTGGTGCAGTTAGCTGTGGTGTGTTGAAAAAACTTTTCCACATCTCTGCCATGCTAACCCTGCCCTCAGAGGAGCTGGCCGTGACACGAGCTGCCTTGGCGACCTCTTGCTCTTTCTCTGCCTTGGCCTTGGGCTTCCACTTGTTCCCCTGTGACATTTGGGAATGCTCTCAGTAGCGCGTCTACCAACGTGCGCTTGTACTCGCGCATCTTCCTATCACGCTCCAGTGCAGGAAGTAAGGTGGGCACATTGTCTTTGTACCGTGGATCCAGCAGGGTGGCAACCCAGTAGTCCGCACACGTTAAAATGTGGGCAACTCTGCTGTCGTTGCGCAGGCACTGCAGCATGTAGTCGCTCATGTGTGCCAGGCTGCCCAGGGGTAAGGACAAGCTGTCCTCTGTGGGAGGCGTATCGTCATCGCCCTGCGTTTCCCCCCAGCCACGTACCAGTGATGGGCCCGAGCTGCGTTGGATGCCACCCCGCTGTGACCATGCTTCATTCTCATCCTCCTCCACCTCCACCTCGTCCTCCTCGTCCTCCAGTAGTGGGCCCTGGCTGGCCACATTTGTACCTGGCCTCTGCTGTTGCAAAAAACCTCCCTCTGAGTCACTTCGAAGAGACTGGCCTGAAAGTGCTAAAAATGACCCCTCTTCCTCCTCCTCCTCCAGAGCTGCAACGAGATTTCGCCATCTGTGGACCTTGCCACAGATGGCGTTGCGCAGTGCACACTTGATTTTATCGGATACTTGGTTGTGCAGGGAAGGCACGGCTCTCTTGGAGAAGTAGTGCCGGCTGGGAACAACATACTGTGGGACAGCAAGCGACATGAGCTGTTTGAAGCTATCTGTGTCCACCAGCCTGAATGACAGCATTTCATAGGCCAGTAGTTTAGAAATGCTGGCATTCAGGGCCAGGGATCGAGGGTGGCTAGGTGGAAATTTACGCTTTCTCTCAAATGTTTGTGGGATGGAGAGCTGAACGCTGGCGTGTGACATGGTTGGGATGCTTGGTGACGGAGGTGGTGGTGTTGGTGGTACATCCCCTGTTTGCTGGGTGGCAGGTGCCAACGTTCCTCCAGAGGCGGAGGAAGAGGCCGAGGCGGCAGCAGTAGAAGAGGTAGCAGGGGGAGCCTGAGTGACTTCCTTGTTTTTAAGGTGTTTACTCCACTGCAGTTCATGCTTTGCATGCAGGTGCCTGGTCATGCAGGTTGTGCTAAGGTTCAGAACGTTAATGCCTCGCTTCAGGCTCTGATGGCACAGCGTGCAAACCACTCGGGTCTTGTCGTCAGCACATTGTTTGAAGAAGTGCCATGCCAGGGAACTCCTTGAAGCTGCTTTTGGGGTGCTCGGTCCCAGATGGCGGCAGTCAGTAGCAGGCGGAGTCTCTTGGCGGCGGGTGTTCTGCTTGTGCCCAGTGCTCCCTCTTTTGCTACGCTGTTGGCTCGGTCTCACCACTGCCTCTTCCTCCGAACTGTGAAAGTCAGTGGCACGACCTTCATTCCATGTGGGGTCTAGGACCTCATCGTCCCCTGCATCGTCTTCCACCCAGTCTTGATCCCTGACCTCCTGTTCAGTCTGCACACTGCAGAAAGACGCAGCAGTTGGCACCTGTGTTTCGTCGTCATCAGAGACGTGCTGAGGTGGTATTCCCATGTCCTCATGATCAGGAAACATAAGTGGTTGTGCATCAGTGCATTCTATGTCTTCCACCGCTGGGGAAGGGCTAGGTGGATGCCCTTGGGAAACCCTGCCAGCGGAGTCTTCAAACAGCATAAGAGACTGCTGCATAACTTGAGGCTCAGACAGTTTCCCTGGTATGCATGGGGGTGATTTGACAGACTGATGGGCTTGGTTTTCAGGCGCCATCTGTGCGCTTTCTGCAGAAGACTGGGTGGGAGATAATGTGAACGTGCTAGATCCACTGTCGGCCACCCAATTGACTAATGCCTGTACCTGCTCAGGCCTTACCATCCTTAGAACGGCATTGGGCCCCACCAAATATCGCTGTAAATTCTGGCGGCTACTGGGACCTGAGGTAGTTGGTACACTAGGACGTGTGGCTGTGGCAGAACGGCCACGTCCTCTCCCAGCACCAGAGGGTCCACTAACACCACCACGACCATGTCCGCGTCCTTTACTAGATGTTTTTCTCATTGTTATCGTTCACCACAACAACAAAAATATTATTTGGCCCAATGTATTGAATTCAAATTCAGGCCTTTTTTTACAGACACCTAACACTATCTGGCTATCTATTTAGGTACCGTATTACACTAATACAGGCACAGCAGTAACCACAGATTTAGCTGACTATAAATTTGAGGCCTATTATTTAGGCGCTGGGTGACAGGTATACGTTTACAGACAGAATTAGACTTGGATATGCACAGTAGCGTGTGTGTGAAGTTATTGAGAATGACCCTATCTGCACCTTGAATCTAATATACCCTTTTAGGGATACATTTAAAGTAGGCCTGATACAGCAGAAACTACTAATTTAGAGAATTGCTAAATTGGGAATTGTATTTCAACTCAGAACAAAAACTGTGCTTTGACGGACACTAAATAACTTTCCCAGCTACAGCAATAACCACAGATTTAGCTGACTATAAATTTGAGGCCTATTATATAGGCGCTGGGTGACAGGTATACGTTTACAGACAGAATTAGACTGGGATATGCACAGTAGCGTGTGTGTGAAGTTATTCAGAATGACCCTATGTGCACCTTGAATCTTATATACCCTTTTAGGGATAGATTTAAAGTAGGTCTGATACAGCAGAAACCACTAAATTAGGAAATTGCTAAATTGGGAATTGTATTTCAACCCAGAACAAAAACTGTGCTTTGACGGACACTAAATAACTTGACCAGCTACAGCAATAATGACAGATTTGGATGAATATAAATTTGAGGCCTATTATAGGCGCTGGGTGACAGGTATACGTTTACAGACAGAATTAGACTGGGATATGGCCAAAAAATAACCAGACTATTGATGGTTAAATGCACTTGGTGTGACAGCTTGACCCTGATGTAGGATATAGCCAAAAAATAACCACACTATTGATGGTTAAATGCATTTGGTGACAGGCTCAGCTTGCCCCTGATGTAGTATATGGCCAAAAAATAACCACACTATTGATGGTTAAATGCACTTGGTGTGACAGCTTCACCCTTATGTAGGATATAGCCAAAAAACAACCACACTATTGAGGGTTAAATGCACTTGGTGACAGGCTCAGCTTGCCCCTGATGTAGTATATGGCCAAAAAATAACCACACTATTGATGGTTAAATTCACTTGGTGTGACAGCTTCACCCTGGTGTAGGATATAGCCAAAAAACAACCACACTATTGATGGTTAAATGCACTTGGTGACAGGCTCAGCTTGCCCCTGATGTAGTATATGGCCAAAAAATAACCACACTATTGATGGTTAAATGCACTTGGTGTGACAGCTTCACCCTGATGTAGGATATAGCCAAAAAACAACCACACTATTTAGGGTTAAATGCACTTGGTGACAGGCTCAGCTTGCCCCTGATGTAGTATATGGCCAAAAAATAACCACACTATTGATGGTTAAATGCACTTGGTGTGACAGCTTCACCCTGATGTAGGATATAGCCAAAAAACAACCACACTATTGAGGGTTAAATGCACTTGGTGACAGCTTGCCCCTGATGTAGTACAGGGAGTGCAGAATTATTAGGCAAGTTGTATTTTTGAGGATTCATTTTATTATTGAACAACAACCATGTTCTCAATGAACCCAAAAAACTCATTAATATCAAAGCTGAATATTTTTGGAAGTAGTTTTTAGTTTGTTTTTAGTTTTAGCTATTTTAGGGGGATATCTGTGTGTGCAGGTGACTATTACTGTGCATAATTATTAGGCAACTTAACAAAAAACAAATATATACCCATTTCAATTATTTATTTTTACCAGTGAAACCAATATAACATCTCAACATTCACAAATATACATTTCTGACATTCAAAAACAAAACAAAAACAAATCAGTGACCAATATAGCCACCTTTGTTTGAAAGGACACTCAAAAGCCTGCCATCCATGGATTCTGTCAGTGTTTTGATCTGTTCACCATCAACATTGCGTGCAGCAGCAACCACAGCCTCCCAGACACTGTTCAGAGATGTGTACTGTTTTCCCTCCTTGTAAATCTCACATTTGATGATGGACCACAGGTTCTCAATGGGGTTCAGATCAGGTGAACAAGGAGGCCATGTCATTAGATTTTCTTCTTTTATACCCTTTCTTGCCAGCCACGCTGTGGAGTACTTGGACGCGTGTGATGGAGCATTGTCCTGCATGAAAATCATGTTTTTCTTGAAGGATGCAGACTTCTTCCTGTACTACTGCTTGAAGAAGGTGTCTTCCAGAAACTGGCAGTAGGACTGGGAGTTGAGCTTGACTCCATCCTCAACCCGAAAAGGCCCCACAAGCTCATCTTTGATGATACCAGCCCAAACCAGTACTCCACCTCCACCTTGCTGGCGTCTGAGTCGGACTGGAGCTCTCTGCCCTTTACCAATCCAGCCACGGGCCCATCCATCTGGCCCATCAAGACTCACTCTCATTTCATCAGTCCATAAAACCTTAGAAAAATCAGTCTTGAGATATTTCTGGGCCCAGTCTTGACGTTTCAGCTTGTGTGTCTTGTTCAGTGGTGGTCGTCTTTCAGCCTTTCTTACCTTGGCCATGTCTCTGAGTATTGCACACCTTGTGCTTTTGGGCACTCCAGTGATGTTGCACCTCTGAAATATGGCCAAACTGGTGGCAAGTGGCATCTTGGCAGCTGCACGCTTGACTTTTCTCAGTTCATGGGCAGTTATTTTGCGCCTTGGTTTTTCCACACGCTTCTTGCGACCCTGTTGACTATTTTGAATGAAACGCTTGATTGTTCGATGATCACGCTTCAGAAGCTTTGCAATTTTAAGAGTGCTACATCCCTCTGCAAGATATCTCACTATTTTTGACTTTTCTGAGCCTGTCAAGTCCTTCTTTTGACCCATTTTGCCAAAGGAAAGGAAGTTGCCTAATAATTATGCACACCTGATATAGGGTGTTGATGTCATTAGACCACACCCCTTCTCATTACAGAGATGCACATCACCTAATATGCTTAATTGGTAGTAGGCTTTCGAGCCTATACAGCTTGGAGTAAGACAACATGCATAAAGAGGATGATGTGGTCAAAATACTCATTTGCCTAATAATTCTGCACTCCCTGTATATGGCCAAAAAATAACCACACTATTGCTGGTTAAATGCACTTGGTGTGACAGCTTCACCCTGGTGTAGGATATAGCCAAAAAACAACCACACTATTGAGGGTTAAATGCACTTGGTGACAGCTTGCCCCTGATGTAGTATATGGCCAAAAAATAACCACACTATTGATGGTTAAATGCACTTGGTGTGACAGCTTCACCCTGATGTAGGATATAGCCCAAAAATAACCACACTATTGAGGGTTAAATGTACTTGGTGGCAGCTTGTGCTGGCGCACCACAAGACACAAAATGGCCGCCGATCACCCCAGAAAAAAGTGAATGAAAAACGCTCTGGGCAGCCTAAAAACAGTGAGCAATTGAATAGCAGCAGTTCAATCATCCACAGCTGCAGATCGATCACTGAATGAAGTCTTTTGGAGGAGTTAATCACTGCCTAATCTCGCCCTAGCGTCGCAGCTGCAACCTCTCCCTACACTGATCAGAGCAGAGTGACGTGCGGCGCTACGTGACTCCAGCTTAAATAGAGGCTGGGTCACATGCTGCACTGGCCAATCACAGCCATGCCAATAGTAGGCATGGCTGTGACGGCCTCTTGGGGCAAGTAGTATGACGCTTGTTGATTGGCTGCTTTGCAGCCTTTCAAAAAGCGCCAAGAAAGCGACGAACACCGAACCCGAACCCAGACTTTTGCAAAAATGTTCGGGTTCGGGTCCGTGTCACGGACACCCCAAAATTCGGTACGAACCCGAACTATACAGTTCGGGTTTGCTCATCCCTAGTCTAAAAATGTCCATACCTTCCATACACAGAATCTGCCACATTTGGTTGGTCATATATCAACAAATGCACACTTGTGCAGTTGCAATGAAAAGTATTAAACCCCCATTGCTAATTAGTTTTATTACCAACATTTACACATTTTTAGCTGTTTGCAATAAATCAATGAAACAAGAATATAAATAGCTCAACAGAAGTAATATAACAATTGGTTTCTCTGAATTCAAACAAAATGCCACTTTAATGACTGCTGCAGTCTTCGAATCATTGAGCCCCTTCATAACAAGCATCTTTAGTACTTAGTAGAGCACCTTTTTGCTCTTATGATCTGCTACAAACATGATGCATAGCCAGATACCAGTTTCTGGAAGAATTCTTGAGGAATCCTAGCCCAATCTTTATGGACAATGACTTCCCGTTCACTGATATTCTTTGGTTTGTGTGCGGCAACAGCTTTCTTCAAATCCCACCAAAGATTTTTATGGGGTTTAACTCAGGCGACTGAGGACCATATTATTGAGCTTAGATACTGTGGCACGAAGCATTTGGTAGAGTGAATAACAGAGAGCAAGAGAATGGAGTCAGGTTTATTACTTAAATTTATATCTATCATCACCATGGAGGATATCGGCTACATACTAGTGTTGATCACAAATATTGTGAATATCGACACTTTGAGAATTTGCGAATTTTTTAAATCAGTACACATGATCCCTCCCTGCTTCTAGCTTGTGGTCCAATGAGAAGGCTGCAATATCTTTGACTAGGGGTAGATTGCGAATTTTCATAGTGCAAATTTTGAAATTGCCGATTTCCGCAAGCAAGAAAATAATGACCGGAGATTACGAATTCTCAAATTTGAGACTATATGGTGAATATTCGCCCAAATATTTGCGAAATATCATAAATTCGAATATTGCCCCTGCTGCTCATCACTACTACATACCAGGGAATAAATCTGTCATCTGCTGGAGGAAAACACAACACCAAGCATAGGGGGGAAAGGGATACCGGAATAAGGCCTGGAAAGTAGGGAAGGAAGATGGACACCTCCTAGCTCCAGTCCTGACAGACTACTAGTATGATCAGGCCCCAAAGGTAGGCAAGTTCATACACCCGATACTTAGAATCCTATCTCACCCTATAGGACCCTGGAACTAATGTCAGGACTAAGTCTACCTGTTCCTCCAAAGGGAAGGACGAACAGGAGTCTCCCAAGGCCTAATGACAAACAACAGGGAAAGGCAACACACACATATATATATAAACAAAATATAAAAGGTAAAGGAAACACTTATCTTCAATGAAGCTTTGGTAGCACCAGGAACTCAGTCGAGAACCAAACACAAGCTAACCATAAGTCCAACACAAACTATAAACCACATAGCATAGTGGGAGAAATAACCATAAATAGAGAAGGTTAAATGACTACAATAGCTACACCTTTGGAATGAAGGTGTGGCAAGCACCAGAAACAACACAGATGTAATTTGATCCAAAAGGAAAACATGTCAGATCAAACCATGTGTTTGCAATCTCACAGATCTCCTGCCACCTGTTGCGGAAACGTTCGTATGTCTCGGTACGTCCGTGACATCAGAAATGTTGGATTTTTGATGTGGCGGTAGGGCTATGGGACCCCTTAGCTTTGGAGCCTGGTCATAAATGTGACTGCTGTGACCCCTATAGCTGTATTAGTGTGTCATTGTTTTAACATGAATTTTATTATTTGAAAATAAATAGGCTTAAACAGGCTAAGTGTTAAATATATTTACAAAGTGTGATTGAATATACGGTAAAACAGACAAATAACATACAGTACAAATAATAATTACTCACCTGGCCTACGCCTATCGCCATATCATATCACATGGCCGACACTCCATGGTGATACAATAGGGAGATAGTGACCTACAAGATCCTACTTGAATGATATTCACAGCAGAGTTCCAGTTATTTGTCTTTGTGCAGCAAGGTTTCTCCTCTTAAGGATGTCCAATGTGCAGTACGTATGTCTCAGAGATAATCACTCTGCAGCCTTCTTGGCACAACGGGGGTCTTTGTATGTTATCTAACTGTGCATAATTTACTACATTACAAGGAATATCATTACAAAGAATATATACAGGTCCTTCTAAAAAAATTAGCATATTGTGATAAAGTTCATTATTTTCTGTAATGTACTGATAAACATTAGACTTTCATATATTTTAGATTCATTGCACACCAACTGAAGTAGTTCAAGCCTTTTATTGTTTTAATATTGATGATTTTGGCATACAGCTCATGAAAACCCAAAATTCCTATCTCAAAAAATTAGCATATCATGAAAAGGTTCTCTAAACGAGCTATTAATACAAAAAAAGTCAACCTTCAAATAATTATGTTCAGTTATGCACTCAATACTTGGTCGGGAATCCTTTTGCAGAAATGACTGCTTCAATGCGGCGTGGCATGGAGGCAATCAGCCTGTGGCACTGCTGAGGTGTTATGGAGGCCCAGGATGCTTCGATAGCGGCCTTAAGCTCATCCAGAGTGTTGGGTCTTGCGTCTCTCAACTTTCTCTTCCCAATATCCCACAGATTCTCTATGGGGTTCAGGTCAGGAGAGTTGGCAGGCCAATTGAGCACAGTAATACCATGGTCAGTAAACCATTTACCAGTGGTTTTGGCACTGTGAGCAGGTGCCAGGTCGTGCTGAAAAATGAAATCTTCATCTCCATAAAGCTTTTCAGCAGATGGAAGCATGAAGTGCTTCAAAATCTCCTGATAGCTAGCTGCATTGACCCTGCCCTTGATAAAACACAGTGGACCAACACCAGCAGCTGACATGGCACCCCAGACCATCACTGACTGTGGGTACTTGACACTGGACTTCAGGCATTTTGGCATTTCCCTCTCCCCAGTCTTCCTCCAGACTCTGGCACCTTGATTTCCGAATGACATGCAACAGTCCAGTGCTGCTTCTCTGTAGCCCAGGTCAGGCGCTTCTGCCGCTGTTTCTGGTTCAAAAGTGGCTTGACCTGGGGAATGCGGCACCTGTAGCCCATTTCCTGCACACGCCTGTACACGGTGGCTCTGGATGTTTCTACTCCAGACTCAGGCCACTGCTTCCGCAGGTCCCCCAAGGTCTGGAATCGGTCCTTCTCCACAATCTTCCTCAGGGTCCGGTCACCTCTTCTCGTTGTGCAGCATTTTCTGCCACACTTTTTCCTTCCCACAGACTTCCCACTGAGGTGCCTTGATACAGCACTCTGGGAACAGCCTATTCGTTCAGAAATTTCTTTCTGTGTCTTACCCTCTTGCTTGAGGGTGTCAATGATGGCCTTCTGGACAGCAATCAGGTCAGCAGTCTTACCCATGATTGCGGTTTTGAGTAATGAACCAGGCTGGGAGTTTTTAAAAGCCTCAGGAATCTTTTGCAGGTGTTTAGAGTTAATTAGTTGATTCAGATGATTAGGTTAATAGCTCGTTTAGAGAACCTTTTCATGATATGCTAATTTTTTGAGATAGGAATTTTGGGTTTTCATGAGCTGTATGCCAAAATCATCAATATTAAAACAATAAAAGGCTTGAACTACTTCAGTTGGTGTGTAATGAATCAAAAATATATGAAAGTCTAATGTTTATCAGTACATTACAGAAAATAATGAACTTTATCACAATATGCTAATTTTTGAGAATGACCTGTAAATATAGAAGGTGATATAATATTTAAAAGGGACAGAACCAATCAGTACATAGGCTACTTTCATTTCAGCGTTATGCTGTCTGGTTTTGAGATCCGGAACAGGCTCTGAAAACCGCAGGACAAAACTGAACAAAGTGGAACGGAGTGCACCAGAATGTATTCCGTTCTGGTTTGTTGCATTCTCAAGCTGGACACAAACTCGCTGCAGCACAAGCAGCGTTTTTGAGTGTGGCATCTAAAACCATGTAAGTCAATGATGCCGGATCCGGTTTTCAATTTAATACAACTGGATCAGTTCTGAATGGATGCAGACGGTTATATTATTAGAATAGAAGCATTTTGCTGTGGTTTTGAGATGCCCTGCCAAATCTCAGAACCATACAGCAAAAACCCCTTATGTGAAAGTAGTCTTAATTATGTAAAATACCCTACCAACAGATTACACCCCTGGTTCTTCCACTTTAATTCATTTCTACCCATCTAAAAAAATAGTTAATTACACCTAAGTTTTGTTAACACCATGAACTATTCTAAATAGCATAATATAGTCCCTAGTCATTTACCCCAAAAAAAAAAAAAAACACACTTTGGAACCATAGGATTTAAAAAAAGAAAAGAAAGAAAAACTGTGTTTTGGACTAACAAGGGAATTCATGATCTCCGGGCATTATTTTCTTGATTGCGAAAATTTGCAAAAAATTCGCATACAAATTATTATTTTTTATTTTTTTTTAAATTCGCATAAAAATTCGCATGAACTGGTATTTTCCCAAAAATCCAATATTCGCAATTACGAATATATTTTGCGATATTCGAAATATTCGCTAATTCTCGAAGTGCCGATATTCGCGATTAAAATTCGCAATTCGAATATTCGTGATCAACACTATTTCACACCGGTCTTCTTCACTTCTGAGCTTGTTGGGTAGCCTAGGCCACCATAAACTATGTTTTTGTCGTTAACTTAGGCAGCACCTTGGCATCGCTGGATTTCGCAGTCCTGGCTCTGCTAAACAGCTTACACTGACAAGCAAAAGGGTCAAATCAATGATTTGAACTTTTGACTTTCAGGCTCCATATCTCACCATCTGCTACAGCTTCAAACGTGAGACTACCATAATTTTATAGACAATGAACAGTGACTTCCACAGTACCCCTCTCCCTTAAAAGTGACCTCACAGTAGCCTGCAGCCTTAACAGTGACCTCCATAGCAGCTGCCCCTTTAATAGTGGCCTCCACAGTCCCCCCTACAGTGACCTCCACAGCGGCCTGACAATCGTCCAATCGAATTCCTTTTCCTATGGGGCATTATTGTCTTTAATTGGCAGTATATAAAACTCTACAGAATTAGTATACACTTAAGATCATGTGAGTTACATCCAGGGCCGGTGCAAGGATTTTTGCCGGCCTAGGCAAGATAAAAATTGCCGCCCCCCCCCCCCCCTTATCAGATGATCTGCCCATATCATGACATCACATATGTTCCACCCCTTTCTCAGGGTTAATCAAGCTTCTTGTAGCTGTCTCCCTGACAGCCGCTAGAGGTGCTTCCGCGATTCTCACTGTGAAAATTACAGTGGGAAGACGCGGAACATAGGTAAGTGGCTGAAGGGGTTTTAACCCCTTCAGCCCAGTGGGAGGGGGAGACGAGGGTGCCCCACTCCTAACAACTATATAGTGCCAGGAAAATGAGTTTGTTTTCCTGGCACTATAGTGCTCCTTTAACACCAGTACTGCACAGTGTCTTTTCTCTGCAGGATCAGGCTATAGACACCAGTACCACTACATTAAACTGTACTGGTTCTGGGACTATAGTGTCCTTTTAATGTGAGGTAAATTGGTTTCCAATGTAGTATTAATAACTAAACAATTAAATAATAACCATATTGCATTGTCTACTTACCACCAGGACAATAAGATGATCTGGTCTCTGGCTGCAGTCTGGCTCTGGGGACTCTGGGGACTGGAGACAAACACCAATGTCGCCCTGGGGAAGAAGAAAGCAGCTGCACTCCAATCCAGGAGCCCACTTCTGTCCCAGAAGGCACTGGGAGGCAGGAAATTGCTGGTGGCTGGCTGCTCGGCTGCTCAGTGGCCTTGCCTTCCATCTTTGCTTCACCCCCTCTCTGCTCTGCGTGCTCAAGGGTGGAATGGGTCAGGGGGGGGGTAAACGTAGAGATCAGGGTGCACAGTGCACGGATGTGCGCCCTTGAGCTACCCAGCCTTCCATCCAAGTCGCAGAGCTTCGCCTCAACCCTCAGCCTGAAGGTAAGCTCAGTCAGACCAGAGAGACAGCGGTGTCAGTCTCTCTGGTCTGCTGCGCCCCCACGGCTTCACTGAGGCTCTGGACTGTCTGTACATTATCTCCGGCCGCCGGCTCAGTGCTGTACCGCCTGAGGGATTATTACTGGAGCGCTCGGCCGCCACTTAACCAACGTTTGTTTTTTTTTAAACCGCATGGTTCCGGCGCCCCCTGCCTAGGTCGCCTTACAGGTGGCGCCGACTCTGGTTACATCAGCCTCTGCAACAACGTTGGCTAAGCGTCGCAATCGAAATCATATTAACTCACACATAAGCTGTCTTATACTAAGAATGTCCTTGGTTGCCTATAGCAACCAATCAGAGCTCATATTAATGACCTTTAGCAAAATCAAAGCTGAGCTCTGATTGTTTGCTATATGCAACCTGATGAATATCCAGGTTAACTGCCACAACAGACAACGGCTCCTGTAGTTTGGTGGTTAGGTTACTAAGCATATTTTGGGCAAATTGGAAAGAGCGGGGTGAAAATTTCCACTCAAAACATAGTCTATGACGTTCCCCAAGTCACAGGAGGTGGACATACATATATTCATACACTCAGCTTTATATATTAGATTATTGACTGTATACTCCAATCCAGAAAGCTGATACCATACAGAAAAATATAATAAGTAGAATTTTCTAGATTTAACCCTATAATCTATAAAATTGTCCCTATTTTCAAATTTTTATGGTCACATCTGAAGAAAGGACCAGTGTGTTCTCAAAGGCTCATATACAATAACATCTTTATAGGATTTTTTATAGGTTGCCTATAAAAGTGTAACAATGTGAAAATCCAGTTTTCTTGAGCATAAAAATGCTATATTAGTACTTCAAGCGGTTACCTTTGATTTGTCCCTTTATACCAATGAATCTGTCAGTAGATCAGTCACTCTCACAACCTTCTTGCTTGATCTTGTCATTTTAGAATTTAACTATTTGTGGCACCTAAAATGTGTTAGCCAAGGGCAAGATTTACACAACTGCCTGATGGCCTCTTCTATAAAAAGGCCCTTCTTTAATACATCCACAGTGATTGCAATATCTATTAATAATGTATTGTAAAGCTATTACTACTTTGAAGAAATACTGTATTTTCTAAATGTTGTAACTTAAAAAGTTAACAGCAACGGAGTATAATTAATTTAACAAAATGGTTTTTTTTTTCAATCAGTGTGCAAAGTGCCACATTTAATTGGTAAACTGTCTGTGAATCAGAGCATCACATCAAAGGCAAATAGACCCTGTCAGTGGGCACTGTGTCATATGAAGAACATAGGGCTTTTCTGCAGTACAGTACAGTATTACACATATTGAACACTTTTCTGACATGATGCTTACATGGATAGTTGATTCTCTGGGTTGCCACAGATGGAGATCAGCACCTCTAGTATGGAATCCATGGGCATGGTTGAGCAAGTCAGAAGACAAAATTGGTAGTCATGGCTGACAGAATTTATACATTATAATCGAAGCAGACAAGGTAATAGACAAGCAGCAGAAGTATAGGACAAGCCAAGTCTATCCAAGCATTATAAAAACTAACAAATCTACTGCTCAGGCAAGGAGCAATGGGAAGAGTTCCTTAGTTGCGGAATTCAGTATGGCAAAAAAGAAAAGGTGGAGAGTGTTACATTTGCTTCCTGTGCCAGGAAGACCTGTTCGTTTAGACACAAAGAAATATCGGTTTTATTTAATTTATAGTTGAGAAGGCCACCTTACAAAGAATAAAACTGGTTCCTCTTCTGGTGCTATCTACCTGGGACATAAGGACTTTCAGGATCATTTGGGCTAATGCCACAAACCTTTGCTAAAGTTGTAGAGCATATGGCAGTGTTCGCGTTATCGGGAGGTTGAGCGAAGTGCCCGCGCATGCGCACTTCACTCAATGAGGCTGAACGGAAAAGTCCGCACGGGCGCATCAGGCACAGGCCTGTGCGCACGCGCGGGATCTTAGAAAAGAAGGAGGGGGGAGTGAGGGAGAGCCGGAGGCGTATCTAAGTATTTTCAGGCGGCGCTGATGAGAGCAGAGGAGGAGCTGGGCACGAACGGCGGCAGCGGCGGGCGGCATCGTCAAGCCCTGAGCAACGCCCTGGGCACCTTAACAAGATGACTGACAGGTTAGATAAAACGTTTTTTTAACTAAATGAGCCTGCAGATTTAGCTTATAACACCACAATAGGAATCACAAGGGCTCCATGCACAGAACCATATTTTTAAAAGTGGGGGTCAGAAACTGGTGACAGAGTCCCTTTAAGTATGGATAAAGCTAAAGTAGGTTTGCCCTTCTCTCTCCAAGTCCCCATATATCTGCATATGTATGTATTCTTATGACACTGTATGTACTATAGGACACAGAAGAAGCTCCTGCTTTTTCAACATAATAAGCAAGTCACTTTCTTCTAGCAGCTCTTTCTATTATGTGGGATGATTTATCGATTTTGGGTGTGTGCTTTATTTTAAATTATTATAATGAAAATAAAATCATCATTATTCTTAATTTGAGATGTAATTTTGGAGAACAATATATAATTTTAACATTGAGTTATGATCTCATATGCCAGTGGCGAAACAATTGTCATCCCACCGTGATATTGTCACCTGTGGCTGCACTGAGATACAACTGTGACAGATAAATTTTAACACTAGGAATGAGTTTTGCTTTATGGCTCAGAAATCTTCAGTGCATAAATATTTATGCAGGAAGAAGGAGCTGAATGTGATCAGCCAGTTGGATTTAGCTTTCTGTCAATGGCAGCAGGAAGAACAGTAAAGCCTAGAAACTTGGATATCATATATTAAATAACCCATTCACTACCTTAGACCACCAGAGCTGTTGCCCTGAACGCCTAAATATCTTAGCCCATCAGGGATATTTGTATTAACATATTTACCCTCCAAATAGAACACCATGTTTTAGAAAAATGTCATCAAGGGGTCCTAAAGGAATGTCCCATCTTACCGTTTCCTTAGTGAGATAGGCCATAGGTTGCTGGCCTTAGAAAAACAGCTGAGTGAGACGGCGTTGTACTGTTTCCATAATTACCATTTTGGTCGATGAGAGCTACCCAAGCAGCGTAGCAGAACAGGAGTTACAGAGGTAGTGTTGATACACTATTTGTGTAGCTCCCAGTCACTACAATGGGAGTCGTGGAAACACAGGAGTCAGTCCTTTACAGTATATGTTACCTCTTTGTACTTGTGGCAGTCTTAAGTGCACTATGTAAAATATGCCAAGGGTAGAGATGAGTGAATCAATTCTAAATTAATCAAATTAGTCTGGAATTTCCCAAAAATTCAGATTCCAGCTGAGATTTTACAGGTCAGAAAATTGATAATTTGTGAACCATGTTTTAATTTGAAAATAAAACTGACAGTCCAATGTGTTTTTAAACAGGCAGCTCATTAGCATCAGCAACTATATATTTACCTATAGCTATATATATATGTTGATGTTGCATTGCCTTTACTAATGCTGTCTTGCCGTTAAACAGCTTGCAAGGGGTTTGACACAGTCATAGGAAACCTCAGAATGTCATACACAATTTTAGCACTTTCAATTTGGGTTGAATTTATTTGTGCCTGAATTTAATATGTCAACTAGAGATAAGCAGATTGATTTAATAGAATCAGAATTTTAGGTGATTTGATTCAGGTGAATTTTTGGAGAGAGATGGAGGGAAAGAAAGAGTCTACTTATCACTTACTTAAAGGCTATATACACTTTTGAGGGCACTTTTATGTTTACATTGCACTTATTTTGAGCGAATAATCATTTTTTTCAATGGATCTTTATAAAAAAAAATTGAGCCCCTTTCTCTGTACAGACTTGAGATTCTCTAGTAGCATGCTCTGTATTTTTACTGTTTCCTCTTTGGCACCACATCTGTTATAGAGGTATCAGAACCCTCTCAGCAAATGAACTGTGGTATCTACAATCTCTGGACTCTCAGTACTGAAATTTTTGCAGACTAAATCTACAGTGTACAGCCCCACTTACAGCTCTAGCACAGATTAGTGCAACAATCCACTAGTAGATTATCACTTTCTATGTCTTGGATGCCTTGGCTTCCCACACTGAGTGGCCAGGATCTTACCATCTATGTTTCACCCTATAATCCATAAGTATATTTATTACCCTTATACCACTTCTGACACCATATGTTTTACAGTGAGTTTTTAGATACTAAAATAAGATAAGGCTTTACAAAGCTAAAGGTTTACTAAGAAGTGATATTATAATTATAGACAGATCACATATAAAATTAAGTAATAATCACTCAACCTACAAAAATGAGGGAGCCCCTGTTCACCAGTTCCCAACATAAGACATGGTTGACGCCCCATGGTAATACAAAAGAGATATTGTCAAAGTCATCTTACCTGATCGATACCCGCAGAGGAGCTGAGTTCTTTTTTTTTTTTTTTTAACATGCATAGAATTTTATACTTTCTAGCTCAGTGACTGGCCCCAACTAAAAAGATATCCAGTGTGCATTCCACATGTACAATGACCTCAGCCCTTAGGAATGCAATGTAATACCAGTTACTGTAGAACTATAAAGCCTGTATATGCACAGTAGCTCAGTACATTAAATAATACTGTATCTCTAACCCACTACATTAAAGGGTAATAATTAAAAGGCAAGAACCATTATATAAAGTCCCCACATTAATAGGTAATCTTGCAACACAGCTGGACAGGGTGGAACTGTCACGGAAGGTGTACAGGAAACTAGATTACACAAAATGAATATCCGACCAACTGGATACAAAACTAAGGAACAAAAGGGAGATCCCTGCATCAGACCTGG
The DNA here is from genome assembly GCF_014858855.1 of Bufo gargarizans. NCBI lineage: Eukaryota > Metazoa > Chordata > Amphibia > Anura > Bufonidae > Bufo > Bufo gargarizans. Next base: position 126,717,288 of record NC_058082.1, on the reverse strand, counting down.
CTCTCTCCCTGACTGCTCAGCCTATGCGAAAATCCCAATGGTAGATGATCGCATATCCTCGTACCTCGACTGTATAACACCTGAACACCCTATAATAGTGAGGGGACACGGCCACCGGCTCCCTACACTTGATACGGAGGGAGTCAGGGTTACCTGGGATCTAGCAAACAGAAAAACACAAATGAATGAACAAAACTTATCTGTAGAAGACTCAGAAGTAGGATCAGCATGCACACACTCCAGGAAGGAATATAAACCGCATAGTGAAGCAGTCTGGGAAGGGATTTAAAGGGATGCAATCAGTGCAACTACATGACAGCTGAGAGAGGCTAACGAGATGAGAAAATGAAAGCAAAACAAAAGGAAGCTCAAGGAGGAGGTTCTGAAAGGCATCTGTCAGAACTTCTCAGATCTCTGGTGGTGACAGTACCCCTCCTTCTACGAGTGGACTCCGGACACTCAGAGCCCACCTTCTCAGGATGGGATCTATGGAAAGCCCTGATGAGACGAGTGGCCTTAATGTCCGTCACTGGGACCCACATCCTCTCCTCAGGACCATAACCCTCCCAATGAACGAGGTACTGGAGAGAACCGCGGACAACACGAGAATCCACAATCCTAGAGACCAGAAATTCAAGATTACCATCAACCACAATCGGAGGAGGAGGCAAAGACGAGGGTACAATGGGTTGGACATAAGGTTTTAATAAGGACTTATGAAAAACATTATGGATCTTCCAAGTCTGAGGAAGATCAATACGGTAGGCAACAGGATTGATGACGGACAAGATTTTGTAAGGCCCAATAAACTTAGGACCCAACTTCCAGGAGGGAACCTTCAATTTGATATTCTTAGTAGACAACCACACCAGATCACCGACATTCAGGTCCGGACCAGGCACACGTCTCTTATCCGCCACACGCTTATATCTCTCACTCATGCTCTTTAGATTATCCTGAATCTTTTGCCAAATAGATGACAACGACAAGGAGAATCTGTCCTCATCAGGTAAACCAGAAGACCCCTCTCCAGATAATGTCCCAAACTGCGGATGAAACCCATATGCACCAAAAAATTGTGACTTATCAGAGGACTCCTGATGACGGTTATTTAAAGCAAACTCAGCAAGGGACAAAAAAGAACACCAATCCTCCTGATTCTCCGCCACAAAACAGCGCAGATATGTCTACAGATTCTGATTGACGCGCTCTGTCTGGCCATTCGACTGCGGGTGGAAAGCAGAAGAGAATGACAACCGAACCCCCAAGCGAGAACAGAAAGCCTTCCAGAATCTGGAAACAAACTGCGTGCCCCTATCAGAGACTATGTCTGAAGGAATACCATGCAATTTGACAATGTGATAAAAAAAAAACCTGCGCCAGCGTCTTTGCATTGGGCAAGCCAGGAAAAGGGATAAAATGCACCACCACCAGAATCACAGTCTTCCCCGAGGAACGAGGCAGGTCCGTAATGAAGTCCATGGACAGATGTGTCCAAGGACGGGAAGGAATGGGTAAGGGAAGGAGAGGACCTGATGCAGGCTGCCACAAAACCCTCAACCGACTTATGAAGCGCCGGCCACCAGAATCTCAGAGCGATGAGATCCACTGTGGCTCTTGCCCCAAGATTTTTAAGGAACACCACGATACTGTCCTTGCTGTCCTTAAAAATCTTGTGTCTTAAAGCGAGAGGCACAAACAACCTCCCAGGAGGACAAAGATCAGGAGCCTTTGACTGGGCTGCCTGCACCTCTGCCTCCAATTCAGAAAAAAGAGCAGAGACCACCACACCTTCAGCCAAAATGGGACCCGCGTCTTCAAAATTCCCACCTCCCGGAAAACAACGTGACAGGGCATCCACCTTCACATTCTTAACCCCAGGGCGGAACGTGACAACAAAATTAAACCTGGAAAAGAACAAAGACCATCGGGCCTGTCTCAGGTTCAGACGCTTGGCTGACTCCAAGTAGGCCAGATTCTTATGGTCAGTAAACACGGTAATAGGGTGTCTGGCTCCCTCTAGCCAATGGCGCCATTCCTCAAAAGCCAACTTGATGGCCAACAACTCCCTATCTCCCACATCGTAATTTCTCTCTGCGGAGGAGAGTTTCTTCGAGAAAAAGGCACACGGTCGCCATTTGGCAGGAGAGGGACTCTGAGACAAGACCGCACCCACACCCACCTCAGAAGCATCAACCTCAACTATGAAGGGTAGAGAAATATCAGGTTGTACCAAGATGGGAGCGGAAGCAAAACTCTCCTTGATATTAGAAAAGGCCTTACGCGCCTCTACCGACCAGGAGGAAAAATCTACCCCCTTTCTAGTCATATCAGTGAGTGGTTTAGCAAGAGAGGAATAATTCAAAATAAACTTCCTGTAATAATTGGCAAAGCCCAAAAAACGCATCAGCGCCTTCTGATTCTCAGGAAGCTCCCACTCAAGCACAGCGCGGACCTTCTCGGGGTCCATGCGAAAACCAGAAGCGGAGAGAAGAAACCCCAGAAATTGAATTTCTGGAACCGCAAACACACATTTTTCCAGTTTAGCGTACAATTTATTCTCCCGCAGGATGAGCAAAACCTGACATAAGTGTTCCTTGTGAGTTTTGAAATCAGGAGAAAAAAATCAAAATGTCATCTAGATACACTAATACAAATTTCCCCATTAAATGATAAAAAACTGCTGTTCACAAAATGCTGAAAGACGGCTGGAGCATTCATCAAACCAAAAGGCATAACTAAATTCTCAAAATGGCCCTCAGGGGTATTGAAGGCCGTCTTCCATTCGTCAACTTCTCTGACCCTGACCAGGTTGAATGCCCCTCTTAGATCCAACTTGGAAAAAACTTTAGCCCCAACAATCTGGTTAAACAGGTCCGGGATCAGAGGAAGCGGATAAGGGTCACGAATTGTGATAGTATTTAGCTCCCTGAAATCCAGACATGGTCTTAAAGAACCATCTTTTTTCTTAACAAAGAAAAAACCAGCGGCAACAGGTGACTTCGAGGGTCGTATGTGTCCCTTTCTCAGACTCTCAGAGATATAAGCACGCATAGCGACCCTTTCAGGTTGGGAGAGATTGTATAAATGAGATTTAGGCAGCTTGGCACCTGGGGTGAGATTAATAGGGCAATCGTACTCCCTGTGCAGGGGCAAGTCCTGAACACCACTCTCAGAGAAGACATCCGAAAATTCAGAGAGAAAAGATGGTACAGTCCTAGTAGAAACCTCAGAAACAGATGTCGTGAGACAATTCTCTCTGCAAAAGTCACTCCAACCATTTATTTGCCTCACTTGCCAATCAATGGTGGGGTTATGTTTAGTGAGCCAGGGTAGCCCCAACACAAGAGGAGTAGGCAACCCGCTGAGGACAAAACATGACACATCCTCAACATGAGCATCACTCACAATCAAACGGATATTGTGAACTATGCCCTTTAACGATTTCTGAGAAAGTGGAGCGGAATCAATAGCAAAAACAGGTATATCCTTTCCCAAAGTGCATACCTGGAAACCATGAGTTATAGCAAATTGATTATCAATAAGATTGACAGCTGCTCCACTATCTACAAAAATCTCACAAAAAATGTTCTTGCTCTCTAGCGCCACCCTGGCAGGTAGGACAAAACGGGAATTACAAGCAAACGGAAAACCTTTAATTTCCGCATCAACCTTGCCAATGGTAACAGATGGAACATTTTTAAAGGATTTTTTTCTTTTAGTCTCTTTATTACTCTCAAAAGACTGTCTGAATCTCCTAGAGGGACAAACATTTGCCAAATGATTTATACCCCCACAACAGAAACAAACCTTCCTATGAGGACTGAATCTTCCACTGTCAGAGGCAATCAAACCGAGCTGCATGGGCTCCTGCTCAGAAGGTATAGAGAGCGACTGAGACCCCTGTGCACTGAATGAGACCGCCGCACTGTCCTGGGACTGAGTATGACAGGAAGGAGTGATCTCTCCTCTCTCTCTAAGACGCCTGTCAATACAAACGGCCCGAGACATGGCAGAGTCCAAGGAGGTAGGTCTCTCATGAAAGGCAAATGCATCTTTCAATCCCTCTAAAAGACCATGGCAAAATTGACTTCAGAGTGCAGCATCATTCCAACCAGTATCAGCTGCCCATCTCCGAAATTCTGAGCAGTATATCTCTGCGGATTGTTTACCCTGACATAAAAGACGTAGTCTAGACTCAGCCAGAGCAATACGATCCGGATCATCATATATCTGACCCAGGGATAAAAAGAATTCATCCACTGAACGGAGGGGCCGCGCCCCCACCAGCAGCGAAAAGGCCAAGGACTGAGCGTTATCCCTGAGCAGCGAGATGATGATCCCCACCCTCCGTTCCTCATCACCAGAGGAATGGGGAAGTAGGCGAAAATGGAGTTTGCAAGCCTCTCTAAAATGAACAAAATTCTCACTACCCCCAGAGAACGTATCCAGGAGCGAGATCTTAGGCTCAAAACAAACTCCATGAATGCAAGCTGAACCGGTCACCTGAAACTGAGAAAGAGTCTTACGGAGATCTGCTACCTCCAATGAAAGACCCTGCATGCGTTCAGTCAAAAGTGAAACCGGATCCATGCTTGAGACGGTTTTGGCGGTTTATAATGTCACGGAAGGTGTACAGGAAACTAGAAGACACAAAATGAATATCCGACTCACTGGATACAAAACTAAGGAACAAAAGGGAGAGCCCTGCATCAGACCTGGCTCTCTCCCTGACTGCTCAACCTATGCGGAAATCCCAATGGTAGATGATCGCATATCCTCGTACCTCGACTGTATAACACCTGAACACCCTATAATAGTTAGAGGACACGGCCACCGGCTCCCTTCACTTGATACGGAGGGAGTCAGGGTCTCCTGGGATCCAGCAAACAGAAAAACACAAATGAATGAACAAAACTTATCTGTAGAAGACTCAGAAGTAGGATCAGCATGCACACACTCCAGGAAGGAATATAAACCGCATAGTGAAGCAGTCTGGGAAGGGATTTAAAGGGATGCAATCAGTGCAACTACATGACAGCTGAGAGAGGCTAACGAGATGAGAAAATTAAAGCAAAACAAAAGGAAGCTCAAGGAGGAGGTTCTGAAAGGCATCTGTCAGAGCTTCTCAGATGTCTGGTGGTGACAGGAACTCTTAAAGGGGTTGTCCGGGTTCAGAGCTGAACCCGGACATACCCTTATTTTCACCCCGGCAGCCCTCCTGAGCCTGGCATCGGAGCATCTCATGCTCCGATGCGCTCCCGTGCCCTGCGCTAGATCGCGCAGGGCACAGGCTCTTGTGTTTTCAATAACACACTGCGGGGCGGTAACTTCCGCCCAGCAGTGTGTTCGGTGACGTCACCGGCTCTGAGGGGCGGGCTTTAGCTCTGCCCTAGCCGTTTTACTGGCTAGGGCAGAGCCAAATCCCGCCCATCAGTGCCGGTGACGTCACCGGGCTGCCTGTCAGCCCCATAGAGAGCCCGGTATGTCACCGGAACTCAGAAAAATGCCTTTGCCCTGCGCGATTTAGCGCAGGGCAAAGGAGAGCATCGGAGCATGAACTGCTCCGATGCTCATGTCAGGGGGGCTGCCGGGGTGAAAATGGAGGGATGTCCAGGTTCAGCTCTGAACCTGGACAACCCCTTTAATACGTTTTTCTAAGCTGCCATTTTCATGATCACAGAAAAGAACTACATTCATATTTAGCAATCATCCCCTCTGTATGAGGACAGGCGATCATCACTACTATAATCACTCATCCCCATACAGAATCATTGCTTGTGGGCATCAGATCCCTTTTTGCACTGGGCAATGTGCTGCCCAAAAAGTAGGATTTTGGTTGCCAGCTAAAAGATAAGATCCCCCAATGAGTGAGCATTTGTTCTTAAGTCGGGTGATTTGCAGAACATTTATATACGACACTTATTGGGAACAAACATTTCTACTAATGCTTTCTCCACTGACCTATGCAAAAGAACCACAAGTTATAAGTCAAAAATAGCTTACACATATTGAAAAATATATTTAGAATCCCTGATTGATACAAACACATAGAAAAAGAGCATTTTGTTTACAGCTGCTCTTTAATTGTAAGCAAAGGCGGCAGCTGTCAAGATTCCTTATTTGTTATAGCTCCATACTGTAAGTTTTACATGTCTTGGAAAGTAATTAAATGCAGCAAATGGTACATCACCAATTACTTGAGTGTCCTGCCTCTAATCTATAAATAATGCCTAAACGGCTGATAGTGGAGGGGTGAACTTCAAATGGTAGGATTTAGTAAAGGCATTCTCCAGTCTATAATCAGTTTTAAATTAGTTACAATGTCTATGTATTTGCATCTTTGCAATCATTATTTTATAGCAATGCATCTAAAATAAAATAAAAATACATTAAAGAGGACCTTTCACTACTGTAGAAACTGAAAACTAACTAGATCAGTGGGCAGAGCAGCGCCCAGGGGTCCCCCTGCACTTACTAGTAAGTCTGGGCGCCGCTCCGTTCGCCCGGTATAGGCTCCGGTGTCTGCGCTCCCTCTGACTGATTTCTTGTAGGAGGCGTTTCCCTTGCTGCAGTGCTGGCCAATCGCAGCGCACAGCTTATAGAGTGGCTATGAGCTGTGCGCTGCGATTGGCCAGAACTGCAGCAAGGGACACGCCTCCTACAAGAAATCAGTCAGAGGGAGCGCAGACACCGGAGCCTATACAGGGCGAACGGAGCGGCGCCCAGACTTACTAGTAAGTGCAGGGGGACCCCTGGGCGCCGCTCTGCCCACTGATCTAGTTAGTTTTCAGTTTCTACAGTAGTGAAAGGTCCTCTTTAAACAAATATTCAGTTATTTTTGATTAAATTATTCTGCTTACAGGGTCCCACTACAAAAAAAAAATTTTAAAAAGTATTTTATGAATTTTCTGTATGTGCTCTCCACAAGGAGTTAACAGGCTGTAACAGCCAATACTAGGTGGTGCAATGCCACTCTCCTTATAGAGAGGAGTAGAGTAAGAACAGTGTGAGACAGAACAGTCAGCAGAAGCAAAGCAACAGCCCTGTGATGAGAACTAGCCAGATAGCAGCAAAGCTTCTAACACCAGTGATATAGAAAGAGGAAAAAGAGAAAAGGGGACATTGTGGAACACTCCAATGTTTAGAAGTGGTGGTGCAAAATCCGCAAAAGCAGATTTGTTGTGGTTCTCTTTTTTGGATGTTGTAACTCTCTTTGTATTCATTTATTGCTTTACTTATGGACTGTATCTTAAACGGATCTGATCAGTCTAATGATTTGCTGCTATGTACTACAAAAGGTATATACTGTACTGAACACAGCGTTGTCCTTTCTATTAATATGTTTATTTCAATGTTCAGCTGCCCATACTGTATAGACAGCTGATCAGGAAGACTCAGGAACACATCCAGTCTGGGCCTGAACAGAAGAGCCCACCGCCAGTCTGAGCACAGTGCAGATAGTAGCATGGGTAATGTGAGGGACTGGTAAGCACTGACAAAACAATTCGTAGTCCAAAGGGGAAAAGACTGACATTTTCAAAAAAAAAAAAAAAGCACGGAGGACCCCTTTAAGGTACTGGTGAAAGTCCTTTTGTTGCACCTGAGGTGAAGCATACTGAATGTATTCATAGACGTCTTTTTTTTCTGTGCTTTAAATATGTTTCTTGTTCATGCCTCAGTCCACAGATTTGCAGTAAAGCAGCTTTGATTAAGTTGTAAATTGGTTTAATGACTCAAATCCCAAGTCTCTCATGAACGAACTCTTAGCATACACTGCTGTAAATCGGCTGCAGTATAAATGTTTTATGTACATTGAACTTTTATCCTGGACGGAAACATCAAGGCCACAAATTCATCATACAGACGTGGACAAAATTGTTGGTACCCTTTGGTCAATGAAAGAAAAAGTCACAATGGTCACAGAAATAACTTTAATCTGACAAAAGTAATAATAAATTAAAATTCTATAAATGTTAACCAATGAAAGTCAGACATTGTTTTTCAACCATGCTTCAACAGAATTATGTAAAAAAATAAACTCATGAAACAGGCATGGACAAAAATGATGGTACCCCTAGAAAACACAGAACATAATGTGACCAAAGGGACATGTTAATTCAAGGTGTGTCCACTAATTAGCATCACAGGTGTCTACAACCTTGTAATCAGCCATTGGGCCTATATATATGGCTCCAGGTAATCACTGTGTTGTTTGGTGATATGGTGTGTACCACACTCGACATGGACCAGAGGAAGCAAAGGAAAGAGCTGTCTCAAGAGATCAGAAAGAAAATTATAGACAAGCATGTTAAAGGTAAAGGCTATAAGACCATCTCCAAGCAACTAGATGTTCCTGTGAGTACAGTTGCACATATTATTCATAAGTTTAAGATCCATGGGACTGTAGCCAACCTCCCTGGACGTGGCCGCAGGAGGAAAATTGATGACAAATCTAAGAGACGGATAATCCGAATGGTAACAAAAGAGCCTAGAAAGACTTCTAAAGAGATTCAAGGTGAACTTCATGCTCAAGGAACATCAGTGTCAGATCGCACCATCCGTCGTTGTTTGAGCCAAAGTGGACTACATGGGAGACGACCAAGGAGGACACCATTGTTGAAAACGAATCATAAAAAAGCAAGACTGGAATATGCCAAACTACATGTTGACAAGCCACAAAGCTTCTGGGAGAATGTCCTGTGGACAGATGAGACAAAAATCGAAGTTTTTGCCAAGGCACATCAGCTGTATGTTCACAGACGAAAAAATGAAGCATATCAAGAAAAGAACACTGTCCCTACTGTGAAACATGGAGGAGGCTCTGTTATGTTCTGGGGCTGCTTTGCTGCGTCTGGCACAGGGTGTCTTGAATCTGTGCAGGGTACAATGAAATCTCAAGACTATCAAGGAATTCTAGAGAGAAATGTACTAGCCAGTGTCAGAAAGCTTGGTCTCAGTCGCAGGTCATGGGTCTTGCAACAGGACAATGACCCAAAACACACCGCTAAAAACACCCAAGAATGGCTAAGAGGAAAAAATTGGACTATTCTAAAGTGGCCTTCTATGAGCCCTGACCTCAATCCTATTGAGCATCTTTGGAAGGAGCTGAAACATGCAGTCTGGAAAAGGCACCCTTCAAACCGGACACAACTGGAGCAGTTTGCTCATGAGGAGTGGGCCAAAATACCTGCTGAGAGGTGCAGATGTCTCATTGACAGTTACAGGAAGCGTTTGATTGCAGTGATTGCCTCAAAAGGTTGCGCAACAAAATATTAAGTTAGGGGTACCATCATTTTTGTCCATGCCTGTTTCATGAGTTTATTTTTTTACATAATTCTGTTGAAGCATGGTTGAAAAACAATGTCTGACTTTCATTGGTTAACATTTATAGAATTTTAATTTATTATTACTTTTGTCAGATTAAAGTTATTTCTGTGACCATTGTGACTTTTTCTTTCATTGACCAAAGGGTACCAACAATTTTGTCCACGTCTGTATGTACAGTAGTCTGTTATTTGGCTCAAGTAGTTGGTTTCACCATGAAAGTAAATGTTTTATAGCATCTATTTTATGCTAAAATAAGTTTAGAGCCTGTGAAAATGCCTTCTATCACATACATCTACCGCATGATAGTAGTAGCCTCTGAGAGCCGTTTTATAAGGCAGCAGGGGAAACGCTTTTACACTCACGACCCAGTAGCTCATCAGATCATACCTTGCATATATGCCTGGCCTGGGTGAAAACTGCATGCATGGTTTCACAACAATCTAACATATCTATCTGAGTGTGCTATTTTTTGGCAATGCGTATTTTTGGATTTAGGCACGTGACTGTAAATTACTGCAGTCTAAGGCCTAGTTCACATGTCAGTATTTGGTCAGTGATTTCTATCAGTGATTGTGAGCTAAAACCAGAAGTGGAGCCTACATGGAGATTAGGTATGTGCCACGGACATACCGAGACATACGGATGTCCCCGCCACAGTAAGTGGTAGGAAATCTTTGAGACTGGCAACATGTCATTTAATTTGACATATTTACCTTGTGGATCAATAGGCATCTGTGTTGTTTCTGGTACCGGCCACACCCTTAACATCCAGGTGTTGCTATTGTGGTCATTTAACTTTCCCTATGTATAGTTGTTTCTCCCACAATGCTGTGCGGTTTATAGCTTCATTTGGACCTGTGGATAGCTGGTATTTGGATCTTGGCTGAGGTCCTGGTTCTGCCATAGCTTCTTGGAAGTTAAGTATTACCTTTCCCTTTGTATTTTGGCTTTAGTGTGTTGCATTTCCTTGTTGTTTTGTATTAGGCCTTAGGGAGACTTCTGTTCATCCTTCCTTTTGGAGGAACAGGATGTCTCATTCCTGTCATTAGTACCAGGGTCCTTTAGGGTTAGATAGGCCATTAGGTATTCCTGTGTATGAACTCACCTACCTCTGTTCATACAGGGAGTGCAGAATTATTAGGCAAGTTGTATTTTTGAGGATTAATTTTATTATTGAACAACAACCATGTTCTCAATGAACCCAAAAAACTCATTAATATCAAAGCTGAATATTTTTGGAAGTAGTTTTTAGTTTGTTTTTAGTTTTAGCTATTTTAGGGGGATATCTGTGTGTGCAGGTGACTATTACTGTACATAATTATTAGGTAACTTAACAAAAAACAAATATATAGCCATTTCAATTATTTATTTTTACCAGTGAAACCAATATAACATCTCAACATTCACAAATATACATTTCTGACATTCAAAAACAAAACAAAAACAAATCAGTGACCAATATAGCCACCTTTGTTTGCAAGGACACTCAAAAGTCTGCCATCCATGTATTCTGTCAGTGTTTTGATCTGTTCACCATCAACATTGCGTGCAGCAGCAACCACAGCCTCCCAGACACTGTTCAGAGAGGTGTACTGTTTTCCCTCCTTGTAAATCTCACATTTGATGATGGACCACAGGTTCTCAATGGGGTTCAGATCAGGTGAACAAGGAGGCCATGTCATTAGATTTTCTTCTTTTATACCCTTTCTTGCCAGCCACGCTGTGGAGTACTTGGACGCGTGTGATGGAGCATTGTCCTGCATGAAAATCATGTTTTTCTTGAAGGATGCAGACTTCTTCCTGTACCACTGCTTGAAGAAGGTGTCTTCCAGAAACTGGCAGTAGGACTGGGGGTTGAGCTTGACTCCATCCTCAACCCGAAAAGGCCCCACAAGCTCATCTTTGATGATACCAGCCCAAACCAGTACTCCACCTCCACCTTGCTGGCGTCTGAGTCGGACTGGAGCTCTCTGCCCTTTACCAATCCAGCCACGGGCCCATCCATCTGGCCCATCAAGACTCACTCTCATTTCATCAGTCCATAAAACCTTAGAAAAATCAGTCTTGAGATATTTCTTGGCCCAGTCTTGACGTTTCAGCTTGTGTGTCTTGTTCAGTGGTGGTCGTCTTTCAGCCTTTCTTACCTTGGCCATGTCTCTGAGTATTGCACACCTTGTGCTTTTGGGCACTCCAGTGATGTTGCAGCTCTGAAATATGGCCAAACTGGTGGCAAGTGGCATCTTGGCAGCTGCACGCTTGACTTTTCTCAGTTCATGGGCAGTTATTTTGCGCCTTGGTTTTTCCACACGCTTCTTGCGACCCTGTTGACTATTTTGAATGAAACGCTTGATTGTTCGATGATCACGCTTCAGAAGCTTTGCAATTTTACTGAGCCTGTCAAGTCCTTCTTTTGACCCATTTTGCCAAAGGAAAGGAAGTTGCCTAATAATTATGCACACCTGATATAGGGTGTTGATGTCATTAGACCACACCCCTTCTCATTACAGAGATGCACATCACCTAATATGCTTAATTGGTAGTAGGCTTTCGAGCCTATACAGCTTGGAGTAAGACAACATGCATAAAGAGGATGATGTGGTCAAAATACTCATTTGCCTAATAATTCTGCACTCCCTGTATTGGTAGTCAGTCAGGGCTTTGATTAGGGTTCTTACTAGGAGGTGTCCATCTTCCTTCCCTAGTTTTCAGGCCTTATTTCCTTTCCCCTTTCCCTCCTATGTTTGGTGTGGGTTTCCCTCCCACACTATAGCGTGACAGTATGATGGAAAGATTTCCATCCGTTCTTTGATTTTCACCAAAATCAGTTTTTAGCCAACAATCACTCACAATTGGACATAACTGACCAATATATTGACATGTGAGCTAGGCTTTAGAAGGTATGTAAGACATAAGTCTAGGATGCAAATCTACCTTCTGACGAGAATGCTGATATTTGGGCTTAAAAGGTTTTCAATCTATGTAAATAAAGATTCACATTTATACGTTTTCTAATGTTAAGTTTCCATTGATTTCCATTTCAGGTAGCATACCATGCTGCTTCCAGTTAATAAAATGAAAATGAAAAGCTGATGGACCCATTAAGAGAAAAACATCATATGGGTGGTTTCACACATATTGTTTTTATGCGTTTTTCCTTTTTTTTTTTTTTTTTTTTAAAGCGGTGTCCAAATGTTAGCTGTAAGTCAACAGGGAATATAAATGTGTTACATACAGTTTTTGTGGTATTCTTTTTGCATCAGTGGTGGGGTTTCCAAATTTCAGAATCCTCTAGGTATAGCATGACTAAAATAAAAACACCACCTGAAAAATTTGGCACAAAAAATTGTTTTTAATTACGAAAAATGCCACAAAAACAACGCACAAAGGATACCTAATAGATGCTTCATGTTTGTCATGGATCCTGTAAAAATGGAAACATTTTAATCAGCATGAATAAAGCTTAAATTTTAGTATTATTAAATCAAATTTTTATGTTGAACATACTTTTTAAACAATTAGCTTTTTTCTTTTAACTTTCTATTTTAATTTTATATCTTTATTAAAATAACTGAGTTATTGTATTATGGTAAAATAAAAGGCATCACATTTATTATAAATCTGGAGGCAGATAGGATCATATCATTGAAAAGAAACAGCTCAGCTCCTCTTTAGGCCCCTTTCACACGGGCGAGTATTCCGCGCGGATGCGATGCGTGAGTTGAACGCATTGCACCCGCCCTGAATGCTGACCCATTCATTTCTATGGGGCTGTGCACACGAGCGGTGATTTTCACGCATCACTTGTGCGTTGCGTGAAAATCACAGCATGTTTCACGCAACGCAGGCCCCATAGAAGCGAATGGGGTTGCGTGAAAATCGCAAGCATCTGCAAGCAAGTGCGGATGCGGTGCGATTTTCACGCTCGGTTGCTAGGAGACGATCGGGACGGAGACCCGATCATTATTATTTTCCCTTATAACATGGTTATAAGGGAAAATAATAGCATTCTGAATACAGAATGCATAGTACAATAGCGCTGAAGGGGTTAAAAATAATAATAATAATTTTACTCACCTTAATCCACTTGCTCGCGCAGCCCGGCATCTCTTCTGTCTGTCTTCTGTGCTGTGTGCAGGAAAAGGACCTGTGGTGACGTCACTTCGGTCATCACATGGGTCATCACATGATCCATCACCATGGTAAAAGATCATGTGATGGATCATGCGATGACTGGAGTGATGTCACCACAGGTCCCTTTCCTGCACACAGCACAGAAGAAGACAGAAGAGCAAGTGGATTAAGGTGAGTTAAATTATTTAGTATTTTTTTTAACCCCTTCAGCGCTATTGTACTATGCATTCTGTATTCAAAATGCTATTATTTTCCCTTATAAGTTCGGGTTTGGGTACCAAACATGCCGATTTTTCTCTCGCGTGTGCAAAACGCATTACAATGTTTTGCACTCACGCATGTTCCCGCAACGCACCAGCACCTTTTCCCGCAACGCACGTCTGAAAGAGGCCTTACACAGTGAATTCTGGTCTGGTCACAGAACATGCACACAAAACTTTCAAATAGACTGAGATTTTTTATGTTCATGGGGCTACTGCAAACTTCTGTTCACATCTTACAGTAGTATCTCAGGCAAAATGGCTGCCCTATAATCATATCAAGAAAAAATATAAACGATTAGGAAATAAAAACACATAAGAAAAATAATTAGTTACACTTTTATAGTAATACCTTTGTACATCTTGACATAGCTATCTGTCTCAGGAGAGTATGCAACAGGATCATGAGCTGTGAGTGTTCTATATAGGGTGAGTGCTGGCTGTATAATACAGCTGACACCTACCTATTGTGATCAAGATTGGAGATAACTGATCTGATCATTTAACTTCTCAAATACCCTTACATATAAGACTTTAGTCAGAGGGAGGGACCCACCTTACCTCCAGTGGAAACTCCTATGGTAAAATCATCAGTTGCTATGGCAGCCTAAGGGACTTTGGGAAGGTTTTGGACGCTACCATTCTAAAATGCCCGTTATACCGTGTCTCGGGCAGGGCATAATAGGAAGTATGGAGAACCCTATTGACTGAAGTGTATAGTATGTGATACAATTCTTTTGGGTTAAAAAAAAACAAAAGAATTAAAAATGCAAATCAATTCTCTTTCCAAATGTTACATATAAAAATAAACAATAATTCGTATTCTCATGTCCAAAAATGTCCAAACTAAATTAATTTAGCTTGCATGGTGAACATCACAATGGGAGAAAAATCAAAATGAACAATTCACAGTTTTTGGTCGCCTCATCCAAAAAAAAAATAATAAAAAGGGATAAAAACTTGGTACCAATAAATCCCCTTGCATAAAACAAGCCCTCTTACAGTTCTCTTACTCAAAAATATATAAAAAAGTATAGGGCTAAAAAAAATAATTACAAACCAGATTCCAAAAAAGTTGGGACACTAAACAAATTGTGAATAAAAACTGAATGCAATGATGTGGAGATGGCAAATGTCAATATTTTATTTGTAATAGAACGTAGATGACAGATCAAACATTTAATCCGAGTAAATGTATCATTTTAAAGGAAAAATATGTTGATTCGAATTTTCACGGTGTCAACAAATCCCCAAAAAGTTGGGACAAGTAGCAATAAGAGGCTGGAAAAAGTAAATTTGAGCATAACGAAGAGCTAGAAGACCAATTAACACTAATTAGGTCAATTGGCAACATGATTGGGTATAAAAAGAGCTTCTCAGAAGCCAAGATGGGTAGAGGATCACCAATTCCCACAATGTTGCACAGAAAGATAGTGGAGCAATATCAGAAAGGTGTTACCCAGCGAAAAATTGCAAAGACTTTGCATCTATCATCATCAACTGTGCATAGCATCATCCGAAGATTCAGAGAATCTGGAACAATCTCTGTGCGTAAGGGTCAAGGCCGTAAAACCATACTGGATACCCGTGATCTCCGGGCCCTTAAACGACACTGCACCACAAACAGGAATGCTACTGTAAAGGAAATCACAGAATGGGCTCAGGAATACTTCCAGAAACCATTGTCAGTGAACACAATCCACCGTGCAATCCGCCATTGCCAGCTGAAACTCTACAGTGCAAAGAAGAAGCCATTTCTAAGCAAGATCCACAAGCTCAGGCATTTTCACTGGGCCAGGGATCATTTAAAATGGAGTCTGGCAAAATGGAAAACTGTTCTGTGGTCAGACGAGTCACGATTCGAAGTTCTTTTTGGAAATCTGGGACGCCATGTCATCCGGACCAAAGAGGACAAGGACAACCCAAGTTGTTATCAACGCTCAGTTCAGAAGCCTGCATCTCTGATGGTATGGGGTTGCATGAGTGCGTGTGGCATGGGCAGCATGCATGTCTGGAAAGGCACCATCAATGCAGAAAAATATATTCAGGTTCTAGAACAACATATTCTCCCATCCAGACGATATCTCTTTCAGGGAAGACCCTGCATTTTTCAACAAGATAATGCCAGACCACATTCTGCATCAATCACAACATCATGGCTGCGTAGGAGAAGGATCCGGGTACTGAAATGGCCAGTCTGCAGTCCAGATCTTTCACCTATAGAGAATATTTGGCGCATCATAAAGAGGAAGGTGCAACAAAGAAGGTCCAAGACGATTGAACAGTTAAAGGCCTGTATTAGACAAGAATGAGAGAGCATTCCTATTTCTAAACTTGAGAAACTGGTCTCCTCGGTCCCCAGACGTCTGTTGAGTGTTGTAAGAAGAAGGGGAGATGCCACACAGTGGTGAGAATGGCCTTGTCCCAAATTTTTGGGGATTTGTTGACACCATGAAATTCTGATTCAACATATTTTTCCCTCAAAATGGTACAATTTCTCAGTTTAAACTTTTGTTCCGTGATTTATGTTCTATTCTGAATAAAATATTAGAAGTTGGCACCTCCACATCATTGCATTCAGTTTTTATTCACGATTTGTATAGTGTCCCAACTTTTTTGGAATCCGGTTTGTACCATATTAAATGTACCTAGGTTTTTGAGGAGGAAAATAAGAAAAATAATATTTTGAACCAAAAGGTGTGCTTTTGGTGGGTTTTGAACTAATGGTGGTCTGTGGATGACACTATTATGGGGGATCTGTGGATGACGCACTGTTATGGGGGGCTGTGGCTGACACTGCTATGGGGGCATCTGTGTATGGCACTGGTTTGGGGGCATCTGTGGATCGCACTGTTATGAGGGCATCTGTGGATGGCATGACACTGCTATGGGGGGGATCTGTGGATGACACATATATAGCATATTATGCTATGTGTCATCCACAGATTCCCCCCATGACAGTGTCCCTGTGTAGTAAATGACCCCCAATACAGGGGGTGGGTCGTCATCTGGTTTTGTAATGGCAGCGGGGCCCAGTGCAGTCACTGTATTCTATTACACCGGGCCCTGCTCACTGTAGTAATCATATCTAACCTGTAGGCAATGTTAAACTATAGAAATAATGTGCAATACAGCCTGTAGTACTTGCTACATTATCCTGTAGCAGGCAGGAGGCCGGGCGGGTGCTGGCAGAGTAACTCACTACGTATTGCCCCTGCACCGCCTGCTTCATTTATAAAGTGGGAGGAGCAGGCGCGTGACGTAGTGAGTTACGCTGCCAGCGCCCGCCCGGCCTCCTGCCTGCTACATAAGATTGTAGTAAGTACTACAGGCTGGATTGCACATTATTTCTATAGTTTAACATTGCCTACAGGTTAGATATGATTACTACAGTGAGCGGGGCCCGATGTAATAGAATACAGTGACTGCACCGGGCCCTGCTGCCATTACAAAACCAGATGTCGGCCCCTAACCCCTCCTCCCTCCCCGCTGATACACCCGCTGGCTGCGCTGTGCAGCATCGCGGCGGCAGTGTATCAGTGTGAATTGCAGCAGTCGCCCCATAAAGCGCACTGACATTCCCCCCGTCCTATAGGCGAAAAATACGGTAGATATAAATTTGGTATTGTCATAATCATATTGACCCACAGAACAAGGTCATGTCATTTTTAGTACACAATGAACTCTTTAAAAACAAAACCCTAAAAACCATAATGGAATTGCATTTTTTATTTTTTTCAATGCAAGATATGTAAGCTATGGTAAATTAAATGGTGCCATTAAAAATACAACTTGTCCTGCAATAAATATGTGAATGGAAAAGTAAAAAGTTACAGCTCTTGAAAGGCAGGGAAACACAAAGACATAACTGACCTGGTCCCATAGGGATTGAATACTTTGGAGGCAATTTACATACAGGCCTCTTAATAGATTTGTTGCACTATTTGCCTGCACCAGAAAATCAAATCAATTTCTGGTTTAAATTATAGTCATTCTGTGAAACAGCAGGAGGCTATGTCCCACCTACTTCTTTAAAAAGTTGAAAAGTAACCACATTTCTGCACAAATGACGCTTGTGCTAACATTTTAACCACTGGTTTGACAGTATTGTATAGAGGAAAGTTGTAACATAATCTATGGATTTAATGGTATGTCAGCAGTTGGCTACAATGAAAGATCTTATGTTGGTTAGGGTCTATTAGGTTGGAAATCAATGCAAAAAAAAAAAAATATATAATAGTGGCAATCATCTTCAGCTAGACCCCCAATACCTGGGTGCACATTACAGATATCTTGCAGCATCTATGCTGTCATGCATGGGGGTCAAAAAGGGTCCCAAAAGTTTGAACCTTGACAACAAAGTCACAAAAAAACTGAAAATATTGTATGTTCTCACAGGATGTTGCATATCCATGTTAATTATGTGTAAGTTAGGTTTAGTTGTCACTTTTTCTTAATTTTGTATGTTTAATTACTGGGAAGATGCATATCAAAGGGGTGTTGGCTGAGCCTTGGGAGGCACAAAGTGATTTTTTTTCCCATAAACCTGCCAGTTCTGGGACTTAAGAAATAATACTGAAAAATAGCTTGCACTTTTTCCAATGGCATTACAAAACTGGTCTGGACACTTATGGGGTCTTTTATCAAACTGATGTAAAGTAGAACTGGTTTAGTTGCATACCAATCGCAACCAGTCATATTCCACCTTTCATTTTTTATAGCTACTTTGGAAAATAAAAGGTAGAATCTGATTATTTCCTATGGGCAACTAAGCCAGTTCTACTCTACACAAGTTTGATAAATTACCCCCTTAATCAGGTCTTGAGATGTAGTTACTGGTAACCAGTCATTACTGTATAATGTTCACCTACTTATCTACAGCTCACATATATCCCAGAAAGATGAACACAAATGTTGATGGAGTTCACTAAGCAAAAGCAACCCGATACTGGAAAATCTGTCCGTACTTATTCGCTTTTGTAGGCAAGAAACAAACTTTATTTTCTTTATGTGGACAATTCAATTTCCTAGTGATTGTGCAAAGTCTCACACCTTTCACTATATGTTGAAGCACTATAATAAGTACTACATTTCCCTGCTTATTAAATAGGCTAAGTAACTGTCAATATTTCACAAGGAGGCAGTGAAATAAATATACCTGCAAGCATGCCAGAACCTCCAACTATCTTTGTCCACTGCCAGTATTTCACTTTCTCAGTTGGCAAAGTAAACACAAGGCATTCCTCTAATGGTATCTTGCCTTTTCTATGTTACAGTAAATAGCCTCTAATTATAACTTCATAGTTGATCATTAGCAGCAATTAGCAACATTTAAGTAAGAAACAGGCTTAATAGTTCTGCTTTGATCGGTAAAAATTCAAACAACTCTGACAATTAAATAAGCAAGAAAATTCACAACACGCAATAAAAGTACAATATTTTTAACTTGATTAGGTTCTAATTAGTGGGAGTGTGGGCAACCTTCATCACTCCAGCTGTAGCTGAACTGCATCCCCCATGATGCTTGCCAGTGTCATGGGAACAATGTAATTTGCCAACAGCTGGAGTCGCCTTTCCTTGTATTAGAGTTATGGGGAATATAGTGAAACATAATACACTCAGCATACTGAAAATCTGATTCGAAATACAAGATACATGTTCATGGTCTGACATTTGCCTTTTGCGTACTTGGTATGGAGGGTGTGAGTGATTTAGCTGAACATTGGAAAAATAAATTCACATGGATATATACAAAGTAAAACATAATACTCGCTATTGGGGATTTTATTAGAATTCAGTTTGTTAATGTATCTCCATCTGGTCTACAAGCTGAGGGTTAGTGAAGATTAATCTGGGAATATGGGAAAGAAACCTTAAGGAGCAAACATTGAAAAGGCATTTTTAAGGATTAACAACAGATGGGTTAGTACATGATATATTGCAAAATCATCTGCTTTCGGAGTGAAATAATTTTGGTGTCTTTCTTAACCACTTCAGCCCCGCTAGGTGAAACCCCCTTCATGACCAGAGCACTTTTTACACTTCGGCACTACACTCTTTTCACCGTTTATCGCTCGGTCATGCAACTTACCACCCAAATGAATTTTACCTCCTTTTCTTCTCACTAATGGAGCTTTCATTTGGTGGTATTTTATTGCTGCTGACATTTTTACTTTTTTTGTTATTAATCAAAATGTAACGATTTTTTTGCCAAAAAATGACATTTTTCACTTTCAGCTGTAAAATTTTGCAAAAAAAACGACATCCATATATAAATTTTTCGCCAAATTTATTGTTCTACATGTCTTTGATAAAAAAAAATGTTTGGGCAAAAAAAAAAATGGTTTGGGTAAAAGTTATAGCATTTACAATCTATGGTACAAAAATGTGAATTTCCGCTTTTTGAAACAGCTCTGACTTTCTGAGCACCTGTCATGATTCCTGAGGTTCTACAATGCCCAAACAGTAGAAAACCCCCACAAATGACCCCATTTCGGAAAGTAGACACCCTAAGGTATTCGCTGATGGGCATAGTGAGTTCATAGAACTTTTTATTTTTTGTCACAAGTTAGCGGAAAATGATGATGATTTTTTATTTTTATTTTTTTTCTTACAAAGTCATTCCACTAACTTGCGACAAAAAATAAAAAATTCTAGGAACTCACCATGCCCCTCACAGAATACCTTGGGGTGTCTTCTTTCCAAAATGGGGTCACTTGTGGCGTAGTTATACTGCCCTGGCAATTTAGGGGCCCAAATGTGTGAGAAGAACTTTGCAATCAAAATGTGTAAAAAATGACCGGTGAAATCCAAAAGGTGCACTTTGGAATATGTGCCCCTTTGCCCACCTTGGCAGCAAAAAAGTGTGACACATCTGGTATCGCCGTACTCAGGAGAAGTTGGGGAATGTGTTTTGGGGTGTCATTTTACATATACCCATGCTGGGTGAGAAAAATATCTTGGTCAAATGCCAACTTTGTATAAAAAAATGGGAAAAGTTGTCTTTTGCCAAGATATTGCTCTCATCCAGCATGGGTATATGTAAAATGACACCCCAAAACACATTCCCCAACTTCTCCTGAGTACGGCGATACCAGATGTGTGACACTTTTTTGCTGCCAAGGTGGGCAAAGGGGCACATATTCCAAAGTGCACCTTTCAGATTTTGCAGGCCATTTTTTACACATTTTGATTGCAAGGTACTTCTCACACATTTGGGCCCCTAAATTGCCAAGGCAGTATAACTACGCCACAAGTGACCCCATTTTGGAAATAAGACACCCCTAGGTATTCCGTGAGGGGCATGGCGAGTTCCTAGAATTTTTTATTTTTTGTCACAAGTTAGCGGAAAATGATGATTTTTTTTTTTCTCTTTTTTCCTTACAAAGTCTCATATTCCACTAACTTGCGACAAAAAATAAAAAATTCTAGAAACTCGCCATGCCCCTCACGGAATACTTTGGGGTGTCTTCTTTCCAAAATGGGGTCACTTGTGGCGTAGTTATACTGCCCTGGCAATTTAGGGGCCCATATGTGTGAGAAGTACTTTGCAATCAAAATCTGTAATAAATGACCGGTGAAATCCGAAAGGTGCACTTTGGAATATGTGCCCCTTTGCCCACCTTGGCATCAAAAAAGTGTCACACATCTGGTATCGCCGTACTCAGGAGAAGTTGGGGAATGTGTTTTGGGGTGTCATTTTACATATACCCATGCTGGGTGAGAGAAATATCTTGGCAAAAGACAACTTTTCCCATTTTTTTATACAAAGTTGGCATTTGACCAAGATATTTTTCTCACCCAGCATGGGTATATGTAAAATGACACCCCAAAACACATTCCCCAACTTCTCCTGAGTACGGCGATACCAGATGTGTGACACTTTTTTGCAGCCTAGATGCGCAAAGGGGCCCAAATTCCTTTTAGGAGGGCATTTTTAGACATTTGGATCCCAGACTTCTTCTCACACTTTCGGGCCCCTAAAAAGCCAGGGCAGTATAAATACCCCACATGTGACCCCACTTTGGAAAGAAGACACCCCAAGGTATTCAATGAGGGGCATGGCGAGTTCCTAGAATTTTTTTTTTTTTTTGCATAAGTTAGCGGATATTGATTTTCTTTTATTTATTTTTTTTAAGTTTTAAAATGCTTTATTTTCAAATTAAGAAAATACAAAGTGAGCAACACCAACAATGGTGTAACACGGTACCGAGCACATACAGAGCAATGAAAATACAGACTGCACACGGATTGGACAAAAGGCAGTTACTATACAGGAAGCTAGGAGCACAGCCTAGTTGTTCAATACAATTCCAGCAATACTTAGCAGATAGGAGAAGTTCCAGTCTCAGAGTAGGTGGGCAAACAATCCAGAGCTCATTGGGGGGGCAAAACCAAGTTTAGGTCCAAGGCCCTGGCCCCACCCAAGGCAGGACTTGTAGGTAACTGGATCTTACACTTAGCTTGACGGACTTGGGTCCTCGCACTTAAGTAGGGTTTAGAGAGGAGGGGGGGAACCTATAATTCGTCCAAAGGGCCCATCTTTTCATGAACGCCAAATGCGAACGAGATTCCCAAGAGGCTAGTTCCTCAAATCGATGGATTTGATCCACCTTGAGCTTCCACTGTTCCAATGTGGGCACAGATGTTTGCAGCCATAATTTGGGAATCAACAAGCGGGCCGCCAGTAGGGGCTGCTTAAAGAGGTACGATGGGGCCGGAGAAGCCTCATTATCAAAAAAGGTAAGTAAAGCTCCATATGGGGAAATGGGCACATCGGAGGAGCAAATTCGGTTGCATTCCTGAAAGATCTCTTTCCACCATTTGTTAATGGGAGGACACAACCACCATATATGAAAGAAGGTGCCTACATCCTCCTGACATCTCCAGCATATATTGGAGGAGGGTCTGGTGAAACGTGCGGACTTAACGGGTGTAATGTACCATTGTGACAATACCTTGTAGCCATTTTCCTGGGCTCTAACACATCTGGACAGTTTGTGAGAGGTTTCGAATAATAAGGGGAGGGATTGAAAAGGTATATCCAAGCCCGTGTCCTTCTCCCAATATCGAATGAAAGCCGGTTTGGAAATTAGGGGAGGGGATCTCAATTTATTATATATAAGTGAGATTGTTTTTTTTGGAGGGTTTGGATTTGTTATTAAGGCTTCAAACCAGGTAAGAGGCCGTAGTAGCTCACCTTTTGCATTGTTTTTCCGAATGAATGTCTTAATAAGTGGGACAAGAGTAAGGTCACGGGGTTGGGGTTTAAGCAACGATTCAATAGCATCTGATGTGGTTGGTGAGCCCGGCGACTCTAGAAGATGTAGAATAGGGACTGTTGAGGATCTAACTGAGTTCGAGAAGGTATTGCGAGGTCCAGAAGAGGCCAAACCTAGAATGTCACCAATTGTGATCAGGGGGGAAGGAAAGGGGATTGAACAATGAGATTGGTTCCACCATTTCCAAGTATCGATGGTGGCTTTGATTATAGGGTACGACTGCAGATTGATGGAGGGGGGAGAGTCAAAGCCTAAGCAGACAGCACGGGCTGGCGTGCCTATAATGTCATGTTCTAGGGCAACCCAAGACTTGTTCTTTGAATTCCTCAGCCAATCAATGACTCTAGTCATCGATATGGCCCTTCCATAAAGTTCAGGGTCTGGCAAGCCAATTCCACCTGTAACTCTAGAACGGGACAAAAACGAGTAAGAAAGTCTGGGTCTACGACCATTCCATATGAAAGCACTAAATTTTTGTCTGAGGGCTACGTAGTAGGACTTAGGTATAGGGATCGGTAGGACCTGTTGAAGGTAAGTGAGGCGGGGAATGACAAGTGATGAGAGGATGTTTTTCCTGCCAAACCACGAGAGTGTCGGGGCTGTCTTGCTGAGTTTATCTACGGCCTCGAATAGTGAGGATTTCAAGGGGGTAAAATTAAGTGAAAAGAGGTCAGAAATGTTAGGACCAATCTTCACTCCTAAGTAAGTTACTGTTGGGGACGACCAGTTAAATGGCGAGTTTTCCATTAAGGTTTAAGCTGAGGGGATAGGCCCGTGCTAACAATGACGGACTTACTTTCGTTGATCCTAAAATCAGAGACGTCACTGTAGCTTCTTAAATGCTCCTGAATTAAGGGGAGGGAGATTCTAGGGTTAGAAGTCATTATCATGACGTCATCCGCAAAGGCGGCAAGTTTATGGCTCCTACCTCCCAGAAACATACCCTTAATCCTTGTGTCTGCTCTAAGTTTTAATAAGAGGGGTTCCATAGCTAAGATGAAAAGGAGAGGGGATAGAGGACATCCCTGGCGCGTACCGTTCCGTATTTGAAAGGGGATAGAGAGGTCACCGTTGACCATAACCCGAGCTGTGGCTTGCTCGTACATTGCGAATATTGCCTTGATATATGGACCAGGCAGGCCGAACAGTTCTAGCACGCGGCTTAAGTAGTTCCAATTTATGCGATCAAACGCTTTTTCAGCGTCAGTACTGAGAAGTAGTAGTGGGGAGGAAGTGCATTTAGCATGGCCAAGGCAGTATAACTACGCCACAAGTGACCCCATTTTGGAAAGAAGACACCCCTAGGTATTCCGTGAGGGGCATGGCGAGTTCCTAGAATTTTTTATTTTTTGTCACAAGTTAGCGGAAAATGATGATTTTTTTTTTTCTCTTTTTTCCTTACAAAGTCTCATATTCCACTAACTTGCGACAAAAAATAAAAAATTCTAGGAACTCGCCATGCCCCTCACGGAATACTTTGGGGTGTCTTCTTTCCAAAATGGGGTCACTTGTGGCGTAGTTATACTGCCCTGGCAATTTAGGGGCCCATATGTGTGAGAAGTACTTTGCAATCAAAATCTGTAATAAATGACCGGTGAAATCCGAAAGGTGCACTTTGGAATATGTGCCCCTTTGCCCACCTTGGCATCAAAAAAGTGTCACACATCTGGTATCGCCGTACTCAGGAGAAGTTGGGGAATGTGTTTTGGGGTGTCATTTTACATATACCCATGCTGGGTGAGAGAAATATCTTGGCAAAAGACAACTTTTCCCATTTTTTTATACAAAGTTGGCATTTGACCAAGATATTTTTCTCACCCAGCATGGGTATATGTAAAATGACACCCCAAAACACATTCCCCAACTTCTCCTGAGTACGGCGATACCAGATGTGTGACACTTTTTTGCAGCCTAGATGCGCAAAGGGGCCCAAATTCCTTTTAGGAGGGCATTTTTAGACATTTGGATCCCAGACTTCTTCTCACACTTTCGGGCCCCTAAAAAGCCAGGGCAGTATAAATACCCCACATGTGACCCCACTTTGGAAAGAAGACACCCCAAGGTATTCAATGAGGGGCATGGCGAGTTCCTAGAATTTTTTTTTTTTTTTGCATAAGTTAGCGGATATTGATTTTCTTTTATTTATTTTTTTTAAGTTTTAAAATGCTTTATTTTCAAATTAAGAAAATACAAAGTGAGCAACACCAACAATGGTGTAACACGGTACCGAGCACATACAGAGCAATGAAAATACAGACTGCACACGGATTGGACAAAAGGCAGTTACTATACAGGAAGCTAGGAGAACAGCCTAGTTGTTCAATACAATTCCAGCAATACTTAGCAGATAGGAGAAGTTCCAGTCTCAGAGTAGGTGGGCAAACAATCCAGAGCTCATTGGGGGGGCAAAACCAAGTTTAGGTCCAAGGCCCTGGCCCCACCCAAGGCAGGACTTGTAGGTAACTGGATCTTACACTTAGCTTGACGGACTTGGGTCCTCGCACTTAAGTAGGGTTTAGAGAGGAGGGGGGGAACCTATAATTCGTCCAAAGGGCCCATCTTTTCATGAACGCCAAATGCGAACGAGATTCCCAAGAGGCTAGTTCCTCAAATCGATGGATTTGATCCACCTTGAGCTTCCACTGTTCCAATGTGGGCACAGATGTTTGCAGCCATAATTTGGGAATCAACAAGCGGGCCGCCAGTAGGAGCTGCTTAAAGAGGTACGATGGGGCCGGAGAAGCCTCATTATCAAAAAAGGTAAGTAAAGCTCCATATGGGGAAATGGGCATATCGGAGGAGCAAATTCGGTTGCATTCCTGAAAGATCTCTTTCCACCATTTGTTAATGGGAGGACACAACCACCATATATGAAAGAAGGTGCCTACATCCTCCTGACATCTCCAGCATATATTGGAGGAGGGTCTGGTGAAACGTGCGGACTTAACGGGTGTAATGTACCATTGTGACAATACCTTGTAGCCATTTTCCTGGGCTCTAACACATCTGGACAGTTTGTGAGAGGTTTCGAATAATAAGGGGAGGGATTGAAAAGGTATATCCAAGCCCGTGTCCTTCTCCCAATATCGAATGAAAGCCGGTTTGGAAATTAGGGGAGGGGATCTCAATTTATTATATATAAGTGAGATTGTTTTTTTTGGAGGGTTTGGATTTGTTATTAAGGCTTCAAACCAGGTAAGAGGCCGTAGTAGCTCACCTTTTGCATTGTTTTTCCGAATGAATGTCTTAATAAGTGGGACAAGAGTAAGGTCACGGGGTTGGGGTTTAAGCAACGATTCAATAGCATCTGATGTGGTTGGTGAGCCCGGCGACTCTAGAAGATGTAGAATAGGGACTGTTGAGGATCTAACTGAGTTCGAGAAGGTATTGCGAGGTCCAGAAGAGGCCAAACCTAGAATGTCACCAATTGTGATCAGGGGGGAAGGAAAGGGGATTGAACAATGAGATTGGTTCCACCATTTCCAAGTATCGATGGTGGCTTTGATTATAGGGTACGACTGCAGATTGATGGAGGGGGGAGAGTCAAAGCCTAAGCAGACAGCACGGGCTGGCGTGCCTATAATGTCATGTTCTAGGGCAACCCAAGACTTGTTCTTTGAATTCCTCAGCCAATCAATGACTCTAGTCATCGATATGGCCCTTCCATAAAGTTCAGGGTCTGGCAAGCCAATTCCACCTGTAACTCTAGAACGGGACAAAAACGAGTAAGAAAGTCTGGGTCTACGACCATTCCATATGAAAGCACTAAATTTTTGTCTGAGGGCTACGTAGTAGGACTTAGGTATAGGGATCGGTAGGACCTGTTGAAGGTAAGTGAGGCGGGGAATGACAAGTGATGAGAGGATGTTTTTCCTGCCAAACCACGAGAGTGTCGGGGCTGACTTGCTGAGTTTATCTACGGCCTCGAATAGTGAGGATTTCAAGGGGGTAAAATTAAGTGAAAAGAGGTCAGAAATGTTAGGACCAATCTTCACTCCTAAGTAAGTTACTGTTGGGGACGACCAGTTAAATGGCGAGTTTTCCATTAAGGAGCGTTTAAGCTTAGGGGATAGGCCCGTGCTAACAATGACGGACTTACTTTCGTTGATCCTAAAATCAGAGACGTCACTGTAGCTTCTTAAATGCTCCTGAATTAAGGGGAGGGAGATTCTAGGGTTAGAAGTCATTATCATGACGTCATCCGCAAAGGCGGCAAGTTTATGGCTCCTACCTCCCAGAAACATACCCTTAATCCTTGTGTCTGCTCTAAGTTTTATTAAGAGGGGTTCCATAGCTAAGATGAAAAGGAGAGGGGATAGAGGACATCCCTGGCGCGTACCGTTCCGTATTTGAAAGGGGATAGAGAGGTCACCGTTGACCATAACCCGAGCTGTGGCTTGCTCGTACATTGCGAATATTGCCTTGATATATGGACCAGGCAGGCCGAACAGTTCTAGCACGCGGCTTAAGTAGTTCCAATTTATGCGATCAAACGCTTTTTCAGCGTCAGTACTGAGAAGTAGTAGTGGGGAGGAAGTGCATTTAGCATGGCAAAATACGTTGATAACTCTAGCCGTGTTATCTCTACCTTCCCTACCGCGAACGAACCCCACCTGGTCCATATGTACTAAGAGAGGGAGAAGGACTGCCAAGCGGTTAGCTAGAAGTTTCGCTAGAAGCTTAAGATCAATATTGAGTAGAGATATCGGTCTATAGTTAGCACACACTTTGGAGTCCTTCCCCTCCTTAGGAATCAGAGCAATATGGGCAATCGTCATGTCCCTAGAAAGGGAGATATTTTGTAAGGACTGGTTGCACACAGTGAGTAAGCGGGGCAGGAGTTGTTTCTTGAAAGTTTTGTAGTAGGAAGCGGGAAGGCCATCTGGGCCTGGGCTTTTACCCTGGGGCATTTGGGCCAGAGCCAGGGTTAATTCCTCGATGGTAAATGGAGCCTCCAGGGAACTGTTTCTGGTCAACTGATAGGGTCGGGCAGGACAAGGGTTGTAGAAAGGTGTCAATTAATGAGGAGTGAGCAGAAGAAGAGAAAGAAGGAGGAATATTATAAAGGGCCTCATAAAAATCCCTAAATTGAGCTGCAATTTTTTGTGATGCAAAAACTGGCTCGCCTTTCGGGGATGTGAGTTGATGTATATAATTGTCTGCCCTCCTGGCCTTGATTCTGCTAATTAAAAATTTGGTGGCTTTGTCACCGTGTGCATAGAACTTATATTGGGAGTTAAGGTAATACTTGGCCGATCTACTCTGTAATAGGGTTTTCAGTTCTGCTCTAGATTTGGATAGTTCCTGGAGTTGGGTCTCAGCCATGGATTGTTTGTGGCCCGCCTCCAACTTTCTTATTGTGGAAAGGAGACTGTTAATTTTACCTTCCCTGTTGTTTCTTTAAATGGGAGCTAATGCTAATAAATTCACCTCTAATAAAGGGTTTATGGGCATCCCAAGTGACTTGGGGGGATAATTCCGGAAGGGAGTTAAGGTTAAAGTATTCGTCCAATAACATGGCTATTTTTTCTACAGATTCGGAATTACCTAGGATGGACTCATTCAATCTCCAATTAAAACTCTTGGATTGTTGTGTTGGGGATATTATCATTAAATAAATAGGAGCATGATCTGACAAGTGTATAGACCCAATGTAAGCCTTATGGCATAGTTGCAAATGTTCTTTGGATACGAAGATATAATCTATACGGTGGTATGATCCATGGGTATGTGAATAAAACGTATAGTCTAGGGTACTAGGATGTAAGGTGCGCCACACATCCACCAAATGTAGGTCCCAGAAAAAATTCCTAATGAATTTTAAGGAGCGCCTAGACTGAGGAGTCTTGTGTGAGGAAGAATCCATCTGCGGGTCGAGGGCCGTATTGAGATCTCCTCCCACTAAGACTATACCTTCCTTAAAAGAAGAGATTGTTTGGGCTATGGAAGAGAGCCATTTAGCCTGGTTGCTGTTTGGGACATACAGGTTAACGAAGGAATACATTTGGGAACCTATGTAGCCCTTCACCATAATAAATCTGCCCTCTGGGTCTTGTAGGTGACTGGTAGGTTTGAAAGGTATTCTCCTTTTAAAACCAATGCTTACTCCTCCTGACGAGGCAGTGGCCCCCCCACTATGGAACCAAATGGGGTAGTGAGAAAATTCCATGTTGGGAAAATGGTTAAATCTAAAGTGAGTCTCTTGGAGGAGCAGCACATCCGCTCCCTCCTTGCGCAATATGGAGAAAATCTGGCTTCTCTTAGAGGGCGAGTTAAAGCCTTTCACATTATAGGAAGCTATATGGATGTCAGCCATGACTAATCTGTGTTGTGAACATAGAAGCATAGTGTGTGCTGGTCCCCCAAGAGAGAGCACTTACTTTTTGAAGGGGCCCTACCCCGCCCGGAGGAGAAGCTGAAATCTTGCAAACCTGCGAGCATTGCTGATGAATCAGTGAGGTCTGTGTCGGGTACCTAAAATAAAATAACAGGACAGGGGAAACAATGAGAACAAAAGAAAAATACAAGATATAACAAGGAGTGGATTGAGAACCACTAGTATAAAGCATGGGGGAAAATCGGTCAAAGACCAGTTTACATGACGTTTAGCACGTTTGGGAGCAACCTGAAAACGGGTTAGAAATTGAACAAGGAACTGGCAGGAACCCTAATGGGGAAAAGGATAGGGGCCTAGGAGGGCCTCAATAGGTGATTCAAGGGATATTCGAATTGAGGAGAACCCACTGGGTGTTAAATGTGAACAGAGGTGAGTGGCCAATAGACATGCAATGCTAAAACAATATCTGACCATAGTTATCATAAACATGACTATCAAGGGGCGACGCAGCGGATCTACGAGCAGAAATGAACAAAACTAAACAAAGAGGAGCTACTTCTCTGGAGAGATCCACTACAGTCCTGCTAACGAGGTCCACCACTGTCCACGGTTACATCTGGAGGGCCAGGGGTATCATTCTTGAGCCAGTCTCTTAGGCGTCAGCTGTCGGCCTCTCTTCCCTGACTTGTGAGCTTTAGGAGTATGGTGCAGGGAAAAGGGAGCCACTTCTGGAACTGCAGGTAGGGCAAAGAGGTCTTGAAACTGCTCCCAGTTTTCTATCTGCATAGGTGGGATTTGAAGGTGTTCATAGACGTTATCCAGGTCAGCATGCGAGGTGATATTGAATCGGCGGCCCCCTTGGGAAAAGGACAGGCCAAACGGAAAGTTCCACTTGTATAGGATCCTATTAGCTCGCAACCACTCCGTCAGAGGCTTAAGATGTTTGCGCTTCTTTAAGGTGGAAGGGGCCAGATCTTGGTAAATCGAAACTAATGCGCCTTCAAACACTATTTCGGATCTGTTTCTGGCCGCCTCCTGCACCGCAGATTTAACCTGAAAGTTCAAGAACTTGCAGATGATGTCTCTTGGGGGCTCATCTATTTTTGGTTTAGGCCGTAAGGCCCTGTGAGCCCTCTCAATTATGATCTCTGGAGCGAAGTCAGGGCCTAGGAGGGAGACACAGAGGGAGGTGATGGTAGCAGGAACCTCACCAGGGAGAACAGACTCAGGGATACCTCTTATCCGCAGGTTGTTCCGGCGTCCCCTGTTCTCCTGGTCTTCTAAGGCGTTCTGCATCTCGTTCAGGTAAGTGCCACATCTACGGAACGAGCTTGTTGTAGCCCTCTGGTGAGCCAGCATCAGGGCCTGGTTGTTCTCGAGCGTCTCAACTCGTTCACCCACCTGCCTCACGTCTTGGCGCAATGCGGCAAATTCGCTGAGCAGGGGCTCCAAGGCTTTATTCAGAGTGCTCTTCAGATAATTCCTTGTAATCGGAAGGGCCCCCCTGCCCTGTAGCTCCTCCGTTTCGCTCTCCTCATCCGATCTGTCCTGCAGGCCCGCTTTCTGTTGCTGAGTCGGCGCCATCTTGGAGTCACAAGCGACAAAGGCTGCAGCCGCCTTCTTAACAAATCTGTCCATTTCGCCTCCTTGGACATGGCCCTTGTTAGAGCTAGGGTGTTCCCCTGCCTTGGGGTTACCTATTTTCACCATTTTCGGGTGAAGAGCAAAAGATAGCTGGTGCTAAAGACCGTCAGTCAGACGGAGCTCAGATTCAAGCGGCCATCTCAGGCCGGCGCAAGCTCCGCCCCCTTTTTTTTTTTTTTTCTCACAAAGTCTCACTTTCCGCTAACTTAGGACAAAAATTTAAATCTTTCATGGACTCAATATGCCCCTCACGGAATACCTTGGGGTGTCTTCTTTCCGAAATGGGGTCACATGTGGGGTATTTATACTGCCCTGGCTTTTTAGGGGCCCTAAAGCGTGAGAAGAAGTCTGGAATATAAATGTCTAAAAATGTTTACGCATTTGGATTCCGTGAGGGGTATGGTGCGTCCATGTGAGATTTTATTTTTTGACACAAGTTAGTAGAATATGAGACTTTGTAAGAAAAAAACAAAAACAAAAACAAACAAAACAAACAAAAAATTTCCGCTAACTTGTGCCAAAAAAAATGTCTGAATGGAGCCTTACCAGGGGGGGGGGGGGGTGATCAATGACAGGGGGGTGATCAATGACAGGGGGGTTATCAATGACAGGGGGGTGATCACCCATATAGACTCCCTGATCACCCCCCTGTCATTGATCACCCCCCTGTAAGGCTCCATTCAGACGTCCGCATGTGTTTTGCGGATCCGATCCATGGATCCGTAAAAATTATACGGACGTCTGAATGGAGCCTTACAGGGGGGTGATCACCCATATAGACTCCCTGATCACCCCCCTGTCATTGATCACCCCCCTGTAAGGCTCCATTCAGACGTCCGTATAATTTTTACGGATCCATGGATCGGATCCACAAAACACATGCGGACGTCTGAATGGAGCCTTACAGGGGGGTTATCAATGACAGGGGGTGATCAGGGTAATCAGGGTGATCACCCCCCTGTCACTGATCACCCCCCCTGTAAGGCTCCATTCAGACATCCGCATGATTTTTTACGGATCCATGGATACATGGATCGGATCCACAAAACACATGCGGACGTCTGAATGGAGCCTTACAGGGGGGTTATCAATGACAGGGGGTGATCAGGGTGATCAGGGTGATCACCCCCCTGTCACTGATCACCCCCCCTGTAAGGCTCCATTCAGACATCCGCATGATTTTTTACGGATCCATGGATACATGGATCGGATCCACAAAACACATGCGGACGTCTGAATGGAGCCTTACAGGGGGGTGATCAATGACAGGGGGGTGATCAGGGAGTGTATATGGGTGATCACCCGCCTGTCATTGATCACCCCCTGTAAGGCTCCATTCAGACGTCCGCATGTGTTTTGCGGATCCGATCCATGTATCCATGGATCCGTAAAAATCATGCGGATGTCTGAATGGAGCCTTACAGGGGGGTGATCAATGACAGGGGGGTGATCAATGACAGGGGGTGATCAGGGAGTGTATATGGGTGATCACCCGCCTGTCATTGATCACCCCCCTGTAAGGCTCCATTCAGACGTCCGCATGATTTTTACGGATCCATGGATACATGGATCGGATCCACAAAACACATGCGGACGTCTGAATGGAGCCTTACAGGGGGGTTATCAATGACAGGGGGGTGATCAGGGAGTGTATATGGGTGATCACCCGCCTGTCATTGATCACCCCCTGTAAGGCTCCATTCAGACGTCCGCATGTGTTTTGCGGATCCGATCCATGTATCCACGGATCCGTAAAAATCATGCGGACGTCTGAATGGAGCCTTACAGGGGGGTGATCAATGACAGGGGGGTGATCAATGACAGGGGGTGATCAGGGAGTGTATATGGGTGATCACCCGCCTGTCATTGATCACCCCCCTGTAAGGCTCCATTCAGACGTCCGCATGATTTTTACGGATCCATGGATACATGGATCGGATCCACAAAACACATGCGGACGTCTGAATGGAGCCTTACAGGGGGGTTATCAATGACAGGGGGGTGATCAGGGAGTGTATATGGGTGATCACCCGCCTGTCATTGATCACCCCCTGTAAGGCTCCATTCAGACGTCCGCATGTGTTTTGCGGATCCGATCCATGTATCCATGGATCCGTAAAAATCATGCGGACGTCTGAATGGAGCCTTACAGGGGGGTGGTCAATGACAGGGGGGTGATCAATGACAGGGGGTGATCAGGGAGTGTATATGGGTGATCACCCGCCTGTCATTGATCACCCCCCTGTAAGGCTCCATTCAGACGTCCGTATGCTTTTTGCGGATCCGATCCATGTATCCGTGGATCCGTAAAAATCATACGGACGTCTGAACGGAGCCTGACAGGGGGGTGATCAATGACAGGGCGGTGATCAATGACAGGGGGGTGATCAGGGAGTTTATATGGGGTGATCATGGGTGATCAGGGGTTTATAAGGGGTTAATAAGTGACGGGGGGGGTGTAGTGTAGTGTAGTGTTTGGTGCGACTTTACTGACCTACCTGTGTCCTCTGGTGGTCGATCCTAACAAAAGGGACCACCAGAGGACCAGGTAGGAGGTATATTAGACGCTGTTATGAAAACAGCGTCTAATATACCTGTTAGGGGTTAAAAAATTCGGATCTCCAGCCTGCCAGCGAGCGATCGCCGCTGGCAGGCTGGAGATCCACTCGCTTACCTTCCGTTCCTGTGAGCGCGCGCGCGCGCCTGTGTGCGCGCGTTCACAGGAAATCTCGGCTCTCGCGGGAGGACGCGTATATGCGTCCACCCAGAAGAGCAGGACTGCCTGAGGTGGTTAAAGGGGTTGTCCCATGAAAAATGGTACCTGGCTCTGAATACTTTTGTAATTGCTTGTAATTAAAATGTTTCTATAGCCACTAAGCTATTCGATAAAATGTATCTGTATAGCGCCACCTGCTGTTTGTTCTTTTTCTTATTTCTTTGTCTTGCTCATTGAGAAGGCTGCACATTCTCAGTTTCATTGTTCAATTTCCTCCTGAGCTGTGACATGGGAAGAGATCTCCGGTAGAAAAGAGACGCCCCCTGAGCTGCAGCAGAAAATACCCCCCCCCTTGAGTCGTCAGCTTGATATAAAGCTAGCAGAGCAATGAATGGGATGATCTCTGATTCCACTCAGATTGAGTCACTTTCACTAGTAGGGTACCACAGGGGTCAATATTGGGCCCTATTCTCTACAATATATATATTAATGATCTTGTAGAAGGCTTGCACAGTAAAAAAAAAAATTTTGCAGGTGACACTAAATTGTGTAAAGTAATTAACACGGAAGAGGACAGTATACGGCTGCAGATGGATCTTGATAGATTGGAGGCTTGGGCAGAGAAGTGGCAGATGAGGTTTAACACTAACAAATGTAAGTTTATGCACATGGGAAGGAATAATGCAAGTCACCAGTACATACTAAATGGTTAAACACTGGGTAATACTGACATGGAAAAGGTATTTTAGAGAACCAGAGTGTAATAATTTTATAGGCTATAGCTATTAGAGAGGGGTCGTTGATCCAGGGAGTTATTCTGATTGCCTGATTGGAGTCGGGAAGGAATTTTTTCCACTAAAGTGACAAAAATTGGCTTCAACCTCACATTATTTTTTTTTGCCTTCCTCTGGATCAACTTGCAGGATAACAGGCCGAACTGGATGGACAAATGTATTTTTTAAGCCTTATAAACTATGTTACTATGTTAATACAGTTGAAAAAAGACAAACGTCCATGTGAGGTACAGGGCTGTCTCTAGTTTTGCTAGAAAGGAATTGTCATGTACTATATGATGTCTGATTTTCATATTTTACATTAGTCATGGGATAACCCCTTTAATAATAATTTCAATATTAAATGTAGATATGTAAATATAGATTATCAGCCGTCTAAAGGATAAACTTTCATTTAGGCTCATGTACACACAGAAGTTTTGTGGCTCTGTGCTACTTTATTTTGAAGGTTTCCACTGTAGGTGACAGTCTGATATGTTAGGGTAGATAATCCAGAGAACAGGGGATGCATGGGAGAGATCTTGCAGGCAATTGTGGGAAAAGGCAATAAGAGAAGAGTAGAGAAGGAGGTCTTGTGAGGATCAGAGATTACCTGTGTGGGTGTATCCAGAAAGCAGTTGAGATGTACAGTTGCAAGAAAAAGTATGTGAACCCTTTGGAATGATATGGATTTTTGCACAAATTGGTCATAAAATGTGATCTGATCTTCATCTAAGTCAGAACAATAGACAATCACAGTCTGCTTAAACTAATAACACACAAATAATTAAATGTTGCCATGTTTTTATTGAACATACCATGTAAACATTTACAGTGCAGGTGGGAAAAGTATGTGAACCCTTGGATTTAATAACTGGTTGACCCTCCTTTGGCAGCAATAACTTCAACCAAATGTTTCCTGTAGTTGCTGATCAGACGTGCACAACGGTCAGGAGTAATTCTTGACCATTCCTCTTTACATAATTGTTTCAGTTCAGCAATATTCTTGGGATGTCTGGTGTAAATCGCTTTCTTGAGGTCATGCCACCGCATCTCAATCGGGTTGAGGTCAGGACTCTGACTGGGCCACTCCAGAAGGTGTATTCTCTTCTGTTTAAGCCATTCTGTTGTTGATTTACTTCTATGCTTTGGGTCATTGTACTGTTGCAACACCCATCTTCTGTTGAGCTTCAGTTAGTGGACAGATGGCCTTAAGTTCTCCTGCAAAATGTCTTGATAAACTTGGGAATTAATTTTTTCTTCGATGATAGCAATCTGTCCAGGCCCCGACGCAGCAAAGCAGTCCCAAACCATGATGCCCCCACCATCATACTTCACAGTTGGGATGAGGTTTTGATGTTGGTGTGCTGTGCCTCTTTTTCTCCACACATAGTATTGTGTGTTTCTTCCAAACAACTCAACTTTGGTTTCACCTGTCCACAGAATATTTTGCCAGTACTGCTGTGAAACATCCAGGTGCTCTTGTGCAAACTGTAAACGTTCAGCAATGTTTTTTTTGGACAGCAGTGGCTTCCTCTGTGGTATCCTCCCATGAAATCCATTCTTGTCTAGTGTTTTACGTATCGTAGATTCACTAACAGGGATGTTAGCATATGCCACAGACTTTTGTAAGTCTTTAGCTGACACTCTAGGATTCTTCTTCACCTCATTGAGCAGTCTGCGCTGTGCTCTTGCAGTCATCTTTACAGGACGGCCACTCATATGGAGAGTAGCAGCAGTGCTGAACTTTCTCCATTTATAGACAATTTGTCTTACGGTGGACTGATGAACAGCAAGGCTTTTGGAGATACTTTTATAACCCTTTCCAGCTTTATGAAAGTCAACAACTCTTAATCGTAGGTCTTCTGAGAGCTCTTTTGTGCATGACATCATTCACATCAGGCAATGCTTCTTGTGAAAAGCAAACCCAGAACTGGTGTGTGTTTTCTATAGGGCAGGGCAGCTGTAACCAACACCTCCAATCTCATCTCATTGATTGGTCTCCAGTTGGCTGACACCTTACTCCAATTAGCTCTTGGAGATGTCATTAGTCTAGGGGGTTCACATACTTTTTCCACCTGCACTGTGAATGTTTACATGGTGTGTTCAATAAAAACATGGTAACATTTAATTCTTTGTGTGTTATTAGTTTAAGCAGACTGTGATTGTCTATTGTTGTGACTTAGATGAAGATCAGGTAATATTTTATGACCAATTTGTGCAGAAATCCATATCATTCCAAAGGGTTCACATACTTTTTCTTGCAACTGTATATGTGCCACCTAGAGTGTATTGTAACCACTAAGCTCACTGTGTCTTGTAACCTGAATTGCAACCATCAAGCATATTTTACCACCCTTCCAAGAAAAATAAAGTTCCAACACTTAAAAGAGATCCTTTGGCCACTTTATAGTCATACTTTGGCTTATCTGTGTTGGATTTTGTATGATGCTTACATGAAAATTACTATGCTCCTTCAGATTTTCCAGTACAGAGCTAGTCTCTCCTTCTGTCTGTCATATGGTACCAAACAAGCAGCATATGGCAAGACGCATGTTATGTCAATGGAGGACAAAGCTTCAGGAACTCTTTGTGCCTCCATTCAGCCAAATGGTGAGAGTCTGACACCCTGCATCCCCACTGATCATCCATTCCCTCCAGCCTCCTGCGCTCCAACTAGAACTCTGAATTGGAACAGAAAGCACAGCTCTGCTCAAAGTGTAGTGGCTGAGCTGGGTTACATCTCCATGGAAGCTGAGCTCAGTCACTACATTTTGAACGGACCAGTTCTCCCTGCTCCATTCAAAGTGCGAGTTCCAGCGCTAGAGGCTGCGAGGAACGACTGATCGGTGGAGATACAGGGTGTCAGATCCTCGCCAATTGAATATTAAAGGGGTTACCCCCCCAATGCCCAGGCCCCTCGTATACATTATACTTGCCTGCTTCCTGGCACCCTCATCGATCCGGATCCCTGCATGGCTTCTGGATTTCCTGTCTCGGAGAAAAGCAGACCTTTTTTTTTTATTTTATATAGCTCTTTATCTGCAGTGCAAATTATCATTCATAAAATAGTGCCCTCACAGAAGTTAAATCACGTCATCTAATGGTCACTAAAGGTGGATGGCTTCTATTGAATCTTCCCTGTGGCACTTTTTCTTGAACATTCTAAAAACAGAGTCTGAAATGGATAAAATGTATGTATGTAATTTAATAGGATATAAAAGAGTATGAAGTCACAAAAATTATATTCAAAATACACAACCCTTTTATACTTCAATTTATAGCTTATTTAGTGTTTGGGCTCTGGAGCCATAACGTTTGAGGTTTCTACACGGTATACATGCTCATCTTTCATGTGCAATACTGATTTATTTCTTGCTATATTGCTGTTTTTTTCAAATTATTATTCCCATAGTCGAAGTATTATGGCTACAGTAGCATATCTAGATAACTCAAGATAATTACAATGGCCACTGTGACCAATAAATATCTTGACACCACTCACGTGGCTCCCGCATACAGGTGTAAACATAAAATAATGCTGTTCTTTCAATGCCTTTCCATGGCCCAAGAGAGGCAATAGTATAACATTAATGTGTCTAGAAGTGGGAAAACAGATTTAAAACCATGCATGATGTGATAACAGGTCAGCAGCAATGTACAATTTATGAATACACATAAGGACGCTGTCATGGTGCACGGGGCACAGAAAAATAGTTTTCCTTTGGAGATAATATTTGGAAACAGACCAAGCCAAATGAGGAAATTTTCATTGCAGCAGTTGAAAAAAATAGTTGAAAAATGGTTAGCACTGTGCCACTGCTTAAGTTCCATCCTGGCGTCTAGGAGGCTGAGTAAACAGTCAACAGATACTGTATATGCTTGTTGCGTTAGGGTTGTAGACCAGAATATTTTTCATGGGGAAAACCACTCAATCTAATTGTTGAAATCATTCTAAATTTAACAACTAGAGAGAGGCATAGACAGTCTTATGACCAAGCTTCATTTTCCAGTGTCTGTAAGAAGAACAGTACTGTAATAGTAAAACATAAAATCTACTCTGATAACACGTCAGTGTTATTTAGTGACAAAAGCCATTAAGATCCATTGAAAAAGTCAATTAACATTTTCTTGCCATTGTTTACTTAACACGTTAACCATCAAGTTTAGCTCGGCTACCTCTGTACTTGACACTCCCTTCTCCCTGAACGTTAATCAGAGAAGACAAATTTCTCCATTCCTGTACCCCTCTTCACCCCAAGTGCTGGTAAGACAACATACTGACACAGGCCCTGACATTAGGACATTGTCTATGGCAGCACTGAAGTGAGGTACATGAACGAGGATAGGTGAGTATCTGTATTTCTGGTCTGGGGGTCTGTATTATAGGGTTTATACCATGATTGATGTAAAAATCAGACATCATATATATCCTGCATAGTCCAGTAAAAACATATACAGTACAGACCAAAAGTTTGGACACACCTTCTCATTCAAACTATGAAAATTATAGATTCACACTGAAGGCATCAAAACTATGAATTATCACACGTGGAATTATATACATAACAAAAAAGTGTGAAACAACAGAAAATATATTATATTCTAGGTTCTTCAAAGTAGCCACCTTTTGCTTTGATTACTGCTTTGCACACTCTTGGCATTCTCTTGATGAGCTTCAAGAGGTAGTCACCTGAAATGGTCTTCCAACAGTCTTGAAGGAGTTCCCAGAGATGCTTAGCACTTGTTGGCCCTTTTGCCTTCACTCTGCGGTCCAGCTCACCCCAAACCATCTCGATTGGGTTCAGGTCCAGTGACTGTGGAGGCCAGGTCATCTGGCACAGCACCCCATCACTCTCCTTCATGGTCAAATAGCCCTTACACAGCCTGGAGGTGTGTTTGGGGTCATTGTCCTGTTGCAACTGTTCATTATATGTAATGTGCCTGTTTAACCAGCGGATGGCAGTACGAATGGTAGAGCTAGCCTTAGATAGAATAACACTTACCATTCCATTATCCCCCTTTGGGATGAAGTGGGCCAGTCCTGCTTCCTGCTGAAAGGGTGGGGCAGAAGTTAGAGTTAGGGCTTGTTCACACTACCGTATATGTATTTTGCGGTCCACAATAACGGATCCGCAAAAAACATGGATGACATCCGTGAGCATTCCATATTTTGCGGAACAGAACTGCTGGCCCCTAATAGAACAGTCCTATCCTTGTCCGTAATGCGGACAATAATAGGACATGTTCTATCTTTTTGCGGAATGGAAATATGGGCATACGCAAACGGAATGCTCACGGAGTACATTAGTTTTTTTTGCGGACCCATTGAAATGAATGGTTCCGTATACGGTCCGCAAAAGAAAATGAAAGGAAACTGAAAAATATATACGGTCGTGTGAATGAGCCCTTAGTTCTAGACAGGAGGAGTGTGAGCACTCTAAGCTCTGCCGGCTATGAAGAAAGATGTCTGGAAGCCATAGGGCCAGAGGACATTTTTCTTCGGCCACCACAAGAGAAATCAGCAAGAGGAATAGCTCTTCGGCTGAAGATAAGTTTTACTGAGTGTCAGGAGGGGAATAACAGTCGACGCACCCCATCCAAGGACACTAGAACAGTCCTAAAGTACAGTAACCAGACTTAAGCAGAATCTTGTGCAGCTTAAAGAAAGAAAGCAAAGTATTTAACCTAGCCTGTCAGTACAGCAGAAAGCGAGAATGCAAGCAGAGCTATTGAAGAAGCCTTCCAGTTTATGCCAAAGCCTGCTGGGACCAAGACAAAGCTTGAAGATTGTTTTTATTCAAGTAAAGCTGCTGTTTAACTACATACAAGGTTTGGACTCAATCTATCTTTTTCAAATCTCTCATTTATACCCCGTTTTTTATTGCTTCGGAGCCAAACCTGGGGTCCAGCAGTATCCAGGTAGGAGCAACATGAAACATAGAGACATTTAGGCCGCACTGTTACACCACTCAGCATTTCCTATTACAAACTGGTCGCGATAGAGGGCCCTGGGGGGGTGGCACCCGTTGCATTAGGCTATGGCGACACTGATCGCATGACAGCCAGGATCGCTGAGTAGTAGTGATCCCTTACAAATGCAACACGACTGGATTTCCTGTGACTGCCACAAGCCACAAGAGTAGGGGTTGCATTAAAGGAGGGGTTTGTGAACGGGGGGCTCCATTTAAACATTTGCTGTGGGGCCCAGTCATTTCTAGCTACATCACTGACTCTCTCTTAGAAAACCTTCAGTTTACCCACAACAGATGTTAAACTTACCAGCCTATAGTTTCCGGACTCTGTTTTTGGACCCTTTTTGTATATTGGCACCACATTTGCCACGCGCCAATCCTGTGGGACATTCCCTGTCAGTATAGAGTCTGCAAATATCAGAAATAAGGGTCTGGCTATGACACAGCTGGCAACACATTGCGCAATGTGAGTGTGGGGGCCTGTCATCAGGGAAGAAGGTAAGTATTACGTTTTTTTTTCTCCCAATAAAGCCGCAAAAAGGGGCAACCACTAAAGTGAGGGGGGCACAAAAGAGCATAATCACTGTGAGGGGCACATATCTGGGTATAACAACTACTGTGAGGGGGCACAGATATGTAGGCATAACTACTGTGAGAGGCACATATCTGGCATAACTGTTGTAAGACAGCTCATATTTGGCATAACTATGGGCACATATCTGGCATAACCACTGTGAGGGGCACATCTGGCATAACTGCTGTAAGGGGGCTCATATCTGGCATAACTAGGGGCACATATCTGGCATAACTGCTGCAAGGGAGGCACATATCTGGCATAACTGCTGTGAGGGAGGCACATATCTGGCCATAACTACTGTGAGGGGACACATATTTGGGCATAACGACTGTGAGGAGGCACATATCTGGCTATAACCACTGTGAGGGAGGCACATATCTGGCCATAAATACTGTGAGGGGCACATATCTGGCATAATGACTGTGAGGGGGCACGTATCTGGGCATAACGACTGTGAGGGAGGCATATATCTGGCCATAAAGACTGTGAGGGAAGCACATATCTGGGCATAATGACTGTGAGGGATGCACATATATGGGCATAACGACTGTGAGGGGGCACATATCTGGGCATAACGACTGTGAGGGAGGCAAATATCTGGGCATAACTACTGTGAGGAAGGGCCATATCTGAGCATAACTACTGTGAGGGAGGCCCATATCTTGGCATAACTACTGTGAGGGGCACATATCTGGATATAACGACTGTGAGGGGGCACATATCTGGCATAACTACTGTGAGGGAGGCACATATCTAGGCATAACTACTGTGAGGGGCACATATCTGGACATAACGACTGTGAGGGGGCACATATCTGGGCATAACTACTGTGAGGGGCACATATTTGGGCATAACGACTGTGAGGGGGCACATATCTGGGCATAGTGACTGGGGGGCACATATCTGGGTATAACGACTGAGTGGGCACATATCTGGGCAAAACGACTGTGAGGGAGGCACATATCTGGGTATAACTACTGTGAGGGGCACATATCTGGGCATAACGACTGTGAGGGGGCACATATCTGGGCATAACGACTGTGAGGGGGCACATATCTGGGTATAACTGCTGTGAGGGGCCACAAGGAGGACATAACATTTTGATGGCTTAATTACTGTGAGGGGCCACAATGTGTGCATTAGTGCTGTATGGAAGCACGAGATTACCCTGCTATACTCAGTCTTACAGTCCAGCACAGCGCCCACTGCTGGTGATTTCACAGGGGCAGTCACCATCTGATTATTCTTTTTCTCTATCACCACAGGGACCTTGTTCTGGATCCAGTGGACATCACGCCAACGCCAGCGACACCCTGGATGAGGTAGAACCAGATTTTATTAGGGCTAGGTGAGTGTAGCCATGCATTGGGCTTAGGGCTCTTTCACACGAGCGGATGCCGTGCGGGTAATCTTAATCTGCTGCGTGAAAGAGAGCCAAGCCCTGGTCCAGACAGCAGAGACACGGAGCAGTAACATGATTGATAATGCTCCGTGCCTCTCTGTGATCCTTTTACTACAAAATCACAGTGACACGGTATGTTTTGTATTGCTATAAGTAATGTTAGGACGGAATTGGTTATGTTGAGAACTTGGCTTGGAGGGGAGGGGGCCCAGGCACATTCTTTGCACAGGGGCCCTCTGCTGTCTGTGTCCGCCCTTGGTGGGAATGCTCAAGGGTAGGAAAAGTTTGACTAGGACTGAAGCCTACAGGAGGCCTCACATGCTGATTGAGGAGGAGGACCTAAAAAGCTGGATGTCTACCAAAGGTACATGGTACTGAAATGGACCTCAGGAGCAAGTCTGGTGTTTCTCCTACTGAAGATCTCATGCCTATCTCTATTCAGCTGTTGCTCTAATACCCAGTGTCAGCCTGTGCTCCTATACATCTGAGTTGTTTTTTGTACGTTAAGCCACATTAAGCTCCCCAAAAAACAAGCTTAATGTCACTCATTTGCCTTGTGGGTAACCAAAATCCATGAAACTTCCAGGATAGGTTTGGGAAGCTGAGATCTTAGGTTGTGCAAAGTTTCAATTGATTGAGGTTTAGGCACATTATGGTACATTAAGATCTTTTTACATTAAAGGGGTTGTCCGGGTTCAGAGCTGAACCGGAACATACCCATATTTTCTTCTAGGCAGTGCCCTTGATGCTAGCATCGGAGCATCTCATGCTCCAATGCACTCCCTTGCCCTGTGCTAAATCGCGAAGGGCACGGGCTCTTTTGTTTACAATAACACACTGCCGGGCGGAAGCCTCCGCCCGGCAGTGTGTTCGGTGACGTCACCAGCTCTGATGGGCATGCTTTAGCGCTGCCCTAGCCGTTTGACTGGTTAGGGCAGCGCTAAAGCCCGCCCATCAGTGCCGGTGACATCACCGGGCTTCCTGGCAGCCCCATAGAGAGCCCGGTTCTCCTAAAAGGCCTTTGTCCTGCGCAATTTAGCGCAGGGCAAAGGAGAGCATCGGAGCATGAACTGCTTCGATGCCCAAGTCAGGGAGGCTGCCTGGGTGAAAGTGGAGTTATGTCCGGGTTCAGCTCTGAACCCGGACAACCCCTTTAAGCTAAATGTTTTCAAAAAGGATTAAAATAGTTTAATGCGAATAACTGTTGGTATGTTTTATCAAATGACCCCAAATCTTCAGAATATGTTGGCATAGAGAGAGTCTAGTAGGATGGGAAGTTTTGGAAAAATTGGTTAACATCCGAGTTGTTTTCTGTACGTTAAGCCACATTAAGCACCCCAAAAAACAAGCTTAATGTCACTCATTTGCCTTGTGGGTAGCTAAAATCCATGAAACTCCCAGGATAGGTTTGGGAAGCTGGGAACTTAGGTTGTGCAAAGTTTCAAGGCAATTGATTGAGGTTTAGGCACATTATGGTACATTAAGCCATTTTCACATTAAATGTTTTAGGATGTCCCCATGTCAACACATTGAAAAAAGGGAAGGTTATATTATGCAGAGATTTTAACTCCATAATGGACCCATCCCTGGACTCCACCTCCTCTACAAGGAGATCTGAAATGGGAATGGCTTCTTTCCTATAATCAGAAGGTCTTATTGATGTATGGAGAGCCCAACATAGCCAGGAAAATGATTTCACCTTCTCCCCCCACCCATTTATCCTACTCCCATATCGATATGTTCATGGTAGATCACACAG
Source organism: Bufo gargarizans (assembly GCF_014858855.1). Classification (NCBI taxonomy): domain Eukaryota; kingdom Metazoa; phylum Chordata; class Amphibia; order Anura; family Bufonidae; genus Bufo; species Bufo gargarizans. Next base: position 126,673,103 of record NC_058082.1, on the reverse strand, counting down.
CACTGCAAAAACTTTCAATACCATCAAGCGCCTATTGTCACGATCAGTGTGGGGGAAAAACTCCACACTGAACACAGGAGGGAAGGGTAAAAGTAACTGGGCCTGGAAAATAGGGAAGAAACAAGTCACCTCCTAAACAACCCTAATCCGGGCCCTAACTAGCTATCAATATGAATAGACCTTGAAGGTAGGAATATTCATATGCGGTATACCTAGGCCCTTATTTCCCTATAATGCCCTGGAATAAGGTTAGGACCAGAGACAACCCCTTTCCTCCCCAGATGGACGAATGGATGTCTCTGTCTCAGGCCCAGATACAAACAACAGGGGATATAACAAACACAATACAATAAGAAAAGACTTAAAGCTTAAAGTAGAAAAATGGCAACCCCAGAAGCATCACAGAGTACAACCGACCAGCTAGTAAGACGACAGGAAGAAAATCTATAAACCGCACCGCCAAGAGTGAGAAGTGGCTACTTATGGGGAAGGTAAATTACCAAGAAGCAACACATGAAGCAAGGGGCGTGGCATTCACCAAAACACAGACACAATAAGATCCACAAGGAGCTTGTCAATTTAACCCACGTGTTGCCAGTCTCTCTGATCTCCTGGTACCTGCCACGGGAACAATACGGAGGAACAATACGTTCCTATTTAATAACCCCAAATATATCGAGGAGCTCACCACAGGTTTAAAAGAATATTTCCAGTTCTATACGGACTCTGTCTCTGATCCATATGTCCTATGGCAGACCCATAAGGCCTACATAAGAGGGTCTTTTTTTTTTTTTTTTTTTATAAATATTTATTTATCACTTTTCATACATATATTTAAAACAGGAAGCCAACAATTCCCCAGTTACGCAGTGGGGGTACACATTGCAGAATACAAATTGTTTACATCCTCATGTATTTCATAATTACTCTCGGTTAAGTTTTAGATCATCATGTATTACATAGTTATTTAGTGGACTCCCTTTACTACATATATTCCCCGTATCAACTTCATTTTACTTCACAAAACAAATACATCAAGAAAATGAACATACCCTCACCCCCACCCTATCCCACCCATCCCCCCACCCTCTTGGTTGTCCTGGGGGGCCTCTGCAGGCGATTTGTTTCCGTAGTCCTTTTTCAGGCTTCTATTTCTGACCAATATCCCTCCTTCTTAATTTTTATCTATTTATTTATTTCTTTTTTCTCCTTTTCCCTTCCTTATTATCGCACTTTTCTCCTGACTAATATACTCATATCTCTGCACCCTCTCACATAGATTTTTCCACTCTTCCACACTTGGAGGGCTGCTCGCTCCCCATCCTCTAGCCAGCACCACCCGCGCAAGCATTAAACCTTTTTCCCATTTCCTTTCACTTTCTCTGTTCACCCCAATTCTTTTGGTATCCCCCAGCACTGCTATGCTGATCTCTAGTGGGGCGAGATGTCCCGTGGCTCTACTAAGGTCCTGAAATACTTGCGCCCAATAGCCCTGCACAATATGGCAATACCAAATCAGATGGTCAAAATCGGCCCCCACCTTACTACACTTCCAGCACTTTGCCTCCGCTGTTTTATACATCTTGCTCAATGCCCAGGGGGTAATATAAGTCCGATGGAGGATAAAAAAACTGCGTCAGTCGAAAGTTACTAGAAATGGTGCTCCTTTTTATATTTTTATAGATACTTCTCCAGTCCAGGATAGACGGTGCCACCTCTTGTGCCCATTTATTTTCACTATTAAATCTGATCACTCCTCCTAACCCCTTCTTTATTTTTTTATAAATCTGTGAAATTGATACTTTACTCCCGACTCCCTGATAACAAAATTCAGCAAATTCAGAGTGTTTAGTGCTAAAATATTCTCTATTCTCTGTTAAATCAAAAGCGTGTTTTAAACTAACATATCTAAACCAAGTGAGACCATCTATATCTGTGTTAACCCCCATTTCCTCTAGAGTCTTCACCTGTCCTTCCACCACCATCTGAGCCACAAACCTAATACCCTGTCTATCCCAAAATACATAATCTTCAGACTTCCAAAACTCTCTTAAATTAAGATTTCCCCAAATAGGAGTGAAGCTTAATGAATAATTTATACCCAATAATTTTTTAACCTTAACCCAGACTAGATGTATCATCTTACTAATTGGGCACTTCCTGCCCTTGATTTTTAGAGCACCAGTTTCTAAAAGGCTGACTATATTATATTGGAGACCTCCAATTTCCCCCTCCAAAAAACGTTGCAATCCGTCGTCCTCCATCATTAACCACTGAAGCTGGGATGCATAATAATAACCCCGGAAACATGGAACAGACAGGCCACCATCTTCCTCATCTAACCATAAATATTTTTGTTTCAGCCTGACCCTCTTTCTCCCCCAGATGAGATCATTTATTACTCCTTCTAGTGCATTAAAAAAGTGATCCCCTATCCATACAGGGCAGGAGGAGATAACATACAAAATCTGCGGCAGAAGAACCATCTTTATTATCGCGATTCGATCCGCCTGTCAGATTAACAGTTTTTGCCAGGTACATGTTTTTTCTCTAATCCTTTTTAAGAGAGGATCAATATTTAGTTCTAGATACTCCTGTATCCTCGAACTAACCTTGATGCCCAGATAATCAAACGATTCAGTAGATTTCAAAACTTTGACGTTAATTTCCTCCTGCCCTGTTTCATAACCGATTGGGAGCAACACCGATTTTGTCCAATTCACCCTAAAACCTGAGATTGAGCCAAACTGATTTACTAATCCTATGAGGTATGATACCGTTTGTATTCCCCCCGCCAGGAAAAACAAAATATCGTCGGCATAAAGGCCTATCTTATCCGATACACCTCTTCCCCCAAACCCCCTAATTTTGTTGTCCGCTCGGACCTTACAGGCTAGCGGCTCAACAAATATGGCGAACAATAATGGGGAGAGTGGACACCCCTGACGGGTTCCTCTCTGCAGGGGTATGGGCTCTGATATTACTCCATTTATTTTTATCCTGGCTTTCGACTTCTTATATAGCGTTTGCACCCATCCAATAAATTTTTCACCCAAATTAAACTCGTGCATAATCCTCCAGAGGTATGCCCACTCCACCCTGTCGAACGCTTTCTCAGCGTCCAAAGACAGGATGGAGTGGGCACCCTCCCCGCCCCTCTGCAGATTCAGAAACGTCCGTCGGATATTCGTCTGGGCCTGGCGTCTAGGTACAAACCCTGATTGATCCGGGTGTATTAACTTCTCAATAACTCTTTTTAGGCGATTTGCAAGTAACTTGGCGCATAATTTAAAATCTGTGTTGAGAAGAGAGATGGGGCGATACGAATCCACCTTTTTCTCATCCTTCCCCTTTTTTCCTATCAAACTTATTACAGCCTCCGTAAGGGAGGCCGGGAGTTCCCCCCTGTCCATTGAGTCGTTTAAGACCTGCACAAAAACCGGGAGAATAACATCTCCATATCTTCTATATATCTCAAAGGGCAGGCCATCCAGCCCGGGGCTCGAATTGCCTTGAATGGTTTTCAATGTCTCCCGTAATTCCTCCACTTCAATAGGACTATTCAGTAAGTCCCTCTCCTCCTCCGAGAGTCTGGGGATCGGCACACCCTCCAAGAAGAGTCCAACCTCATCAAGCCCCCCCACTCCCTCAGAGGAGTAGAGGTCCCCGTAATATTTAATAAATTCCTGTTCTATCTCTCCCTGGCTGGATGCCATCCCCACATCTCTCTTCTCCACACCACCAATTCTGTTACCCCCCTTTGATTATGTACAAGAGTGGATAGTAACCTCCCAGACTTTCCAGATTCCCTAAAATACCGTTCCCCCTCAAAAAACACTTTATGTTGTGCCTTGTCCATCAAATAATTTTTCAGTGCACTTTTCGCCTCATCAAGCTGTTCCGTCAACTCTGGGAGTTTTTCTTTCCCAAATTCTGCTTCTATTTTTTTAATCCTATCTACCAGCTCTCTCTCCTGCTTAGCAAATCCATTTTTTAATCCCTTAATTTTGCCTACCAGTACACCGCGCAAAAATGCTTTAAAAGCATCCCAACATGCCCTAGACTTGCGGAGCCCAAGTTATACTTCCAAAACTCCTCTATATCCGCCCTGATTCCCATGTTCTTCCTTGATTAAATTCAACCAATGTGGATTCAGGCGGAACTCTCGACTAATTCGTCTCGAGTTTGTTTTAAACAGCAAACTAACAGGGGAGTGGTCTGAAATGCTATTTGCTTCATACCTCATGCTTGAGATCTGATCTATCCATTCTGAGCTTATTAAGGCCAGGTCTATTCTGGACATTATTTTATTTCCCCGACTGAAACAGGAGAAAGCTTGCTTATCATCATAAAGGTACCTCCATACATCTATTAAGGAGAGTTCCTGCGATATTTTCCACAGCAATGTTTGTTGAACCGGCTCCTGTTTATTCTTTGGGGTCACTGAATATCTATCCAACTCACTATTCATAATGTTATTAAGATCCCCCATTATCACTATGGGGCATTTGCCCCTTGAGTCTACATACTCCATCAGTCTATGAATAACCATTAGAGAAAAGGGGGGAGGTATATATACAAAGGCGAGGATACATACTATCCCATTCCACTGACAATGGAGGAATACGTATCTACCCCTCTCATCTATTGCCTGATCAATTGGGAGATAATCTACCTTATCATGGATATATACACTAACTCCACATGAGTAGGTAGAGAAACACGAATGATATTGATACCGGGCCCACTTCTTCATTAATAAATGCATCTTATCTTTTGTACTATGTGTCTCCATTAACCCTACTATAGCCGGGAGATGTCTGATGACATTATCAAAGACCATAACCCTCTTGACCCTATCTCCAAGGCCCCGTACATTCCATGACATTATTCTACTCATTTAGATCTATCCTTCTCCTTCTCCCCTTTCTCCCCCTTCCCTGCAGAGCCACCCAAGACAACCATTCCCACCTCAAACCCCACCCCACACCCCCCTCCCCCTTTTTTCCATCCCCCCCCCCTCTATCTGGTCGGTAGAAATAAGCATTTCCCCCACCTCTTACACTCGGCCCCTTCCCACTCCCACCCCATACCCCTGTGAGCCAATCGAATGCCTTTCATGATCCAATTCCTTTGGTATCCAGCCAATCCACTACCTCCGCTGGAGAGCTAAAAAAGCTAACCTGATCACGATATATAATGCGAAGCTTAGTGGGGTATAACAGGGTATATTGTATCTGAGCATCCGCTAGTCTCTTCTTCACTTCTTTAAACTGTCGCCTTTTTATCTGTGTTGCTCTCGAGTAATCTGGATATATCTCTAAATTATTCCCATTAAACTCAATTGTCTTCAGATTCCTTTTAGATCGCATTATTACATCTCTATCCCTGGAGCTTTGTATTTTAGCTAAAATTGCCCTAGGGGGGGCCCCTATTGGGGGGGGGGTCTCCCAGGTATTCTATGGGCTCTTTCCACTGCAAACCCTTGAGATAATGCGCATTCTTTAAAACTATCCTGTAGCCACTGTTGAGTAAACCCAGTTGTATCCTCTCCTTCCACTCCCTCGGGTAAATCCGACTATTCTAATGTTTGATCTCCTGGACATATCTTCCAATATAGTGATTCTCTCTAGAAGGATTTTTTTCTCACCATCTATCCCTTCCACTCTCTTCTTTACTCCTTCTAGGTCTTTTTTCATACTTCCAGAGGAAATCTGCAACTCTTTCACCTTTTCCTTGACTTTATTCATGTCCTCCTTTATACAGGAGAGGTCTACCTGTACAGAGGCTATCTTCAGAGATAGCTCTTCCAGACTATGATTAGTTTTTTGAACTGCGCCCAAAATTTCCAGAAGCCTCATATCTACAGAATTAATTCTTTCCTCCATCCCCTCCCCACTACCCGCCCTCCTTTCCGCTCCACCACGTTCCTCCGGAATCAGCACTTCACAAATTTCCTTCTGATTTTCCTTATTGCCCCGTAGTGAGCTCTTCATTTTAGAAGGTGATCTAAGGTATTTCTCCAGGCTCGTTGTAGTGCTATTGCCCTTTCCTGCACCCGGCGAGGAGGCGCCCACAGATTTTCTATTTACCCCTTTTGGAGGCATAACTACAATCTCACCAGGGAAAGGGGGAAGGGGCAGGCTTCGCGGGAAAAAAAACAAAAAAAAAACAAAAAGAGAAACCAATACCAGAAACCGGCAACAAAAAGTGACACCTAAATAAGGGTTGATGGGATGGTAGAAAAATACAACATATATCACTAGGCGAATGCGCTTTACACAATCCCAAAATAAACCCGAGAGACACTTTACATGAAAATTAGAAAGGTAACAAACAGAGTGCACACGATATGTTGCATTCAAAATATCCCCGCAAACTATGCGTGCATACAATGAGTGGAGAGCGAGCATACAATGATTGGAGAGCATGCATACAATGATTGGAGAGCGTGCATACAATGAATGGAGACCGGGAAAAAAAAAAAAAAAAAAGGAGAAAGCCCCTTGTTCAGTCCCGTTCTTTCCAGTCACCAGTCCAATATAGAATTGATACTTGCTCCGTCCAGTCTTTTCCAATCCACATACCAACCAAAAAAATAAAAAATAATAATAAATGCGGTTGTTCTCCTGAAGTAAAAGTAAAGTTGTCCCAGTTCATGAGATTAGGTTATGTTGCTCGTGTGCATAAGTCCACGGGGCCTTGCAAATGAGTGCTAAAAGGTACCCCTATTTTTACTTATATTTTCTTTTATTTCATTTAATGTCTCTTTAATGTTATGTTGCTCGTGTGCATATGTCCATGGGGCCTTGCAAATGAGTGCTAAAAGGTACCCCTATTTTAACTTAGTTTCTTTTATTTCCTTTTAATGTCTCCCCAGTCTTCTGGGCTGTTTCAGCAGGGGGGGCCCGCTGATATTGGCATCTTCTACTCCCCCCAATTTAACTCTGTTTTCAGGTGTTTGCAGGTGTTTACTGGTATTTAGGGATTTTTACACCAGATATTAGCATAGGCAATATGGACCCCGGATGCCGCTTGTCTGGTCCAACGGTGCCGCTTATCTTTTACCCCCCTCCTCCTCTTGCGATCGGCTGCCCTCACCACTCCACCAACTCCTCCTGTGATGAAGTTTACTGCTGGGGCGCTTTCCCATTACGGCTGCGTCTTCCAAAAGCCATTACATTTGTTTTTTTTTCCACACACGCCAGGGAGACTGGATCAAACACATGCTCCGAGGCCATCAAAAGACAAGAGGGTACCTGTGGATTCTCCTCTTCACATGCTCCGGCGTCCGCTCATCCCGGTCTACAGCTCGACCTCTAAAAGGGGGGGGGGGAGGCAGCACCGCGTCCGCTCTCGGACCTTTAGTTCGGCTCCAGGGCGTCCCGGTCCAAGCCGTATATCCTCCAGCGGTCTTTCAGCCGCCTCGGCTCATGGCGCACAGGAGAAGGGGGGAGGGAGGAGCGCGGCACGTCGGCGTCTTTAATTAAGCTAGGCTATAAGGTGAAAAAACACTGAGGAAAATAAATCACCCAAATACTTGAATGGATAGCCTGTCTAGAAAAACCAACAAGAACTTCCCTACAAAGCAATGCTCAGAAGAGCTTAGAATCGAGAGAGACAAACTTAGAGGAATCCTACTCCACAACTATAGAAAATCCCTTCTCAGGCTTAAATCCAAACACTGCACCCAAGGAAACAAGGCAGGAAAACTGCATGATCGACAACTTAAAAATCACCAACTAAAATAAAAAATCACACACATAATACACCCCAACACTAAAGCTAAATTAATAGACCCCAGGGACATTGCAGAACAATTTCCTCTTTACTACGAAGGTCTCTATAACCTTAAAAACAATACCACCCTGCCAGACAATTACCCATCTCTTGTTAAGGACTTCTTAGCAAAAACATCACTCCCCACTTTCACTCCCACACAACTACAGTCACTAAATTCCCCACTCACTGAACTGGAAATGAAAAAAACTGGTTAACTCATTTTCCCTAGGAAAATCCCCAGGCCCTGAATGATTATCTAATGAATACTACCAACACTTTCAAACAATACTCATCCCTCACCTGCGAACAATATTTAGCCGAGCGATATACGGTACTCCCTTTCCAGCGGATATGCTAGCAGCATTAATAGTAACTCTCCCCAAGCCAGGCAAGATCCCAGAAACCCCCCAAAACTTTAGACTAATTTCCTTACTTAATTCAGATATAAAAATATTTGCTAAGCTTATTGCTAGTAGGCTATCCCCAATACTCCCCTCTCTTGTTGACCATCTAGAAAATTAGGGATGAGGGTCTGCTGCTGATCTGACCTTCTAAAACATTAGGGGTGAGGGTCTGCTGCTGAGCTGACGTTCTAAAACATTAGGGGTGAGAGTCTGCTGCTAATCTGACCTTCTAAAACATTAGGGGTGAGGGTCTGCTGCTGAGCTGACCATCTAAAACAGAAAGGGAGAGGGCCTGCTGCAGATCTGACCATCTAAAAAAAATTAGGGATGAGGGTCTGCTGCTGAGCTGACCATCTAAAACATTAGGAGCAAGGGCAGCCTAATAAGCATGTTGATATGATGGAGGAGGAGGAGGACAAGAAAAGGGAGATTGAACCATATACCCTTTTTTGTGGTGGAAGGGGTGCATGGGAATACAGTGTATTCAATACACCATAAAAGCCACATTTAAAGTGCCTTTATGTTCAGCCGCTTTCCTCTGGTGGAGTAGAGAAGTAAGGGGCAATCCAGGCCTTGTTCATTTTGATAGTCAACCTGTCAGCATTTTCAGTTGACAGTCGGATGCGCTTATCAGTTATTATGCCCCCAACAGCACTAAATACCGGCTCTGACAAAATGCTGGCGGCAGGGCAGGCCAGCACCTCCAAGGCGTAGAGCGCCAGTTCATGCCACGTGTCCAGCTTGGACACCCAATAGTTGTAAGGCACAGAGGGATCATTGAGGACGCTGACACGATGTGCTACGTACTCCTTCACCATCTTCCAAAACTTTTCTCTCCTTGTAACACTAGGCCTCGCATCAGGGTGAGGGTGCTGGCGGGGTGTCATTAAACTGTCCCATGCCTTGGAGAGGTTTGCCTTGCCTCTGTTGGAACTGCTGTGTGTTCCCCTCATCTGCCCTCCTCGGTTGCCCAAGGAACTACATACTCTGCCCCCAGCGTTGTCAGCTGGAAATGTTTGGAGCAATTTTTCCACAAGGACTTGGTATTGCACCATTTTGCTAGTCCTCTCCACCACAGGTATGAGAGATGAGAAGTTCTTTTTGTAGCAGGGGTCAAGAAGAGTGAATAACCAGTAATCGGTGTTGTCCAAAATCCGTATAACGCGAGGGTCACGGAAACGGCAGCATAACATAAAGTCAGCCATGTGTGCCAGAGTCCCAACAGACATGACTTCACTGTCATCATCAGGAGGGTGACTCTCAATCTCCTCATCCTCTTCCTCCTTATCGGCCCATCCACGCTGAACAGTTAGAATAAACCTGCTATGGGTGCTACTGTCACGGAACGTATATCAGCAGGGAAATAACCAAACACATGGAAAACAAACAGAACTAGGCCCAAAAGCTAGGGAGAAAGGGTCACCTCCTAGTGATCCCTGAAGCTTTCCCTATACTGCTGTGCACATGTGCATACCCTTATGGTGGATTTGCACATGCCCTCGTGCCTACGGCTATATACCCTGGGACAACCCTGAGCAGAAGGTAAAGGGGCGACATTGCTTCCTCAAGCAGGAGGAAGCAAGCGTCTCCCTAGAGGCCTAGACAAACGACAACAAGGGAAGAAACAGAGAGGACTTATCTTGAGCTAAGCTGGAGCAGACAATCCACAACACATCCAAAGCCCACAGGAATGAACTATAACCCGCACAGGCCACTGGGAGAAGGAGGAATAAATAGCCTCGCTAACAATCAACCCAGTACACCTGAGGGAAGGTGGATTCAGCTCAACTTAAACCAAAACAAAGAGAAGAGTCAAACATGTGCAGCCAGCCTGACAGATCTCCGCACATTCACAGGGCAAGGCGTGACAACTACCCTCTGTAGCGGAGGCAATTGTCTCCTGCTCCTCCTCCTCCTCATCATCCAATTCACGCTGAGAAGATGAACGGAGGTTGGTCTGGCTATCACCCTGTGCACTGTCTCCCTCCATTTCCACCTCTTCCACATGCAAAGTGTCCGCCTTCATTGTGAGCAGCGAGCATTTCAGTACACACAGAAGTGGGATGGTTATGCTGATAATAGCGGCATTGCGGCTCACCATCTGTGTTGATTCCTCAAAGTTGCGTAAAACCTCACAGAGGTCAGACCCCTCGTCGCTTGTGAAGAGCGGAAGCTGACTGGAAAGGCGGCGACCATGTTGCAGCTGGTATTCCACTACTGCCCTCTGTTGCTCACAAATTCTGTCCAACATGTGGAACGTGGTGTTCCAGCGCGTGCTCACATCGCACAACAGTCGGTGAGCTGGCAATTGCAAGCACTACTGCAGCTTTGCCAGACCAGCGTCAGCTGTAGATGACTTTTGAAAATGAGCGCACATGCGCCGCACCTTCACCAATAGCTCAGGCAAATTGGGGTAGGTTTTGAAAAACCGCTGAACCACTAAGTTGAACACGTGGGCTAGGCATGGTATGTGTGTGAGCTTGCCGAGCTCCAAAGCTGCCACCAAGTCACGGCCATTATCAAACACAACCATGCCTGGTTGTAGGTTGAGTGGCGAGAGCCACAGCTCAGTCTGGTCCCTGCCACAGCTTTGCGGTGGTGTGCCGTTTGTCACCTAAGCAAATTAGTACAACCTACTTAACCATCTAATAGATGGAAAAATGCATGACGACAAAGCACCGAAAGAACCATAAGGGACACACATAAAATATTATCTTTATTCAATAATCAATAATTACAACAACTCATTTAATCAAAAATAAATTATAAAATATAGCAGCTGTGCAGGCAAGCTCACCTGCTGACCCACAAGGTACCCGATCCCCACTAATAATAATGCTCTATACATAGATGAATAAAAGAGCAAAGGTGAGCATATTTCCCAAGGTATCTCCAAATAATATATCAACTGCTGTGTATATAATCATCCACCATAGGACCCAATCAAAGTGGCCAACTGTGGATATACTAATAGCAAGTGGCTAAAAGAAAGAAAAATAATTAAATACCTTGGTAGTCAACCAATAAAGAGATCGGACCTCTGGTCAGCTGGGAGCGCACCCCAACGCACGTTTCGCTCCGCTTTTTCAAGGGGCCATCAGAATGCAGAAAGTCTTGGTGTCCACAAGCCTAAATGGCAACATCTCTAGGGGCAGCAATTTGGAAAGGTGCGCATTTAGTGCTATGGCCTGTGGGTAGGTGGCTGGTTATTTCATTCAAAGGCCTGGGTTATGGACATCTGTACGCTGCAATGGGACACAGAAGTGGATGTGGTAGATGATGTGCTTGCGAAGGTCCAGGTGCAGGGTGGAAGGCATCCGGGCCGGCGTCTTGGACAGGGGATTAGCCAGCACGTAACACAGGGGAAGAGGAGGCAGTGGTGTGAACAACTGTCCACACTCATTGTGAACCCAGGAGTTCGGCCGACCTATTAGTTTGCTTTGATGCCATGTGGCGGATCATGCTGGTGGTGGTGAGGTTGCTAGTGTTCACGCCCCTGCTCATTTTGGTAGGGCACAGGTTGCAAATGACAATTATTTTATCGTCCGCACTTTCCTCAAAAAAGCACCAGACTGCGGAACACCTACCCCTCGGGTGATTGCCGCAAGGGGGTGCTCGGGGGAACAGTTGCGGGCCTGTTTGGTGTGGCCCGCCTTCTCCCTTTTGCCACCCCACTGCCACTTCCAGCCTGTTGAGGTGCTGCGTATTCCTCCCCCTCTGTACTGGTGTCCTTGCTCGGCTTGCTACCTTCTCAGGTTAGGTCAGTGATTTCATCGTCCACCACCTCCTCTTCCACTTCCTCACTCTGGTGATCCTCCTGACTTGTTGACCTAACAAGAACCTCACTTATTGACAACTGTGTCTCATCCTTATCATGAACCTCTTGAGACACTAATTGCGGTTGACTTATTGGCAACTGTGTCTCATCATCATCATCCACTGTCACGGCTTTTGGTGTGCGCCGTGACACGGTTGCCGTGCATGCTGTTGCCAGCGGCAACATTTTGTGGCTGCAGCATGTAGGTGCCTCCTCCTTTCTCCTGGGGCCTTCCCTGTCTGGTGCTGGAGGGGTTAATTACACCGCACAACAATGATTTTGCTACTGAGAGAAAAACGTGATTTATACTAAAATGAGTGCGCTGATTGCAAATATGAACTCGGAATTTGCCTTACATGTTTAGATTTGAAGTTATGCATGCAAAGCCTATTCAGTTATAATATTAATGCATTATATTGGAAATATTCCAATGGGCACGTCCAGACCTGTTCGGACGCACTCAGGCTGATGTCAGCAGTAAGTATATAAGGCAAGCTGGACAGATTTTGATAAAGTGATCTGTTGTAGTGCTATCAGTTTTGAAACTTAAGATGGATAAACGCAAATGTGTTAACGATTCAGACAATTTCTGCTACATAAGTGGCAAATACACTACTTATGATCAGCGCAAGAATCTGACAAAACTAGTGCGTCTTGCAGCTTGGGATGCATTTGTGCTAGTAGTGCAGAACTTCCTTGGGAACAGACGAGCTGCAAATTATGTTGAATTAGTAGACAACATGCTTACAGCATATGAACAACTTGGCTACCCAATGTCATTAAAAGTGCATTTCTTACATTCCCATCTTGACTTTTTTCCACCCAATTTGGGACACGTAAGTGACGAACATGGTGGGCGGTTCCATAAAGATATTTCTACAATGGAGAACAGGTATCAAGGCCACTGGAATCCCAACATGATGGGGGACTACTGCTGGTTTTTGCAACGGAAAAATATGACCATTCACAAAAGCAAAAACATATGCCTGAAGCACTTTTAACAGTTCTGGGCCTTGCTCAAGTAAGACTTTTAAACTGAAAAACTAGACTTTTTGAAATTTTGTTATTTCATTACATTTTCATACACTGTTTACTGCGCAGACTTTGATGTAGATCAGGTAACTGTTGGAGTAATACTCGTTCTGTTCAAAATTATTCAATGCTTTCCAAGTGCTTACTTCATTTAGGCATACTTATGCATAGCAAAATTTCCTGTTAAAACAATTCTGACTTTGGATTTTCAATCCGCACATTCGATTTAGTATAGGACAACGTTTTTTGCCCAGTAGAAGATGAAAAGTATTTTTTTGTTGCGTGGTGTTATCTAGCTGGTGGGGATTTATGTGTGTCCTGGGTTTGGACACTAGGTTTATATTGCCCGTGGCCTGTTGGCTGTGGCCTTGCTGTGTGCTGGAGCTGTGCTCCTGCCCGGCCTCTACCATCTGCCCAGTGCTTGAGGGCCACCTTGTGGAACATCAAGGTCACCATGATTTCTCTCCTATGTTCCCGTTGTTCACCTTCCCTTCACTATCCTTGCATATGTTTGTTGTTGTTGTTTATGTATGGGTGGTTGTTGTCTTGTCTAGTGGTTGTTACATGTCTGGTCTGTTGGTGTCTATAGTCCAGCATGTTTGCTAGACATGTTCCTTGTGTGGTGTGCCTCCGAAGTAAGTAAGGCATGTATGATTAATCCTACCGAACAAAATAGGAAGGAATGGGAGGAATAACAGGAAAAACTAAAAATACATCAGCTTGAGAAAAGTAGGAAAGAATTGTTCTTCCAAGGGTTCCGACTGGCTTCAGAGGGAGAAAAAGTTGGAAAAATTCTGGCAGGTATTGTAAAAAATGAGGTAAGAGGTAAATCTTGGTTGGGGGTAATTAGAGATAACAGGGATAAAATAATTAGTTTACCGGAAGGAGTTAAAAAGGTTTTCAGGGAGTACTTCCAGGAACTCTATAAAACTAGGGTACGATATTCAAGATTAGAGTTGGACCCATATCTAGATCAGGTTGCTTGGAGAAAGATATCCCAGGCCCAAAAGGAATATTTGGATAGCGAAATATCAACTGCTGAAATTAATGAAGTTTTGGGTAAAGTAAAACCCGCAAAAACACCAGGGTGTGATGGCCTTCCCTTTGAAATATATAAGGTCTTTGCCCGGGTTTTAATACCTGAATTAACAACAACATTGAAGGAGGCACAAAAGATAGGGGATCTACCAGACTCTATGAAAGAGGCAATTATTACATTAATCCCAAAAAAGGGTAAAGAACAACTAGATCCTGGATCATACAGACCAATATCTTTGTTGAACACGGATGTTAAAATCCTGGCAAAGGTTCTGGCAGGGAGGCTCTCCAAAGTGATTAAAGGTATAATTCACGAAGATCAGACCGGTTTTATACCTGGTAGAACTATATATTCAAATATAAGAAGGTTGTACCTTAATATTGAGGCTAACAGAACAGAACCAGGTGATAAAGCAATACTTTCACTGGATGCTCAAAAGGCATTTGATTGTATTGAATGGGAGTATCTATGGGCAGTCTTAAAAAGGGTCGGTATAGGCGAGGGGTTCATAAAATGGATTCAGCTTATATATTCCAACCCAAGGGCTAGAGTGATGGTGGACGGGAGCTTGTCCCTGCCTCTTGCCCTTCACCGGGGCACCAGGCAGGGATGCCCTCTCTCTCCACTATTATTTGCTATAGCAATTGAGCCTCTCGCAAGTATAATAAGAAACGATAGGGAGATAAAAGGTTTTCAATATGTGGAAGGAGACAAAAAATTATTAATGTATGCCAATGATATCTTGTTATTTATGCACAACACAGGGGATCAGTTTAGTAGAGTATTAGATAAAATAGATAAGTTTGGTTCTTTTTCCGGATTAAATATTAATTGGGGGAAATCCCATATGATGGTATTGGGTGATGGGCAGTTAGGGAGGGATTTAAGGTTCCATGTATTTGAGAAACACGAGAGTTTTAAATATTTAGGCATACAAATCTCCGGCAATATAGAAGACTGTGAAAAATTTAATGTACTTCCCGTAATAAAAGAACTTAGAACTAAAATACATATTTGGAAAAGATTACCACTCTCTATTCAAGGTCGGGTAAATCTAATAAAAATGATTTTTTTACCAAAGTTACTTTATGTGTTACAAAATGCCCCAATAAGACTCCCGCAGAAGATATTTCGATTATTGGATCACCTAATGGGGGAATTCATATGGAAAGGCTCTATCCCTAGGATAAAAAAAGAAATGCTTCAACTCCCAGTGAGAGAGGGTGGTTTGGCGGTTCCTAACTGGTTTATGTATTATTTGAAAAAACAATATAGTCAGATAAGAGATAGTTTAAATAGTTTAGGGGAAGACAGGAACTAAATAAAATGGGTTGGAGAGGGGAACTGAATCACCTAGAGATAATGGAATCGGGTACACTAGATAAAAATATTACAGAAAATAGAATTATGAATGCAATGGATCACATATGGGGGCAGATTAAAAAATTACTGGGGATAAAAGGTTTTCTCCAATATACACCTATCTGGAAAAATTTGAACTTGAAGGAACTCTAAACGATTAGGAGCTAAAAGGGGATAGAATATTTAGCTCAAGTATTTGAAGATGATAAACTGAAAGATTTTAATACACTTGCTAGGGAGTTTGGGATCCCCCAAAAGGATATCTATAAATACCTCCAGTTCAGGAACGCTTTGAGGACAGGGGTAAAACTAGATAAATATAGAAAGGAACAATCAGATCGAATATATAAATTCACTGACGGAGGAGAAAAAAGAGGTACAACAAAAAAAAGATACGGGCTATTGATGGAAGGAAAGAAAGAACAGACTACAATACTAGCTAAAAAAAAAAATGGGAAAAAGAACTTCAGCCTCTCTTTTCCGATGAGAAATGGAAAGATGCCCTTAGAAGTTATCCAACGGTGTCGGATAGGGGTTCACATAAAATATCGCAGTTCTTTATAGTACATAGATTACATCGATCTCCTAAGATGCTAAAGAAAATGGGTGTTAGAACTTCGGATAATTGCCTAAAATGTAGGGAAAGGGATGCAGATTTAATACATTGTTTTTGGAGATGTCCCAGACTTTTCAGATATTGGAAGGAGATAGCAGAGATTGTATTTGTATTCCTGGATGTTCAGGTGTTTGAAGATCCAGTAATCTGTATATTCACGTATTTACAAATGCCTATGCAGGCAATAGAAACCTATCTTGGCCCGGGTTAATTTAATACTTCACTTTTATTAAACACGTTGTTAAAAAGTGTCACTATTCATTGTGAGTCACATTTGAAATGACACAGACAAAACACAAAATAACTGCTAAGGTGTTAAAAACACAGTTGTGGCCCACCACAAAAGATACTGTATGTCATCAATTGGAGGCGATATGCTAGTTCGCTCACTCCAAATATAGGGAGAACAGCAGAATCAGTTCCATATACCCACAAGGGGTGATGTTAGTTATTACCGGCAAGGCTTGATTGATAATGGCAAATGTCAATAGTGGGAGACTAATGTCATCATACCACTTATGTACTGATGGACTATTTGCCAATTTACTGTTTGCCAGCATATAGGGCTCTTATCATATATGCCCTGGACTGAAAGGGTATATGGTCCTGCTAGTGCCAAGAAAATTCCTGTGAACCAAACACTACCACTATTATTTGTTAGCAGAGTGCATGACCACGTTTCGGTGTACTGTTAACAACACCAATTGTTTAGCAACAATAAGCGACGGATCGCACAAATTGTTGCACCTTAGATGTATGAGGGGATTTGTGGCGACCACCCTCCATACAACTAGGCATACTCTAGGGTAACTAACACTTGAATGATGGCATTGGCTGTACTGTTAGTGAGTGGGATATACAAGCTGCTGGTAAGTGCCAAACTGTTCAACCCAGCACAGTCAAAGCTCACTGCTAGTGCCAATAAATTGCCACTGAACGAGCCCAGCCACTGCTTGTTGCTGGCTATATGCGTTCCCACGTATCGGGATACTGTTAACAGCAAATGTGGTTAACAACACATGAGGCGGCAAGTAGAGCAAAATGCTGCCCTTTGTTGAGGAGGATTTATGGCATCCACCCTCAATACAGCCAGGACGTAATCATGGTGCAGTTTATCCCTAACCAAAGGTGATCACTGTACTGTTATAAGCTAAATGTGCAGGTTGCTGATGAAACCAGCCATTTAATGTCAGTGCAGTCAAACTGATGTATTCTATGTCTAACTACAAACACCGCCTGTTGGTGCTGTTAAACAGATCAGATGGTATACACAGGGCTGGCAGGACTGCTGTCCTCCTGTAAGTGTGACCAGTCATAGACAAAAAACGGATCACTAATAGTGATTATCAGATGGGAGCCACATGTCTGCTAATTAAAACCTAAGACTGCCCCCCAACATGTTTCGCCAGTCTCGCTGGCTTCCTCAGGGGTAACGGGCAGCAGGCGTTTGTAGTTAGACATAGAATACATCAGTTTGACTGCACTGACATTAAATGGCTGGTTTCATCAGCAACCTGCACATTTAGGTTATAACAGTACAGTGATCGCCTTTGGTTAGGGATAAACTGCACCATGATTACGTCCTGGCTGTATTGAGGGTGGATGCCATAAATCCTCCTCAACAAAGGGCAGCATTTTGCTCTACTTGCCTCCTCATGTGTTGTTAACCACATTTGCTGTTAACAGTATCCCGATACGTGGGAACGCATATAGCCAGCAACAAGCAGTGGCTGGGCTCGTTCAGTGGCAATTTATTGGCACTAGCAGTGAGCTTTGACTGTGCTGGGTTGAACAGTTTGGCACTTACCAGTAGGGATGAGCGAACTCGAACTGTATAGTTCGGGTTCGTACCGAATTTTGGGGTGTCCGTGACACGGACCCGAACCCGGACATTTTCGTAAAAGTCCGGGTTCGGGTTCGGTGTTCGTCGCTTTCTTCGCGCTTTTGTGACGCTTTCTTGGCGCTTTTTGAAAGGCTGCAAAGCAGCCAATCAACAAGCGTCATACTACTTGCCCCAAGAGGCCATCACAGCCATGCCTACTATTGGCATGGCTGTGATTGGCCAGAGCACCATGTGACCCAGCCTCTATTTAAGCTGGAGTCACATAGCGCCGCCCGTCACTCTGCTCTGATTAGCGTAGGGAGAGGTTGCGGCTGCGACAGTAGGGCGAGATTAGGCAGATTAACTCCTCCAAAGGACTTGATTAACTGATCGATCTGCAGCTGTGGATCATTGAGCTGCTGATCCTCAATTGCTCACTGTTTTTAGGCTGCACAGACCGTTTGTCAGTCTCATTTTTCTGGGGTGATCGGCGGCCATTTTGTGTCTTGTGGTGCGCCAGCACAAGCTGCGACCAAGTGCATTTAACCCTCAATGGTGTGGTTGTTTTTTGGCTAAAGCCTACATCAGGGTGAAGCTGTCACACCAAGTGCATTTATCCAGCAATAGTCTGTTCATTTTTTGGCCATATACAAAATCAGGGGCAAGCTGCGCCTGTCACCAAGTGCATTTAACCCTCAATGGTGTGGTTGTTTTTTGGCTAAAGCCTACATCAGGGTGAAGCTGTGACACCAAGTGCATTTAACCAGCAATAGTCTGTTCATTTTTTGGCCATATACAAAATCAGGGGCAAGCTGCGCCTGTCACCAAGTGCATTTAACCCTCAATGGTGTGGTTGTTTTTTGGCTAAAGCCTACATCAGGGTGAAGCTGTCACACCAAGTGCATTTAACCAGCAATAGTCTGTTCATTTTTTGGCCATATACAAAATCAGGGGCAAGCTGCGCCTGTCACCAAGTGCATTTAACCCTCAATGGTGTGGTTGTTTTTTGGCTAAAGCCTACATCAGGGTGAAGCTGTCACACCAAGTGCATTTAACCAGCAATAGTCTGTTTATTTTTTGG
Source organism: Bufo gargarizans (assembly GCF_014858855.1). Taxonomy (NCBI): domain Eukaryota; kingdom Metazoa; phylum Chordata; class Amphibia; order Anura; family Bufonidae; genus Bufo; species Bufo gargarizans. The sequence continues at coordinate 126,654,148 of NC_058082.1, read as the reverse complement.
CCATATCCCAGTCTAATTCTGTCACTAAATCCATACCGGTCACCCAGCGCCTAAATACTAGGCCTCAAATTTATATCCAGCTAAATCTGTCCCTAGTGCTGTAGCTGGGCGAGTTATTTAGTGTCCGTTCAAGCACATTTCTTGTTCTGGGTTGAAATACAATTCCCAATTTAGCAATTTCATAATTTAGTGGTTCCTGCTATATCAGAGCTATTTGAAATCTATCCCAAAAAGGGTATATAATATTGAAGGTGCACATTGGGTCATTCAGAATAACTTCACACACACCCGCTACTGTGTATTTCCAAGTCTAATTCTGTCACTAAACCCATACCTGTCACCCAGCGCCTAAATACTAGGCCTCAAATTTAAATCCCTCTAAATCTCTCGTTACCCACCGCTGTACTGTTGTTGCTGGGCAAGATATTTAGTGTCCGTCAAAGCACATTTTTTGTTCTGGGTTGAAGTACAATTCCCAATTTAGCAATTTCATAATTTAGTGGTTTCTGCTATATCAGAGCTATTTGAAATCTATCCCTAAAAGGGTATATAATATTGAAGGTGCACATAGGGTCATTCAGAATAACTTCACACACACGCTTCTGTGCATTTCCAAGTCTAATTCTGTCACTAAATCCATACCGGTGACCCAGCGCCTAAATACTAGGCCTCAAATTTAAATCCCTCTAAATCTCTCGTTACCCACCGCTGTACTGTTGTTGCTGGGCAAGATATTTAGTGTCCGTCAAAGCACATTTTTTGTTCTGGGTTGAAGTACAATTCCCAATTTAGCAATTTCATAATTTAGTGGTTTCTGCTATATCAGAGCTATTTGAAATCTATCCCTAAAAGGGTATATAATATTGAAGGTGCACATAGGGTCATTCAGAATAACTTCACACACACGCTTCTGTGCATTTCCAAGTCTAATTCTGTCACTAAATCCATACCGGTGACCCAGCGCCTAAATACTAGGCCTCAAATTTAAATCCCTCTAAATCTCTCGTTACCCACCGCTGTACTGTTGTTGCTGGGCAAGATATTTAGTGTCCGTCAAAGCACATTTTTTGTTCTGGGTTGAAGTACAATTCCCAATTTAGCAATTTCATAATTTAGTGGTTTCTGCTATATCAGAGCTATTTGAAATCTATCCCTAAAAGGGTATATAATATTGAAGGTGCACATAGGGTCATTCAGAATAACTTCACACACACGCTTCTGTGCATTTCCAAGTCTAATTCTGTCACTAAATCCATACCGGTGACCCAGCGCCTAAATACTAGGCCTCAAATTTAAATCCCTCTAAATCTCTCGTTACCCACCGCTGTACTGTTGTTGCTGGGCAAGATATTTAGTGTCCGTCAAAGCACATTTTTTGTTCTGGGTTGAAGTACAATTCCCAATTTAGCAATTTCATAATTTAGTGGTTTCTGCTATATCAGAGCTATTTGAAATCTATCCCTAAAAGGGTATATAATATTGAAGGTGCACATAGGGTCATTCAGAATAACTTCACACACACGCTTCTGTGCATTTCCAAGTCTAATTCTGTCACTAAATCCATACCGGTGACCCAGCGCCTAAATACTAGGCCTCAAATTTAAATCCCTCTAAATCTCTCGTTACCCACCGCTGTACTGTTGTTGCTGGGCAAGATATTTAGTGTCCGTCAAAGCACATTTTTTGTTCTGGGTTGAAGTACAATTCCCAATTTAGCAATTTCATAATTTAGTGGTTTCTGCTATATCAGAGCTATTTGAAATCTATCCCTAAAAGGGTATATAATATTGAAGGTGCACATAGGGTCATTCAGAATAACTTCACACACACGCTTCTGTGCATTTCCAAGTCTAATTCTGTCACTAAATCCATACCGGTGACCCAGCGCCTAAATACTAGGCCTCAAATTTAAATCCCTCTAAATCTCTCGTTACCCACCGCTGTACTGTTGTTGCTGGGCAAGATATTTAGTGTCCGTCAAAGCACATTTTTTGTTCTGGGTTGAAGTACAATTCCCAATTTAGCAATTTCATAATTTAGTGGTTTCTGCTATATCAGAGCTATTTGAAATCTATCCCTAAAAGGGTATATAATATTGAAGGTGCACATAGGGTCATTCAGAATAACTTCACACACACGCTTCTGTGCATTTCCAAGTCTAATTCTGTCACTAAATCCATACCGGTGACCCAGCGCCTAAATACTAGGCCTCAAATTTAAATCCCTCTAAATCTCTCGTTACCCACCGCTGTACTGTTGTTGCTGGGCAAGATATTTAGTGTCCGTCAAAGCACATTTTTTGTTCTGGGTTGAAGTACAATTCCCAATTTAGCAATTTCATAATTTAGTGGTTTCTGCTATATCAGAGCTATTTGAAATCTATCCCTAAAAGGGTATATAATATTGAAGGTGCACATAGGGTCATTCAGAATAACTTCACACACACGCTTCTGTGCATTTCCAAGTCTAATTCTGTCACTAAATCCATACCGGTGACCCAGCGCCTAAATACTAGGCCTCAAATTTAAATCCCTCTAAATCTCTCGTTACCCACCGCTGTACTGTTGTTGCTGGGCAAGATATTTAGTGTCCGTCAAAGCACATTTTTTGTTCTGGGTTGAAGTACAATTCCCAATTTAGCAATTTCATAATTTAGTGGTTTCTGCTATATCAGAGCTATTTGAAATCTATCCCTAAAAGGGTATATAATATTGAAGGTGCACATAGGGTCATTCAGAATAACTTCACACACACGCTTCTGTGCATTTCCAAGTCTAATTCTGTCACTAAATCCATACCGGTGACCCAGCGCCTAAATACTAGGCCTCAAATTTAAATCCCTCTAAATCTCTCGTTACCCACCGCTGTACTGTTGTTGCTGGGCAAGATATTTAGTGTCCGTCAAAGCACATTTTTTGTTCTGGGTTGAAGTACAATTCCCAATTTAGCAATTTCATAATTTAGTGGTTTCTGCTATATCAGAGCTATTTGAAATCTATCCCTAAAAGGGTATATAATATTGAAGGTGCACATAGGGTCATTCAGAATAACTTCACACACACGCTTCTGTGCATTTCCAAGTCTAATTCTGTCACTAAATCCATACCGGTGACCCAGCGCCTAAATACTAGGCCTCAAATTTAAATCCCTCTAAATCTCTCGTTACCCACCGCTGTACTGTTGTTGCTGGGCAAGATATTTAGTGTCCGTCAAAGCACATTTTTTGTTCTGGGTTGAAGTACAATTCCCAATTTAGCAATTTCATAATTTAGTGGTTTCTGCTATATCAGAGCTATTTGAAATCTATCCCTAAAAGGGTATATAATATTGAAGGTGCACATAGGGTCATTCAGAATAACTTCACACACACGCTTCTGTGCATTTCCAAGTCTAATTCTGTCACTAAATCCATACCGGTGACCCAGCGCCTAAATACTAGGCCTCAAATTTAAATCCCTCTAAATCTCTCGTTACCCACCGCTGTACTGTTGTTGCTGGGCAAGATATTTAGTGTCCGTCAAAGCACATTTTTTGTTCTGGGTTGAAGTACAATTCCCAATTTAGCAATTTCATAATTTAGTGGTTTCTGCTATATCAGAGCTATTTGAAATCTATCCCTAAAAGGGTATATAATATTGAAGGTGCACATAGGGTCATTCAGAATAACTTCACACACACGCTTCTGTGCATTTCCAAGTCTAATTCTGTCACTAAACCCATACCTGTCACCCAGCGCCTAAATACTAGGCCTCAAATTTAAATCCCTCTAAATCTCTCGTTACCGCTGTCCTGTTGTAGCTGGGAAAGTTATTTAGTGCCCGTCAAAGCACATTTTTTGTTCTGGGTTGAAGTACAATTCCCAATTTAGCAATTTCATAATTTAGTGGTTCCTGCTATATCAGAGCTATTTGAAATCTATCCCAAAAAGGGTATATAATATTCAAGGTGCACATTGGGTCATTCAGAATAACTTCACACACACGCTTCTGTGCATTTCCAAGTCTAATTCTGTCACTAAATCCATACCGGTCACCCAGCGCCTAAATACTAGGCCTCAAATTTATATCCCGCTGAATTTGAATACAATACATTTGGCCAAATAATATATTTGTTGTTGTGGTGAACCATAACAATGAGAAAAACATCTAGTAAGGGACGCGGACGTGGACATGGTCGTGGTGGTGTTAGTGGACCCTCTGGTGCTGGGAGAGGACGTGGCCGTTCTGCCACATCCACACGTCCTAGTGTACCAACTACCTCAGGTCCCAGTAGCCGCCAGAATTTACAGCGATATATGGTGGGGCCCAATGCCGTTCTAAGGATGGTAAGGCCTGAGCAGGTACAGGCATTAGTCAATTGGGTGGCCGACAGTGGATCCAGCACGTTCACATTATCTCCCACCCAGTCTTCTGCAGAAAGCGCACAGATGGCGCCTGAAAACCAACCCCATCAGTCTGTCACATCACCCCCATGCATACCAGGGAAACTGTCTCAGCCTCAAGTTATGCAGCAGTCTCTTATGCTGTTTGAAGACTCCGCTGGCAGGGTTTCCCAAGGGCATCCACCTAGCCCTTCCCCAGCGGTGAAAGACATAGAATGCACTGACGCACAACCACTTATGTTTCCTGATGATGAGGACATGGGAATACCACCTCAGCATGTCTCTGATGATGACGAAACACAGGTGCCAACTGCTGCGTCTTTCTGCAGTGTGCAGACTGAACAGGAGGTCAGGGATCAAGACTGGGTGGAAGACGATGCAGGGGACGATGAGGTCCTAGACCCCACATGGAATGAAGGTCGTGCCACTGACTTTCACAGTTCGGAGGAAGAGGCAGTGGTGAGACCGAGCCAACAGCGTAGCAAAAGAGGGAGCAGTGGGCAAAAGCAGAACACCCGCCGCCAAGAGACTCCGCCTGCTACTGACCGCCGCCATCTGGGACCGAGCACCCCAAAGGCAGCTTCAAGGAGTTCCCTGGCATGGCACTTCTTCAAACAATGTGCTGACGACAAGACCCGAGTGGTTTGCACGCTGTGCCATCAGAGCCTGAAGCGAGGCATTAACGTTCTGAACCTGAGCACAACCTGCATGACCAGGCACCTGCATGCAAAGCATGAACTGCAGTGGAGTAAACACCTTAAAACCAAGGAAGTCACTCAGGCTCCCCCTGCTACCTCTTCTGCTGCTGCCGCCTCGGCCTATTCTGCTGCTGCCGCCTCGGCCTCTTCCTCCGCCTCTGGAGGAACGTTGGCACCTGCCGCCCAGCAAACAGGGGATGTACCACCAACACCACCACCACCACCTCCGTCACCAAGCGTCTCAACCATGTCACACGCCAGCGTTCAGCTCTCCATCTCACAAACATTTGATAGAAAGCGTAAATTCCCACCTAGCCACCCTCGATCCCTGGCCCTGAATGCCAGCATTTCTAAACTACTGGCCTATGAAATGCTGTCATTTAGGCTGGTGGACACAGACAGCTTCAAACAGCTCATGTCGCTTGCTGTCCCACAGTATGTTGTTCCCAGCCGGCACTACTTCTCCAAGAGAGCCGTGCCTTCCCTGCACAACCAAGTATCCGATAAAATCAAGTGTGCACTGCGCAACGCCATCTGTGGCAAGGTCCACCTAACCACAGATACGTGGACCAGTAAGCACGGCCAGGGACGCTATATCTCCCTAACTGCACACTGGGTAAATGTAGTGGCAGCTGGGCCCCAGGCGGAGAGCTGTTTGGCGCACGTCCTTCCGCCGCCAAGGATCGCAGGGCAACATTCTTTGCCTCCTGTTGCCACCTCCTCCTTCTCGGCTTCCTCCTCCTCTTCTTCCACCTGCTCATCCAGTCAGCCACACACCTTCACCACCAACTTCAGCACAGCCCGGGGTAAACGTCAGCAGGCCATTCTGAAACTCATATGTTTGGGGGACAGGCCCCACACCGCACAGGAGTTGTGGCGGGGTATAGAACAACAGACCGACGAGTGGTTGCTGCCGGTGAGCCTCAAGCCCGGCCTGGTGGTGTGTGATAATGGGCGAAATCTCGTTGCAGCTCTGGGACTAGCCAATTTGACGCACATCCCTTGCTTGGCGCATGTGCTGAATTTGGTGGTGCAGAAGTTCATTCACAACTACCCCGACATGTCAGAGCTGCTGCATAAAGTGCGGGCCGTCTGTTCGCGCTTCCGGCGTTCACATCCTGCCGCTGCTCGCCTGTCTGCGCTACAGCGTAACTTCGGCCTTCCCGCTCACCGCCTCATATGCGACGTGCCCACCAGGTGGAACTCCACCTTGCACATGCTGGACAGACTGTGCGAGCAGCAGCAGGCCATAGTGGAGTTTCAGCTGCAGCACGCACGGGTCAGTCGCACTACAGAACAGCACCACTTCACCACCAATGACTGGGCCTCCATGCGAGACCTGTGTGCCCTGTTGCGCTGTTTCGAGTACTCCACCAACATGGCCAGTGGCGATGACACCGTTATCAGCGTTACAATACCACTTCTATGTCTCCTTGAGAAAACACTTAGGGCGATGATGGAACAGGAGGTGGCCCAGGAGGAGGAGGAGGAGGATGAGGAAGAGGGGTCATTTTTAGCACTTTCAGGCCAGTCTCTTCGAAGTGACTCAGAGGGAGGTTTTTGGCAACAGCAGAGGCCAGGTACAAATGTGGCCAGCCAGGGCCCACTACTGGAGGACGAGGAGGACGAGGATGAGGAGGAGGTGGAGGAGGATGAGGATGAAGCATGGTCACAGCGGGGTGGCACCCAACGCAGCTCGGGTCCATCACTGGTGCGTGGCTGGGGGGAAAGGCAGGACGATGACGATACGCCTCCCACAGAGGACAGCTTGTCCTTACCCCTGGGCAGCCTGGCACACATGAGCGACTACATGCTGCAGTGCCTGCGCAACGACAGCAGAGTTGCCCACATTTTAACCTGTGCGGACTACTGGGTTGCCACCCTGCTGGATCCACGCTACAAAGACAATGTGCCCACCTTACTTCCTGCACTGGAGCGTGATAGGAAGATGCGCGAGTACAAGCGCACGTTGGTAGACGCGCTACTGAGAGCATTCCCAAATGTCACAGGGGAACAAGTGGAAGCCCAAGGCCAAGGCAGAGGAGGAGCAAGAGGTCGCCAAGGCAGCTGTGTCACGGCCAGCTCCTCTGAGGGCAGGGTTAGCATGGCAGAGATGTGGAAAACTTTTGTCAACACGCCACAGCTAACTGCACCACCACCTGATACGCAACGTGTTAGCAGGAGGCAACATTTCACTAACATGGTGGAACAGTACGTGTGCACACCCCTCCACGTACTGACTGATGGTTCGGCCCCATTCAACTTCTGGGTCTCTAAATTGTCCACGTGGCCAGAGCTAGCCTTTTATGCCTTGGAGGTGCTGGCCTGCCCGGCAGCCAGCGTTTTGTCTGAACGTGTATTCAGCACGGCAGGGGGCGTCATTACAGACAAACGCAGCCGCCTGTCTACAGCCAATGTGGACAAGCTGACGTTCATAAAAATGAACCAGGCATGGATCCCACAGGACCTGTCCGTCCCTTGTCCAGATTAGACATTAACTACCTCCCCATAACCATATATTATTGGACTCCAGGGCACTTCCTCATTCAATCCTATTTTTATTTTCATTTTACCATTATATTGCGATGCTACCCAAAGTTGAATGAACCTCTCCTCTGCCTGTGTGCTAGGCCTAAATATATGCCAATGGACTGTTGCAGTGGTGGCTGACATGAAGCCTGATTCTCTGCTATGACATGCAGACTAATTCTCTGCTGACATGAAGCCAGATTGTCTGTTACGGGACCTCTCTCCTCTGCCTGGGTGCTGGGCCTAAATTTATGAAAATTGACTCTTACAGTGGTGGGTGACGTGAAGCCTGATTCTCTGCTATGATATGAAGACTGATTCTCTGCTGACATGAAGCCAGATTGTCTGTTACGGGACCTTTCTCCTCTGCCTGGGTTCTGGGCCTAAATTTATGAAAATTGACTCTTACAGTGGTGGGTGACGTGAAGCCTGATTCTCTGCTATGATATGAAGACTGATTCTCTGCTGACATGAAGCCAGATTGTCTGTTACGGGACCTTTCTCCTCTGCCTGGGTTCTGGGCCTAAATTTATGAAAATTGACTCTTACAGTGGTGGGTGACGTGAAGCCTGATTCTCTGCTATGATATGAAGACTGATTCTCTGCTGACATGAAGCCAGATTGTCTGTTACGGGACCTTTCTCCTCTGCCTGGGTTCTGGGCCTAAATTTATGAAAATTGACTCTTACAGTGGTGGGTGACGTGAAGCCTGATTCTCTGCTATGATATGAAGACTGATTCTCTGCTGACATGAAGCCAGATTGTCTGTTACGGGACCTTTCTCCTCTGCCTGGGTTCTGGGCCTAAATTTATGAAAATTGACTCTTACAGTGGTGGGTGACGTGAAGCCTGATTCTCTGCTATGATATGAAGACTGATTCTCTGCTGACATGAAGACAGATTGTCTGTTACGGGACCTTTCTCCTCTGCCTGGGTTCTGGGCCTAAATTTATGAAAATTGACTCTTACAGTGGTGGGTGACGTGAAGCCTGATTCTCTGCTATGATATGAAGACTGATTCTCTGCTGACATGAAGACAGATTCTCTGTTACGGGACCTCTCTCCTCTGCCTGTGTGTGTGCTGGGCCTAAATATATGCCAATGGACTGTTGCAGTGGTGGCTGACGTGAAGCCTCATTCTCTGCTATGACATGCAGACTAATTCTCTGCTGACATGAAGACAGATTCTCTGTTACGGGACCTCTCTCCTCTGCCTGTGTGTGTGCTGGGCCTAAATATATGCCAATGGACTGTTGCAGTGGTGGCTGACGTGAAGCCTGATTCTCTGCTATGACATGCAGACTAATTCTCTGCTGACATGAAGCCAGATTGTCTGTTACGGGACCTCTCTCCTCTGCCTGTGTGTGTGCTGGGCCTAAATATATGCCAATGGACTGTTGCAGTGGTGGCTGACGTGAAGCCTCATTCTCTGCTATGACATGCAGACTAATTCTCTGCTGACATGAAGACAGATTCTCTGTTACGGGACCTCCCTCCTCTGCCTGGGTGCTGGGCCTAAATATATGCCAATGGACTGTTGCAGTGGTGGCTGACGTGAAGCCTCATTCTCTGCTATGACATGCAGACTAATTCTCTGCTGACATGAAGACAGATTCTCTGTTACGGGACCTCTCTCCTCTGCCTGGGTGCCGGGGCCTAAATATCTGAGAATGGACTGTTCCAGTGGTGGGTGACGGGAAGCCAGATTCTCTGCTATGGAACCTCTCTCCAATTGATTTTGGTTAATTTTTATTTATTTAATTTTTATTTTAATTCATTTCCCTATCCACATTTGTTTGCAGGGGATTTACCTACATGTTGCTGCCTTTTGCAGCCCTCTAGCTCTTTCCTGGGCTGTTTTACAGCCTTTTTAGTGCCGAAAAGTTCGGGTCCCCATTGACTTCAATGGGGTTCGGGTTCGGGACGAAGTTCGGATCGGGTTCGGATCCCGAACCCGAACATTTCCGGGATGTTCGGCCGAACTTCTCGAACCCGAACATCCAGGTGTTCGCTCAACTCTACTTACCAGCAGCTTGTATATCCCACTCACTAACAGTACAGCCAATTCCATCATTCAAGTGTTAGTTACCCTAGAGTATGCCTAGTTGTATGGAGGGTGGTCGCCACAAATCCCCCCATACATCTAAGGTGCAACAATTTGTGCGATCCGTCGCTTATTGTTGCTAAACAATTGGTGTTGTTAACAGTACACCGAAACGTGGTCATGCACTCTGCTAACAAATAATAGTGGCTGTGTTTGGTTCACAGGAATTTTCTTGGCACTAGCAGGACCATATACCCTTTCAGTCCAGGGCATATATGTTAAGAGCCCTATATGCTGGCAAACAGTAAATTGGCAAATAGTCCATCAGTACATAAGTGGTATGATGACATTAGTCTCCCACTATTGACATTTGCCACTATCAATCAAGCCTTGCCGGCAATAACTAACATCACCCCTTGTGGGTATATGGAACTGATTCTGCTGTTCTCCCTATATTTGGAGTGAGCGATCTAGCATATCGCCTCCAATTGATGACATACAGTATCTTTTGTGGTGGGCCACAACTGTGTTTTTAACACCTTAGCAGTTATTTTGTGTTTTGTCTGTGTAATTTCAAATGTGACTCACAATGAATAGTGACACTTTTTAACAATGTGTTTAATAAAAGTGAAGTATTAAATTAACCCGGGCCAAGATAGGTTTCTATTGCCTGCATAGTCATTTGTAAATATGTGTTTATTTAACCTTGCCAAGGTTGGTCCTGTATTTATGGAGTAATCTGTATATTGGGAGCAACTGAACATTTGAAATTAAAGAAGGAAGTACGACTAGTTTTGGGTAAAGTATTATTTCAAGCTAGACTCCTTATACTTAGGAAATGGATAAAAGAAGATCCGCCCACAGTAGGACAGTGGCGTGAAGCAGTAGTTAACCTTATTAAAATTCAACGGGTTTCTGAGTGCTATACTAAAAATCCAGTAGGACTTGATGAGATTTGGAATAAATGGCCATATTAGGTTGAGCGTACTTTTTTTTTTTTTTTTCTCCCAGTTCCTCTCTCTCCCCTTCTTCCCCAGGGGTGGTGGGTGGGTGTTCGGGTGATAATTAATAATATTTATTATAGTAGTAATATGGAATATGTTACATTATGTTATTGATGTGATGAAAGATTATATGTTTTAAAAAAGAAAGAAAAGAATAAAGTTAATAAAAAAATATCTGAACTAGCCTCAGTGAGAGTAACTCCATCCCCAGAGCTTGCACTATTGTTCCTGGGTATACAGTCAATTAACCCCAAACACAGAAACCTTGTGTGCTATTGAGCGCCAAACTGATCATAACTCGACACTGGAAAAAAACAATCCCGCCTACCATATCAGAAGTAATCCAAGAACTGAACACAACCTGTTAATATGAACGACTATTGCCTGACACGGTGATTCCCCCCAAATCCAAGAATATTACCTGGGCTCCCTGGCTAACTCACCCTAAATACGCCACTTAGGAATCTCTTCCTGATCAGAGAAAAATGTATCTATATGGTCCTGTGGAAAGTGTGACCATTGCTAGTTTCAAGTACTGTTATTTGTGATAAAACCCTTTAATTGTCTTTATTTGTCTTTCCTTTGTCTCCCTCCTTTTTCTTTCACCTGTTCCCCATACATATGCAATGAACCGCACTCCACCACTACTAGCACAAATGCATCCCAAGCTGCAAGACACACTCGCTTTGTCAGACGCATATTCCCTTCTAGACTTTATACTTTACAAAGTGATTCATGATTAATGTTCAGATATATCCTGTCAATTATAAACAGCATTCTAGATGTGAGATCACAATGAAAGATTTGCATTTCTAAGTGACATTGTCCACTGTATCTCTGTCATTATGTGAAAAACTCAATAAATAACGTTTATTCAAAAATATCCCATTTTGTGGCTGTATTTTTATTTTTGAGGACCTTGTCCCAGTTAGTTAGGCCTATGGCCTCTCTTAGTTGGCAAAATTTAGCTTTTTTTTTAAGTTTGGTATTTTTGTTCCTCCCTGAAGAAATACTCTTTTAAATGACAATTGGAAGGTTATTACTTTGTGGTCACTATTTCCCAGGTGTCGCCCAACCTGCACATCTGTTCTGTCAGGTCTTTTGGTTAATACGAAGTCCAGTATGGCTGTCCCTCTAATTGGGTCCTGAACCAGTTGGGAAAGTTAATTGTCTTTGGTTATTGCCAAGAACCTGTTTACTTTATGAGATATACAGGTTTCAGTTTCCCGGTCTATATCTGGGTAGTTATAGTCCCCCATAATAACGACCTCATTATGATCTGCCTCCTCGTCTATCTCATTTAGTAGCAGATTTTCTGTAAACTCTGGTATATTAGGTGGTTTATAATAAACTCCTCTTAGTATTTTATTATTGTGTTTGCCTCCATGTATTTCTACCCACAGTGACTCCACATGTTCATGTCCCTCACTTATATCTTCCCGGACTGTGGGCTTTAGACAGGACTTTACATAAAGGCAGACCCCTGCCCCTCTCCGGTTTTGATGATCCTTTCTAAACAGACTGTAACCTTGTACATTAACTGCCCAGTCATAGCTTTCATCCAGCCATGTCTCAGTTATTCCCACTAGGTCATAGTCCTCCTCACACATCACTAATTCCAGTTCACCAGTTTTATTAGTCAGGCTTCTGGCATTAGTAACATACAATTAAGAGGTTTATGTATATTTTGTATCCTACACCTTTCCTTCTGAACTGTTCTAGTCCCATTACCTTGCCTCCTGTCTCTATCTGCACTATCTTCCCATCCCATCCTATAACATAATTACCCTTCCCCTAGTCCCTAGTTTAAACACTTCTCCAACCTTCTAGCCATCTTTTCCCCCAACACAGCTGCCCTTTCCCCCATTGAGGTGCAGCCCATCCCTACAAAAGAGCCTGTAGCCGACAGAGAAGTCTGCCCAGTTCTCCAGGAACTCAATCCCCTCCTTCCTACACCAGTTCTTGAGCAACTTGTTAACCGCCCTAATCTCCTGCTGCCTTTCTTGTGTGGCTTGTGGTACAGGTAGTATTTTAGAAAACACTACCTTTGAGGTCCTTACCCTAAGCTTATGACCTATATCCCTAAAATCATTTTAAAGGATGTTCCACCTACCTCTAACTTTGTCATTGGTTCCAATATGGACCATGACTGCTGGATTTTCTCCAGCCCCTCCCAGTAATCTGTTAACCCGATCCTCGATGCGTTGAACTTGACAACACACCATAGACGATCCCGGTCTTTGTGACAGATGGCCCTATCTGTAGCCCTAATAATTGAGTCTCCCACTACCAACACCTGTCTGGCCTACCCTGCTCTCCTGCTTACTGGAGCTGACATTCCCCTGACTGGCAGAGGAAAGGTCCGACTGCAACAGTGCTCTCCCTGAACTCACCCCCCTCATCTGCCAACCTTGCAAACTTGTTGGGGTGTGTCAGATCAGGGCTAGCCTCCCTCTACCCCGCTTTCTAACTGTTATCCAGCTAGCTACCTCACTTTCCTGAGTCTCCTTGCTACCACCCACCCCCACATCTACCCCATTGAGTTCAGTGAGCAGCAAACTCTTTTCCAAATTGTCAATGTTGAAAGTCGCCTGGTTACATACACAATGTGCGATTCCAAACTGGCAATTTGCTCACATTTTGAACAAAGATATGCACCCTCAAATGGCTGTTCCAGGACTGCATACATTAGACAAGATGTGCACTGGACTGCACTGTCAATAATGGAACACAAACTAAATGGGGATTACACAAGAAAAGAGAAAAAATTACAATATGTTGCAGTGATAAGAATCTTACTGTAGTTCCATCCTAAAGTCCCTGAATCTCCAGTCACGTAATCTAAAGTCACACACTTAATACAAACATACACTTGAACTCAAACACTCAAACGCTCGCAAACTCAAATTGTTTGTCTGCTTGTATTAGGCTAGGTCTACACGACGACATTTGTCATGCGACAATTTGTTGCACTAATGTCGCGTGACAATTTGTATAATGGCAGTCTATGGTGTCGCACTGCAACATGCGACATGCTGCAACTGCGACGCAACAGTCGCAGAAAAATCCATCTCGAATGGATTTTCTGCGACTGTTGCGTCGCAGTCGCAGCATGTTGCATGTTGCAGTGCGACACCATAGACTGCCATTATACAAATTGTTGCGCGACATTAGTGCAACAAAATGTAGCGCGACAAATGTCGTCGTGTAGACCTAGCCTAAGTGCAGCTCTCAAACCAGACTTCTTTTTTTTCCTCTGGATTCTAGAGCTGCCCTCTAGACTGGCTATTTAACTTCTCCTAATTAACCACACCCTGGAGAAGGAAGCAAAAAAATAAATAAAAAAAAATTATGTTATCACAGTATACTCTCAGCTGCTATGAAATAAACCAGGCAGCAAAAGCAAGTCACGGTGCATAAACTAGACTACACTGCTCTGACTTGGTATAGTGTACAATAAAGTTAGGCACAGCCACTCAGCAATGCACACAAATAATTAAGTTCTCACAGATACTCCCTCACATAATCTAAAGTCACACACTTAATACAGATATACACTTGAACTCAAACACGCTCGCGCTCACAAACTCGCAATTGTTTGTCTGCTTGTATAAGTGGAGCTCTCAAACCAGACTGCTTTTTTTCCTCTGAATTCAAAGGACTGAGCTGCCCTCTAGACTGGCTATTTAACTTCTCCTAATTACATAGCCACACCCTGTCTAAGACAGTATTAATACATTTGCCTCATTGAGTCCAAATGGCCTTAAAGAAGGTTTTTGTTCAATTGATTTTTAGAATAACATATCCAGACAGTGTATGTTTGACTAAATCTAGTAAAACCTGTCAACCTCAATGAGCTAGTAGCTACATAGTTTCCCATATCGCTAGTGTTTTCAAAAATTATAGTCTTTTAGGTATACCTCTCAGTGCTAGCAATGAATTACTTAGCTGGGTAATATGTATCACCAGTCGTAAAATACCCATCAAGTGTATGAGTGTTCATACTTAGAGTATAAAAAGCTTCATTACTTGTTATTATGTGTGTTGGTATCTTGTAACACATTATTTGAGAGCTTGAACATATAGAATTTAAATGCTTACCATCTCCTAGATAATTTTTTCCTGCAGTTAGGCACTCAGGAATTAACTAATTGCATAGGACTGAGTGAAATCAAGACTCAAACTTAATAGTCATCATAAATACATTTTTAATTTACATCAGTATTACAACATATGATTACATATACAGATCAACTGTTGAAAAATATTTTATGATTTTATGCCTCCATACCAATCTTCAGCAATATTGTATATATATACAGTGGATATAAAAAGTCTACACACCACTGTTAAAATGTCAGGTTTCTGTGCTATAAAAAAATTTGACAAAAGATAAATCATTTCAGAACTTTTTGCACCTTTAATGTGACCTATAAACTGTACCACTCAATTGAAAAGAGTGTGCACACCCTCTTATAACTGGGGATGTAGCTGTGTTCAGAATTAAGCAATCACATTCAAAATCATGTTAAATAGGAATCAAGATACACCTGCCATCATTTAAAGTGCCTCTGATAAACGCCAAATAAAGTTCAGCTGCTCTAGTTGGTCTTTCCTGAAATTTTCTTAGTCGCATCCCACAGCAAAAGCCATGGTCCACAGAGAGCTTTCAAAGCATCAAAGGGATCTCATTGTTAAAAGGTATCAGTTATGAGAAGGGTACAAAAGAATTTCCAAGGCATTAGATATACCATGGAACACAGTGAAAACAGTCATCATCAAGTGGAGAAAATATAGCACAACAGTGAAATTACCGAGAACTGGATGTCCCTCCAAAATTGATTAAAAGACGAGAAGAAAACTGGTCTGGGAGGCTACCGAGAGGCCTACAGCAACATTAACCCTGGGTTCAGACCTGAGCGTTCTGAAACGAGCGCTCTGTATGCGCGATTGTATGGGCGTTTACAATCGCGCATACAGAGACAGGCATGCACACATTGTCGCGCATTCCCGAATATCTATGTGCGGGAACGCGCGACAAATGCCCAAAAAAAAGCTCAAGAACTTGTTTGTAAAACGCCCAGGTGAGAACCATTCCCATAGGGAAGCATTGGTTTCTCCTTGTTGAGCGTTTTACAGCGCGTAGGAACGCGCTGTAAAATGCTCAGGTGTGAACTTAGGGTAAAGGAGCTGAAGGAATATTTGGCAAGTACTGGTTGTGTGGTACATGTGACAACAATCTCCTGTATTCTTTATGTCTGGGCTATGGGGTAGAGTAGCAAGACGAAAGCCTTTTCTTACAAAGAAAAACATCCAAGCCAGGCTACATTTTGCAAAAACACATCTGAAGTCTCCAAAAAGCATGTGGGAAAAGGTGTTATGGTGTGATGAAACCAAGGTTGAACTTTTTGGCCATAATTCCAAAAGATATGTTTGGAGCAAAAACAACACTGTGCATCACCAAAAGAATACCATGCCCACAGTGAAGCATGGTGGTGGCAGCATCATGCTTTGGGGCTGTTTTTTTTTTCAGCTGGAACTCGGGACTTAGTTAAGCTAGAGTGAATTATAAACAGTTCCAAATACCAGTCAATACTGTCACAAAACCTTCAGGCTTCTGCTAGAAAGCTGAACATGAAGAGGAACTTCATCTTTCAGCATGACAACGACCCAAAGCATACATCCAAATCAATAAAGGAATGGCTTCACCAGAAGAAGATTCAAGATTTGGAATGGCCCAGCCAGAGCCCAGACCTGAATCTGATTGAAAATCTGTGGGGTGATCTGAAGAGGGCTGTGCACAGGAGATGCCCTCGCAATCTGACAGATTTAGAGTGTTTTTGCAAAGAAGAGTGGGCAAATCTTGCCAAGTCTAAATGTGCCATGCTGATAGACTCATGCCCAAAAAAGACTGAGTGCTGTAATAAAATCAAAAGGTGCTTCAACAAAGTATTGGTTTAACGGTGTGCACACTTATGCAACCATATTATTTTATATTTATATTTTTTCTTCCCTCTACCTAAAAGATTTCATTTTGTTTTTCAATCGAGTTGTACAGTTTACAGGTCACATTAAAGGGGGAAAAAGTTCTGAAATGATTTATCTTTGTCAAATTTTTTTACCTGACATTTTAACAGGGGTGTGTAGACTTTTAATATCCACTGTACAGTATATATATTAACCTGAAAATTATTGTGATTCGACATTTGTTTTAAAATGTGAATTGAGTAGATTTGAAAATGAAAAAGCTTACACAGGCTAAGTTAATAAATATATTTACTAAGGGCTCATTCAGACAACCGTATGCCTTTTTGTGGTACACAAATTGCGGATCTGCAAAACACAGATACCGACTGTGTGCATTCCACATTTTGCAAATGCCAGCTCTATGATAGAAATGCCAATTCTTGTCCGAAATTAGACAAGAATACTCCATGTTCTATTTTTTTTTTGCTGGACCGCAGAATAGAAGTACGGATGTGGACAGCGCACTATGTGCTGTTTGCATCTTTTACAGCCCCATTGAAATTAATAGGTCTGCATCTGTTCCTCAAAATTGCGGAATGGATGAGGACTCAAATATACGGTCAGGTGAATGAGCCCTAAGTGTAATTAAATCTAAGGTAAAACAGACAAATCACATACAGAATAAATAATAATCACATGGCCTGCCTGATACAATATGGGGGGCACCATCACATCCTACCTGGATTATTTTCTTTAATGGAGTGCCAATACAATGTCTGTGTGTGCCAGGTTTATCTTTCAACCCCTCCTCCAGTATGCATCATGCATGTCTCTGAGATAGCCAAATTCCTGAGGGACTTTCTCAGCACAATGAGGGTTGGGGGTTTGTGTATGTTATCTATTCCTAACTACTTTACAGGGAATATAATTCCACAGAATATAGAAGCTAATATAAAAGGGACATCATTAAAGGGGACAGAACCAATCACTACTTAAAAATACCCTTACAACACAACATTTTTGGATCTTGGTAAAGGGCAAAGTTTCACCTTTATTACAGCTTTATTTATAGTTAAACTGGTTTTATGGGAATTAATATTGATGGCCTATTCTCATGATAGGTCATCAATATCTAATTGGTGGGGTTTAAAACTCAGTACTACCACCACTACCAATCAGCTGTTTGATGAATAGGCTGAAATCTCCTCAAAGCTCACCAAGCACAGTGCCTGAAGTGCAAATATGAATAAGACTCTGATCATTTGGAATCCATTGAGTCTGATAAAATTATTCTCACTAGAGATGAGCGAATAATTGAAAAGTTCACTTTAGCTGACTCATCGAATTTTACAAAAAAATTTGCTTTGTGATGAATTACTTCGTCACAAAGCAATTTTTTTTGTAAGTAACAGGTGCAATGATAAGGAGCTGCTATAGTGCCGCCCCCGTCATTGTACCTCTCAGATGCTGCGTTCATACATGCATCTGTGTATAAAAACTGTGTAAAATTAACAATGAAAAAATTTAAATTAAACTTACCGCCATCATTTGCTTGAGACGGACCGCCTGCCGCCATCTTGCTTGAAGATCTGGAGTTAAATATTGAGCAGCGTGAGATTACGTCATCACGCACGGGATATCAGCCGAGATCTCTAATCAAGATGGAGGCTGGCAGCCCGTCGCGAGCAAATGAAGGAGGCAATTTAGAATTTTTTTTGTTTTTTTACACTATTTCAGGTTAAATTGATTTGCTGACACAAAGCACGAGGAAGTTCGGCTTCCAGGCGAATCGAATTTATCCTGAAATTCAGATCGAATTCCACTCCGTGGGATTCGATTCGCTCATCTCTAATTCTCACCTCTAAATACAGATGATAATATCTTTAGCTGAATCTCTGTAGGAATGGAGCTCATGAGGAGACATGAAGAGAGGACGGACAGGACAGACTGTGGCAATGGAGACTGCATACAAGAGCTGCTGCTCTTTATCTACATCCCCACCTCCTCTCTGTACCTCATGTCTCCTAATAAACTTCATTCCTACAGAGATTCATATGAAGATCATATTTAACTGTATTCAGGATCATAATCCCTGACAAGTAAGAGAGAAAGATGGTGCAGCTCTTTAACTTGTCCTCCTGTGTAATTAGGACAGGTTTTGTGTGGACTAGTAGCATGGCGGTCATTTTATTTTTCCTAATGATGGCTCAGCGGACAAAAGGAGCCATTATAACTAATGAAAGGTATTTAGTAATATATTTATAATGAAGTAATATTTAAGTATTTTCATTTTCTTAATTCCCGGAGAACCCCTTTAAATCCTGCTTCTTTATGTGAATTACTTGTTTGAAAGGGCTCATGCCTGAGCCGAAACCCGTCACATTTATACAGATTTATGTTACAATAAAAAAAAGCTAAGTATCCTACTTAGTGAAGTGCCAGTCCTTTCTCCAACAATATATTACGGGACTCCAACCCTGGACACATGCACCAAGCCATCTATCTAAATGGAGTGCTGACTGCTACTATTTGGATTGTCTGTCAGCTGATTGTAATCTGCTTTTGTAGCTTTTCTATGGAGGAAAAAAAAAAGATCTGTGCATAACGTATGCAAAATTAATTGTTGAAGAGGGAGGGAGGTCTCCAGTTACCTAGTATACGAGGATATAATTTAGCCCTACTGTCACGAACTATGGATCCGACCGCTCCGGATCCCACAGCTGTGACGTAGTGGTCTGTGACGGAGTCTGCGCACACACAGAGACCTCACGTGACCGGGGTATTACCATTCGGCTAACACCCCCCCACTACACTTCGGTAACTGCCACCACGTGGGTTCCCGGTCCACGAGCCGACTATCCGGGTAATTCACTATCACACAGATCAGTGGATGAACCGGATATCACTTACTGACCAACCGCAGTCAATCACCACCAACTACAATTCCTAAATGCAATTTAAGTAACTACCTGGTAACGTCTCTTCAAAGGCAAGGTACGTTGTTCAGCAGCTTAGAATATGGAAGACTTGGCCATTTAGATTTTATAATCTTTAATAAGCGGTAAAAAGCAGTGCATACAAATCTAATGAAAATGACTATAAATCTACAGAATAATAATAACAATATAAATAATCACGACAGTTCAAATGAAAGGGAAAAAGATGAAAGAATACTTAGTTTCTCTGCAGGGCTTCAGATGGTCGTTCATATGTCCTTTTTGAATCCTTGCAAACCCCCTTTCAGTATGTATCAGGGGAGACCCTCAAAGTTCTTCTGATACAGGGATATGCCGTCAATGTCCAATTAAGTGTCTGGTGATGTTCCATGGGTCTCGCTCCTCTGTCCTTGTGCATGGATTTTTATGAACTCTGCCATGGGCAGGAGACTTACTCCTGTCAGCCAATGGCAGCAGAGTGACTGTCAATCCTAGGGATTGCCCCCAAGTGTTTTATGACCCCATCAAAGCTCAGTTCCTACAATGAGGATTATACTTAAGCCCGTATCTCCTTGATACATCGGCATATTTTTATACAGAATACATATTTGCGATCCTTATTTATTTACCTACAGAATGAGACCACACACGGTAATGCTGGGACCTGTAGTTCTCCTACCACCCATAGGTCAGCTAAGGAATCACATCCTCTAGTCATATTTGATACCCAATTAACCACAATACTCTGTAGAGCCTGGATCTGGTGTCAGAAAGGGCATAAGTTGATTCATAAATGAAATATGAAAGTGGACTGGTTTTATGCCCAGAGCTAATTAAGGGCTATTAGCTCTCCTCAAACCAGACCTGGAAATTAATGACGTCACGCTCCAGCCAGGCTTGACAGCGAGCTGATCTTATCTCATAGGACAGGATGAGCTGGGCCTGGTGTAGCCTTTATGACCTTTTATTGCTGGCCTCAAAGAGTAGTGGTAATAAAAGTGTCCATCTATATCATAGGCGACCCAGGCTTCATGAAGATGAGAGTTCACAGTTTTTTACATAGGCCAGAAGCATATAAGATGGCTACCCAGAGGAATTATGTATGTATGCCGGCACACCTACTATTACCCCATATTAGGGATTGGATCTGGAATGCCTCTTGCTTTTCCAGTTTGGAAATTAAGAAGTCCGTTAGACCTCCAGGGACTCTTACACATTGAGTTGGTTATGCTGCAGAAAGTAGTCAAGCATAGCTTATTAATTTAAGATACATTAGCCACATAGAAAGCAATAAAAAAAAAATATAAATTCCTGATCTATATAACACACTAGAGCACTAGTGAGACCTCATTTGGAGTATTGTGCGCAGCACTGGAGACCATATCTCCAGAAGGATATTGATACTTTGGAGAGAGTTCAGAGAAGAGCTACTAAACTAGTACACGAATTGCAGGATAAAACTTACCAGGAAACATTAAAGGACCTTAACGTGTACAGCTTGGAAGAAAGATGAGACAGAGGGAATATGATAGAAACTTCTAAATACATAAAGGGAATCAACAAGGTAAAAGAGGAGAGAATATTTAAAAGAAGAAAAACTGCTACAAGAGGACATAGTTTTAAATTAGAGGGGCAAAGGTTTAAAAGTAATATCAGGAAGTAATATCAGGAAGTATAAACTTTTATTTTTTAATTATCATACAAAAAAATACATACCAATATTCCATTTACAGTGCTATAAAATCCAAAAGTCCGTCAGTTCTGGTTTTTTAACCATAATTAAATATGATTTCATGCAGGTACCCATAATTATATGCATATTAGCTAAATCAAATAGAGGTCTCACTACCTGGGGAGAAAGCAGGACCCACACGACATCAAGAGCTTTAACAATGCAGATAGAGAAAGACATCTTATTTAATGTTATTAACTCTGTATTGGGAGGGAACAGAGGCCCGAGGCCCGGGCGGCCCACCAAGCAGCGAACACACACCTCATACGGCCTCCCTCAGACATAAGTAGGCACCACCGACAGGATCAACACCCGTGTGGCGAATCCTCTGGTGCTCACATACACCGTGCGGGGCAGGCTCACAGCGATCTTTGATTGCACACTTCCGTAGAACCGAAGGAAAACAGAGGGGGGTCCAGCAGTCTTCTATCACAGTGGTATAAAGCCCACTCACAGGATTTCCTGCCTCATCCCCATATAGTTAGATTAAATGTTGATGCCCTGTTTAAGCATAACTCGCATGGGTTTACCACGGTGTCTCGTGGAAAGAGGACACGAGTCAAAATGTCACTCAGCAATCTCCGGCAATTGAGGAGAAAAACGTAGCCAACCAGCACTGTCTCATTAAGAGAGCAGAGCCCAACACCGACTCCAGTTCATTAAGAAAGGACAAATGGTGGAACCCAAACCACACCCGTGTCAGATCACTGCCCGTAGTTGAAACTCATGTCCAAGAGGAAAAACCGCATCCCGGGTCGCACCCGATGCCCGGACCCCTCAAGATCCCGAGCCCTGAACCCTCACCCGAGTATTACTCAATATTTTAGATAGGTCAAAAATTAACCGATATCTGATGCCGGTGAGTCCTGCCAACCCCCAACATTTCTAGAGATACTCCAATGCTCTATTATGACTTCACATTCTGCACTAATACATTGCGTACAAAAAGAAGCCGGACTAATTGGATCTTCCCCAAACACCCGTGTCTTCCTAATATAAAGCTCTCTGTTATCATATCATTGATCCTTATCCTAGCAACTGGGGAGTTATATAGGAGCTGTACCATCGCCAAGAATCTTGGGCCAAAGCCCATTTTTTTCATCACCTCCCAGAGAAAGGTCCACTCCACCCTGTCGAATATCAGGAAGTATTACTTTACTGAGAGAGTAGTGGATGCATGGAATAGCCTTCCTGCAGAAGTGGTAGCTGCAAATACAGTGAAGGAGTTTAAGCATGCATTGGATAGGCATAAGGCCATCCTTCATATAAGATAGGACCAAATGGTTATCTGCCGAAACATTCTATGTTTCTATGTTTTTATAACACATTAAATGCCTTTGTGGTCCTTCCTGGCCTTTCCCCAAAGCAGAACCATTTAGACAATGTAGATTAAAACAGATTGTATTTCTAGGGGATATTATGACATTTCCAGAAAATTAATTATAATCATGGCCAGAGATGGTAGATAAGTTCCATTTTGATTCTAACCAATATCTACAGTATTCGCAGATTAGCTGTTTGTGTTGTACTCAATGGATCTCCCTGAGGGAGACAGGATGCATAGCATGATTCTGTAGCAGTATGGGGAGGAAGAGACCGCATGGTAGGATTCAAATACAGTACAACAGACAAGGAGGCTGAAGCATACATCGGCTTTATTAAAGAACAAAATGGAACTTCCGGAAAATCGGATTAACAGTATAGTACCACCGCACCAGAGGCACAACAGGTTAATGACAGAAATGGTATAAGCAGGTGTACATAAATCAGCAAGAATGGTAACAGACCTTTGCATACAAAACAGAATGCGATAAACAGCAAACAGACAGCTTACAAGCTACTCTCACTAATAATTTCCTATCTACCCCTGCTACCCAGGGTCCGCTTCTACAGCGCACTGACTAAATTCCCTTACTCTATAACCTATCGCAGATTAGCACCGGTGCCACTCACAGTTCTGGAGTTATCTGAGTAGAGGTCCGTGATGTAGTCTTTTCCCACGAGGTGGATGCTTGTCTTGTACAGAACGTGGTGGCACGTGTACTCTGGCTCCTGAATAGATCGCTTGCTTGTCTCAGCACGTGGCCTGCTTCTCTCTTTTGACTACAGCTGCAGCACTTCACTTCAGAGCTTATCTTGATCTGTCCTTTACATAGCCAGTCTCTCAGGACTCCATCAGTAAGGGCCCATGTCCCATCATTAGTCTCTCAACTTGGCTCCTTACATGGCAGCCAGCCTTACAGCTTCCAAGGCACAAACACCCCTCCAGCCAGGACCCAAACCCCGGGAACTTCTGGCCCCTCCTACCTCCTGTGTGTACCAGAAAACTTCAGCTTCCTCTTACTCAGAGCCACAGCGGCCTTTAGTGGCAGAAATAAGTCATCACAGTCTATGTAATACAATATTGCAGATATCTGTGCAAAGAACAGTATTCTAGGGGCTTACCCCTACAATTTGATAGATTATTAGGATGGCAGAATGGATTGGTTTGCTTTAGGACATATACCATAGAATTCAAAATGTTTAGTTCCCCGGGATTGTGGCGACTGCCTTTTACAAATGGGAACGTGAATTAGGGGATGAAAGATTAGCTCTTAAGATCAGAGAAGGTATGAATAAAGTGAGAACCGCCATTAGCGGTAAACAATATAGAGAGGTGCAGTTCCATATCATACACAAAGCAAACTATGCTTTGATATATAATAAAAGGACACACTTTCACATTGTTCGAGAATTTGGCCTAAATGTTATTTACAGAGGACTGGTCTGCTGCATGGTTTTTAGGAATGCCCAAGATTGAAAACATTTTGGCAAGAGACTTGAGTCTTTATTGCTGACATTTGGAAGATAGATATCTGAGAGACTCCACATCAATGCATTTTTCATTATATTCCAACAAACCAGGCAGTGGATACTTTGGGAGTGGTCAGTGTCAAGGGAGTGCACACAACCCTCTTGATGCATCTTGTGACACTGGCTGGATTTGCAGCTATCTAATTTAGTTGAAGTACAGGGGACTCTGTGTCATCTTATGCATATGGATAGAATAGAAACGGAGAGACACAAAAAAAAAAAATCAGCTGGGAGGTTTATAAAGAAATGGAGACCCTTTATTGAATTTACATTGCTGATTCAGATATTAGGGAACTTATAGAACCATTTCGATTAACCACATGCTCAATTGAAAGGCACATTGGGAAGAGTGCACCTCACTTAATGATCGGAATACCCGTAGAGCTGGTTACAGGGAATGTTGGGGGGGAAGTTGTTAATGAGAACATGGGGTTTAGGGGGGATTTTCTATATAGTATTATGAGACATACCTGTAATGCTAATTTGTTTGAAGACTGGTGGGTTTCTGGGATGCCATATCCATCTTAGTAGTAACTTTTCTTATGTGATGTGGAATATGCACATCTGTATGCAATGTACTCATCATGTATGATTATACTTTCTATTGGTCTCAATAAAATTGTTTTTAAAAAAAAGATAACACATGCATGCTCAGCTGAGTGTGGGGGGATGTTGGTAGGAATAGCTGATGGCCAGCTAATTGTAATTGCTGCTGACAGTCAGTTTTAGCTAGCCTCCAGAAGGTTGCAGAAGATGGGGTTTACAGTCTGCTTCAAAGAACATTTTATGACATGTTCTGAGTACGATTGTTCTCCTGACATTTAACTGATATACATCACATTTTCTTATTCTAATTCTTTGCTGTAATCTTAAGAAGTTTATATCTAGAAAATAAGCAGTGGATGCAGAAAATAAACCATTAAAGATAGGACATTTCTGACAGGATATTATTACTATGAGTTTGAGCATTAGTCCTAAAACCTAGGAACTATGCAGATAAGCAGAATTTATTTTCTATAGTACATTCCACATTTCACATTTAAAGGTAACAGTAAGGGAGTACATAGGCATAAGGTAGGCTTAGGAGAGACAAGTAATTATAGGGGTACAGAGGCATAATGTAGTCATGGGAGAGGCAAAAGTAACTATAGGCTCTACAGATGCCTAACGAGAGGTTGTCGATCAGCTAGTGATGGCCTATCATATGAATGGGGGCTGAGCTGGCCTCGTGACCCATGGCGGTGACTTCACTGGCCTAGGATAAGCAGTGAGAAGGCTGCAGCACTCACAGGACTCCCAGGTCTCTGAAGCATGGAGCGGACAGGACCCATCTAGGGTGCATTTACATATATAGCAGGAACATTTATTTTAGGTTTTTCTCTGAATTGTTGGTTCAGAATTGATTTTAATATCATTATTAATGTATTAAAAAGTATTTATAGAAAAGTGAGTGGATAAATAGGCTTAGAAAGTGATGACAGGTTTCCTTTAAGTAACTACTTACATTTCCCATGTAACAATTCTCGAACATATGTTCTTATCACTCTGTGTTGTGCCATTCCTGTATTAGTCCTTCTAGACATTATGAAATTCTAGCACTTCCCAATGAAGGTTCAGTTGGATGTTACCAATCGGGGGGTGTCCCTGCACAGTCTGATTGGATCATGGCAGACTGTGCAGGGAGACACCCTAAATGGGTAGCACCCACCCAGTAGCACACACTGAATTCTGCTGCTCATGACTCACTGTCTGTGTCTGTGCCGTGTACTGTAGAGCTTCTTCAATGTCACTGTGGCCAGGAAGGCAGCTCTTCCGAGGCAGTGCTGGATGACTGGAGACAAGTCACCCTTCTCTTAGACTGGGCTGGTCTAGGTTGTCCCCCCTTACTCAGGACAGAGTTAGCAGTGTCACGTGCCAGCAGCGGGAATGAAGTCCCATCCACTCAGTTCTGTCTTCTGCGCTAAGGCTAAGCAATCAGCAGTAGGCTCTGCTAGCACTGCTTAGTGCTAAAAGGCCTGTCCAGCAGACAGACAGAAGAGAGTATACTCATAGGCAGAGGGTGGAGTCTGACTGTGGAGGAGGGCCCGACACGAGCACAGGAGAAGCAGGGCCTGCCCAAGCCCCAGATAGGGATTTGGGACGGGAGCATAGCAGGCGGTGGGCATTGTATTTGTGTAATTAGGGGGTGAGGCCTTCCATCCACGCCCCCCCTCCACAGGCCCCATAGCAGCTGCGTGGTCTGCCTCTATTGTTAGTATGCCACTGATCAAATGGAAAGACTGCCTCAGAAGAGTATATCCCATCACATATACAGTCGTGGCCAAAAGTTTTGAGAATGACACAAATATTAGTTTTCACAAAGTTTGCTGCTAAACTGCTTTTAGATCTTTGTTTCAGTTGTTTCTGTGATGTAGTGAAATATAATTACACGCACTTCATACGTTTCAAAAGCTTTTATCGACAATTACATGACATTTATGCAAAGAGTCAGTATTTGCAGTGTTGGCCCTTCTTTTTCAGGACCTCTGCAATTCGACTGGGCATGCTCTCAATCAACTTCTGGGCCAATTCCTGACTGATAGCAACCCATTCTTTCATAATCACTTCTTGGAGTTTGTCAGAATTAGTGGGTTTTTGTTTGTCCACTCGCCTCTTAAGATTTGACCACAAGATTAAGATCTGAGGAGTTTCCAGGCCATGGACCCAAAATGTCAATGTTTTGGTCCCCAAACCACTTAGTTATCACTTTTACCTTATGGCACGGTGCTCCATCGTGCTGGAAAATGCATTGTTCTTCACCAAACTGTTGTTGGATTGTTGGAAGAAGTTGCTGTTGGAGGGTGTTTTGGTACCATTCTTTATTCATGGCTGTGTTTTTGGGCAAAATTGTGAGTGAGCCCACTCCCTTGGATGAGAAGCAACCCCACACATGAATGGTCTCAGGATGCTTTACTGTTGGCATGACACAGGACTTATGGTAGTGCTCACCTTTTCTTCTCTGGACAAGCCTTTTTCCTGATGCCCCAAACAATCGTAAAGAGGCTTCATCTGAGAATATGACTTTGTCCCAGTCCTCAGCAGTCCATTCACCATATTTTCTGCAGAAGATCAATATGTCCCTGATGTTTTTTAGGAGAGAAGTGGCTTCTTTTCTGCCCTTCTTGACACTAGGCCGTCTTCTAAAAGTCTTCGCCTGACTGTGCGTGCAGATGCGCTCACAGCTGCCTGCTGCCATTGCTGAGCAAGCTCTGCACTGGTGGCACTCCGATCCCGCAGCTGAATCTTCTTTAGGAGACGATCCTGGCGCTTGCTGGACTTTCTTGGATGCCCTGAAGCTTACTTAACAAGAATTGAACCTCTTTCCTTGAAGTTCTTGATGATCCTATAAATTGCTGATTGAGGTGCAATCTTAGTAGCCACAATATCCTTGCCTGTGAAGCCATTTTTATGCAACGCAATTATGGCTGCACGCGTTTCTTTGCAGGTCACCATGGTTAACAATGGAAGAACAATGATTTCAAGCATCACCCTCCTTTTAACAGGTCAAGTCTGCCATTTTAACCCAATCAGCCTGACATAATGATCTCCAGCCTTGTGCTCGTCAACATTCTCACCTGAGTTAACAAGACTATTACTGAAATGATCTCAGCAGGTCCTTTAATGACAGCAATTAAATGCAGTGGAAAGGTTTTTTGGGGGATTTAGTTAATTTTTATGGCAAAGAAGGACTATGCAATTCATCTGATCACTCTTCATAACATTCTGGAGTATATGCAAATTGCTATTATAAAAACTTAAGCAGCAACTTTTCCAATTTCCAATATTTATGTAATTCTCAAAACATTTGGCCACGACTGTACATTAAATTGCTGACACAGAAGCAGAATAATGAGCACTCCCATTCTGCACACTGAGCAAATAATGTTGATACACAAAAAATATTTGTTTGCATCTATGGTGGGAATAAAACTATGAGACTCAATGTCAATCAGCTGTTCTAAAAGCCAGCAGAATACTTCCATGTTTTATGGCATAACCACACGACATAGAAAGGCATAGGCTCAAGAGCTAGGTAACAGTAGCTTTTACCGTATAAGTGATATACCTCATAAGACATGGAGGGCCTTGGTATGTGAACAGTACCTTAACATTTATGATGGCAGTCCATGATAGGTTATACAAGTAATACTTTTAGCTTAACGCTATCCTGAAAATGGTTAGATTAAAATAGACAGAGGTTGATGGTTATTATTTTGTCATGCTTTTCTGTAAATTACAGACGGAGTGTTTATTTTAATTGGCTGTAGAGAGGATTTTATTTTAGTTACCTTGAGAATTACATTGTTTCAGTTGATTTATCCATGAAATGTCATCTCTTTAGGGTGATTTTTAATTCATGAACAGTGACTTCCATGCCCTTGAATGTCACTGCAGATGCACAATGCACCAGAAAGATGAGCAGCTAATGAGCACTCGCTGTCTATTAATTTTAGCTTCGTCCTGATGAAAGGAGGGACACTGAATTTCTGACATCCATGTACCCTTCATCCTGCTTCAGAATATCAATTAAGTTTTCAGGTTTTGTTTTCAGGATTTTATCATTTGAGACTAAAAGGGTTTGAACAGTTTTTTTAAGTCAACTTATTAAATTTGCTTTTCAACCTATTATCATGCAGTTTTAGATCCAGATGGGTCCCTCATGATATTCAGGGTTGGAATGGCGCACCAGAGTACCAGAGGTCCCTCCGGTTGGCCCAGTCCCTGAAGCCATAGTGGACCCCAAAGGTCTAAGAGAATAAACCCATTTGCCTATGCAAAAATCAGGAGTGGATCATAACAGGCAAGACATTACAATAAGTAAAAAAGATATGCACTACTTCTCTTTTTGTTAACTTAACTCCTAATTTTGGCTTTCATAACTGCAACAGGAAACCTGAACATGTGGCTGTACCCTTAGGCTGGGTTCACACAGGCGTTGCGGGAACATGCACAATTTTTCCCCGCGAGTGCAAAGCATTTTAACGTGTTTTGCACAAGCTTGAGAAAAATCGTCATGTTTGGTACCCAGACCTGAACCCGGGCTTCTTCACAGAAGTTCGAGTTTGGGTTAGGTGTTCTGTAGATTTTATTATTTTCCCTTATAACATGGTTATAAGGAAAAATAATAGCATTCTTAATACAGAATGCTTAGTAAAATAGTGATGGAGGGGTTAAAAAAATAAAATAAAAAATAAACTCACCTTAATCCACTTGTTCGCGCAGCCCGGCTTCTCTTCTGTCTTCTTCTTTGAGGAAAAGGACCTGTGGTGACGTCACTGCACTCATCACATGGTCAGTCACATGATCCATCACCATGTGATGCGTGAAAATCACCGCTGATGTGTACATCCCCATATAAATAAATGGGTCCGGATTCAGTGCGGCTGCAATGCGTTCACCTTACATTACACCCGCGCGGAAATCTCGCCCGTGTGAAAGAGGCCTTAGGCTTCTTGCACACTACCTAAATTGTTTATGTTTCAGTTTTCAATCGAATCCGTATCAGTTTTTTTGCATCCAAGTATATTCAGTTTTTCACTGATCAGGCCTAATGGGTGGCTTGGATCAGTGAAAATGGACATGAATAGGACAAAATATTGGAACAGATACATCGATCAGTTAAAATAACTCTAGTGTACATTATTTCATTGCAATTCATTGGTTGTATTGCTATCCAAGTGACATCAGTTATAAAAACAGATGCTACTCAGAAAAAAGAAAATCGGTCATGTGCAAGAGACCTTAGACTTTATTGATGATATAAGGGTTGAGCTCCAGAATAATTTCCTCTGGTGGGCACAAGGAATCCCAGTCCAACACTAATGATATTACTGGGTTTTGCTACCCAAGGCAGAAGGGTCTGGAATGTATTACCTGCTCCACACCCTTAGAAAAATTTGTTGTCCTTTATTGCTAACAATGCTGTTCCTCTAGACACGGAGCACCATCAGTAGTAAATCGGATGGAACCAAGCAAGGCTGAGCCAATGACCTTCGAGAGTTTATGGTACATATACCCTTGTGTGTACATGGGTTTGGTGAACACAAAAAAATTGTCCTACAAGTGTCTTCATCAAGTCTGTTCCTTAAATCTTGGAAGCCCATGTGTATGATGTCATGCTTGATGCCTCTCAATATTCTCAGACGCAAAATACTGAATAGCTAAATAGAATAATTTGTAAAACAGATGACATCTTCAAGACTTGTGTTTACTGTAACATTTGTTCTAGATTGGCATGCTCTATTAATTATATTCCTTTGGATAATGTTATGATATTCTAGGGTGAAGTGTATATATTTTTGTATAGGAAATGTCTATATAATTCACATAAATCTGCTTGTTAAACGAAAAAGAATCAGAAATTGCTGCACTGTCTAGATAGATTTAATGAAGTCATCACTACTTTAATAAGCATTATCGTTTCTATCCTTTATTATTAATAAAGTGACAGCCTAGAATATGAATACAAAATGAAGAGAGAAGGACAAACAGAAAAAGCAATATATGCACATACATTGACACAGCTCTGCTTCAGAATATGAATGAGATAGAAAAAGTGGGCAGGTATAAAAATATATAGATACATAAATAGATTTTAAAGGGTTGGCCCGTATGGGGCATTGATGGCATATTGAGGTGGGGTACCCACCTGTTGTAAATCCACACTAAAGATAAAAATGCTTTCCACTGATGTACCCAACTCATTTGAATGCATTGGTGGTCAAATTCCAACAGGCAAAAACATAACATTACTTAAATACTGACCCTCAGGTGATGGATTAGCATTCCTGAAGGAACTAGCAGAATTGATGCCAATCTTAACCATAGAACACCATATTTAGATCATACTTGGATATTTCAGAGCTTGATAGATGAACACCTCTTATAGTTTGGAAGAGTTACTTGGTATTATGGATGAACTAGGCTTCTCTCAAGCAGTCCATTTAGCCATGGACAGAAAGGGTCACATTTTAGATTTGATATTTCACACAGGACTAGAAAACACTAATTTATCAGTAAATCTAGTAAAGATGGTATGTAAATGAGCTCTTAACAAGCTCTTCCTCTAATGCCACCAGATGTAAAGCAGCTATCCTATAAGTCAATGTTTGACCTTTTAGGCATTTGCATATCCTCTTCCCAGAATTCCCAGAGGAACATTGCCTGGCCCATAAGACTCCTCATGCCGTTTATTCGCTCTTGATAAGGACATATAGTGACCCGCAAATCTGTAAATCTCGTTGCTGTACATGGTTAGACCATCACATTATCGACTTCTCATTCAACTCTCCAGAAACATAGTCCTTTAAGAATCCTATGTTTCTATCTCCACAACATATTAGAGACAACCTCAGATTCCTGGGGCAGACTAATACTTTTTTCAGACCCCAACTCCTTGTACAGCAATAGAACAAATCAGTGTCTTTCTGCTTTGATGCTATTGCTTCCTGGCGCCCCCAAAACTTCACCATCTTGCACACGAACATATGGCTTTTTCTGTATTTTGCGGTCCTCAAAAAACGGATCCGCAAAAAATACAGATAATGTCCCTGTGCATTCAGTTTTTTGGAGAACGGAACAGCTGGCCCCTAATAGAACAGTACTATCCTTGTCCGTTATGCGGACAATAATAGAACATGTTCTATCTTTGAACGGAACGGAAATACGGAAACAGAAAGAAAAAAGTTTGTGTGCAAGAGGCCTTATACATCATGTACCCTGGTTTGACCACACCTCTTGGAACTAAAGGCCCACTGGGTGAATGTGGTTCCTGCACAGCCACACCAGCAACTTGGCCAGGTGATGCTGCTTCCACGTTATGCTGCTTCCACGTTCTCATGCCACTGGTCCTGCGACAATGTCCGCCTCTGCCTCCTCATCCTCCACCGTGTCCTTACCCTCCACTGCAGGGACAATTCACAGTGCCCCTCCAGCATACTACATGTGCAGGGCATGGCGGTGTCACGCTGCTCTGTACCTCGTTTGCGTGGGCGAACAAAGTCACACAGGGGAGGAACTGCTCCATGTCCTTCATCAAGAAATGGAATCCTGGCTTTCTCCACAACAACTCAAAATCAGAACCATGGTGACCGACAACGTAAAGAACATGGTGTCGGCGCTGCGTTAAGGAGGCATGAGCCATGCACCCTGCATGCCACATGTGTTCAATCAGGTTGTCAAGCGGTTCCTGAAGTCTACCACCCATCTGCAAGACATCCTAAAAATGGCCAGGAAACTTTACATGCACTTCAGCCACTCGTACACTGCAAAGCACACCCTCCTTGAGCTGCAGTGGCAGAACGGCATCCCCCAACATAGGCTGATATGTGACGTTTCCACCTATTGAAATTCCACCCTTCATATGTTGGACCGACTACCGACAGAAAAAGGCCATAAACGATATCTTAATGATCCAAGCGGACAGGAGTAGTCCCCTGTGTAACTTTGATGTCAGCCAGTGGCAGCTTATGTGTGACACCTGACATTTGCTCAGGCCCTTTTAGGAGGCCACGTAATTTGTCAGTCGCCAGGACTACGGGATGAACAACGTCATTCCACTGCTTCATGTCCTGTAACAGATGTTGACAAATCTGGCTGGTCAGGGGACTGGAGACGTAGCTC
The DNA here is from genome assembly GCF_014858855.1 of Bufo gargarizans. Taxonomy (NCBI): domain Eukaryota; kingdom Metazoa; phylum Chordata; class Amphibia; order Anura; family Bufonidae; genus Bufo; species Bufo gargarizans. The sequence continues at coordinate 126,621,343 of NC_058082.1, read as the reverse complement.
CTAGATCTCATAGCCACATGAGCCAGTTTAGACTGCTGTTGCTGATGCGTTTTGATTAGTCAGGAAAAAAAAAATATATATATTTCTAGTGTACTTTGGAAATCTTTCATCATGAATTAAAATTCAACTTGCTCCCTCTTCCCAAAAAAACAAGATAGAGAAATTAAATAAAGTTGGTGTGCAGTATGTGAAGTCATTCAACAATGGGGCAACATTGAGGTTCAGAGGTTGGCACTGTTGACTTGCAGTGCTGGGTTCAAATCCAAGCTCAACATTTTCATGGAATATATATATATATATATATATATAATACAGGTAGAAAGGTGTGGGCAGCACAGCTATCTGGACAGTACGGTCGGAGTGCCAGCGGCTGAGGAGGCGATCCACCTCCAAGGATATAAAGGAGAAAAATCCACAGCACATCCAAGTAGTAAAAAGTAAAAGACGGCTTTATTCACCAGACACGCGACGTTTCGATCCGCTCAATGGGATCTTTTTCAAGCAGTGACAAAAGTGGGCAGTGCATAGTGCATATTTATGTAGTTTAAACATCATTAGATAATTGATAAATCAAATACATTTAGTACATATAATATAATAAAAAACAACAATACAAAAATATTTTCACAGTCAAAGTCTGTACCTCATTTGAGTGTATCACAATGGCATTATTCAATCTTATACAATACAGTATACACATCAAAAATATGATATAATATATTAATTGTGATGATAGTGAGTACAGGTGCAAATCTTTTCTAATACCTTAATAATCTAAAGTGCACAGGTGTACCTTTAGTTGAGGATGACATGAATCGTGGGAGTATGGAGTCAAGACACATGGATCTCGGCGTATCAGACAATGCAGTGCGCATGTCCAAGGACCTTTCCACACAGTTCAGTCACATGATCGCACGTAAGCCGGTCACGTAGTGTGCATGTCCAAGGACCTTGAAACATGTGATCGCACCACGTGATCACGTACCCGATCACGTGACTAGATACATCACGTCACAGGAAAAAAGAAATTCCAAGTACTTTGTACCCTACGTGACTTAGGAACAGCTGATCATAGATCTGATCTTGTGTTCCAATGTGTAGTCGCCCCCTCTTGGAAGAAGTACACATATAGATTATTTAGTTAAATAACATAGTTCTCATAGTGTCTGCAACTTGGCACATGTACAGAACCATTTTCCGCATTAGCACATCATGATCGCCGGCCACGTCTCAGTGTTGGCCGCAAATTACCGGCTCTGATGGAAAGAGGCATATGCATATGGGTCCGTGGTTCATCAGGGAGATTCGCAGGCAACTTCTTAGACGGAAGTACCGTTATTGTAAGGAAAAGTAAGAAGAAGGTGTACAGTGTGCGGTAGTACCGCCAGATACCAAATCGAGTTGTTAACTCAAAAATGGTCATTCTAGTGCCTCCCAGTCATGTCGAGGAACACAACCACTGTGGTCCGGTTGTCACCGCATAACCACAGGTTGGAATAATCCCCTGTTCACAGGATCCCATTTATGGGAATCCAATGTGACCGCCCGGGATCATCCTCTAGGCTGGGGGGCAATCATACATAACACCCATTAGAGAAATCCTGTCGCCTATCTCTCTGATACCACTGACTCCAAATGCACCACCGCATAGTCGGTCGGAAGATGCAGGTCATCCTCTGGACATCGCCGGTCTATCACGACAGTGCCGCGCATGGGACTGTCAATGTGCCAAGTGCAGAACAAATTAATCATATAATATAATATCCAAAAAGATAATAATGTGTACGAAAAAAAGAAAAAAAGAAAAAAGGGGGATGAAAATTCTTAGTAAAACTGATCCAGGTCCCATGCTGATCCAATTGGTTGACTTTGCACCATTCTCCCCTGGCCTAAACCAGATCAATTGTCACCATCTCCTAAAGATAATAAAAACAATACATAGAATTACCCTGTTATTTCAACAAGAAGCACTACCACAAATAATTCAAGACAGGAGCAGGCGAACAGAATCCCAACATGATCACTCAAGACAATAACCAGGGCCTATAATCCACATTTAACCCTTGGGGTCTCAAAGTGTTTAGTCTAGCAATCCATCGGATCTCACACTTCTTAAGTAAAGTGTGTCTATTGCCACCTCTACGGGGAGTGGGAATGTGGTCTATTAACATAAATTTGAGGTCCCTTTCTTTGTGGCCCATGTCAGTAAAGTGTTTTGGAACTGGAAGATCCATCCGTTTTTTACGGATAGTGTACCGATGTTGATTAATTCGACTTTTAAAATCCAATGAGGTTTCTCCCACGTATAATAACTGACATGGGCACCAAAGAATATATACAACGAATGAAGATTCGCATGTTAAGTAATATTTGATTTGGTATTTTTTGGATGCAGAAAGAAACTACCTTTCTGCATATAGCGACAATTGATACAGTTTAAACAGGGGAAACTACCCAATTTAGGGCAACGTAAAAAGGTCTGGCCAGATTCTTTTTGTGGACCTATGTCAGTATGTATTATTTTATCTTTAAGATTTTTGGCTCTCTTGTATGACATGAGGGGAGGAAGAAGAAATTCTTCAATTCCCCATGTCCACTCCTCAGTATCGACCAGTGTTTTGATATAATTTGTCTAACCTGTGTACTATCTTCCAACACCACCTCTACCAACACAAAAACAAGGAGCAAGAGGCCATTTGTCAAAAAACGCAATTGAAAGATGCCGATATTGTGGTAAATATTTCATCACATGTCTTGTCAGATACACAATTGAGTTTGTTGGCCAGAGGTCTGATTTTTGCCCTAACAGTAACACAGATTGGTTACAACTTGAAGCGGACCTATATCAATTCTTCCGCAGGCTCAAACTCAGAACCTGGTTTTCAACACATTCATTTACAGACAAAACCAGTACTCACACTGAATTGAAATTGAGTGATTACAACCTATTCAATAAGAGTGATTTTGTTCCACCTGTGTCCTCTCCAGCAATTGAGTTATTCATTGATGCAGTGATGAAAGATGTAAATACACTAAAATTGAATGCTCAAAAAAAAATTGTACACCCTAATATGACATTACTGGAGTGGCGTGCTATTGATGAGTTGGTCCATGACCACAGTCTCACCATTAAGCCTGCTGACAAAGGCGGTGCGATTGTGGTCATGGACACTCATCAGTACATTGCAGAGGCCAATAGACAGTTGGATGACTGTGAGGTTTATCAGAAATTGAATACTGACCCGAGATGGGACATTGAACGTAGGATACAGAGTGTGATACAGGGGGCTAGCAATGCTGGCATTATTGATGACAAACTTAGAGACTTTTTAACAATTTCACATCCCATGACACCGTTTCTATACCTGTTGCCTAAGATCCACAAAAATCTTAAAATTCCACCAGGGAGACCCATCGTCTCGGGCCGAGGTTCCATTTTGTCCAATATTTCTATCTTTTTAGATAGAATATTGCGACAATATGCAATATCAGCTCAGTCCTATATTCAGGATACTTCTGATTTTCTGAATAAACTGACAGTGACCACCTTTCCACCGAATGCCATATTGGCATCGTTGGACATTACCAGTTTATACACCTCAATCCGACACAACTTTGGGATTGAGGTAGTCACTAGGGCTCTGGCCCAGTCGACTTTTTCAGCTGAATGTCAGGATTTTATTTTACAATTGTTACACCTGGTACTGACATGCAATTATTTTTTGTTTGGAGATTATTTTTATCTCCAGAGGAAGGGGACCGCCATGGGGTCGAATGTGACCCCTACTTATGCCAACATGGCGGTCTCCTTCCTCGAAGAGATGTACATCTATGTATCGCCCCACTTCCGGCATGTCCTGAGGTGGTGGCGATACATAGATGACATTTTCTTGATTTGGACTGGACCAGAGGATGCACTCATTGAGTTTTTTCATTTTTTGAATACTATTGACATAGACATTAAATTCACATTGGAACACTCAAGGGAACAGATCCACTTTCTGGACACTGTTGTGACCATCAAGGAGGGTGTATTGTCAACGAGCCTGTACTCCAAACCGACTGATCGCAATACTTTGTTGAGTTACAACAGTGCACATCCAAGAGCTATGGTGAAGTCTCTTCCTCTAAGTCAGTTCTATCGTGCAAAACGCATTGTGAGCAATAATGATGAATTACCAGATACCCTTAAACGCATGACACAGGCCTTTGTTGATAGAAATTATCCCCTGTCTCTGCTTAAGGAACACCTCATTACGACACAAGAGAAATCACGTGTTGATCTTCTCAAAAAGAAGGATGGGAATAATAACAAACAAATTAAGAGAATTCCTTTAGTCACTACCTACACTGAAGATAGTACACAGGTTAGACAAATTATATCAAAACACTGGTCGATACTGAGGAGTGGACATGGGGAATTGAAGAATTTCTTCTTCCTCCCCTCATGTCATACAAGAGAGCCAAAAATCTTAAAGATAAAATAATACATACTGACATAGGTCCACAAAAAGAATCTGGCCAGACCTTTTTACGTTGCCCTAAATTGGGTAGTTTCCCCTGTTTAAACTGTATCAATTGTCGCTATATGCAGAAAGGTAGTTTCTTTCTGCATCCAAAAAATACCAAATCAAATATTACTTAACATGCGAATCTTCATTCGTTGTATATATTCTTTGGTGCCCATGTCAGTTATTATACGTGGGAGAAACCTCATTGGATTTTAAAAGTCGAATTAATCAACATCGGTACACTATCCGTAAAAAACGGATGGATCTTCCAGTTCCAAAACACTTTACTGACATGGGCCACAAAGAAAGGGACCTCAAATTTATGTTAATAGACCACATTCCCACTCCCCGTAGAGGTGGCAATAGACACACTTTACTTAAGAAGTGTGAGATCCGATGGATTGCTAGACTAAACACTTTGAGACCCCAAGGGTTAAATGTGGATTATAGGCCCTGGTTATTGTCTTGAGTGATCATGTTGGGATTCTGTTCGCCTGCTCCTGTCTTGAATTATTTGTGGTAGTGCTCCTTGTTGAAATAACAGGGTAATTCTATGTATTGTTTTTATTATCTTTAGGAGATGGTGACAATTGATCTGGTTTAGGCCAGGGGAGAATGGTGCAAAGTCAACCAATTGGATCAGCATGGGACCTGGATCAGTTTTACTAAGAATTTTCATCCCCCTTTTTTCTTTTTTCTTTTTTCGTACACATTATTATCTTTTTGGATATTATATTATATGATTAATTTGTTCTGCACTTGGCACATTGACAGTCCCATGCGCGGCACTGTCGTGATAGACCGGCGATGTCCAGAGGATGACCTGCATCTTCCGACCGACTATGCGGTGGTGCATTTGGAGTCAGTGGTATCAGAGAGATAGGCGACATAGGATTTCTCTAATGGGTGTTATGTATGATTGCCCCCCAGCCTAGAGGATGATCCCGGGCGGTCACATTGGATTCCCATAAATGGGATCCTGTGAACAGGGGATTATTCCAACCTGTGGTTATGCGGTGACAACCGGACCACAGTGGTTGTGTTCCTCGACATGACTGGGAGGCACTAGAATGACCATTTTTGAGTTAACAACTCGATTTGGTATCTGGCGGTACTACCGCACACTGTACACCTTCTTCTTACTTTTCCTTACAATAACGGTACTTCCGTCTAAGAAGTTGCCTGCGAATCTCCCTGATGAACCACGGACCCATATGCATATGCCTCTTTCCATCAGAGCCGGTAATTTGCGGCCAACACTGAGACGTGGCCGGCGATCATGATGTGCTAATGCGGACAATGGTTCTGTACATGTGCCAAGTTGCAGACACTATGAGAACTATGTTATTTAACTAAATAATCTATATGTGTACTTCTTCCAAGAGGGGGCGACTACATATTGGAACACAAGATCAGATCTATGATCAGCTGTTCCTAAGTCACGTAGGGTACAAAGTACTTGGAATTTCTTCTTTCCTGTGACGTGATGTATCTAGTCACGTGATCGGGTACGTGATCACGTGGTGCGATCACATGTTTCAAGGTCCTTGGACATGCGCACTACGTGACCGGCTTACGTGCGATCATGTGACTGAGCTGTGTGGAAAGGTCCTTGGACATGCGCACTGCATTGTCTGATACGCCGAGATCCATGTGTCTTGACTCCATACTCCCACGATTCATGTCATCCTCAACTAAAGGTACACCTGTGCACTTTAGATTATTAAGGTATTAGAAAAGATCTGCACCTGTACTCACTATCATCACAATTAATATATTATATCATATTTTTGATGTGTATACTGTATTGTATAAGATTGAATAATGCCATTGTGATACACTCAAATGAGGTACAGACTTTGACTGTGAAAATATTTTTGTATTGTTGTTTTTTATTATATTATATGTACTAAATGTATTTGATTTATCAATTATCTAATGATGTTTAAACTACATAAATATGCACTATGCACTGCCCACTTTTGTCACTGCTTGAAAAAGATCCCATTGAGCGGATCGAAACGTCGCGTGTCTGGTGAATAAAGCCGTCTTTTACTTTTTACTACTTGGATGTGCTGTGGATTTTTCTCCTTTATAAATATATATATATATATATATATATATATATTTATATATATATATCCTCCGGATACTGCAAAATTGTAAGTAAGCTGACATGGACTGCACATCCATGTGTTGTACACTGATCTATTGCTCTTAAGTAGAGATGAGCGAACCGGGTTTGGTTCAGGATTGCAATTTTTTTTTTAAAGTTTGCTTTGGAGCCAAAGCAATTCGGACTAAACCAAAGTTGTTCTTGCCCTGCAAATTGGTATATAACACTCAATTTTTTTTTGGGGGGGGGGAAACTTGTTATTTATTTTCATTTATTTTTTAGGAATTGTCACTGGCGGAGAACAACTTGCTCTATTTGAGTGTCACCACACCCCCTGCGGCGCTAAAAACGCTCTCCAAGATGACACTCTTCAATATATTTATTAATAATCTTGTAGAAGGCTTGCATAGTAAAGTATCAATTTTCGCAGATGACACTAAACTGTGTAAAGTAATTTACACTGATGAGGACAGTATACTACTACAGAGGGATCTGGATAGATTGGAGGCTTGGGCAGATAAGTGGCAGATGGGGTTTAACACTGATAAATGTAAAGTTATGCACATGGGAAGGAAAAATGCAAGTCACCCGTACATACTAAATGGTAAAACACTCGGTAACACTGACATGGAAAAGGATCTAGGAATTTTAATAAACAGCAAACTAAGCTGCAAAAACCAGTGTCAGGCAGCTGCTGCCAAGGCCAACAAGATAATGGGTTGCATTAGAAGGGGCATAGATTCCCGTGATAAGAACATAGTCCTACCACTTTACAAATCGCTAGTCAGACCACACATGGAGTACTGTGTACAGTTCTGGGCTCCTGTAAACAAGGCAGACATAGCAGAGCTGGAGAAGGTCCAGAGGAGGGCATCTAAAGTAATAACTGGAATGGGGCAACTACAGTACCCTGAAAGATTATCAAAATTAGGGTTATTCACTTTAGAAAAAAGACGACTGAGGGGAGATCTAATTAATATGTATAAATATATCAGGGGTCAGTACAGAGATCTATCCCATCAGCTATTTATCCCCAGGACTGTGACTGTGACGAGGGGACATCCTCTGCGTCTGGAGGAAAGAAGGTTTGTACACAAACATAGAAAAGGATTCTTTACGGTAAGAGCAGTGAGAATATGGAACTCTCTGCCTGAGGAGGTGGTGATGGTGAGTACAATAAAGGAATTCAAGAGGGGCCTGGATGTATTTCTGGAGCTTAATAATATTACAGGCTATAGCTACTAGAGAGGGGTCGTTGATCCAGGGAGTTATTCTGATGGCCTGATTGGAGTCGGGAAGGAAGTTTATAGTCCCCTAAAGTGGAGAAAATTGGCTTCTACCTCACAGGGTTTTTTTTTTTGTTTTTTTTTGCCTTCCTCTGGATCAACTTGCGGGATAACAGGCCGAACTGGATGGACAAATGTCTTTTTTCGGCCTTATGTACTATGTTACTATGTTACTGGAGGCTGGGCAAAAAAGAAGAAAGAGAGCATGCTGTGCCAGTTTGGGCTACTGTTCCAGTTTGCCTACCCAGAAATACATGGGGTCAGGAAACAGGGTATGTTCTGTAGACTGGCCAGATAGGTAGGACTGAACCTGGGCATTGAGGCTGTCAGCTTGGTAACTGGCCTCACATTGGCTCAGCTGGCGGAAATGGCTGCTGCCGTGGCTTCTGCTGCTTGTGGCAGCCGGAGGAGGGTGACAGAATGATGGCAGATGTTTGCTCACCGCAAGCTGCGGCAAACTGCATACACATGTTTCCTAGTAATAATGTAATTTTTCTTCCCTTTCTGCAGAAGGAAAACATTCCCCAATTTTGCTTTGATAGCGATGGTCTAAAAGCATGGCTATTTAGTAATCATCAGATTGCAAGAGCCCAGCATTGGGTATACAATAAAGGGAACACATGATGGCATGGTTCCGTTCAATTGTAGAAATGTTGTGGTGTGTATAATAATGTTATTAAATTCTTACCTAGAAACAGGGTTTCATTGGAGAAGTCATCGGCGAATGACGTCTGGGAAAAGTTGCAGGTGCCCTCCTGGGATGGTGATTGGTCCTCCTTTCCAACGGACTCTACATGTACCTATAAGAGAAGGAGACAACGGTTAGTGCGCATTCACAGCACAGGACAGCAAAGAACTAGGACCATGCTCTACTTACCTATGGAGGACCTTCTAAAGCAGCTTATCTTGAAGGCTGAAACAAAAAGAGAAGTCACCTGGTTACAAAAATGACTATCGGATGAATTACCTATCCGAATGAAGCTCCTGGATCTTCTTCTCAAGTCTTCTGCGCAGCCCTGTGCGCAAGCCCAGAGCAGATCGATATTTCTGACGTCACTGGCGCACACATGTGAAACGCAGTGAAATTACAAGGGAAAAGTTACCTTCTAAACGGAGTCGCCGTGAGCCTACGACGTACCCTCCACCTTCTCCACCAGGCAAGAAGAAAATACCTAAAAAGAAAAGAAGACACTTACTTCTTCCTCCTCCTGATAAAGAAGTAGACGATCCTGATCCACTTTTCACTCTCCTCGCTCTGCAGACAGTTAGACCTAACACTGATGGTAAGAGCAACGGTCAAAACTCACATATTAGCACACATATGCTGCGCAAATTTTCTAATCATATACCTCAAATGAGTGAGGATAAACTATATTTATTTAATGAGTTTCTCAAGTTTATGGCTAATTCAAATAAGGAGGATTCTGTCAATCTGTCAATCCACAAATGGGCACCTACAATAGTATAGGCATGAATAAAAATTCTGTCTCAGTATTTAATCCTCAAACTAACAATATTGAGGGTGTTAAACAATCCTGCCTTAAAGAGGCTTTAGTTTGTCAATTATCGCCTCTTGGATACCACCTTTTAGTCACAGTAAAAGAAAAAATATGGAATAGGTAATTCATTGATTTATATTCCATACTCTCATCCTCCATTAACAAATCAGAATTCAAAGACATTAAGGATTCTGACTCAAAAAACATAAAGACCAAATCAATTTTTAATTGGTTACAGGCGTTCTCTATTTATGCAGCAATCATGGGAAAAAGCAAACCAGAGCTATGCTGTGGTTTATTTTATCACATGTATTCAATCCTGGAAGCTTATCGCAGTTTCGGTGTAATGGCTTGGAATTCAAATGACGAGTCTTTCAGACACAAACTGGCGGTTTATCTTAATATGCAATGTGGAAACGAGGATGTTGGCCTCTGGCTAAACCACAAAAGAAAGCTCATTTTCGGCAGCAAAGTAACAACAAAAGAGGCCTATGCTTTGCCTTCAACGAAAATATATACAAATTAGCATCAAGTTGCAAATATAGACACGAGTGCTCTTTTTGTGGCGGAAGTCTTCAAGTGTTTCAAAAAGCTTGGATCAACTGGGGCTTCAGCTACTAAAGACACTAAAGGGAAAAGCAGCAACTCCAGTGAGGCTAACAAAATTAACCCCCTGGTTAAATTGCTATCCAGACAAAGTGATGGCTTAGTTGCTATTATCCGGCTTTTCTTTTAGTTTCTATGTCCCTGAATTCTTAGGGACTGGCTGCTCATGGGTTGAGAACCTCAAATCTGTTCAATTATATCCTTCTATAGTTAATGATTTTTTTTTTTTTTTTTTAAGAAATTTAATTAGGCTGGGTTGCAGGCCCGTTTTTTGGTCCTCTTTTCATAATTTTCATTTGTCCCCTTTAGGCTTAGTCCCTAAAAAAGAATCTAACTCCTTCCACCTAACTTACAACCTGTCCTTTCACGGTACCATTGATTAAACAATGAAATAGACAAAAGTTTAGCTACGGTTTCTTAGTCTTATTTTGATTTAGCTATAGTTAAGTTAAGGGAAATGGGCAGGAATGCCCTCTTAGCCAAAACTGATATTAAATCCGCATTCAGACTTCTTCCTATACACCCTAATGGATTGAATTCTCTTGTATTTCAATTCCAGGGCTATTATTTATTTTACAAGACTCTACCGATGGGTTTTACCCTTTCATGTTTTTACTTTAAAGCCTTTTCATCTTTTCTGCAGTGGGTTATTAAACAATTTCACATTGATGGTCACATAATGCATATTTCCTTTTCATGGAAAGAGGAGATACCAACAACTGTCAATTATTACGTGAACATTTTTTCCAAATACGGTAACTAAGGACTTCAATATTCCATTAGCAGAAGAAAAAACGGTTTCCCCAACCAATGACTTTTCTAGGAATCACTATCGATACTTCAAAAATCGAATTCAGTCAAATTCTTCAGGGCATTATTTGATCTGGCTGAAGGGCTGTCTGACAGCAAAGGTTCTGATAGTTAAGAGATGGGGCTCCCCCATATCCCCCGCATTTGAGGAGTAGAGACGGACTATGTCCCAAATAATGTTGCATGAGGAGATTGCGAGGTGGAGAAGACAAGGTATGCGATATCCCTCTATCTGTAGCAGCGATGTGGATTGATTATCTCGCTCTTTTGGGTGATGTATGTGGACGGGTACTAGGGGGGAGTATGGGGTTCGGGCTATCAGTGACAGCAGCCAAGGGTTGGGGGTGAATATTCGGGATTAAAGGTATTAGGTTTGAGTTTAGAGAGCTGGGCGTAATGTCATGATTTGTGATGACGTTAAAATGATAGTAACATCTTTTTTATATGTGCATAAGTCTATTTTTTGTGTACTCTTTTTTCTGGCTCTGGTTAAATGTTTTGTTATTATTATTGAAGAAAATAAAATATTTATTGGTTAAAAAAAAAAATCTAATTCAGTAAGAAAGAATAAACAATATGAAAATTACTATCAATCTCCTGTTTGCTAGAAGTAAATGCACTTTAAAAGAATTGCAATCATTATTGGGTCCTTTAAACTTCATTTCTTGGGTTATACCAGGGGTAGGCAATCTCCGGCTCCCAGCTGTTATGAAACTACAATTCCCAGCATGCTGTAGTAGTTTCACAACAGCTGGGAGCCGGAGGTTGCCTACCCCTGGGTTATACCCATGTGTAGAGTTTTCTCAAAAAGGTTATATAATTCTACGAAAGGTATTCCCTCACCTTTATCACATATTAGATTAATAAAAGAGTTAAGAGGAGATTAGAGGACAATCTGGCAGCAGGAATTCATAGATTCTGATGCATTACAATCTGGCCTCAAAAATGGAAGGATACAGGTTTATTAAAAAATATATAGTCTTTATTGAACTGTTTCCTGTATTAGCTCAAAGGGTAAAAAATGGAAGGCTCAACACCTGGACGGATAGACACTGTTCACTGGGTCACCTACCCAGTAAAGTGAGTCATGAAGAAAAAATTGAGAATGAACAGGCATTGATATATATTTTATCTATATGTTATATTCACAAAGATACCAATGGGAATTTTATATATTGTTTGCTGTATTTTATACATTGGTTGTCATATATTTATATATTTTACTAAATTTTATTATATTTTATCGTATTAGTAATTGTTTGTATTGGACTGTGACCCAAATCCATTCCGCATACACATGGAATTAGACCCGTGTTTAACTTGTTGCTCAATTAAAGAAGCCCTATATAAATGACTAGAGGATCGCAGTTCTGGAGATACTGAGGAAGAGGCAAGTAGCCTCGAAACGCGTCTAGTCACCAGCTAACTGCGGCTTCTATATCCTCCTTGACCGCTCCGGACCTAAAGCATATTGTGCACACAAAGGAAGAAATTATACAGCCGTCTATATCTTATAGGACTTGCGGATCATCTGACCAGACACCTGACCTGGTCGTCAGGATCACCTGACATTCAGACACGCCCATCAAGCTACGCAGTGGAACGCTTCCGACCTCGTGATTTTAGCGTCCCTGTAAATTACTGACATCCCGCGCCTCTTGGATCATGTTTGAATATACATTTAAGTAGGCCGTTTTCTGCCATGATTCTTCACCAAACACGCCAAAGGGAAGTAAGCGGTAAGAACTTTTATGTGATTAAATATCACTTACATCTATTGGGCTCTCTACCAGATCTCTGATGTGGATCGCTTTATTATACTATACACATCCATAAGTGGGACTCTATATAATCGATCCAAAAGTGTGACTTTCTACAACTCAGTTAAAAGGCAGCTTATTTATCCTCATCCATATCCATATGGATTGAGGTATACTGAACATTCATTCATTGTGTATGCTGCCATCACTTTCGCTGCTATTGTTATTTGCTGCGTATCACTGTTGCCACTTTATATTGATCCTATTGCTGCAGATTGTAGTGTTTATTTAATCACGTATATAAGATTTTATCACATATTTTACCACTGATTTTACTATTGTTTTTATTATTGCTAAATTAAACTGTTGGTATACACTCCAGGAGGTGGTTGTGCCTGTTCATTCTCTTTTTTCTTAATGTTTCCTGTATTAGTTGCATTGCATATGTAGAGGCCAAATTTTGCTAACAAAAGAATTCTGTTATTATCAGACAACATGGGTGCAGTTTTTGCTATTAATTGTCTTGCGTCAATATCTATCCCGGTTACTATCTTACTTCATGAGCTAGTTTTGTTCTGTCTGATTAATAATATTTGTCAAAATTTGTTCCTGGAAAGTCTAATTTAATAGCAGATGCTTTATCTCGCCAGAATCTCACACTCTTTAAAGAACTAGTTCCAGAAGCGGCAACCTGCAACTCTCCTTGCCAGACTCATCTTTGGGGGTTAATTTAGGAGTTCTGCGGGACTTAATATGGAAATCTATTTCCCCAAATACATGGTCCTCTTATGCATCTGCATGGAAACTATGGACTTCATTTTGTGACTACAAAAAATTAGATACATTTTCTAATGATTCTTTACCTTCAATTGAATTCTTCAATAGTTTACTGGTAAATAAAAACTCATTCCATACTATAAATAAAAATTGTATTTCCTTCTTTTTCAAAATTTTAGGTCTTCAAACAGTTAAAAATAATGTAATTTTAAATCAGGCCCTAAAAGGTCTGAAGAGATGTGCAGTCAAGAAAAAAAAAAAAAGCAATATCTAAGAAAATTTTATTTTAATTATATTATGTTCCTCGGATCTAGAAACTCAGTTTTTCCAATCTGTTTTTCTTTTGGCCTTCTTCGCTGGTCTCTGGATCAGCGAATTCACGACTGTGAAAAAGCACAGTACATCACCAATTAATAATTCAGATTTAGATTGCAATAATAAAGTTTTGAAACTTTACATAAGAAAGTCTAAAACTGATCAACTACAAAAAGGTCATTGGATAACTTTACACCCCCTGCATAACTCCCAATTATGCCCTATTATGGCTATGCAAAATTGGTTGAACAGTAGGCCAAAGGTAAATGGTCCTTTATTCCTACACCAGGACCATTCTTCTCTTACAAGATTTTAATTTAATGCAATTTTAAAGAAAAGTCTCTACATGTAAGGCTATAAAGACTAATATTTCTGCCCATTAATTCAGAATAGGAGCAGCCACCTTGGCTGCTTAACAAGGATTGACATCATCCTTAGACATCAAATTAGAATAGTTTCATTTGTTTTACAGGTAATCGCAAGATTGGGATTGTAGGAAACCACATCGTTAATGGAGCATTAAATCGAGTTTCTCAAATAAAGTATTTACATGACCTTGGTCAAAATTTTAATATATATATTCATTGGTCTGCACAATCTGACTTAAAATTGAGAGACGTTTGGTCTTTGTGTAACTCCCTAGGATTCTACTTACCTTTACCTGATCTCATTATTCTACATTTTGGTGAAAATGACTTAGGACGTATCAATTCTCAGGAAGTGATTAATAAATCTAAATATACTTTTAGGAATATTCGTTCTTTATTACCTAATTTTGTCCTTACCTTCTTGGAAATTATTCCAAAGCTCAACAGGTCTCACAGTGATCTTCGTTTCTTGGATAAAATTAGGAAACAAGTCAATCGTCAGATGGAAAAAAATGTACCTAATTTGAATGATTTTTTCATACAGACACATGGAATTAGAAGGTTTTACTAGAGGCCTTTATACATCTGACTTTTGGCGATTGTCTGATATAGGCAATGGTATTCTTAATGTGGGTTTTCAAAATATGATCGAAGAAGGTCTGCAGTGTTTGGGGGGTGCCATGTGATACATGGCTTGTGGGTGAAGTCGCTCATTATTTGAGTAGACGTGCTTGGTGTCACCGCCAGTTCTGTGAGAAGGTCTGACAGACGTTCTTCTCTACCTCTTGTATGACGTTCTTTGTTTTGGTTTCAATTTGTCATCTCCTTTCCTTCTGCCAGGTGTCACTTATTTAGACTGTGTCTTTGTTTATATTCCCTCCCATACTGCCTCACCTTGTGGTTTATACTACTTCATAGATGAAGTGTTTACTGCTGGAGGCTGCTGCTGCTGTTTGCTCAGATAAGTCTTTTCCTTTATTGTGCTTCCTTGTTGGCTTCATTCTAGGTGACCCTGACTCCGTCCTTATTAAGTGCAGGGAGCCGGTGGTCGTGTCCCCTCACTATTATAGGGTTTTCAGGTGTCACACAGTCTTAGGTACATGGGCATGCAATCGTCTACCATTGAGACCCTTGCATGTGCATAGCAGTCAGGGACAGCTCTTAGGGTTTTAAAGGGGTCATCTATATGCTCCTTAGTTTGGGATCAAGCCAGTCGGTCAATTATTTATAAGTTTCAGCTATCTGCAATTTCACCCGTGACATTATAAACCGCCTAAACCGTCTTAAGCATGGATCCGGTTTCAGCCTTGATTGACCGCATGCAAGGTCTTTCACTGGACTAGCAGATCTCCGTAAAACTGTGTCTCAGTTTCAGGTGACCGTTTCTGCTGGCGTTCATGGAGTTTGTTCCGAGCCTAAGATCTTGCTTCTGGATACATTCTCCGGGGCTAGTGAGAACTTTGTTCCCTTTGGAGAGGCTTGCAAACTCAATTTTCGCCTACTTCCCCATTCCTCTGGTGATGAGCACGGCCCCTCTGATCGGTGGAATAATTTTTTCTAGCCCTGGGGCAGATATATGATGACCCGGATCGTATTGCTCTGGCTGAATCTAAACTGCGTCTTTTATGCCACGGTAAACAGTCTGCAGAGATCTATTGTTCTGAATTTCGGAGATGGGCAGCTGATATTGGTTGGAATTATGCTGCACTCCGAAGTCAATTTTGCCATGGTCTTTCGGAAAGATTGAAAGATGCATTCACTTTTCATGAGAGACCAGCGTCGTTAGAGTCTGCCATGTCTCTAGCTGTTCGTATTGACAGGCGTCTTAGAGAGAGAGAGAGAGGAGACTACTCTTTCCTATCATATTCAGCCCAAGGACAGTGGGTCTGTCTCATTCAGTGCGCAGGGGTCTCAGGCTGTCTCAATCGCCTCTGAGGAGGAGGCCATGCGGCTGGGTTTGCTTGCCTCTGATAGTAGAGGATTCTGCTCTCAGAGGAGGGTTTGTTTCTGTTGTGGGGGTATAAATCATTTGGCTAATGTTTGCCCCTCTAGGAGATTCATGGAGTTTTCTGAGGGTAATATACAGTACAGACCAAAAGTTTGGACACACCTTCTCATTCAAAGAGTTTTCTTTATTTTCATGACTATGAAAATTGTAGATTCACACTGAAGGCATCAAAACTATGAATTAACACATGTGGAATTATATACATAACAAAACAGTGTGAAACAACTGAAAATATGTAATATTCTAGGTTTTTGAAAGTAGCCACCTTTTGCTTTGATTACTGCTTTGCACACTCTTGGCATTCTCATGATGAGCTTCAAGAGGTAGTCACCTGAAATGGTCTTCCAACAGTCTTGAAGGAGTTCCCAGAGATACTTAGCACTTGTTGGCCCTTTTGCCTTCACTCTGCGGTCCAGCTCACCCCAAACCATTTTGATTGGGTTCAGGTCCGGTGACTGTGGAGGCCAGGTCATCTGGCACAGCACCCCATCACTCTCCTTCATGGTCAAATAGCCCTTACACAGCCTGGAGGCGTGTTTGGGGTCATTGTCCTGTTGAAAAATAAATGATGGTCCAACTAAACGCAACCGGATGGAATAGCATGCCGCTGCAAGATGCTGTGGTAGCCATGCTGATTCAGTATGCCTTCAATTTTGAATAAATCCCCAACACTGTCACCAGCAAAGCACCCCCGGCATGTAGAGTCCATCCGTTCACCTTTTCTGTGTCGCACAAAGACACGGTGGTTGGAACCAAAGATCTCAAATTTGGACTCATCCGACCAAAGCACAGATTTCCACTGGTCTAATGTCCATTCCTTGTGTTCTTTAGCCCAAACAAGTCTCTTCTGCTTGTTGCCTGTCCTTAGCAGTGGTTTCCTAGCAGATATTCTACCATGAAGGCCTGATTCACACAGTCTCCTTTTAACAGTTGTTCTAGAGATGTGTCTGCTGCTAGAACTCTGTGTGGCATTGACCTGGTCTCTAAGCTGTTAACCTGCGATTTCTGAGGCTGGTGACTCGGATGAACTTATCCTCCACAGCAGAGGTGACTCTTGGTCTTCCTTTCCTGGGGCAGTCCGCATGTGATCCAGTTTCTTTGTAGCGCTTGATGGTTTTTGTGACTGCACTTGGGGACACTTTCAAAGTTTTCCCAATTTTTCGGACTGACTGACCTTCATTTCTTAAAGTAAAGATGGCCACTCGTTTTTCTTTACTTAGCTGCTTTTTTCTTGCCATAATACAAATTCTAACAGTCTATTCAGTAGGACTATCAGCTGTGTATCCACCTGACTTCTCCACAACCCAGCTGATGGTCCCAACCTTTAAAGGGCAAGAAATCCCACTTATTAAACCTGACAGGGCACACCTGTGAAGTGAAAACCATTTCAGGTGACTACCTCTTGAAGCTCAACAACAGAATGTCAAGAGCGTGCAAAGCAGTAATCAAAGCAAAAGATGGCTACTTTGAAGAACCTAGAATATGACATATTTTCAGTTGTTTCACACTTTTTTGTAATGTATATAATTCCACATGTGTTAATTCATAGTTTTGATGCCTTCAGTGTGAAGTTACAATTTTCATTGTCATGAAAATAAAGAACACTCTTTGAATGAGAAGGTGTGTCCAAACTTTTGGTCTGTACTGTATAAAAAAAAAGAAACCCTCTAAAAACTTTTCATTTGCTACTATTGGCAAGGTTGATGCAGAAATTGAAGGTTTGCCATTTGCTTGAAGTTCCCGTTTTCTCCTACCTGCCAGGGTGGCGCTAGACAGCAGGAACATTGTTTGTGAGCTTTTTGTAGCTAGTAGAGCAGCTGTCAATCTCATTGATAATCAATTTGCAACAACGCATGGTTTCCAGGTGTGCACTTTGGAAAAGGATATACCTGTTTTTGCTATCGATTCCGCTCCACATTCTCAAAGATCGTTAAAGGGCATAGTTCACAATATCTGTTTGACTGTGGGTGACGCTCATGTTGAGGATATGTCATGTTTCATCTTAAGTAGAGTTAAGCGGACACCTGGATGTTAGGGTTCGGCAGGTTCGACTGAACTTGAAAAAAAAATGGGGTTCGGGACCCGAACTTGACCCCGAACCCCATTGAAGTCAATGGGGACCCGAACTTTTAAGCACTAAAATGGCTGTAAGAGAGCTAAAGGGCTGCAAAGGGCAGCAAAATGTGCTTAAGAAAATGGCAAATGCTCCGCAAACAAATGTGGATAGGGAAATGAATTAAAAAACATAAAAGATCTTCAAAAAATTAAAATTAGGAATGATGTAGGAGGAAGAGGTTGAGGAGGCGGTGATTGGGTGGATGTGGCCATGTAGGCTCACGTGGCGGTCTAAGTGGAAGCGGCGGCGAAGGAGGAATGGCAAGCGCCC
The DNA here is from genome assembly GCF_014858855.1 of Bufo gargarizans. Classification (NCBI taxonomy): domain Eukaryota; kingdom Metazoa; phylum Chordata; class Amphibia; order Anura; family Bufonidae; genus Bufo; species Bufo gargarizans. The sequence goes on along the minus strand of NC_058082.1, from coordinate 126,602,901 downwards.
GACTTTTTAGGGAGGGTGCTTAGGGACTGGTGGTCCCCCTTCCCCTTCCCAACCTTTGGTTTATGTGGGGCACCTTGTCCTGTGTGGTTAGGTAGTTAAGGGGTTAAGGGATTGTGGGAGATTCGTCACTGTAGGGGGCGTAGGGCATGTCTCCTCCCTCTAACTGGGTTATATAACCCCTTCCTTTGCTGCTGCACTTCCTCTTTGATAGCGGAAGCCAAGTTGCCCGCCCTCCCACCCTTGAATGGGTAGTTTCAGCGTGGAGTTGTCTTGGTTTAAAAAAAAATATATATATATATAAAAAATTGAAAAGAAAGTTAAAGGAACATGGATAACTGATGTTTTGGAGATATTTATGTTGTCTTCTTCTCTTAAGAATGGCGGTATGGTTTGAAATATGAAGTCACAGCTGGCAGCATTTGATACAGCGGAGAGTTGGAGATGTCTGATGGCGTACTTGCCCGCCGGGTTGGCATACCGCTCCAAGATGATAGTTCTTTGGTTTTGCCGTTTAAAATAAATAAGCTGTGGCCGATCATCACCCAGCTAAAGGTTACCTGTTGTCTCGAGTGTTTATTAACTGGTTCACGTTGCAGTTAAGGGGAGCCACAGGTTAGGCAGAGGTGCCGGCCCGGTTCCTATCTCTCCCCCCACCCCCTCCTGATTACCAACAGTCTAGGTAGCTAACACAGATGTGTGTTATTTTGCATTTTTACATAGGGGTATCCCCCAAAAGTACAAGGATGGATGGTTGAGGCTGTTAGAACTGTCTATTCTGCACAAGGTACAGACAAGTCCTGAGGGATCCAAGCCTGGTTCATTTTAATGAACGCGAGCTTGTCCACGTTGGCTGTGGACAGGTGGCTGCGTCTGTCTGTAATGATGCCTCCTGCCGTGCTAAATACACTTCAGAGAGTACACCTGCTGCAGGGCAGGCCAGCACCTCCAAGGCATACAGGGCAAGCTTTGGCCATGTGGACAATTTGGAGACCCAGAAGTTGAATGGGGCAGAACCATCAGTCAGTACGTGTAGGTGTGTGCATAGGTACTGTTCCACAATGTTGTTCAAATGCTGTCTCCTGCTAACAAGCTCCATATCAGCAGTTGGGGCCGGTTCTTGCGGCAAGGTGACAAAGCTTTTCCACATGTCGGCCTTGCTAACCCTGCCTTCTGAGGTGCTGGCGCTGACACAGCTGCGTTGGCGACCTCTCCCTCCTCCCCTGCCTTCGCCTTGTGCTTCCACTTGTCCCCCGGCGTCAGTCGGGAAAGCTCTCAGAAGCGCGTCTACCAGTGTGCGCCTGTAGTCGTGCATCTTCCGATCACGCTCCAGTGAGGGAATTAAGGGCGGCACATTGTCTTTGTAACGGGGATCCAGCAGGGTGGCCACCCAGTAGTCAGCACATGTTAAAATGTGGCACTGCAGCATGTAGTCGCTCATGTGTGCCAGGCTGCCCAGAGGTAAGGACAAGCTGTATCGGCGTATTGTCTGCGTCCTCCGTATCCCCCCAGCCACACACCAGTGATGGGCCCGAGCTGTGAACATGCTTCATCCCCATCCTCCTCCTCCTCCTCCTCCAGTAGTGGGCCCTGGCTGGCCAAATTTGTACCTGGCCTCTGCTTTTGCAAAAATCCTCTTTCTGAGCCACTTCTAAAAGACTGGCTTTAAAGTGTTAGAGATGACCCCTCTTCTTCCTCCTCGTTCTGGGCCACATTCTCTTCCATCATCACCCTAAGTGTTCTCTCAAGGAGACATAGAAGTGGTATTGTAACGCTGATAATGGCGTCATCGCCACTGGCCATGTTGGTGGAGTACTCGAAACAGCGCAACAGGGCACACAGGTCTCGCATGGAGGCCCAGTCATTGGTGGTGAAGTGGTGCTGTTCCGCAGTGCAACTCACCCGTGAGTGCTGCAGCTGAAACTCCACTATGGCCTGCTGCTGCTCGCACAGTCTCTTCAGCATGTGCAAGGTGGAGTTCCACATGGTGGGCACGTCGCATATAAGGCGGTGAGCGGAAAGGCCAAAGTTACGCTGTAGAGCAAACAGCCGAACGGCGGCAGGATGAGAACGCCGAAAGCGCGCACAGACGGCCCGCACTTTAAGCAGCAGCTCTGATATGTCGGGGTAGTTGTGAATTAATTTCTGCACCACCAAATTCAGCACATGCGCCAGGCAAGGGATGTGCATCAAACAGACTAGTCCCAGAGCTGCAACGAGATTTCGCCCATTATCGCACACCACCAGGAAGGGCTTGAGGCTCACTGGCTGCAACCACTCGTCAGTCTGTTGTTCTATACCCCGCCACAACTTCTGCGCGGTGTGGGGCCTGTCCCCCAAACACATCAGTTTTAGATCGGCCTGCTGACGTTTACCCCTGGCTGTGCTGAAGTTGGTGGTGAAAGTCTGTCGCTGACCGGATGAGGAGGAGGTAGAAGAGGAGGAGAAAGCCGAGTAGGAAGAGGAGGCAACACGAGGCAAAGAATGATGCCCTGCGATCCTTGGCGGCGGAAGGACGTGCGCCAAACAGCTCTCCGCCTGGGGCCCAGCCGCCACTACATTTACCCAGTGTGCAGTTAGGGAGATATAGCGTCCCTGGACATGCTTACTGGTCCACGTATCTGTGGTTAGGTGGACCTTGCCACAGATGGCGTTGCGCAGTGCACACTTGATTTTATCTGATACTTGGTTGTGCAGGGAGGGCACGGCTCTCCTGGAGAAGTAGTGGCGGCTGGGAACGACATACTGTGGGACAGCAAGCGACATGAGCTGTTTGAAGCTGTCCGTCTCCACCAACCTGAATGACAGCATTTCAAAGGCCAGTAGTCTAGAAATGCTGGCATTCAGGGCCAGGGATCGAGGGTGGCTAGGTGTGAATTTACTCTTTCTCTCAAAGGTTTGTGAGTTTGGGAGAGCTGAACGCTTCCGTGTGACATGGTCGAGATGCTTGGTGACGGAGGTAGTTTTCTTGGTGGCACATCCTCTGTTTGCTGGGCGGCAGGTGCCAATGTTCCTCCAGAGGCGAGGAAGAGACCGAGGCAGCAGCAGAAGAGGGAGCAGGAGGGGCCTGAGCCCTTTCTTGGTTTTGATGGTGCTTACACCATTGAAGCCCGTGTCTCATGTAGATGCCTGGTCATGCAGGTTGTGCCTCGCTTCAGGCTCTGATGGCAGAGCGTCAACACATTGTGTGAAGAAGTGCCATGCCAGGGAACTCCTTGAAGCTGCATTTGGTGTGCTCGGTCCCTGTTGACTGTGGCCAGTAGGAGGTGAACTGTTTTGGTGACGGCTGCTCTGCTTTTTCACCCTGCTCTCACTTTTGCTACGCTGTTGGCTCGGTCTCACCACTGCCTCTTCCTCCGAACTCTGAAAGTCAGTGGCACGACCTTCATTCCATGTGGGGTCTAGGACCTCTACATCCCCTGCATCTGTTCCACCCAGTCTTCTTCCCTGACCTCCTTTTCGGTCTGCACACTGCAGATAGACGTAACAGTTGGCACCTGTGTTTCGTCATCATCAGAGACATACTGAGGTGGTATTCCCATGTCGTCATCAGGAAACATAAGTGGTTTTGCGTCAGTGCATTCTATGTCTTCCACCCCTGGGGAAGGGCTAGGTGGATGCCCTTGGGAAACCCTGCCAGCAGAGTCTTCAAACAGCATAAGAGACTACTGCATGACTTGAGGCTCAGACAGGTTCCCCGATATTTACGGGGGTGATGTGACAGACTGATGGGCATGGGTTTCAGGCGCAACCTGTGTGCTTTTTGCAAAAGACTGTCCGGGAGATAATGTGAATGTGCTGGATCCACTGTCGGCCACCCACTTGACTAGCGCCTGTACTTGCTCAGGCCTTACCATCCTTAGAACGGCATTAGGCCCAACCAAACTCATCACTGTAGATTCTGGTGGCTACTGGGACCCGAGGTAGTAGTTTCAGTAGGACGTGTAGCTGTGGCAGAACGGCCACGTCCTCTCCCTGCACCAGAGGCTCCAGAAGCACCATCACCACGACCGCGTCCCTTATTAGATGTTTGCCTCATAGTTAGCGTTCACAAAGCAAAGTAAAAAAGTGGTTAAGTCTGTTAAAAATAATTAACAGCCAATAAAAACTCTGATGTAGGGTATTGCACAAAATTTATTTATTTTTTACTCTATATGACAGCGGTATTTGTGGCCTAAATTTCACAGTAACTTATGCACGTATAATACCAGATGCGCAGTATATCAGAGGGTTTTTTCACCCCAGTAACCAAAAAGCCGTATTTCTGGCCTAAATGTAACAGTCACTTATGCATGTCCAATCCCAGATGTGCAGTATATCACAGGGTTTTTTCACCCCAGTAACCAAAAAGCCGTATTTCTGGCCTAAATGTGACAGTCACTTATGCATATCTAATCCCAGATGTGCAGTATATTAGAGTGTTTTTTTCACCCCAGTAACCCAAAAGCTGTATTTCTGGCCTAAAATGTGACAGTCACTTATACATGTCTAATCCCAGATGTGCAGTATATCAGAGGTTTTTTTCACCCCAGTAACCAAAATGCCGCATTTCTGGCCAAAATGTGACAGTCATTTATGCATGTGTAATCCCAGATGTGCAGTATATTAGAGGTTTTTTTCACCCCAGTAAGCACAAAGCCGTATTTCTGGCCTAAATGTGACTGTCACCTATGCATGTCTATTCCCAGATGTGCAGTATATATCAGAGGGTTTTTTCACCCCAGTAACCAAAAAGCCGTATTTCTGGCCTAAATGTAACAGTCACTTATGCATGTCCAATCCCAGATGTGCAGTATATCACAGGGTTTTTTCACCCCAGTAACCAAAAATCCGTATTTCTGGCCTAAATGTGACAGTAACTTATGCATATCTAATCCCAGATGTGCAGTATATTAGAGGTTTTTTTCCCCCGCAACAAGCACAAAGCCGCATTTCTGGCCTAAATGTGACAGTCACTTATGCACGTCTAATCCCAGAAGTGCAGTATATCAGAGGGTTTTTTTACCCCAGTAACCAAAAAGCCGTATTTCTGGCCTAAATGTGACAGTCACTTATGCATGTCTAATCCCAGATGTGCAGTATATTAGAGGGTTTTTTCACTCCAGTAACCAAAATGCTGTATTTCTGGCCTAAATGTGACAGTCACTTATGCATGTCTAATCCCAGATGTGCATTATATCAGAGGGATTTTTCACCCCAGTAACCAAAAAGCCGTATTTCTGGCCTAAATGTGACAGTCACTTATGCACGTCTAATCCCAGAAGTGCAGTATATTGGAGGGTTTTTTCACCCCAGTAAGCACAAAGCCGTATTTCTGGCCTAAATGTGACTGTCACCTATGCATGTCTATTCCCAGATGTGCAGTATATTAGAGGGTTTTTTCACCCCAGTAAGCACAAAGCCGTATTTCTGGCCTAAATGTGACTGTCACCTATGCATGTCTATTCCCAAATGTGCAGTATATATCAGAGGGTTTTTTCGACCCAGTAACCAAAAAGCCGTATTTCTGGCCTAAATGTAACAGTCACGTATGCATGTCCAATCCCAGATATGCAGTATATCACAGGGTTTTTTCACCCCAGTAACCAAAAAGCCGTATTTCTGGCCTAAATGTGACAGTAATTTATGCACATCTAATCCCAGATGTGCAGTATATTAGAGGTTTTTTTCCCCCGCAGTAAGCACAAAGCCGAATTTCTGGCCTAAATGTGACAGTCACTTATGCATGTCTAATCCCAGATGTGCAGTATATTAGAGGGTTTTTTCACTCCAGTAACCAAAATGCTGTATTTCTGGCCTAAATGTGACAGTCATTTATGCATGTCTAATCCCAGATGTGCATTATATCAGAGGGATTTTTCACCCCAGTAACCAAAAAGCCGTATTTCTGGCCTAAATGCGACAGTCACTTATGCACGTCTAATCCCAGAAGTGCAGTATATTGGACGGTTTTTTCACCCCAGTAACCAAAAAGCCGTATTTCTGGGCTAAATGTGACAGTCACTTATGCATGTCCAATTCCAGATGTGCAGTATGTTAGAGTGCTTTTTTCACCCCAGTAACCAAAAAGCCGTATTTCTGGCCTAAAATGTGACAGTCACTTATGCACGTCTAATCCCAGATGTGCAGTATATCAGAGGGTTTTTTCACCCCAGTAATCAAAAAGCTGTATTTGTGTCCTAAATGTAACAGTCACTTATGCATGTCCAATCCCAGATGTGCAGTATATCACAGGGTTTTTTCACCCCAGTAACCAAAAAGCCGTATTTCTGGCCTAAATGTGACAGTCACTTATGCACGTCTAATCCCAGATATGCAGTATATCAGAAGGTTTTTTCACCCCAGTAACCATAAAGCCGTATTTGTGTCCTAAATGTAACAGTCACTTATGCATGTCCAATCCCAGATGTGCAGTATATCACAGGGTTTTTTCACCCCAGTAACCAAAAAGCCATATTTCTGGCCTAAATGTGACAGTCACTTATGCATGTCTGATCCCAGATGTGCATTATATCAGAGGTTTCTTTTACCCCAGTAAGCAAAAAGCTGTATTTCTGGACTTGCAGACATGCAGATAGCCTGTGCTGGTGCACTATCGTTGCATAAAATGGCTGCCGATTATGTATTGATATTGACAAACTTAAATAAAAAAAAGTTTGTTTTCAGCAGTAGTTGGCTCAGGGCAGGCTTAAAAAAATTGTGCACTGCACCCTCAAAATACATTTGCTGTAGATCACTGAGTAAAAAAAGCAGTTCTTGATAAGATTTCTCCCTGATCTCTCCCTCACAGCAGCTGCAGCCTCTTTCTCTACACTAATCCGAGCAGAGTGACGGGCGGCGCTACGTGACTCCAGCTTAAATAGAGGATGGGTCACATGCTGCAGTTGGCCAATCACAGCCATGCCAATAGTAGGCAGGGCTGTGATGGCCTTTTGGGGCAAGTAGTATGACGTTTGTTGATTGGCTGCTGTGCCAAAAAACCTAAAGTTCGGTTGAACCCGAACTTTACAGTTCGAGTTTTCTCAACTCTAGTCTTAAGCGGATTACCTACTCCTCTAGTGTTGGGGCTACCCTGGCTCACTAAACATAACCCCACCATTGATTGGCAAGCAAGGGAAATAAATGGTTGGAGTGAGTTTTGCAGAGAGAATTGCCTCACGGCATCTCTTTCAGAGGTTTCTACCAAAACTGTGCCATCTTTTCTCTCTGAATTTTCTGATGTGTTTTCCAAAAGTGGTGTCCAGGAGTTGCCCCCTCACCGGGAGTATGACTGCCATATTAATCTCATCCCAGGCGCCAAGCTGCCAAAATCACTATTATACAATCTCTCCCAACCTGAAAGAGTCTCTATGAGTACTTATATCTCTGAGAGCCTGAGAAAGGGACACATCCGACCCTCAAAGTCACCTGTTGCCGCAGGTATTTTTTTGTTAAGAAAAAAGATGCTTCTTTAAGACCTTGTCTGGATTTCAGGGAGCTTAACCGTATTACGATTCGTGACCCATATCCGCTTCATCTGATCCCGGACCTGTTTAACCTGCTCAGGACCGCTGTACACAGGATTGCGTCCTGCCGGCGGCCCTGCTCTTCTGGGTGGACGCATATACGCGTCCTCCCGCAAGAGCTGAGAGTTCCTGTGAACGCGCGCACACAGGCGCGCGCTCTCACAGGAACGGAAGGTAAGCCAGTGGACCTCCAGCCTGCCAGCGGCGATCGCTCGCTGGCAGGCTGGAGATGTGATTTTTTTAACCCCTAACAGGTATATTAGACGCTGTTTTGATAACAGCATCTAATATACCTGCTACCTGGTCCTCTGGTGGTCCCTTTTGTTTGGATCGACCACCAGAGGACTCAGGCAGCTCAGTACAGTAGCACCAAACACCACTACACTACACTACACCCCCCTGTCACTTATTAACCCTTTATGAACCACTGATCACCCCTGATCACCCCATACAGACTCCCTGATCACCCCCCTGTCATTGATCACCACCCTGTAAGGCTCAATTCAGACGTCCGTATGATTTTTACAGATCCACGGATACATGGATCGGATCCGCAAAACACATATGGACGTCTGAATGGAGCCTTACAGGGGGGTGATCAATGACAAGGGGGTGATCACGCATATAGACTTCCTGATCACCCCCCTGTCATTGATCACCCCCCTGTAAGGCTCCATTCAGACGTCCGTATGATTTTTACGGATCCACGGATACATGGATCGGATCCGCAAAGCGCATACGGACGTCTGAATGGAGCCTTACAGGGGGTGATCAATGACAAGGGGGTGATCACGCGAATAGACTTCCAGATCACTTCCCTGTCATTGATCACCCCCCTGTCATTGATCACCCCCCTGTAACCACCCAATGTAACAGTCACGTATGCATGTCCAATCCCAGATATGCAGTATATCACAGGGTTTTTTCACCCCAGTAACCAAAAAGCCGTATTTCTGGCCTAAATGTGACAGTAATTTATGCACATCTAATCCCAGATGTGCAGTATATTAGAGGTTTTTTTCCCCCGCAGTAAGCACAAAGCCGAATTTCTGGCCTAAATGTGACAGTCACTTATGCATGTCTAATCCCAGATGTGCAGTATATTAGAGGGTTTTTTCACTCCAGTAACCAAAATGCTGTATTTCTGGCCTAAATGTGACAGTCATTTATGCATGTCTAATCCCAGATGTGCATTATATCAGAGGGATTTTTCACCCCAGTAACCAAAAAGCCGTATTTCTGGCCTAAATGCGACAGTCACTTATGCACGTCTAATCCCAGAAGTGCAGTATATTGGACGGTTTTTTCACCCCAGTAACCAAAAAGCCGTATTTCTGGGCTAAATGTGACAGTCACTTATGCATGTCCAATTCCAGATGTGCAGTATGTTAGAGTGCTTTTTTCACCCCAGTAACCAAAAAGCCGTATTTCTGGCCTAAAATGTGACAGTCACTTATGCACGTCTAATCCCAGATGTGCAGTATATCAGAGGGTTTTTTCACCCCAGTAATCAAAAAGCTGTATTTGTGTCCTAAATGTAACAGTCACTTATGCATGTCCAATCCCAGATGTGCAGTATATCACAGGGTTTTTTCACCCCAGTAACCAAAAAGCCGTATTTCTGGCCTAAATGTGACAGTCACTTATGCACGTCTAATCCCAGATATGCAGTATATCAGAAGGTTTTTTCACCCCAGTAACCAAAAAGCCGTATTTGTGTCCTAAATGTAACAGTCACTTATGCATGTCCAATCCCAGATGTGCAGTATATCACAGGGTTTTTTCACCCCAGTAACCAAAAAGCCATATTTCTGGCCTAAATGTGACAGTCACTTATGCATGTCTGATCCCAGATGTGCATTATATCAGAGGTTTCTTTTACCCCAGTAAGCAAAAAGCTGTATTTCTGGACTTGCAGACATGCAGATAGCCTGTGCTGGTGCACTATCGTTGCATAAAATGGCTGCCGATTATGTATTGATATTGACAAACTTAAATAAAAAAAAGTTTGTTTTCAGCAGTAGTTGGCTCAGGGCAGGCTTAAAAAAATTGTGCACTGCACCCTCAAAATACATTTGCTGTAGATCACTGAGTAAAAAAAGCAGTTCTTGATAAGATTTCTCCCTGATCTCTCCCTCACAGCAGCTGCAGCCTCTTTCTCTACACTAATCCGAGCAGAGTGACGGGCGGCGCTACGTGACTCCAGCTTAAATAGAGGATGGGTCACATGCTGCAGTTGGCCAATCATAGCCATGCCAATAGTAGGCATGGCTGTGATGGCCTTTTGGGGCAAGTAGTATGACGTTTGTTGATTGGCTGCTGTGCCGAAAAACCTAAAGTTCGGTTGAACCCGAACTTTACAGTTCGAGTTCGCTCAACTCTAGTCTTAAGTGGATTACCTACTCCTCTAGTGTTGGGGCTACCCTGGCTCACTAAACATAACCCCACCATTGATTGGCAAGCAAGGGAAATAAATGGTTGGAGTGAGTTTTGCAGAGAGAATTGCCTCACGGCATCTCTTTCAGAGGTTTCTACCAAAACTGTGCCATCTTTTCTCTCTGAATTTTCTGATGTGTTTTCCAAAAGTGGTGTCCAGGAGTTGCCCCCTCACCGGGAGTATGACTGCCATATTAATCTCATCCCAGGCGCCAAGCTGCCAAAATCACGATTATACAATCTCTCCCAACCTGAAAGAGTCGCTATGAGTACTTATATCTCTGAGAGCCTGAGAAAGGGACACATCCGACCCTCAAAGTCACCTGTTGCCGCAGGTTTTTTTTTGTTAAGAAAAAAGATGCTTCTTTAAGACCTTGTCTGGATTTCAGGGAGCTTAACCGTATTACGATTCGTGACCCATATCCGCTTCATCTGATCCCGGACCTGTTTAACCTGCTCAGGACCGCTGTACACAGGATTGCGTCCTGCCGGCGGCCCTGCTCTTCTGGGTGGACGCATATACGCGTCCTCCCGCAAGAGCTGAGAGTTCCTGTGAACGCGCGCACACAGGCGCGCGCTCTCACAGGAACGGAAGGTAAGCCAGTGGACCTCCAGCCTGCCAGCGGTGATCGCTCGCTGGCAGGCTGGAGATGTGATTTTTTTAACCCCTAACAGGTATATTAGACGCTGTTTTGATAACAGCATCTAATATACCTGCTACCTGGTCCTCTGGTGGTCCCTTTTGTTTGGATCGACCACCAGAGGACTCAGGCAGCTCAGTACAGTAGCACCAAACACCACTACACTACACTACACCCCCCCTGTCACTTATTAACCCTTTATGAACCACTGATCACCCCTGATCACCCCATACAGACTCCCTGATCACCCCCCTGTCATTGATCACCCCCCTGTCATTGATCACCCCCCTGTAAGGCTCCATTCAGACGTCCGTATGATTTTTACGGATCCACGGATACATGGATTGGATCCGCAAAACGCATACGGACGTCTGAATGGAGCCTTACAGGGGGGTGATCAATGACAAGGGGGTGATCACGCATATAGACTTCCTGATCACTTCCCTGTCATTGATCACCCCCCTGTCATTGATCACCCCCCTGTAAGGCTCCATTCAGACGTCCGTATGATTTTTACGGATCCACAGATACATGGATCGGATCCGCAAAACGCATACGGACGTCTGAATGGAGCCCTACAGGGGGGTGATCAATGACAGGGGGGTGATCACCTCATATACACTCCCTGATCACCCCCTGTCATTGATCACCCCCCTGTCATTGATCACCCCCCTGTAAGGCTCCATTCAGACGTCCGTATGATTTTTACGGATCCATGGATACATGGATCGGATCCGCAAAACACATACGGACGTCTGAATGGAGCCTTACAGGGGGGTGATCAATGACAGGGGGTGATCAGGGAGTGTATATGAGGTGATCACCCCCCTGTCATTGATCACCCCCCTGTAAGGCTCCATTCAGACATTTTTTTGGCCCAAGTTGGCGGAAATATATATATTTTTTTTTCTTACAAAGTCTCATATTCCACTAACTTGTGTCAAAAAATAAAATCTCACATGAACTCACCATACCCCTCACGGAATCCAAACATTTTTTAGACATTTATATTCCAGACTTCTTCTCACGCTTTAGGGCCCCCATTTCGGAAAGAAGACATATTGAGTCCATGAAAGATTGAAATTTTTGTCCCAAGTTAGCGGAAAGTGAGACTTTGTGAGAAAAAACAAAAAAACAAAACAATTTCCACTAACTTATGCAAAAAAAAAAAATTCTATGAACTCGCCATGCCCCGCATTGAATACCTTGGGGTGTCTTCTTTTCAAAGTGGGGTCACATGTGGGGTATTTATACTGCCTTGGCATTTTAGGGGCCCTAAAGCGTGAGAAGAAGTCTGGGATCCAAATGTCTAAAAATGCCCTCCAAAAAGGAATTTGGGCCGCTTTGCGCATCTAGGCTGCAAAAAAGTTTCACACATGTGGTATCGCCGTACTCAGAAGAAGTTGGGGAATGTGTTTTGGGGTGTCATTTTACATATACCCATGCTGGGTGAGATAAATATCTTGCTCAAATGCCAACTTTGTATAAAAAAATGGGAAAAGTTGTCTTTTGCCAAGATATTTCTCTCACCCAGCATGGGTATATGTAAAATGACACCCCAAAACTCATTCCCCAACTTCTCCTGAGTACGGCGATACCAGATGTGTGACACTTTTTTGCAGCCTAGGTGGGCAAAGGGGCACACATTCCAAAGTGCACCTTTCGGATTTCACCGGTCATTTTTTACAGATTTTGATTGCAAACTTCTTCTCACACATCTGGGCCCCTAGAATGCCAGGACAGTATAACTACCCCACAAGTGACCCCATTTTGGAAAGAAGACACCCCAAGGTATTTTGTGATGGGCATAGTGAGTTCATGGAAGTTTTTATTTTTTGTCACAAGTTAGTGGAATATGAGACGTTGTAAGAAAAAAAAAAAATCATCATTTTCCGCTAACTTGTGACAAAAAATTAAAAATTCTAGGAACCCGCCATGCCCCTCACGGACTACCTTGGGGTGTCTTCTTTCCAAAATGGGGTCACTTGTGGCGTAGTTATACTGCGCTGGCATTCTAGGGGCCCAAATGCGTGAGAAGTACTTTGCAATCAAAATGTGTAAAAAATGGCCTGAGAAATCCGAAAGGTGCACTTTGGAATATGTGCCCCTTTGCCCACCTTGGCTGCAAAAAAGTGTCACACATCTGGTATCGCCGTACTCAGGAGAAGTTGTGGAATGTGTTTTGGGGTGTCATTTTACATATACCCATGCTGGGTGAGAGAAATATCTCGGCAAAAGACAACTTTTCCCTTTTTTTTTATACAAAGTTGGCATTTGACCAAGATATTTATCTCACCCAGCATGGGTTTATGTAAAATGACACCCCAAAACACATTCCCCAACTTCTCTTGAGTACGGCGATACCACATGTGTGACACTTTTTTGCAGCCTAGGTGGGCAAAGGGGCACACATTCCAAAGTGCACCTTTTGGATTTCACCGGTCATTTTTTACAGATTTTGATTGCAAACTTCTTCTCACACATCTGGGCCCCTAAAATGCCAGGACAGTATAACTACCCCACAAGTGACCCCATTTTGGAAAGAAGACACCCCAAGGTATTTTGTGATGGGCATAGTGAGTTCATGGAAGTTTTTATTTTTTGTCACAAGTTAGTGGAATATAAGACTTTGTAAGAAAAAAAAAAATCATCATTTTCCGCTAACTTGTGACAAAAAATAAAAAGTTCTATGAACTCACTATGCCCATCAGTGAATACCTTAGGGTGTCTACTTTCCGAAATGGGGTCATTTGTGGGGTGTTTGTACTGTCTGTGCATTGTAGAACCTCAGGAAACATGACAGGTGCTCAGAAAGTCAGAGCTGCTTCAAAAAGCGGAAATTCACATTTTTGTACCATAGTTTGTAAATGCTATAACTTTTACCCAAACCATTTTTTTTTTTTTACCGAAACATTTTTTTTTTATCAAAGACATGTAGAACAATAAATTTTGCGAAAAATTTATATATGGATGTCGGTTTTTTTGCAAAATTTTACAACTGAGAAGAAAAGGAGGTAAAATTCATTTGGGTGGTAAGTTGCCTGACCGAGCAATAAACGGTGAAAGTAGTGTAGTGCAGAAGTGTAAAAAGTGGCCTGGTCATTAAGGGGGTTTCAGCTAGCGGGGTTGAAGTGGTTAACCAGATTGTTGGTGCTAAAGTTTTTTCTAAATTGGATTTAAGAGGGGCGTACAACCTAGTCAGGGTCAGGGAAGGGGACGAATGGAAGACGGCCCTTAATACCCATGAGAGTCATTTCGAGAATTTGGTTATGCCCTTTGGTTTGATGAATGCTTCGACCATCTTCCAACATTTTGTGAACAGCATTTTTTATCATTTAATGGGGAAATTTGTACTGGTGTATCTAGATGACATTTTGATTTTTTCTCCTGATTTCAAGACTCATCGGGACCACCTATGTCAGGTCTTGCTGATTCTGCAGGAGAATAAATTGTACGCTAAACTGGAAAAATGTGTGTTTGCGGTTCCGGAGATTCCATTTCTTGGTTTTCTTCTCTCTGCTTCTAGTTTTCGGATGGACCCTGAGAAGGTTCGCGCTGTGCTTCTTTGAGAGCTTCCTGAGAATCAGAAGGCGCTGATGCGTTTTTGGGGTTTTGCCAATTATTACAGAAAGTTCATTTTGAATTATTCCTCCGTTGTTAAGCCACTCACTGATATGACTAAAAAGGGGGTGGATTTTTCCTCGTGGTCGGTAGATGCGCTTAAAGCCTTTTCTAGTATTAAAGAGTGTTTTGCTTCCGCTCCCATTTTGGTACAACCTGATGTCTGAGGTGGGTGTGGGTGCAGTCTTATCTCAGGGTCCCTCTCCTGCCAAATGGCGATCTTGTGCCTTTTTCTCAAGGAAACTCTCCTCTGCAGAGAGCAGAGCTTTTTTTCTCAGAGAAAAGGTGGTGGAACTCACCCCCACTCCCCACCCCTAGGACCACCCCCTAAAACCGCCCCTTTAGAGAACAGTAAGTAAGCAGCGGGTCGCAGTGGCGACTCTAGGAACAATATATAGGGGGGGGCACAAAGATACCACAGTCAAAAATGGGGGGGCAAAAACAAAATAAGTATATATAAATAGGATTACAAAATACGAGAGAATTGCTGTATTCTTACTTACAAAAGAAGCTATTCAGTCGTCTGCTGTGCCGTCCTTTGCTTGCTTCCGCGGATTCTTTCCCCTTCTTTCTGTCTCTGTTTCTGTTATGGTGGATCTGTGGAAGACACACTGTTATGGGGGCATCTGTGGATGACACATTATGCCTCTCATTATGCCTCTCATATCAGCCCTTATGCCTCATTAGCCCCCATTATGCCTCCTATCACCCCCATATCAGCCCTTATGCCTCATTAGCCCTAATTATAAGTCCTTATGCCTCATTAGCCCCCATTATAAGCCCTTATGCCTCATTAGCCCCCATTATTCCTCTTATTAGCCCCCGTTATGCCTCATTAGCCCCCATTATAAGCTATTATGCCTCATTAGCCCACATTATGCCTCTTATTAGCCCCATATGCCTAATTAGCCCCATTATGCCTAATTAGCCCCCATTTTGCCTCATTAGCCCCCATTATGCCTCCAATTAGCTCCCATATGCCTCCAATTAGCCCCCATATGCCTCCAATTAGCCCCCATATGTCTCCAATTAGCCCCCATATGCCTCCAATTAGCCCCATATGCCTCCAATTAGCCCCCATATGCCTCCAATTACCCCCTATATGCCTCTAATTAGCCCCCATAGCCTCCAATTAGCCCCCATATGCCTCCTATTAGCCCCCATATGCCTCCAATTAGCCCCCATATGCCTCCAATTAGCCCCATATGCCTCCAATTAGCCCCCATATGCCTCCAATTAGCCCCCATATGCCTCTAATTAGCCCCCATAGCCTCCAATTAGCCCCCATATGCCTCCTATTAGCCCCCATATGCCTCCAATTAGCCCCCATATGCCTCCAATTAGCTCCCATATGCCTCCTATTAGCCCCATATGTCTCCAATTAGCCCCATATGCCTCCAATTAGCCCCCATGTGCCTCCAATTAGCCCCATGTGCCTCCAATTAGCCCCATGTGCCTCCAATTAGCCCCATATGCCTCCAATTAGCCCCCATATGCCTCCAATTAGCCCCCATAGCCTCCATATGCCTCCAATTAGCCCCCATAGCCTCCATATGCCTCCAATTAGCCCCCATATGCCTCCTATTAGCCCCCATATGCCTCCAATTAGCCCCCATAATGCCCCCAGCAGCCATATTTTTAATAAAATAAAAAAAAACACTTACCTCTCCTGCTCCTGGACAGACGCCGCCTGCAATTCTCTCCCTCCTCAGTCGACTGTGCTCTAAACTGGCACGCACAGCATGAGGTCACAGCCGAGAACCAGGAAGTGGTGAGTACAGAGCGTTCACCATTCCTGGTCCTTCGGTACTAATGAGCGCTTCCATAATGGAAGCGCTCATTATTATTCTCCTGGGGGAATCAGCGGGGGGGCACCCGGGGGGGGGGGGCAAGCGACGCCACTAGCAGCCCGGCAGGGCCAGTAACTAAAGGGGGGTGGGGCGAGTTGGAGAAAATAGGTGGCGGAACGCCGTTCCGGGGCGTTCCGCCAGAAAAAAACCCTGGCAGAGAGAAATTACGATATGGGAGAAAGGGAGTTGTTGACCACCAAATTAGCTTTTGAGGAATGGCGCCATTAGAGGGAGCCAGTCTGGCTCCCTCCATTAGAGGGAGCCAGACACCCTATTACCGTGTTTACCGACCATAAGAATCTGGCCTTCTTGGAATCGGCCAAGTGTCTGAACCCGAGACAGGCCAGATGGTCTTTGTTCTTTTCTAGGCTTAATTTTGTTGTTACGTTCCGCCCTGGGGTTAAAAATGTGAAGACGGATGCCCTGTCACGTTGTTTTCCGGGAGGGGGGAACTTTGAAGACCCGGGTCCCATTTTGGCTGATGGGGTGGTTGTCTCTGCTCTTTATCCTGATTTGGAGGCAGAGGTTCAGGCAGCCCAGGCAGAGGCTCCTGATCTTTGTCCTCCTGGGAGGCTGTTTGTGCCTCTCGCTTTACGACACAAGGTTTTTAAGGAGCACCATGATACTGTCCTTGCTGGGCACCAGGGGAGTACAGCCACAGTGGATCTCATTGCTCGGAGATTCTGGTGGCCGGCTCTTTGTAAGACGGTTGAGGGTTTTGTGGCAGCCTGCGAGACCTGCGCTCGTGCCAAGGTCCATCATTCACGGATCATTTTAGCAAAATGGCGCATTTTATTACCTTTCCTGGGTTACCCAATGCTAAGACGCTGGCGCAAGCGTTTGTTGATCGCATTGTTAAATTGCATGGCATTCCTTCAGACATCGTTTCTGATATTTGTTTTCAGATTCTGGAAGGCCTTCTGTTTTCGCTTGGGGGTTCGGTTGTCGTTCTATTCTGCTTTTCACCCGCAGTCGAATGGTCAGACCGAACGCGTCAATCAGAATCTGGAGACATATCTGTGCTGTTTTGTGGCAGAGAAACAGGAGGATTGATATTATTTTTTGTCTCTTGCTGAGTTTGCTTTAAATAACCGTCGCCAGGAGTCCTCTGATAAGTCACCATTTTTGGGTGCATATGGGTTTCATCCGCAGTTTGGGACATTCTCTGGAGAGGGGTCTTCTGGTTTACCTGATGAGGAGAGATTTTCCTAGTCTTCGTCATTTATTTGGCAAAATATTCAGGGTAATCTGAAGAGGATGAGTGAGAGATATAAGCATGTGGCGGATAAGAGACGTGTGCCTGGTCCGGACCTGAATGTGGGTGATCTGGTGTGGTTGTCTACAAAGAATATCAAACTGAAGGTTCCCTCCTGGAAGTTGGGTCCTAAGTTTATTGGGCCTTACAAGATCTTGTCCGTCATCAAGCCCGTTGCCTTCCGTCTTGATCTTCCTCAGACTTGGAAGATCCATAATGTTTTTCACAGGTCCCTATTAAAACCTTATGTCCAACCCACTGTACCCTCCTCTTTGCCTCCTCCTCTGATTTTTGTTGATGGTAATCTTGAATTTCAGGTATCTAGGATTGTGGATTCTTGCATTATCCGCGGTTCTCTTCAGTACCTCTTTCATTGGGACGGTTATGGTCCTGAGGAGAGGATGTGGGTCCCAGTGGCGGACATTAAGGCCACTCGTCTCATCATGGCTTTCCATAGGTCTCATCATGAGAAGGTGGGCTCTAAGTGTCTGGAGTCCACCCGTAGAGGGAGGGGTACTGTCACTGCCAGTTCTGTGAGAAGGGTTGACAGACATTCTTCTCTTGTATATCGTTCTTTGTTTTGGTTTCACTTTGTCATCTCATTTCCTTCTGCCAGGTGTCACTTATTTAGACTAATCGTCTTCCTTTATATTCCCTCCCATACTGCCTCACCTTGTGTTTTATACTACTTCCTGAATGAAGTGTTCACTGCTGGAGGCTGCTGCTGCTGCTGTTTGCTCAGATAAGTATTTTCCTTTATTGTGTTTCTTTGTTGGCTTCATTCTAGGTGACCCTGACTCCGTCCGTATTAAGTGCAGGGAGCCGGTGGTCGTGTCCCCTCACTATTATAGGGTTTTCAGGTGTCACACAGGCTTAGGTACTTGGGCATGCAATCGTCTACCATTGAGACCCTTGCATGTGCATAGCAGTCAGGGACAGCTCTTAGGGTTTTAAAGGGCTCACCTATATGCTCCTTAGTTTGGGATCAAGCCAGTCTGTCGTTTATTTATAAATTCCAGCTATCTGCAACTTCACCCGTGACACTTGGTTATTTATGTATGCCTAGTTGCAGTCAGCAGGTTGACAGCCAGCAGGATGTATGCTGCTTGATCCACTTTAGCAACTGCTCGCCTGTGCTGATCAGTTCCAACACGCCATGACTTGACACACATGATAGGAAGGAGAGGTAGTGCAAGCAATGCTGTGCCCTACTGCTTTTAGGGACGGACGAGCATCCATGGAGGAAGAAGCAGAAGGCATGGATAAATTCCTGTTGTAGGAGCCGGACCAAAACAATCGCGGGGGAGGGGCGAAAGGACCTGACATTGTTGCTGGGTTACTGCATTGCTGCTGCCAGAAAAAACATTGACCCAGCAAAAAAAAGACATGTACTGTCCCTGCCGTTAGAGCTGGTCCACCGTGGCTTGAACCTTGCCACACAGCGAGAATCGCAGGGAGTGGCCCGTGTTCTCTGCTAACTGAGAGTACAAGGCAGGGAGTCTTCCAGTGAGGCTTAGCGCACACCATCAGTTCACTAAAGGTTTCAAATTTGACTAAATGGTACAGCAGGTACTGCTGTACTGCCAGCAACTTGGCCAGGTGGGAATGCACAACAGCAGATTGCTGGACGTTTAGAGTTGTTTCATGGCCACAAATTCCGTTATGATGGTGTAAGCCGTTTACTGGGGTAGGCTCCCCAGGATACAGCGAAGTCATGAACGAGGAAAGCAATTCGAACACCAGCTTTTGCCAAAACAATATTTGACTAAAATATGGCAATGAGCACAACCACAAATGCTGGGAGTACACAATGAATTTACATGTCAGGAATTGAACCAGGAAACTCCTCTGTCCCAGGCGGTAGCCTTGCTCACTGAGCTACTGGCTACCCAGGACAGCTCTGCTCCTGAACCTAGTGAATAGTTTCCTAGTCTTAGACAATCTCTGCTCATTTAGCCTAATCAGCCACACCTTGGAACTTCCTATATAAACCAGACCTTGTCACTTCCTCCTTGCCAGATTATTGTGTTTCCTGCCTTTAGCTCCTGAGCCTTATCCTGAACTGCTGTGTTTACTTGTGTACCGAATTTGGATTGTTACCTGACCACGTTTCTGCCTTATCCTAACTGCTGTGTTTAGCTGGTACTAACCCAGACTGTTATTCTACACTGCTTGCTTCCGCTACACCAGTGCTCCAGATTGTCTCAGACATTGGACTGCTTACCTACCTTCCAGGCCTGGGCGATTTCTCATTTTAGGTGAGCAATTGTGACATCACTCTTAAATTATAGTTATACACAGAAATCTGCAGCACTCTTCCATTTGTGCAAAAATACAGGTATATTTAATTCAAATCAGCAGCATAATGACAGCGACGTTTCGACCATCTCTGGTCTTTATCAAGCTTGATAAAGACCAGAGATTTGATGGAGCAAAGGAGGAGTATGAATGGGAGAAGTGGAAAGATATGAGGTTGATGTGAAAAACAATGCACTGTCCATGGATGCAGCCTGGCTACCGCAAGAAGACCTGGAGAAGGAGGAAACTCCTGTTGCAGTGGCTGGCTGCCACCTTTGCTTGCCCATAGGATGGGGTGATGCCTTTTCATGTGGTTCAATACAGCTGCGGTGCCTATGTTTGTGTTTGACTGCTCACGTCTTATTTTGTGCTTGCACAGGGCAATGCTTCTGTCTTCTGGCAGAGTGGAGAAAAACTGCCAGATGGGAAATACTCACACAGAGCTAGAGGCAGCCGAGCTTTCCTCAGCTCTGGCATGTTTCAGGCCTAATCCACCCACAACGTCAGCGGCATCACCAGATCCCCAAGCAGATATGGCCCTGGCTGTTCTTTGGGAGGTACGTGGTCTGCCATTTATTGCTGCTACCACTTCCTCCTCTGACGTTGCCTCCCCAATCCATCTCCCAGGTCCTGTCCAGCACACAATCCATGTTTGATTCCTCACCATCCCTGCTGCTTCTATTAGACTGTAGGGGTTCTTTGGCCCGCCTCCCCTGGTCTGCATTTTCTTCCCCTGCCACTGTCGGTGCCCCCAATGAAGGATGGATGACTATGTGGGAGTGTTGTGATATTCACTATATATGCCGACATTTTTTATTGATGTTGTATGCTTGACAAAGGCTATACTTAGCCGAAATGTTGCATTTTTGTACCGCACTTTGGAAACCTGAATAAAGAAGTTCATTGAGATGCTGCTGTAGCCTACATCTTTTCTACTATCCTCAGGATATGTCATCAATGTCAGATTGGCGGGGGTCCGAAACCCCTGCCAATCAGCTATATAAGGAGACAGCAGCAGCAAACAAGAAGAGATACGGGAGATGGCACATGCACACTGTGCGCGCCTGAGGATGTCATCAATATTACAAAGCCCAGACAACCCCTTTTAAATTGAACATTTCTCCCCACCCCAAAAAAAAAGGGATCGTTTACATATAATTTTATGCGCTACCCTGTGTATGGGAGAACTTATCAAGTATAGGCTGGTTTAATTAATGGGGTTCTCATTGCAGGATAAAAATAACCTGTGGAGGAAAGGTTAGTGCTGTGATACCTAACTTTCGCAGCCCGTTTGGAGATCTGCCTCCCGGTCACGTGGTCACTCCTTATTTGGTTTTCTTCTCTTCTGGCTGAAGTCTTCCTGTCTTCTCTTCCTTTATGCAGCAGGAGACTGTTCATTACGAGTGACGTAACCGCCTCCTGCTGGAGAAATCACAAGCGCACTAGGCTAAATGCTAGTGCGCGACCACTGGCCGTCCGTCTTTGCCGTGTACAGGTAACAGAGGCTGCATGTCACTGGGGGCACTGTGGATGGCAATGGAGGGCACTGGATGGCTAATAGGGGATAATGGATGGCAAATGGGGGCACTGGAAGGCACAAAGGGGCAATAGATGGCACAAGGGTTCACTGGAAGACAAATATGGGGGGCACTGGATGGCACAAGGGTTCACTGGAAGACAAATATGGGGGGCACTGGATGGCACAAAGGGAAAATGGATGGCAAATAGGGGCAGTGGAGGGCAAATAGGTGTCCCTTGATGGCACAAGGGGGCTATGGATGGCACAATGGGTTAATGGATGGCACATGAAGGACTGTGGATGGCACTGGAAAACAATGGAGGCACTGTGGATGGCATTAAGGGTACTGTGGAAGTCACTGTTATGGGGTCACTGTGGATGTCAGTGTTATGGAGGTACTGTGGAGGTCACTGTTATGGGGGTTCTGTATAAGTAATAGGGCTCATGCAAATGACCATATTTGAAGTCTGCAATTCGCAGATCCACTAAATGAGGATACTGCCCATGTGTAATTCACATTTTTTCCTAGTCTCATTGAGTTCTATGGGTTTTAGATTTGCATTGTGAGGACCAGAATAGGACATGTTCTATCTTTTGCAGAACTGACATACGGAGGTGGAAAACACATGGACGTCATCAGTGTACTTTCCATATCCATATGTCAGTTCCAGAAAAGATAGAATATGTCCTATTCTGGTTCTCAAAATGCAGACCTAAAATCCATAGAACTCAATGGGACTGCAAAAAATGTGGATCACACACAGACAGTATCCTTACTTAGCGGCTCCGTATCTTGCAGACCACATAATGGATACGGTCGTGCGCATAAGGGTTAAGATATACAGCTCAGCAGGCAGGATCATACAAGATAGGATAAGATACACAGCTCAGCAGGCAGTATTGCACACAATAGGCTGTGTATCAGGCACACATACATGGTAGGATTAGATGGAGATGTTGAGGGAAGAGCCTGTGGACGGTCAGTGATGGGATTTAGACACTGAGTGAGAAGTAGATTAATGTCTGGGTGTAGAAAGATGGACACAGGAGTTTCAGTGGGTGTAGCTGCTGCAGACAGAGCAGTGTGTGTATGTGTGTGTGTGTGTGTGGGGGGGGGGGGGGGGGGGGGGTCCAGCCTGTAACTCATCATTGTGCAATGCAGCCAGGCTTGTGTATCAATAATGTTATGTATTCAACAAAACAGATAGGGGAGAAAGTAAACAGATCTGCCAGGATTATCTAATGCCCAGACAGGCAGAAGGAAAGTTTAGACATGAAAAACAGGTATTGGGGACATATGTATGTATGGTGAGGGGTGTCAGAAGCACATAAATAGAATTAGATTTTAGGAACGGACAACCTCTTTAATGTGAACAATAAAAAAATAAAAAATAAAAAATTCTGACTGTGTGGAGAAGGAAATAAACAGAAATGGATGATTGAGGCCTGACCCCTAATATCAAGTTATCAATCACATATAATTTTATGCGCTACCCTGTGTATTAGTGTACTGATTACGTATATGCTAGTTTTATTAAATTGAACAATTCCCCAAAAAGTTTGGAACTGTGTTGAGATAGACATAAACAGATTTAACCCTAATATTATATTATCAATCGGTGATGTTTTGTCCGCTACTCTGCATATTTTATACAGTTTTTAAAACTTAGGCTACTTTTATACTCGCGTTTTGGCTTTCCGTTTGTGAGACCCATCATGGGTTCTCACAAGTGGTCCAAAACGGATCAGTTTTTCTCTAATGCAGTCTGAATGGAAAAGCATCCGCTCAGAATGCATCAGTTTGCCTCCGATCAGTCTCCATTCCGCTCTGGAGGCGGACACCAAAACGCTGCCTGCGCTTGACGAAACTGAGCCAAACAGAACCGTTCTTACACACAATGTAAGTTAATGGGGATGGATCAGTTTTCTCTGACACAATCTGGCACAATAGAAAACGGATCCGTCTCCCATTGACTTTCAATGGAGTTTAACCTCTTAACGACCCAGGATGAGAATGCTCGTCCTAAATCGCCGGCACTTAGTGCAAGAGGATGAGTGTTCTCGTCCTGCAGTCGTTCCTCCCCCCCACCCGCGTGCGGTGCCGCGATCAGCGGCAGAGATCCGGCTGTTACTGACAGCTAGATCCCTGCTGCATCCACCGATAATGCTGGTGGATAAACCCCTCATATGCCGCGGTCAGCGCTGACTGCGGCATATGGGAAGTTTGCGCTCCCTCACCTCATCCATCGATCCCCGCGCTGCTGTGGCGGGGACTCGATGGTTGCCATGGCAGCCCCAAGCCAAGCATGTACAGAGGCCTAAGAGGCCCAGCCCCCAGGCTGATGTATCATGCTGCATTGAAACAGGGATCAGACCCTGTAATGTTGAAGTCCCAGAGTGGGACAAATAATAAAGTGGGGGGAAAAAAGTTAAAAAATGAAAGTTTTACAAAAAAATCAACGTTTCAAGTAAAAAAAAAAAATCTGCCGTTTCCAAAAATAAAGTAAAAAATAGGGAAAAGACATCTAGACATATTAGGTATCGTTGCATCCGTATCGACCAGCTCTATAAACATATCACATGACCTAACCCCTCAGATGAACACCATAAAAAATAAAAACTCTGCTAAATAAACAATTTTTTTGTCACCTTACATCACAAAAAGTACAACAGCAAGCGATCAAAAAGGCGTACACCCACCAAAATCGGACCAATCTAACCGTCACCTCATCCCGCAAAAAATGAGCCCCTAGCTGAGACAATCAATAAATTATATATGGCTCAGAATACAGTATGGAGACACTAAAACATATATATATTTTTTTTTTTAAAGCTGTTATTGTGTAAAACGTACATAAATTTAAAAAAATGTATACATATTATGTATCACCGCGTCCGTATTGACCGGCTCTATAAAAATATCACATGATCTAACCCCTCAGATGAACACCGTAAAAAATAAAAACTGTGATAAATAAACCATTTTTTTGTTACCTTGCATCAGAATAGCAAGCGATCAAAATAGTGCCAATCAAACCATCATCTCATCCTGCAAAAATCATACCCTACTAAAGATAATCGCCCAAAAACTGAAAAAACTATGGCTCTCAGACTATACAGACACTAAAACATGATTTTTTATTTTTTTTTTGTTTCAAAAATGAAATCCTTGTGTAAAACTTATATAAATAAAAAATATATACATATTGGGTATCGCCGCGTCTGTGACAACCTGCTCTATAAAAATACCACATGATCTAACCTGTCAGATGAATAATGTAAATAAAAAAAGTTTAATATAGAGCAACCAAAAATCATATGTACCCTAAACTAGTACCAATAAAACTTCCACCCTATCCCATAGTTTCTAAAACTGGGGTCCCTTTTTTGGAGTTTCTACTCTAGGGGTGCATCAGGAGGGCTTCAAATGGGACATGGTGTCCAAAAAAACCAGTCCAGCAAAATCTGCCTTCCAAAAACCATATGGCATTCCTTAACTTCTGCGCCCTCCCGTGTGCCCGTACAGCAGTTTACGACCACATATGGGGTGTTTCTGTAAACTACAGAATTAGGGACATAAATATTGAGTTTTGTTTGCCTGTTAACCCTTGCTTTGTAACTGGAAAAAAAATATTAAAATGAAAAATCTGCCAAAAAAGTGACATTTTGAAATTGTATCTCTATTTTCCATTCATTCTTGTGGAACACCTAAAGCAGGGGTGTCGAACTCAAATTCATCGGGGGCTGCATCAGCAGTTTGGTCACCCTCAAAGGGCCGGTTGTATCTGTAGGACTGTGTCCACTCTTTATTATCATAAATTATTGTCACTGCAGAGGTTAATTTGCATATTATAAGTCTTTATTTTAAGAGAACGGTGGCAGCAGCAGGCAGGGAGTTATAAAACACACTGTTATGTACTGCTGACATTAGCCCATCGCTAACGTCAGTCAGCTACATAACAACGTTTTTTCTGATGATTGACAGATTCAGAAACCAGTTTTTTTTTGGCTACTTATAATCCCTATACTGCGATATATCAATACATAATGTTATTAATCATTTTGGTTCAGTAGATAATGCAAAAAATGTACTTTTATCATATGCAAATTACCTGTCTACCAGCGAGTAGGGCGGTTACTTGCTGGTAGCAGCCGCATCCTCCTGTCATATAGACGCCCCCTCCTCATGTTGATTGACATGGCAGCGAACGCGCTTGTTCTCTGGCTCACCCTGTCTGCATTCAAAATCTGGCGCCTGCGCCGTACCTGTCTTCAGTCGGCGCAGGCGCACTGAGAGGAGGACGCTCACTCGGCCGCTCCATCCTCAGTGCGCCTGCGCCGATGGCTTGAACCTTGCTGGTCCACCGTGGCTTGAACCTTGCCACACAGCGAGAATCGCAGGGAGTGGCCCGTGTTCTCTGCTACCTGAGAGTACAAGGCAGGGAGTCTTCCAGTGAGGCTTAGCGCACACCATCAGTTCACTAAAGGTTTCAAATTTGACTAAATGGTACAGCAGGTACTGCTGTACTGCCAGCAACTTGGCCAGGTGGGAATGCACAACAGCAGATTGCTGGACGTTTAGAGTTGTTTCATGGCCACAAATTCCGTTATGATGGTGTAAGCCGTTTACTGGGGTAGGCTCCCCAGGATACAGCGAAGTCATGAACGAGGAAAGCAATTCGAACACCAGCTTTTGCCAAAACAATATTTGACTAAAATATGGCAATGAGCACAACCACAAATGCTGGGAGTACACAATGAATTTACATGTCAGGAATTGAACCAGGAAACTCCTCTGTCCCAGGCGGTAGCCTTGCTCACTGAGCTACTGGCTACCCAGGACAGCTCTGCTCCTGAACCTAGTGAATAGTTTCCTAGTCTTAGACAATCTCTGCTCATTTAGCCTAATCAGCCACACCTTGGAACTTCCTATATAAACCAGACCTTGTCACTTCCTCCTTGCCAGATTATTGTGTTTCCTGCCTTTAGCTCCTGAGCCTTATCCTGAACTGCTGTGTTTACTTGTGTACCGAATTTGGATTGTTACCTGACCACGTTTCTGCCTTATCCTAACTGCTGTGTTTAGCTGGTACTAACCCAGACTGTTATTCTACACTGCTTGCTTCCGCTACACCAGTGCTCCAGATTGTCTCAGACATTGGACTGCTTACCTACCTTCCAGGCCTGGGCGATTTCTCATTTTAGGTGAGCAATTGTGACATCACTCTTAAATTATAGTTATACACAGAAATCTGCAGCACTCTTCCATTTGTGCAAAAATACAGGTATATTTAATTCAAATCAGCAGCATAATGACAGCGACGTTTCGACCATCTCTGGTCTTTATCAAGCTTGATAAAGACCAGAGATGGTCGAAAAGTCGCTGTCATTATGCTGCTGATTTGAAATAAATCTACCTGTATTTTTGTACAAATGGAAGAGTGCTGCGGATTTCTGCGTATACCTGTTACATGTTGGGACCCTTAGCCAGGATCCTCATCTGCGAGCACCACCTCACCTATCAAAGGTATATATATTTTTTCCAAATTGCTGGACTCTGTAGTGCTGCTTATCTCTCTATTATCACTCTTACATTATATACACCCAGCCTGAAGGCTGAGACCCTTGTGCTGCACAGCGCGGCGCCCTCCGATAGATGCAAGAGGAAAATGTCGTAATTCACCTACTGGCGGGTACAGCCATTCCTTAACTATTATTACCCTAAAAAAATCAAGAACAACTATTTGGGTGTGTAGTATGGGCTAGCCTGTGGTGCAGCACAACAGCTTACAATTTTACAGTGCTTTACAGTATTTCCCCTCCCACGTGCCAAAGTATTGCTTCTGAGCAAAACGTCAGCCTGGCTTGAGTTTGTGGGGAAGTTTATCAGCTCTCCAGTGTGAAATGTCACTTTAAATTGTGGAGTCCTTGCAATGAACAGCCAGCAACACTTATGGCCTGACACAAACAGAAATCATATCTAACTACCGACAGGCCTGGTCTCAGTTTCCATGATTCTAGGCACCAACACTGGTGAGGTGTGTGCACAATCAGTCTTACCAACCCGGGTGGCTGTGGACCGAACAAAAGCTTCTCCAACAAGCATGTGGTGCCGCAGACTATGTTTCTTTGCTTCTCAGGTCTCATCAGCGTTCCTGGAAGCAATCCTCATTCCTCTGAACAGGATCCGGGCCTTGGACACAATCAGCTTCACTGGGCTGTAGCTCTGGTCACCGAAGGGTGCTCCCACAGCTGGATGGCGATGGATTCTCTTCACACACAGATCCTGTCATCCTCTTCCAAGCTCTCCCCAAGATGGCTGCTCTCTTTCGCTCCAGGATTTTGCAACTCCACCTCTCATGAATATGGAAAATATGCATTCTGTTAGCTGTGTTTAGGAAACAGTGGCATCTTATGGCCAAACATCAGAATGTCAATCCACATTATTTAACTTAATTTACACAAACAGTGTTCAGACAATGAGAGCTGTTTCCCCATCTCACAATGGTAGATGATGGAGCAAAGGAGGAGTATGAATGGGAGAAGTGGAAAGATATGAGGTTGATGTGAAAAACAATGCACTGTCCATGGATGCAGCCTGGCTACCGCAAGAAGACCTGGAGAAGGAGGAAACTCCTGTTGCAGTGGCTGGCTGCCACCTTTGCTTGCCCATAGGATGGGGTGATGCCTTTTCATGTGGTTCAATACAGCTGCGGTGCCTATGTTTGTGTTTGACTGCTCACGTCTTATTTTGTGCTTGCACAGGGCAATGCTTCTGTCTTCTGGCAGAGTGGAGAAAAACTGCCAGATGGGAAATACTCACACAGAGCTAGAGGCAGCCGAGCTTTCCTCAGCTCTGGCATGTTTCAGGCCTAATCCACCCACAACGTCAGCGGCATCACCAGATCCCCAAGCAGATATGGCCCTGGCTGTTCTTTGGGAGGTACGTGGTCTGCCATTTATTGCTGCTACCACTTCCTCCTCTGACGTTGCCTCCCCAATCCATCTCCCAGGTCCTGTCCAGCACACAATCCTTGTTTGATTCCTCACCATCCCTGCTGCTTCTATTAGACTGTAGGGGTTCTTTGGCCCGCCTCCCCTGGTCTGCATTTTCTTCCCCTGCCACTGTCGGTGCCCCCAATGAAGGATGGATGACTATGTGGGAGTGTTGTGATATTCACTATATATGCCGACATTTTTTATTGATGTTGTATGCTTGACAAAGGCTATACTTAGCCGAAATGTTGCATTTTTGTACCGCACTTTGGAAACCTGAATAAAGAAGTTCATTGAGATGCTGCTGTAGCCTACATCTTTTCTACTATCCTCAGGATATGTCATCAATGTCAGATTGGCGGGGGTCCGACACCCCTGCCAATCAGCTATATAAGGAGACAGCAGCAGCAAACAAGAAGAGATACGGGAGATGGCACATGCACACTGTGCGCGCCTGAGGATGTCATCAATATTACAAAGCCCAGACAACCCCTTTTAAATTGAACATTTCTCCCGACCCCAAAAAAAAAGGGATCGTTTACATATAATTTTATGCGCTACCCTGTGTATGGGAGAACTTATCAAGTATAGGCTGGTTTAATTAATGGGGTTCTCATTGCAGGATAAAAATAACCTGTGGAGGAAAGGTTAGTGCTGTGATACCTAACTTTCGCAGCCCGTTTGGAGATCTGCCTCCCGGTCACGTGGTCACTCCTTATTTGGTTTTCTTCTCTTCTGGCTGAAGTCTTCCTGTCTTCTCTTCCTTTATGCAGCAGGAGACTGTTCATTACGAGTGACGTAACCGCCTCCTGCTGGAGAAATCACAAGCGCACTAGGCTAAATGCTAGTGCGCGACCACTGGCCGTCCGTCTTTGCCGTGTACAGGTAACAGAGGCTGCATGTCACTGGGGGCACTGTGGATGGCAATGGAGGGCACTGGATGGCTAATAGGGGATAATGGATGGCAAATGGGGGCACTGGAAGGCACAAAGGGGCAATAGATGGCACAAGGGTTCACTGGAAGACAAATATGGGGGGCACTGGATGGCACAAGGGTTCACTGGAAGACAAATATGGGGGGCACTGGATGGCACAAAGGGAAAATGGATGGCAAATAGGGGCAGTGGAGGGCAAATAGGTGTCCCTTGATGGCACAAGGGGGCTATGGATGGCACAATGGGTTAATGGATGGCACATGAAGGACTGTGGATGGCACTGGAAAACAATGGAGGCACTGTGGATGGCATTAAGGGTACTGTGGAAGTCACTGTTATGGGGTCACTGTGGATGTCAGTGTTATGGAGGTACTGTGGAGGTCACTGTTATGGGGGTTCTGTATAAGTAATAGGGCTCATGCAAATGACCATATTTGAAGTCTGCAATTCGCAGATCCACTAAATGAGGATACTGCCCATGTGTAATTCACATTTTTTCCTAGTCTCATTGAGTTCTATGGGTTTTAGATTTGCATTGTGAGGACCAGAATAGGACATGTTCTATCTTTTGCAGAACTGACATACGGAGGTGGAAAACACATGGACGTCATCAGTGTACTTTCCATATCCATATGTCAGTTCCAGAAAAGATAGAATATGTCCTATTCTGGTTCTCAAAATGCAGACCTAAAATCCATAGAACTCAATGGGACTGCAAAAAATGTGGATCACACACAGACAGTATCCTTACTTAGCGGCTCCGTATCTTGCAGACCACATAATGGATACGGTCGTGCGCATAAGGGTTAAGATATACAGCTCAGCAGGCAGGATCATACAAGATAGGATAAGATACACAGCTCAGCAGGCAGTATTGCACACAATAGGCTGTGTATCAGGCACACATACATGGTAGGATTAGATGGAGATGTTGAGGGAAGAGCCTGTGGACGGTCAGTGATGGGATTTAGACACTGAGTGAGAAGTAGATTAATGTCTGGGTGTAGAAAGATGGACACAGGAGTTTCAGTGGGTGTAGCTGCTGCAGACAGAGCAGTGTGTGTATGTGTGTGTGTGTGTGTGGGGGGGGGGGGGGGGGGGGTCCAGCCTGTAACACAACATTGTGCAATGCAGCCAGGCTTGTGTATCAATAATGTTATGTATTCAACAAAACAGATAGGGGAGAAAGTAAACAGATCTGCCAGGATTATCTAATGCCCAGACAGGCAGAAGGAAAGTTTAGACATGAAAAACAGGTATTGGGGACATATGTATGTATGGTGAGGGGTGTCAGAAGCACATAAATAGAATTAGATTTTAGGAACGGACAACCTCTTTAATGTGAACAATAAAAAAATAAAAAATAAAAAATTCTGACTGTGTGGAGAAGGAAATAAACAGAAATGGATGATTGAGGCCTGACCCCTAATATCAAGTTATCAATCACATATAATTTTATGCGCTACCCTGTGTATTAGTGTACTGATTACGTATATGCTAGTTTTATTAAATTGAACAATTCCCCAAAAAGTTTGGAACTGTGTTGAGATAGACATAAACAGATTTAACCCTAATATTATATTATCAATCGGTGATGTTTTGTCCGCTACTCTGCATATTTTATACAGTTTTTAAAACTTAGGCTACTTTCATACTCGCGTTTTGGCTTTCCGTTTGTGAGACCCATCATGGGTTCTCACAAGTGGTCCAAAACGGATCAGTTTTTCTCTAATGCAGTCTGAATGGAAAAGCATCCGCTCAGAATGCATCAGTTTGCCTCCGATCAGTCTCCATTCCGCTCTGGAGGCGGACACCAAAACGCTGCCTGCGCTTGACGAAACTGAGCCAAACAGAACCGTTCTTACACACAATGTAAGTTAATGGGGATGGATCAGTTTTCTCTGACACAATCTGGCACAATAGAAAACGGATCCGTCTCCCATTGACTTTCAATGGAGTTTAACCTCTTAACGACCCAGGATGAGAATGCTCGTCCTAAATCGCCGGCACTTAGTGCAAGAGGATGAGTGTTCTCGTCCTGCAGTCGTTCCTCCCCCCCACCCGCGTGCGGTGCCGCGATCAGCGGCAGAGATCCGGCTGTTACTGACAGCTAGATCCCTGCTGCATCCACCGATAATGCTGGTGGATAAACCCCTCATATGCCGCGGTCAGCGCTGACTGCGGCATATGGGAAGTTTGCGCTCCCTCACCTCATCCATCGATCCCCGCGCTGCTGTGGCGGGGACTCGATGGTTGCCATGGCAGCCCCAAGCCAAGCATGTACAGAGGCCTAAGAGGCCCAGCCCCCAGGCTGATGTATCATGCTGCATTGAAACAGGGATCAGACCCTGTAATGTTGAAGTCCCAGAGTGGGACAAATAATAAAGTGGGGGGAAAAAAGTTAAAAAATGAAAGTTTTACAAAAAAATCAACGTTTCAAGTAAAAAAAAAAAATCTGCCGTTTCCAAAAATAAAGTAAAAAATAGGGAAAAGACATCTAGACATATTAGGTATCGTTGCATCCGTATCGACCAGCTCTATAAACATATCACATGACCTAACCCCTCAGATGAACACCATAAAAAATAAAAACTCTGCTAAATAAACAATTTTTTTGTCACCTTACATCACAAAAAGTACAACAGCAAGCGATCAAAAAGGCGTACACCCACCAAAATCGGACCAATCTAACCGTCACCTCATCCCGCAAAAAATGAGCCCCTAGCTGAGACAATCAATAAATTATATATGGCTCAGAATACAGTATGGAGACACTAAAACATATATATATATATATTTTTTTAAAGCTGTTATTGTGTAAAACGTACATAAATTTAAAAAAATGTATACATATTATGTATCACCGCGTCCGTATTGACCGGCTCTATAAAAATATCACATGATCTAACCCCTCAGATGAACACCGTAAAAAATAAAAACTGTGATAAATAAACCATTTTTTGTTACCTTGCATCAGAATAGCAAGCGATCAAAATAGTGCCAATCAAACCATCATCTCATCCTGCAAAAATCATACCCTACTAAAGATAATCGCCCAAAAACTGAAAAAAATATGGCTCTCAGACTATACAGACACTAAAACATGATTTTTTTTTTTTTTTGTTTCAAAAATGAAATCCTTGTGTAAAACTTATATAAATAAAAAATATATACATATTGGGTATCGCCGCGTCTGTGACAACCTGCTCTATAAAAATACCACATGATCTAACCTGTCAGATGAATAATGTAAATAAAAAAAGTTTAATATAGAGCAACCAAAAATCATATGTACCCTAAACTAGTACCAATAAAACTTCCACCCTATCCCATAGTTTCTAAAACTGGGGTCCCTTTTTTGGAGTTTCTACTCTAGGGGTGCATCAGGAGGGCTTCAAATGGGACATGGTGTCCAAAAAAAACAGTCCAGCAAAATCTGCCTTCCAAAAACCATATGGCATTCCTTAACTTCTGCGCCCTCCCGTGTGCCCGTACAGCAGTTTACGACCACATATGGGGTGTTTCTGTAAACTACAGAATTAGGGACATAAATATTGAGTTTTGTTTGCCTGTTAACCCTTGCTTTGTAACTGGAAAAAAAATATTAAAATGAAAAATCTGCCAAAAAAGTGACATTTTGAAATTGTATCTCTATTTTCCATTCATTCTTGTGGAACACCTAAAGCAGGGGTGTCGAACTCAAATTCATCGGGGGCTGCATCAGCAGTTTGGTCACCCTCAAAGGGCCGGTTGTATCTGTAGGACTGTGTCCACTCTTTATTATCATAAATTATTGTCACTACAGAGGTTAATTTGCATATTATAAGTCTTTATTTTAAGAGAACGGTGGCAGCAGCAGGCAGGGAGTTATAAAACACACTGTTATGTACTGCTGACATTAGCCCATCGCTAACGTCAGTCAGCTACATAACAAAGTTTTTTCTGATGATTGACAGATTCAGAAACCAGTTTTTTTTTGGCTACTTATAATCCCTATACTGCGATATATCAATACATAATGTTATTAATCATTTTGGTTCAGTAGATAATGCAAAAAATGTACTTTTATCATATGCAAATTACCTGTCTACCAGCGAGTAGGGCGGTTACTTGCTGGTAGCAGCCGCATCCTCCTGTCATATAGACGCCCCCTCCTCATGTTGATTGACATGGCAGCGAACGCGCTTGTTCTCTGGCTCACCCTGTCTGCATTCAAAATCTGGCGCCTGCGCCGTACCTGTCTTCAGTCGGCGCAGGCGCACTGAGAGGAGGACGCTCACTCGGCCGCTCCATCCTCAATGCGCCTGCGCCGATGACGTCACATCTACACCCGGCACCTGCGCCGACTGAAGACAGGTATGGCGCAGGCGCCAGATTTTCAATGCAGACAGGGTGAGCCAGAGAACAAGCGCGCTCGCTGCCCTGTCAATCAACATGAGGAGGGGGCGTCTATATGACAGGAGGATGCGGCTGCTACCAGCAAGTAACCGCCCTACTCGCTGGTAGACAGGTAATTTGCATATGATAAAAGTACGTTTTTAGTAGAATCTACTGAACCAAAATTATATATCACATTATGTATTGATAAATCGCAGTATAGGGATTATAAGTAGCCAAAAAAATAAATAAAAGACTTTAGTGGGGTGACAAAAGCCCTTTAAACACTGTTACATTACACTTCAAATGTTTTATATTTATACCTTTTTTTAGAAGTGATTATCTGGTGTCAGGACTGTCTTGGTCAGGTTGAAAAACCACTGCTGCACTGTCTGCAGGCAGGGCACAGTGGGCACAGGGCTGGGCACTACTTGGGCGCTGGAGCTGGACTGGAGAGGAGAAGAATGATTTCAATTCTCCCTCCCTGCCTCTCTCTCTGATGTCACTTCCTGTGTGGACCTGACTTCCTTATCAGAGAGAAGGAGGGAGGGACTAGTCTGGGAGGCAGGGGAGGAGCGAGGAGGAGCAAGGAGGAGTGAAGACTGGAGACCGGAGACTGATTGAACACAGTGAGTAGCTGCGCTGCCTGGCATCATTCAGTGTTACACTGTAGTGATTGTGTAGACTAGAGGAGGGAGGGGAGGGACTCGGGGAGGGGAGGGAGGAGCGCTGGCTGCGCTCAGCTGATCACCTGCCCTGGCTGCCGCAGTGAGTGACAGCAGCTAAGCTTATGCGATCGGAGTCTGTCTCACAGCACTATCGGTCGGACATCCACACTGTCAGCAGTTTGAATGAATAATCCTGTGCCCGGGTCTAAGAAAGTCTTGTACCCGGGCACAGGATTACAAACCCGGACTGTCCGGGTCAATCCCGGACGGGTGGCAACCCTAGGCTACGCGGGCCACATGACGAGGTCTGGCGGGCCGGATTTGGCCCACGGGCCTTGTATTTGACACCTGTGACCTAAAGGGTTAACGACGTTTGTAAAATCAGTTTTGAATACCTTGAGGGGTGTAGTTTCTAGAATGGGGTCATTTTTGGGTTGTTTCTATTATGTAAGCCTCACAAAGTGACTTCAGACCTGAACTGATCCTTAAAACGTTGGTTTTTGAAAATTTCTGAGAAATTTCAATATTTACTTCTAAACTTCTAAGCCTTGTAATGTCCACAAAAATAAAATGTCATTCCCAAAATGATCCTAACATGAAGTAGACATATGGGAAATATAAAGTAATAACTATTTTTGTAGGTATTACTATGTATTATAGAAGTAGAGAAATTGAAACTTGGAAATTTGCAAATTTTTCAAAATTTTTTGCAAATTTGGTATTTATTTATTTTTATAAATAAGTGAATTTTTTTTTTTTACTACATTTTACCAGTGTCATGAAGTACAATATGTGATGAAAAAAATAAACTCAGAATGGCCTGGCTAAGTAAAAGCGTTTTAAAGTTATCACCACTTAAAGTGACACTGGTCATAATGCAAAAAATGGCCTGGTCCTCAAGGTGAAATAAGGCTGTGTCCTGAAGGGGTTAAGGGCAGGGCCGGGTGTGCGGGCTGTGCGGCCGCACAGGGCGCCATAGCAACAGGGGCGCCGGGCGGCCGACACAGCCCGCCGAACTCTAAGTGAAGTCTACTACTACTTACTAGTACTACTATATTTTGTTGCCGCCGTGGCCCGCCGGCCATCTAACAGCATGAACATGAAGTCACCGTGACACCGTCGCGGTCCGGACTAAGACTGAGTGAGGAGGGGGCGGGGCCCGCGGCTGCTCTGCGCTCCGCTCTGCTGTCTGGCCTGCCTGTCTCTTTAACAGAGCAGAGCAGACCAGTGGCTGCTGGAGTGTGACGCAGGCCGCAGCTGCCGCACAGGCAGAGAGAAGAAGGAGGCGGAGCGAGCCCGAGCGCCAGCCAGCAGCAGCCACAACAGAGACTCCTCAGTGTCCACAGACAGCAGAAGTATAGTATGGTCTTATGATTGCCAGGCCTCTAAGAAAAGGGGAGGGGGCTATTACCTAATATTTTATGGGAATTTAAATGACGTCTCCTTTGCTAGCAGGTGGAAATTTGCCAGATGTCCAGGTGAGCCCAGAGCGGACAGAAGTCAGAGAAGGGGACACCGCCCGGCTGCACTGTAGAGCGCTAGGCAGCCCCACTCCAACAATCTCCTGGAGGAAGCAAGATGGTATCCTACCCCCTCAGGTGAGAGGATGAGCCGTGCATGCGGTGCTGCAGATACATAGAGGTCCTTACTGTCACAGGTCGTGCATGCTCACCACTGCTCCCTATGGTTATTTTCCCTCTCACTTTCTATTCCTCCTGTCTCTCTCTCTCTCGGCCGTCCATCTGCTCAGGCCCTCACCTCTCTTGGTTTCCTTCATTTTCGAAGCAGCAGCCTGGAAGCTATCCAGAGGCGGATTCAGGAGCTGCAGGTATCTGCTATAACCCGCAGAAGCCATTGACATAGATACTGCCCTGGCCAATGCCTCAGACCTTCCATACAATGGTATAATGATGAGCGATCGGTCACTCCATCATAGGCTGCCCATGGTAACACATACTGTAGTGACCAGTGGCTCTAGCAGGAGTTAGAACGGCCATGATGTAAAACTACCCCTCACGTATTGTCTGACATTGCACAGACCTGTTTTCTTCTCCTCTACCTAACATCTCACCAAATCTACCTTTACCTGTCCCCTTCTACCACTACCCTATCTCCATTGTCAGCAGAATTGGTAAGGTGCTGCACTGCAGAACGTCCTGTCCAAACCATTGCCCATTACCTCCTGGATGCTGCACAATTCTTCTAAATCACATATACGCAGAGTCTGTGAGGACTACTATGGTGCTCAACTTGGGTTTGTGTATTTTCCAGGCTCATACAGGGAGGACAGACATCGCAACCCTCCTTAAGTTTTTTGGGGACTTAACGGAATGGAAGGTTTTAAATGGAGCCGATATTGGAGAAATGGGTGTGACCACTGAAGGGGTGTGGTTACTGAGGGGCGTGGTTACTGAGGGGCGTGGTCACTATGGGGCGCTGTAAAGCTTTCTCGCACAGGGCGCCTAAAGGCCTAAGGCAGGCCCTGGTTAAGGGGTTAAACAAAAAAAACTAACTTTAACTAGCTATTTGGGATGCAGTGACATGGCGTTCAGATTAGTATTTTAGGTGTTTTCACAGAGATTTAACATGCTACATCAGTGGTAGTGTTGCTCTTGTTAAACCCCCAGCCCTTCCCGACAAAAATAGTTTTTCTGTGAAAATGGGGGAAAAATGAAAGAAATATCATTGCACATACCTGTCACGGATCAGTGGATGTGAACCCACTGTGCCACTGACTATCAATACTCCAGAGGGGAGTGACTAAGCAACTACCCGGATTTCACTAAAGCCTCAGATGGTGAGGATAGGCTTGACTGTCGGTAGTTGCCAGGGGCCCCTCTGGAGTGTAAAACAGACAGTGACAGCTGGTCCAGGCAGACCAGAAGGTACCTGCAAAGGTATTGACAGTATACAGTGGCGATCAAAATTAGAGAACAACACACAATTTCCGAAATGTCAAGGTCATAGTATAGTCCTATGTGAATATGTCCTAACGTGAGTAAAATAGCAGTATTTTAATATTATTTCATAAATTGTATTCTAAAGCACAGAATAAAAATGTAAATGAGATAATTGAAAAAGAACACTTATCAAAATTAGAGAACACTTTCAGATACCTGCAAGTTATTGGTGTTAATCTGGAAACTGGTGCAAATTTCCTTAAAGGAAACCTGTCAGCACCAAAATGGATCATAAACCACCAGCAGTACCTTAAAGCTGTTAACATCCGACTTCTAATGATGTTCTTGTGTAAGATGTCTCAGGGGTATGATCGCTGTAAAGCAACTTTTATTCCCTCACTAGTCGTATGCAAATAAGGCTTCCTTGCTTCGAGTCCAGGTAAGCACCCCCCCAACTGTCCCCTCTTTGGTTAGATTGACAGCCTGCAGTGCGGCCAGGATGGCACAAGTCTCGCGCATGTGCAGTGCGCCGCTGAAACCCGGCTAACAGCGGCTTAGGGGGTGTGCTTACCTTGACTCAAAGCAAGGAAGCTCACGCAAGATTTTATCTGTAGGGGAGTTTCTTAGGCGGAGCTGTTGAGCTTCACTCGTAGAAAATATGACTCTTCTCTGATCAAGCATGTAAGATATGACTCGTTTCTGTTAATTAACATAAAAGGCGGGAAAGCATTATAGGGCGATAAAATAGAACAGGATAGTCCTGAGAAGATTATGGATCGATCGCCAGGAATGATAAGGGTAAACAAGACCTAAGGTACATTTGGTTTTATATGTCAGAACATGGTGACAGGTTCCCTTTTAATGATCCGACAAACCTTATTTAACTGGCAGCCCAACTTTCCAGTTTTCACTGACTTTTCCAAAATGGTGTGCCGTTCCAAAGTGACTGAAACCCTCAGGCAGCAGGTTGTCCAGATGAAAGACAAAGGAATGACCCTATCAGCCATAGCAAGAGAAGTTGGTCGTTTCAAGTCTGTGATTTCTAGAATATTGCATCTTTACAACATCACAAACTCATTCAAGTCCCCCAAGAAGGCTGGTCGTCTTCAAAAGACAAATGCAAGAGAGCACAGGATAATGCAGAGAATCTCCATGGGTAATCGTTTTAACACTGCAGCTGGAATTGCTCTCCAGTAAAGCACTGAACAGGGTAAGGATCTGTCTCGTCATACAGTGTCTTGACGTTTAAGAGCATTTGGACTGAAAGTCCACTCTGCAGTGACCAAACCTCTCATTAGAAGAAAGAATCAAAAGGCTAGACTCACCTTTGCTGAGGATCATGTTGTGTGGAGAGAGGAGAAATGGTCCAGAGTTCATTTTAGTGATAAAAGCAAGTTTAATTTATTAGGGTCTAATGGGAAACATTATGTTCGTCAACAAACTGTGTAAAGAAGTCAGTGAAAGATGGAGGAGGAAGTGTCATGATTTGGGGAATGTTTTCTACAGCAGGAGTTGGACCTCTCATACAGCTACATTGCAGAGTGAATGCAAGTGTGTATCAGAACCTTCTTCAACAACACATGGTTCCTTCCTTGCGTTCATCACTCAGACAGCAATTTTCATGCAGGACAATGCCCCCTGTCACACAGCAAAACGGGTAAAGCAGTTCCTTGAAACTGAAAACATTGAAACAATGAAATGGCCAGCCCAGAGTACTGGTCTAAACCCAATAGAAAACCTCTGGAAAATCCTAGGTGACAAGGTTATGGTCAAGAAACCCACAACAGTCACAGAACTGTTGAACAGATTGGAAGAAGAGTGGACCAAAATCACACCAGAGCAGTATGAGAGACTAGTGATGTCCTGTAGCCACAGACATGCTGAAGTCATTCAAAGCAAGGGCCTGTACACTTACTACTGATTGGTGGCTGTTGTAACATCTAGAAAATTTTGTTTGAATCTTTCTCTGTGCTACAGTCATTGCTGATATCTAATTATGATCATCGTTTTTTTTATTTTTTTTTAAATAAAGGCTTTATGTTGATATACTTTGGCTATTTTGAAAAACACTTTTCTAATGGCAT
Organism: Bufo gargarizans; assembly: GCF_014858855.1. Lineage (NCBI taxonomy): Eukaryota > Metazoa > Chordata > Amphibia > Anura > Bufonidae > Bufo > Bufo gargarizans. The sequence continues at coordinate 126,563,819 of NC_058082.1, read as the reverse complement.
GGTGTACCCCTTACAAAAAATCCTTCAAATGATGATCAATGTAGATTATGTACATTATTTCTGAAAAAATCAAATGTTTATAAATTGTTCTCTAATTTTGATCACCACTGTAGACGTAGTAAGCCAGGCAGAGCCGTTACCAGGAGCAACAAGACAGGAACCAGAGGATGAGGCAGAGATGTAGTCAGGGTGAGCAAAGGGTCAGGGCAGGCGGCACAGGAGCAAGGTCAGACAATCTGGGTCGGCAACGGGAGAAACAAAGCAAGCAGGCAGGGATAAGACAAAAAGCGGAATCCAGGAACGAAGTACAGGTCAGGAACACAAGTGGTTAACAAGCTCTTTAGCAACAGACTAGGACCTTGACTCTGAGGCATCCAAGAAGAGGGCTGAGCCACTTAAATACCTGCAGTAGAGCCAGGCTTGGTCAGCAAAGTCACCTGACCTAACCAACACATCCCAGGGAGTGATGTGCTCCACCCTTAGGGCAGTGAAACCAGACACCAGCAACAAGCATGCTGTGGCCAGGGCTGAATGGAACCCATGGAGCGGAATCCTCAGCACCACAGGATGTACAGGCGGCGGAGTCCAGGACTGCAGCGGTGGACAGAAGAATCATCACTGAGCACGGTGCCCAGGTCCACGGCGGCAAGGGGGGAAACAGTGGCGCACGGCAGCTGCTGTTACAGTACCCCCCCCCCTTATGCCCCATCTTCTTGAGGCCCCGATGGGCCAAAAACCTTTTTGATCAGATACGGAGCATGAATATTCTCCTCCAGCTCCCAAGACCTCTCTTCCGGACTGAAGCCCTTCCAATCCACCAGGTTGTAGGTCTTCTTACCACACTTCCTGAAGTCCTATATGTCTTTGACTTCAAAGGTCTCTTCCGAGTCTGCAGATACTGGAGCCGCCATAGATGGAGCTGTAAAGAAGCGAATAAGGACTACCAATTTGAGCAGGGATACGTAGAAGGCATTGGGGACACGAAGGGAGAGAGGCAGACAAAGCTTATAGGTCACCTCATTGACCCTCTTCAAGACTATGAAGGGTCCTAGGAACCTAGGGGCAAACTTGAAGCTAGGAACCCTTAATCAGATGTTTCTGGAAGAGAGCCATACCTTATCTTCCGGCGAGAACTGAAGCGGTTTTCTTCTCTTCTTGTCCACATTCGTCTTCATGCTGGTCACTGCCCTGCCGATGCAAGTCTTGGTATCTTGCCAGATCTTCAAAAAAATCTCTGAAAGAGGAATCCGCTGCTGGTACTCCCGAAGACACAGGAAGAGGGGTATGAGGATGCTGTCCGAAAACAACAAAGAAAGGAGATGACCCCGTAGACTAACTAGTATGATTATTGTAGGAGAACTCCGCCCAAGGTAACAGTTGTACCCAGTTGTTGTGTTGAGCCGAAACAAAGTGCCGAAGGTAATTCTTCAATATCTGATTGAGCCACTCTACTTGTCCATTGATTTGGGGGCGATAACCAGAGGAGAAGTCCAGGTCAACCTCTAGTAGTTGGCAAAGAGCTCTCCAGAGCTTGGAAGTAAACTAAACTCCCCAATCAGAGACAATATGCCCAGTTAAGAGGTGCAAATAAAATATATGTTGCTCGAACAATTTGGCAAGATGCGCCGCTGAGGGCAGTCCAGTCAAAGGGACAAAGTGAGCTACCTTGGAGAAGCGGTCCATGACTACCCAAATCACGGTACATCCGGCCAATGAGGATAGATCTGTAATAAAGACCATGCAATTTGGTGCCATGGAGCATCAGGAACAGGTAGCAGTAGCAACAGTCCAGGCGGTTTGCTCCTGGAGATTTTATTTTGAGCACAGACAGTGCAGGGGGAGACATTGTCACATACGTCTTTGGACAAAGTCGGTCACCAGTAGTAGCGAGACACTAGTTCTGTGGTCTTGCGAATACCTGGATGACCAGCTAATTTGGAGCTGTGACCCCACGTTAGGATATGTCTTCTTTTGGCCGAAGGCACAAACATCCTCCCGGGAGGAATTTCTCTTACCGGGACAGGAGCAAATGTGATCACGCGAGCAGGATCTATAATGAATTGGGGCTCCTCCTGCTGGTCTGCAAAGTCTAAAGACCTAGACAGCGTCCGCCTTGATGGTTTTCTCCGCTGGGCAAAAGTGCAACTCAATATTAAAGTGAGAGAAGAAGAGAGCCCACCTGGCTTGGCAAGGGTTCAAACGCTGAGCTGTCTGTAGATAAGTAAGATTCTTGTGATCCGTGAATATTATCACTGGATGTTGAGCCCCCTCCAGCAGATATCGCCATTTCTCCAAGGCAAGTTTTATGGCAAAAATTCTGTCTCCAATACAGTCGTTTCTCTCAGCTGGTGAGAAGAGTTTGGAACAGAACCCACAGGTAACCATCTTGCCCTTGGAACCTCTCTGAAGGAGAATGGCACCGTTTCCAGTGGAAGAGGCATCCACCTCTAAGAAGAATTGACAGTATACATCGGGGTGATGCAAAACTGGTGCGGAAGCAAAGGACTCCTTTAATTGAACGAAGGCGGCCTCTGCCTCAGGAGTCCAGTCCTTGGCATTCACCCCTTTCCTCGTCAGAGCGGAGATAGGAGATGTAATGTATGAAAAATTCGGAATGAGTTGCCGATAGAAATGAGCAAATCCCAGGAAGCGCTGTATAGCCGCCTTCACCAGGAGCAACAAGACAGGAACCAGAGGATGAGGCAGAGACGTAGTCAGGATGAGCAATGGGTCAGGGCACGTGGCACAGGAGCAAGGTCAGACAATCCGGGTCGGCAACGGGAGAGACAAGGCAAGCAGGCAGGGATCAGATGAAAAGCGGAATCCAGGAACAAAGTACAGGTCAGGAACACAAGTGGTTATCAAGCTCTATAGCAACAGACTAGGACCTTGACTCTGAGGCATCCAGGAAGAGGGCTGAGCCACTTAAATGCCTGCAGGAGAGCCAGGGTTGGTCAGCGAAGTCACCTGACCTAACCCACACAGCCCAGGGAGTGATGCGCTCAACCCTTAGGGCAGTGAAACCAAACACCAGCAACAAGCATGTTGTGGTCAGGGCTGAATGGAACCAATGGAGCGGAATCCTCAGCACCACAGCACGTACAGGCGACGGAGTCCAGGACTGCAGCGGTGGACAGAAGAATCATCGCTGAGCATAGCGCCCAGGTCCGCGGCGGCAAGTGGGGGGACAGTGGCGCACGGCAGCCGCTGTTACAATACCATAGCTGCTTTTGAGGTTTGCTGCAGTTGTGCTAGGAGGCACACCCAGCCACAGCTCCTTACTTCTCACTCTCTGGCTGACAGCTTTCCCTGCCTGTCCATATTCTACACGCACACAATTCTTCTTTGCAATTCTAGCCTTTCCCTACACTGTTCCAGGCAGTAGAATGCAAACTTGATTGTTACTTTTGACTATCCCTGACTCCCTAAGATTGTTTTTCTGGCAGACACCCTCATTATCAGTCCAGCACAGAATGATGTTCTACTTATTCTGCTAGGGCACCTCCCTTCCTGGTGCAGCAATGATTCGCTCATCTAGGCTGCCTGTCGTCCTTTGAGCCAATCAGGGCAAGCGCTCCCCCCCCCCCCCCCACTTCCCCTCAGGGTCATGTGAACACCCTTCTTCCTCCCTAATGCTTTTTTTCCTGCTGACATGTGCAGTAAAATGGCCTGAAAAGGTTTGGGTTCATCTGCCATCCGAAAAAGATGCAAAGTTCAGAATGAACCTGGTTCATGACAAACTGATTCTCTCATCTGTTGCTCTGGCGCTGTGCCTGTGACCACACTGTGGTGCTGTCATGTGTTGAAATATAGGCATTTGTGATATGTTTACAAGGTGTGGTTCTACATGATGGAAATTATTGCTGTGGTGCTGTGTCTGTGGGGTCAGGTGGCCCATAGCCAAGTGGGTTTTGCCTGGTAATAGGAATACTATTGAACTACAGGGTCACTCCTGTGTTGTGACAGCATTTCCCTTGCATTGCTGCACCCAATAGCGCGGAGATTCACTTATGGTGAAATTTATCACTGTTACAGTTTGATCAAAATGTATTCTAAGAATTTCATGTTAATGCTTAGCAGTAATAGATCAAAGTATAACATGTGAATGTCCAATCCATGTCTTTTTATGCAATTCTGGTGTCTTTCCTTCTCTGTTTCTATGATATGTGCACTGTGTGATGTATATGATGGCAATATCTGTACAGAGCTGTGTAATGTATAGGTGCTATATAAGCTACGTAACGGAACATTATATATATATATATGTTGGTAAGGCTGAGGTTCAGCCTGCATTTGTGGGAGGGGCTTGAGCCTTTTTTAAACCCCCACTTACCTCATCACAGTGGGCGTGACGGTTCTTGGTGATCCACTGGCTAGTGTTGGTGTGTTTCCTGGTACCTACGGTCGCCTCTTGCTGAGTTTGTGTCTCCTGGTGGTAAGTATGGGGCTCTTTCGCAGGGCAAGAGCTGAGGAGGTCTGGCACCCTCCCTCCACCTCATGCGGCCGGTGTGTTCCAGCGTGGAGCGCACGGGCTTCCGGCTAACCCCCCCCCCCCCTCCGCTCGTCTCCCTGGGTTCTTGGCATATGGCGTCAGGGGACGTACCCGGCAGCCGGTCCGGCTCACCCATGCCGGGGGGGGGGGGGGGGTTAGGTGTGGGTGGCTCACAGGTCTGGCCGGCATTCCTGTTCCCGGCACGGCGCACGGGGGCGTGCGTTCCAGGGTGGAGCGCACGCACTTCCGGGTGCCGGTCCTCACCGCTCCACTGGCTTCCGGCATCTGCTTGGTCCTACCGGCCCAACAGTGTCTCCCCGATCGTTGGGGGGGGAGGGGGCCGGTTCATCTTACCAAGCAGCGGCGCCTCAAGTCCGGCGTAGCAGCCGGTGCACACAGGCGTGCGTTCCAGGCTGGAACGCACTCCTCTTCCGTCGCCCGCAATGACGTCACCCTCCCCTGCCCCGTCGCCCTGGCTGCATGGTGAGCTTGCGTTCCACGTTGGGCGTGGGATCACGGGCAGGCGGGCCGGACGGGGAGAGGAGGGAGGAGGTGTCAAGAATTAATTATCCAAAAAAAAAAACCCAAGGGGGGAATGATATTAAGGTACGTTCGGGGTAAACCCGCCATAGTCCGCAAAAAAAAAATAAAAAAAAAAATAAGGAAAATAAAATGGATTCACAGACAAACCCGCCATATAGTTAAAAAAAAAAAAAAAAAAATAATAAATAAAATTTTAAAATTTACTGGAAACCCGCCATATAGTAAAAAAATAAAAAAAAATTAAAAAAAAAAAAAAAAGGAGGGAAATTAGTTTATTGGAAACCCGCCATATAGTAAAAAAAAATAAGGGAAATTAGATTTACTGAAAACCCGCCATACAGAAAAAAAAAATAAAAATAAATTTTTTAAATTCGGGGGTCCACGTGGGACCAGTCTGGCTCCTTCCCACTTCGGCCATCGGGTCACATCCGAGGGGTCTGGTTTCCCTGGTTCGCCCAGGCCATCATGTTTTGTCAGGTCACCAAGGCGTACCATGGCGTACCACTGCCCTTCGCGGGCCGCTGCTACGCGCAGCACCTATTTTCAGGGCTACGCGCCTTCTCTCCTGTCAAACCGCCTGGTTCGCCCAGGCGGCTCTCTTCGGTCAGGTGTCCGATCCGATGCGCTCGGATGGTCGCTTGGCCTTAGGGTGAGCCCCAGCCTGGCCAGTTCGCCTGGTTCCGCAGGTTGGGGGACACCCATGGCCTCTGCATTTTCAAATGTTTCGCCTGTTTACAGGAGTTTTTGTTCCCAGTTCTCCGTTCCTTTTTCGGTCCTGTTCAGGTAAGTTTGTGCTGGCACCACCTCGGTCCCAATCAAATCATAACCACGCGTTAATTACCTTCGTCTGTTCGGCTAGGCCAGGTTCGTCGGAACCGTCTTGCGAATTCCGTTACCGGTACGTGTCTCTCTGTCGTGCACCAATTTAATCTCCAAGTACGTCATCACCTTCTTTTTTTTTTTTTTTTTCCTTTTCTTTTTCTTTTCTCCCTTTATTTTGTCATGCCTTATATTTTTTAGCTGCTCTGCCATGTCTCGAGCCTCGGATATGGAGGATGGCCTTTCCATCTCCGGCTCGATCGCATCAAGCCAAGCGGGTCCCTCGTCCCTTCGGAGCTGGACCATCCCAAAGCTATTGGCCGAGTTAAACCGGAGGGGCATTCCACACCCGGCCACCGCAAGAAAGGCAGAATTATATAAACTGCTTATGACCAGCCCTAGCGCCACGGCGGTGCAACCGGAGGCGTCGGCCATCCAGTTGTCCCTGGTACAGCTGCAGGCGACCCTGAATTCCCTGGTGGACTCGGTAGCGGACGTTCGGGCTAGAGTTTCGGAGCTCGAATCCCGGCCACCCGTTGTACCTCCGGCTCCTGTTCCGCTGATGACCCCATCTACATCAGGCTGGCTGGCTACAGGAACGCCAAGACCCATTCCACAGGTGTCCCCCTCTCACTTCATCCCTGATAACCTTAAAAGAGACATCCTGGCGGGGAAAGATGTCAATTTGGCATCAATCCTCATTGCCGCTCAAGATGTTCCCGAGAACCGGGTTATCAACTGTGGTGATGTGTCAGTGGTCCTTCGGGCCAAGGATTCACGGCTCAACCGCAAGTTGACCATCCCGGAATTTGTCCTGGCCTTCAGCCTCTTCAGGGACATCGTCTGCACCGCACAGCCAGAGAGAAGAGAGGAGCTGGACAGCTATTTGTACCTAGTCACTGACCTAGGGCACAAGTATGGTGGGTCGGCCTTCTATGACTACCACCGTTCCTTTGTAGCCAAGGCGGCGGCAGCCCTGGCCCAGTTCCAGTATGTCACCAGCTGGTCCTTGATTGACACCAAACTTTTCTGCCGTCACTTCGCTGGCCTCAGGGCTCCCAACTGTGCGACATGTCAGTCGATTTTCCACTCCTCTGAATGGTGCCCCAATACCACGCACCCGTCTCAGGACAGGGCCATCTCGGGGACCTCTGGATCATTTCCATCCAACCCCTCCACAGACAAGCTCGGCAGACCAATTGTCTACCTGGGGAAGAGCCAGGTCTGCAATAACTTTAATTCAGGGGGGTGCTCTTATGCCAGCTGCCGATCGCTCCACGTCTGCTCCCTGTGCTTCAGGACCCACCCACGGTCCGCCTGCCCAAAGAAGTCTTCCAAGGGTTCCTGACTAGCGGACATCAACGTGGACCTCTTGGCGGCACTCCTTCGCGATCACCACGATCAAGACTTCGTGGTGTTCTTGTTGGCAGGCTTCCGCAAGGGGTTCCACACAGGGCTTATCGCTCTGCCACAGGTGCCCTGGGAGGGCAGGAATCTGCTGTCCGCCACCCTGGACCCTCCAGCAACTAGCGAGTTGCTCCAGTCGGAGGTTTCCAAGGGGTTCCTCATAGGCCCGTTCCCACGCATCCCGTTTTCCTCATGGCGCATTAACCCCATCGGCTTGGTAGCAAAGAAAAACACCAATAAAAAAAGATTAATTTATGATCTGTCCGCCCCTCATGTGTCCGGTGTTCCAAGCCTCAATTCTCTGATCCCCTCAGAAGAATTTTCCATGCGTTATTCTTCGGTGGACGACGCCATCCAGGGCATCCTGTCGCATGTTAGGGGCGCTTGGCTGGCAAAAGTTGACATTGCAGATGCATTCAAACTCCTTCCCATCCTGCCGCAGTTATGGCAGTTCTACGGTATTGAGTGGGCCGGCCAGTATTTTTTCGCCAACAGGCTCACGTTTGGATCCAAGAGTAGCCCGTGGTTATTCGACCAGCTGGCCAAGGCGCTACATTGGATCCTGATCCATCACGGGGGCCTCCGGTCGGTCATTCACTACCTTGACGATTTTCTTGTTGTCGAGGATCCGCAGGGCGGGTCCGGCATACTTTCCGTCCTCCTCGAATTGTTTGCCAGTCTGGCTGTTCCGGTCGCGGAGGCTAAGACTGAGGGTCCGGCCACAAGGGTATCATTCTTGGGCATCGTCCTGGATTCGGTTCTGTTGCAAGCCAGCCTACCAGAGGAGAAACTCGCTCAGTGTCGGGAGGTCATTTCCCATGCGGCAGCCACGGGATGCCTCACTAGAGTCGAGTTGCAGTCTCTTCTGGGGCGGCTCAACTTTGCCTCTCAGGATTATGCCCCAGGGGAGAACCTTCGTGTCAAGGCTGCTCCAGCTTCTTCCCTCGGCATCCGAGCAGGACAGCATCATCCGATTGGACGGCCAGGCCATGGCGGACCTGGCTATGTGGGAGTTGTTCCTGTCCCGGTGGAACGGTGTCTCCTTTTTCGTGTCACCTTGGTCTTCCTCCTGCCCGACTATTTTTTCAGACGCAGCTGCATCTTGCGGCTACGCTGCCATTTGGGGTTCCCAGTGGCTAGCGGATCGTTGGCCCAGTGCCATCTTAGAGGAGGCTGAATCCATCCGTACCTCCTCTTTGTTGGAATTATACCCCATTGTGGCAGCGGCTCAGGCTTGGGGCCACCTCTGGGCCAACTTGCCGGTGATGTTTGTGACAGATAACCAGGCCTTGGTCGACATATTGGCCAAGGGCAGGGCCAAGTCCCCCAAAATCATGGCACTGTTGCGCCAGCTGGTTTGGCTGGCCCTGTCGCATAACTTCCACGTGCATTGTAGCCACATCCCGGGGGAGAGGAATATAGCAGCCGACACGCTGTCCAGATTTAATTTCAAACTTTTCTTCCAGGTAATGCCGGAGGCCGAGCCACGCAGATTTCCCACCCCGCCCTTCAGTTCCCTGACAATGGACTAAGCATACTCATCGCGTCAGCAAGGGACCTGGCACAGCAGTCCCTTGCCCCCAACACGGCCAGGAACTACCTTTCAGGCCTGAGAACCTTCCAGGAGTTCTCACGTCTGCACCCGCAGGCTGGCCTGGCAGACATTCCTTACGTCATGGCCTTCATCGCCCATTGTCACCACCAGTTACACCTCTCCTACAACACCATTAAGTTGTACCTAGCGGGCGTGCAACACCACACCATGCTCCGCAACCCGGGGGGCGGGTCCATTCTTTCTGCGCATGCGGTCAAGGCCACCTTGCGAGGGGTCAAGAAGGGTGGGCCCAATGCCCAGTCCCGCAGGCAGGGCATCACGGGGGAAATGTTCCGGAAATTATCTTCAGCCCTGGATGGTGCTCCTTTTGGGCCCTTTCCCAGCTTGGTCATCAAAGCTGCCATGTACTTAGCATTTTATGGCTTCCTTAGGCCGGGCGAGTTCACGTGCGGTACGGCGGGACGGTGCAGCCTGCACAGAGAGCAGCTGGTGAGGGTGATTGACCATTACGCGCTGAAGATAATTACCACCAAAACCAGTCAAACTGGCCCCCCGGTGGAGGTCCAGTTCTTTCCCACTAGCAATGAATGGTGCCCGATACAGTTATTTGACCGGCTCATCCTCGCCCTCCGGAAGGCGCCACCTCACAGCCCTCTGCTACCCCATCTGAAGGGAGCTCTCACCACGGCACAATTCGTCAGCCACATCCGCACGGTGGCGGCTGGCTTGGGATTGGACTCAGGAGCGATATCCGGTCATTCCTTCCGCATTGGTGCCGCCTCCGCGGCTTCCCGGCGGGGGGTCCCCGCCCATGTCATCCGGAAAATGGGGAGATGGCGTTCGTCTTGCTTCGCCAGATACATACCTAACCCGCAGGTGGAGATTTCGCAGGCATTTCGGTCTTTGGTGTTATAAGGTAATAAAGTCTTACACCTTAACTATTGTTGTCATTTTTGCCCCCTTTTAGGCTACTCTCATACCCGGCTCCAGGCACACCCCAGCCGGTTTAGGTTCCAGGCAGGCACTCTGCCCTAGTCTCGTATTTAGCCTCGACCACAAATATATATATATATATATATATAAATAAAAAATGCATTCTATTTCCTTCTATTCTACTCGTAAATGAATGTTGCTTAGATTGCTGAAGAGTGAATTATTTTGAAGGTTTAGAGCTTATAGACAGCATAGATTGTAAATTTAGCTGTAGACATGCATCTTAGAACATTTTTGAAGATGGAAATGATGCTTCACTAGAAATGTCCTATGAAGGGTATTTAGTTGAATCAAAGTATTTATGTATATTTCCATGGCTCGCTCGCAAGAGCCCCTTTGTGTATTTTCCTATTACTGTTATTTCTGATGTCAAATCACACTAAAAAGATTCCCTTGTCTTGTTTCCATAGAAACAACCTTGTGAAGACTCAGCCCCTTGACCAAGTGTCACAAAGAAACACGTATGTCTAAGGTGCTAAAGCAGTTTCTGCTGCCGTTGGAAAAATAATAAAAAAGAGACACAAAAGATTATTGGAACATTTTATAGCCCTACATCCCTGCAGTTTTCTGTGGAGCCTGGCATGTACTTAGTAGTTTTTTCTTTATAGATTTAGTAAAGAGGACCTGTCGCCACAAAATGCAGTTCAATCTGCAGGCGGCATGTTATAGAGCAGGAGGCGCTGAGCAGATTCATATATAGTTTTGTGGGGAAAATATTCATTAAAACTTGTATTTTCTACATTTAAATTTCTGGTATTTCTGATTTTATTATTCACTGGAGAGGTGTTATCTGTGACAGCTATCTCTGTATACATACTTGCACAGAGAATACTATCAGTCGCTGAGAACACCTCCAACAACTGAGCTCATAAAGGTGAGATTTGTAAAGGGCATCTGTTACTGGCTGACTTGTTACACGTGCGCGTGGCAGCTGAAGACGTTGCTCCTAGAGGCTCATTTGCATATATGCAAGCATCATTTCTCAGCAATGCGGGCACATATGAACATGGGACCAACACAGATGTCTTCAGCTGCCAAGAGCACATGTAACAAGCCAGCCATAGGTACAAATCTGCTGACAGATGTCCTTTAAGTTCATAATTTACAAGTTTTATAGAATCTTTTCCGACATATCTGTATAGCCATCTGCTCAGCTCCTTCTGCTCTATAATATGCTGCCTGCAGAATACACTACATTTTGTGGTGACATGTCCTCTTTATGTCTTATTTTTTTTATTTTCTATTTGATGCTGAATGTTGTTCTCTCAGAACCTGAGAATGTGTAGTCAATAAGTGCTGCTTATGAAGAAATGCAGATGTGTAAAACAACACAACAATGCTGATTTCCTGCTAGAGAGAATAGACATACTTACAGTAGGGCTAAAAAGCTAATATCCTGAATACAGACTGGTACTGAATACTAGAATCAACATCTGTAAAAGTAGCTAATATCACATTGTCTTATAGAATTTTGCCTTGTGTCTGTTAGGCATCACCATGCTTTTTGTAAAAAAAAAAAAGACTTCTCAGTAGGGATGAGCGAACTCGAACTGTATAGTTCGGGTTCGTACCGAATTTTGGGGTGTCCGTGACACGGACCCGAACCCGGACATTTTCGTAAAAGTCCGGGTTCGGGTTCGGTGTTCGTCGCTTTCTTCGCGCTTTTGTGACGCTTTCTTGGCGCTTTTTGAAAGGCTGCTAAGCAGCCAATCAACAAGCGTCATACTACTTGCCCCAAGAGGCCATCACAGCCATGCCTACTATTGGCATGGCTGTGATTGGCCAGAGCACCATGTGACCCAGCCTCTATTTAAGCTGGAGTCACATAGCGCCGCCCGTCACTCTGCTCTGATTAGCGTAGGGAGAGGTTGCGGCTGCGACAGTAGGGCGAGATTAGGCAGATTAACTCCTCCAAAGGACTTGATTAACTGATCGATCTGCAGCTGTGGATCATTGAGCTGCTGATCCTCAATTGCTCACTGTTTCTAGGCTGCCCAGACCGTTTGTCAGTCACATTTTTCTGGGGTGATCGGCGGCCATTTTGTGTCTTGTGGTGCGCCAGCACAAGCTGCGACCAAGTGCATTTAACCCTCAATGGTGTGGTTGTTTTTTGGCTAAAGCCTACATCAGGGTGAAGCTGTCACACCAAGTGCATTTAACCCTCAGTAGTGTGGTTGGTCAAGCTAATACACCAAGTGCATTTAACCAGCAATAGTCTGTTCATTTTTTGGCCATATACTAAATCAGGGGCAAGCTGCGCCCGTCACCAAGTGCATTTAACCCTCAGTAGTGTGGTTGGTCAAGCTGTGACACCAAGTGCATTTAACCAGCAATAGTCTGTTCATTTTTTGGCCATATACTACATCAGGGGCAAGCTGCGCCCATCACCAAGTGCATTTAACCAGCAATAGTGTGGTTATTTTTTGGCCATATCCCAGTCTAATTCTGTCACTAAATCCATACCGGTCACCCAGCGCCTAAATACTAGGCCTCAAATTTATATCCCGCTAAATCTCTCGTTACCGCTGTCCTGTTGTGGCTGGGAAAGTTATTTAGTGTCCGTCAAAGCACATTTTTTGTTCTGGGTTGAAATACAATTCCCAATTTAGCAATTTAAAAATTTAGTGGTTTCTGCTGTATCAGATCTATTTGAAATCTATCCCTAAAAGGGTATATAATATTCAAGGTGCACATAGGGTCATTCAGAATAACTTCACACACCCGCTACTGTGCATTTCCAAGTCTAATTCTGTCACTAAACCCATACCTGTCACCCAGCGCCTAAATACTAGGCCTCAAATTTATATCCAGCTAAATCTGTCCTTAGTGCTGTAGCTGGGTGAGTTATTTAGTGTCCGTTCAAGCACATTTCTTGTTCTGGGTTGAAATACAATTCCCAATTTAGCAATTTCATAACTTAGTGGTTTCTGCTATATCAGAGCTATTTGAAATCTATCCCTAAAAGGGTATATAATATTCAAGGTGCACATTGGGTCATTCAGAATAACTTCACACACACCCGCTACTGTGTATTTCCAAGTCTAATTCTGTCACTAAACCCATACCTGTCACCCAGCGCCTAAATACTAGGCCTCAAATTTATATCCTGCTAAATCTCTCGTTAGTGCTGTAGCTGGGCGAGTTATTTAGTGTCCGTTCAAGCACATTTCTTGTTCTGGGTTGAAATACAATTCCCAATTTAGCAATTTCATAATTTAGTGGTTTCTGCTATATCAGAGCTATTTGAAATCTATCCCTAAAAGGGTAGATCATATTGAAGGTGCACATAGGGACATTCAGAATAACTTCACACACACCCGCTACTGTGTATTTCCAAGTCTAATTCTGTCACTAAACCCATACCTGTCACCCAGCGCCTAAATACTAGGCCTCAAATTTATATCCAGCTAAATCTGTCCTTAGTGCTGTAGCTGGGCGAGTTATTTAGTGTCCGTTCAAGCACATTTCTTGTTCTGGGTTGAAATACAATTCCCAATTTAGCAATTTCATAACTTAGTGGTTTCTGCTATATCAGAGCTATTTGAAATCTATCCCTAAAAGGGTATATAATATTCAAGGTGCACATTGGGTCATTCAGAATAACTTCACACACACCCGCTACTGTGTATTTCCAAGTCTAATTCTGTCACTAAACCCATACCTGTCACCCAGCGCCTAAATACTAGGCCTCAAATTTATATCCTGCTAAATCTCTCGTTAGTGCTGTAGCTGGGCGAGTTATTTAGTGTCCGTTCAAGCACATTTCTTGTTCTGGGTTGAAATACAATTCCCAATTTAGCAATTTCATAATTTAGTGGTTTCTGCTATATCAGAGCTATTTGAAATCTATCCCTAAAAGGGTATATAATATTCAAGGTGCACATTGGGTCATTCAGAATAACTTCACACACACCCGCTACTGTGTATTTCCAAGTCTAATTCTGTCACTAAACCCATACCTGTCACCCAGCGCCTAAATACTAGGCCTCAAATTTATATCCTGCTAAATCTCTCGTTAGTGCTGTAGCTGGGCGAGTTATTTAGTGTCCGTTCAAGCACATTTCTTGTTCTGGGTTGAAATACAATTCCCAATTTAGCAATTTCATAATTTAGTGGTTTCTGCTATATCAGAGCTATTTGAAATCTATCCCTAAAAGGGTATATAATATTCAAGGTGCACATTGGGTCATTCAGAATAACTTCACACACACCCGCTACTGTGTATTTCCAAGTCTAATTCTGTCACTAAACCCATACCTGTCACCCAGCGCCTAAATACTAGGCCTCAAATTTATATCCTGCTAAATCTCTCGTTAGTGCTGTAGCTGGGCGAGTTATTTAGTGTCCGTTCAAGCACATTTCTTGTTCTGGGTTGAAATACAATTCCCAATTTAGCAATTTCATAATTTAGTGGTTTCTGCTATATCAGAGCTATTTGAAATCTATCCCTAAAAGGGTATATAATATTCAAGGTGCACATTGGGTCATTCAGAATAACTTCACACACACCCGCTACTGTGTATTTCCAAGTCTAATTCTGTCACTAAACCCATACCTGTCACCCAGCGCCTAAATACTAGGCCTCAAATTTATATCCTGCTAAATCTCTCGTTAGTGCTGTAGCTGGGCGAGTTATTTAGTGTCCGTTCAAGCACATTTCTTGTTCTGGGTTGAAATACAATTCCCAATTTAGCAATTTCATAATTTAGTGGTTTCTGCTATATCAGAGCTATTTGAAATCTATCCCTAAAAGGGTATATAATATTCAAGGTGCACATTGGGTCATTCAGAATAACTTCACACACACACGCTTCTGTGCATTTCCAAGTCTAATTCTGTCACTAAACCCATACCTGTCACCCAGCGCCTAAATACTAGGCCTCAAATTTATATCCTGCTAAATCTCTCGTTAGTGCTGTAGCTGGGCGAGTTATTTAGTGTCCGTTCAAGCACATTTCTTGTTCTGGGTTGAAATACAATTCCCAATTTAGCAATTTCATAATTTAGTGGTTTCTGCTATATCAGAGCTATTTGAAATCTATCCCTAAAAGGGTATATAATATTCAAGGTGCACATTGGGTCATTCAGAATAACTTCACACACACCCGCTACTGTGTATTTCCAAGTCTAATTCTGTCACTAAACCCATACCTGTCACCCAGCGCCTAAATACTAGGCCTCAAATTTATATCCTGCTAAATCTCTCGTTAGTGCTGTAGCTGGGCGAGTTATTTAGTGTCCGTTCAAGCACATTTCTTGTTCTGGGTTGAAATACAATTCCCAATTTAGCAATTTCATAATTTAGTGGTTTCTGCTATATCAGAGCTATTTGAAATCTATCCCTAAAAGGGTATATAATATTCAAGGTGCACATTGGGTCATTCAGAATAACTTCACACACACCCGCTACTGTGTATTTCCAAGTCTAATTCTGTCACTAAACCCATACCTGTCACCCAGCGCCTAAATACTAGGCCTCAAATTTATATCCTGCTAAATCTCTCGTTAGTGCTGTAGCTGGGCGAGTTATTTAGTGTCCGTTCAAGCACATTTCTTGTTCTGGGTTGAAATACAATTCCCAATTTAGCAATTTCATAATTTAGTGGTTTCTGCTATATCAGAGCTATTTGAATATAATATTCAAGGTGCACATTGGGTCATTCAGAATAACTTCACACACACACGCTTCTGTGCATTTCCAAGTCTAATTCTGTCACTAAATCCATACCGGTCACCCAGCGCCTAAATACTAGGCCTCAAATTTATATCCCGCTGAATTTGAATACAATACATTGGGCCAAATAATATATTTGTTGTTGTGGTGAACCATAACAATGAGAAAAACATCTAGTAAGGGACGCGGACGTGGACATGGTCGTGGTGGTGTTAGTGGACCCTCTGGTGCTGGGAGAGGACGTGGCCGTTCTGCCACATCCACACGTCCTAGTGTACCAACTACCTCAGGTCCCAGTAGCCGCCAGAATTTACAGCGATATATGGTGGGGCCCAATGCCGTTCTAAGGATGGTAAGGCCTGAGCAGGTACAGGCATTAGTCAATTGGGTGGCCGACAGTGGATCCAGCACGTTCACATTATCTTCCACCCAGTCTTCTGCAGAAAGCGCACAGATGGCGCCTGAAAACCAACCCCATCAGTCTGTCACATCACCCCCATGCATACCAGGGAAACTGTCTCAGCCTCAAGTTATGCAGCAGTCTCTTATGCTGTTTGAAGACTCCGCTGGCAGGGTTTCCCAAGGGCATCCACCTAGCCCTTCCCCAGCGGTGAAAGACATAGAATGCACTGACGCACAACCACTTATGTTTCCTGATGATGAGGACATGGGAATACCACCTCAGCATGTCTCTGATGATGACGAAACACAGGTGCCAACTGCTGCGTCTTTCTGCAGTGTGCAGACTGAACAGGAGGTCAGGGATCAAGACTGGGTGGAAGACGATGCAGGGGACGATGAGGTCCTAGACCCCACATGGAATGAAGGTCGTGCCACTGACTTTCACAGTTCGGAGGAAGAGGCAGTGGTGAGACCGAGCCAACAGCGTAGCAAAAGAGGGAGCAGTGGGCAAAAGCAGAACACCCGCCGCCAAGAGACTCCGCCTGCTACTGACCGCCGCCATCTGGGACCGAGCACCCCAAAGGCAGCTTCAAGGAGTTCCCTGGCATGGCACTTCTTCAAACAATGTGCTGACGACAAGACCCGAGTGGTTTGCACGCTGTGCCATCAGAGCCTGAAGCGAGGCATTAACGTTCTGAACCTGAGCACAACCTGCATGACCAGGCACCTGCATGCAAAGCATGAACTGCAGTGGAGTAAACACCTTAAAACCAAGGAAGTCACTCAGGCTCCCCCTGCTACCTCTTCTGCTGCTGCCGCCTCGGCCTATTCTGCTGCTGCCGCCTCGGCCTCTTCCTCCGCCTCTGGAGGAACGTTGGCACCTGCCGCCCAGCAAACAGGGGATGTACCACCAACACCACCACCACCACCTCCGTCACCAAGCGTCTCAACCATGTCACACGCCAGCGTTCAGCTCTCCATCTCACAAACATTTGATAGAAAGCGTAAATTCCCACCTAGCCACCCTCGATCCCTGGCCCTGAATGCCAGCATTTCTAAACTACTGGCCTATGAAATGCTGTCATTTAGGCTGGTGGACACAGACAGCTTCAAACAGCTCATGTCGCTTGCTGTCCCACAGTATGTTGTTCCCAGCCGGCACTACTTTTCCAAGAGAGCCGTGCCTTCCCTGCACAACCAAGTATCCGATAAAATCAAGTGTGCACTGCGCAACGCCATCTGTAGCAAGGTCCACCTAACCACAGATACGTGGACCAGTAAGCACGGCCAGGGACGCTATATCTCCCTAACTGCACACTGGGTAAATGTAGTGGCAGCTGGGCCCCAGGCGGAGAGCTGTTTGGCGCACGTCCTTCCGCCGCCAAGGATCGCAGGGCAACATTCTTTGCCTCCTGTTGCCACCTCCTCCTTCTCGGCTTCCTCCTCCTCTTCTTCCACCTGCTCATCCAGTCAGCCACACACCTTCACCACCAACTTCAGCACAGCCCGGGGTAAACGTCAGCAGGCCATTCTGAAACTCATATGTTTGGGGGACAGGCCCCACACCGCACAGGAGTTGTGGCGGGGTATTGAACAACAGACCGACGAGTGGTTGCTGCCGGTGAGCCTCAAGCCCGGCCTGGTGGTGTGTGATAATGGGCGAAATCTCGTTGCAGCTCTGGGACTAGCCAATTTGACGCACATCCCTTGCTTGGCGCATGTGCTGAATTTGGTGGTGCAGAAGTTCATTCACAACTACCCCGACATGTCAGAGCTGCTGCATAAAGTGCGGGCCGTCTGTTCGCGCTTCCGGCGTTCACATCCTGCTGCTGCTCGCCTGTCTGCGCTACAGCGTAACTTCGGCCTTCCCGCTCACCGCCTCATATGCGACGTGCCCACCAGGTGGAACTCCACCTTGCACATGCTGGACAGACTGTGCGAGCAGCAGCAGGCCATAGTGGAGTTTCAGCTGCAGCACGCACGGGTCAGTCGCACTACAGAACAGCACCACTTCACCACCAATGACTGGGCCTCCATGCGAGACCTGTGTGCCCTGTTGCGCTGTTTCGAGTACTCCACCAACATGGCCAGTGGCGATGACACCGTTATCAGCGTTACAATACCACTTCTATGTCTCCTTGAGAAAACACTTAGGGCGATGATGGAAGAGGAGGTGGCCCAGGAGGAGGAGGAGGAGGAGGAAGAGGGGTCATTTTTAGCACTTTCAGGCCAGTCTCTTCGAAGTGACTCAGAGGGAGGTTTTTGGCAACAGCAGAGGCCAGGTACAAATGTGGCCAGCCAGGGCCCACTACTGGAGGACGAGGAGGACGAGGATGAGGAGGAGGTGGAGGAGGATGAGGATGAAGCATGGTCACAGCGGGGTGGCACCCAACGCAGCTCGGGTCCATCACTGGTGCGTGGCTGGGGGGAAAGGCAGGATGATGACGATACGCCTCCCACAGAGGACAGCTTGTGCTTACCCCTGGGCAGCCTGGCACACATGAGCGACTACATGCTGCAGTGCCTGCGCAACGACAGCAGAGTTGCCCACATTTTAACCTGTGCGGACTACTGGGTTGCCACCCTGCTGGATCCACGCTACAAAGACAATGTGCCCACCTTACTTCCTGCACTGGAGCGTGATAGGAAGATGCGCGAGTACAAGCGCACGTTGGTAGACGCGCTACTGAGAGCATTCCCAAATGTCACAGGGGAACAAGTGGAAGCCCAAGGCCAAGGCAGAGGAGGAGCAAGAGGTCGCCAAGGCAGCTGTGTCACGGCCAGCTCCTCTGAGGGCAGGGTTAGCATGGCAGAGATGTGGAAAACTTTTGTCAACACGCCACAGCTAACTGCACCACCACCTGATACGCAACGTGTTAGCAGGAGGCAACATTTCACTAACATGGTGGAACAGTACGTGTGCACACCCCTCCACGTACTGACTGATGGTTCGGCCCCATTCAACTTCTGGGTCTCTAAATTGTCCACGTGGCCAGAGCTAGCCTTTTATGCCTTGGAGGTGCTGGCCTGCCCGGCAGCCAGCGTTTTGTCTGAACGTGTATTCAGCACGGCAGGGGGCGTCATTACAGACAAACGCAGCCGCCTGTCTACAGCCAATGTGGACAAGCTGACGTTCATAAAAATGAACCAGGCATGGATCCCACAGGACCTGTCCGTCCCTTGTCCAGATTAGACCAGTGTTTCCCAACCAGTGTGCCTCCAGCTGTTGCAAAACTACAACTCCCAGCATGCCTGGACAGCCTTTGGCTGTGCGGGCATGCTGGGAGTTGTAGTTTTGAAACAGCTGGAGGCACACTGGTTGGGAAACACTGGATTAGACATTAACTACCTCCCCATAACCATATATTATTGGACTCCAGGGCACTTCCTCATTCAATCCTATTTTTATTTTCATTTTACCATTATATTGCGAGGCTACCCAAAGTTGAATGAACCTCTCCTCTGCCTGTGTGCTAGGCCTAAATATATGCCAATGGACTGTTGCAGTGGTGGCTGACATGAAGCCTGATTCTCTGCTATGACATGCAGACTAATTCTCTGCTGACATGAAGCCAGATTGTCTGTTACGGGACCTCTCTCCTCTGCCTGGGTGCTGGGCCTAAATTTATGACAATGGACTGTTGCAGTGGAGGCTGACGTGAAGCCTGATTCTCTGCTATGACATGCAGACTGATTCTCTGCTGACATGAAGCCAGATTGTCTGTTACGGGACCTCTCTGCTCTGCCTGTGTGCTAGGCCTAAATATATGCCAATGGACTGTTGCAGTGGTGGCTGACGTGAAGCCTCATTCTCTGCTATGACATGCAGACTGATTCTCTGCTGACATGAAGCCAGATTCTCTGTTACGGGACCTCTCTCCTCTGCCTGTGTGTGTGCTGGGCCTAAATATATGCCAATGGACTGTTGCAGTGGTGGCTGACGTGAAGCCTCATTCTCTGCTATGACATGCAGACTAATTCTCTGCTGACATGAAGACAGATTCTCTGTTACGGGACCTCTCTCCTCTGCCTGTGTGTGTGCTGGGCCTAAATATATGCCAATGGACTGTTGCAGTGGTGGCTGACGTGAAGCCTCATTCTCTGCTATGACATGCAGACTGATTCTCTGCTGACATGAAGCCAGATTCTCTGTTACGGGACCTCTCTCCTCTGCCTGTGTGTGTGCTGGGCCTAAATATATGCCAATGGACTGTTGCAGTGGTGGCTGACGTGAAGCCTCATTCTCTGCTATGACATGCAGACTGATTCTCTGCTGACATGAAGCCAGATTCTCTGTTACGGGACCTCTCTCCTCTGCCTGTGTGTGTGCTGGGCCTAAATATATGCCAATGGACTGTTGCAGTGGTGGCTGACGTGAAGCCTCATTCTCTGCTATGACATGCAGACTAATTCTCTGCTGACATGAAGACAGATTCTCTGTTACGGGACCTCCCTCCTCTGCCTGGGTGCTGGGCCTAAATATATGCCAATGGACTGTTGCAGTGGTGGCTGACGTGAAGCCTCATTCTCTGCTATGACATGCAGACTAATTCTCTGCTGACATGAAGACAGATTCTCTGTTACGGGACCTCTCTCCTCTGCCTGGGTGCCGGGGCCTAAATATCTGAGAATGGACTGTTCCAGTGGTGGGTGACGGGAAGCCAGATTCTCTGCTATGGAACCTCTCTCCAATTGATTTTGGTTAATTTTTATTTATTTAATTTTTATTTTAATTCATTTCCCTATCCACATTTGTTTGCAGGGGATTTACCTACATGTTGCTGCCTTTTGCAGCCCTCTAGCTCTTTCCTGGGCTGTTTTACAGCCTTTTTAGTGCCGAAAAGTTCGGGTCCCCATTGACTTCAATGGGGTTCGGGACGAAGTTCGGATCGGGTTCGGATCCCGAACCCGAACATTTCCGGGATGTTCGGCCGAACTTCTCGAACCCGAACATCCAGGTGTTCGCTCAACTCTAGTTGAGAGTCATTTTGGATAAGGGAGTGGATGAGGGGGTCATTACGAAACAACAGATGTCCTTCTTAATGACAGAACATCCAGTGACCCCAACAATGTATTTTTTACCGAAAATACATAAAAATGCGAAACACCCCCCTGGGAGACCAATTGTTTCGGGGATGAATAGTCTAAATGATGTTATATGTAAATATGTTCAATACCATTTACATCCCTTGGTTAAAGAATTGTCTTCATATTTGAAGGACACTACAGATGTGGTACGAAAAATAGAGGACCTACACTTAGAACCCGATATGCTGCTGACCACCTGTGACGCGGAGTCACTATATACCTCTATCAAACATGAAGATGGTCTGAGAGCGGCAAACTTCTTTCTTCAGACCTCTAATGTACCCCTCAAGAAACATGAGTTTATTCTGTCTCTGCTTGAGTTTGTGCTGACACATAATTTCTTTATGTTTGGTGGTCTCCACTTCCTACAGCTCCAGGGGACAGCGATGGGGGCGTCTTGTGCACCCTCATACGCTAATTTGTTCCTGGGGCTGTGGGAAAGGGAGATACTCCAGACAGAGGTAACACCATTAGCACAGAAGGTACAATATTGGGGCAGATATATTGACGATCTGCTAATTATATGGCAGGGTACTAATGAAGAGTTTTGCCTGTTCATAAGTCAACTCAATAAGAACAACTAGAATATTATACTGACCTTCACTGTGAGTCGAACGGAGGTGGAATTCCTGGATGTGAAAATCCATGTGGAGGAAAAGGGAAAAATTGTGACAGATTTATAAAGAAAACCAACCTCGGTTAACAGTATACTGTCAGCAAAATCTGCACACCCTAGGAGGCTGATTGATAACATCCCTGTGGGGCAGTTCTTAAGGGCGAGGCAGATATGCTCCACTGATCAGCTGTTTGAGATACAAGCGAAGGATCTACGCAGTAGATTCCAGGCCAGGAATTATATGGAGAGATCTGTTGAAAAGGCAGATAGACGGGCAAGACTGTCCAGATGCTCGAATCTACTATAAGATAAGACATATAAGAATACTGTAGAGGATGTTAGATTAATTATAACTTTTAATAACAAAAGCAAGGAGATTACCGACATACTATCCAGACACTGGGACATCTTAAAACTAGATCAACAATTAAAGGATAAATTGAAAGACTATCCGAGTATTACGTTTAGGAGAGCAAAAAAGTTAAAAGATCTGGTACAGAGCCACTATGTGGCACGCCCTACTAATCCTTTTGGATCAAGAGGCCCCCGGTGGGGTAACAAACAGTGTGGGAAGTGTGTGGCCTGTGTTAATATGGATAGGAGCGAGATCTTTTGGGATGCCACACACCAAAAAGAATATAAAATCATGTATCCCATTGATTGTACAATGATAGGGGTGATCTACTGGGCTATTTGTCCTTGCAACAAAATATATGTGGGGATGACCTCTCGTCAATTCAAGAGACGCATCCGTGAACATGTGCTGTCTATTGAAGCTGCTAGGGATGTCACGGACATGGAATTACTCACTATGATACCTAGGCATTTCAAGGCAGCACATGACTGTGATGGATCAGGACTGCGTTTCCGGGGGATTGATCACGTGATGATCTCCCCAAGAGGTGGTAATTGGAAGAGATTATTAGCCAAACGAGAAACACGTTGGATCTACATATTGAAAACTATGGCCCCGTTAGGGTTAAATGACAATAACAGCTTTGCTCCATTCTTATAGGTCTCTGCCCTTATTGCTTTGATGTACCAGGATCATCTTGAACCACCAGGTAGGATTGGCTTTTTAATTGATGCTATGTTTATGTCATGGAACCATGAACCAGACGTACAACAAGAGATGAGTGGAAATAAGAAGGCTTTATTGAAAATAAAGCTGTAAGGCAAAAGTCCAAACGGATGGCTAAACCGAAGCAGGGTCTTGCGAAACCAGAGATCAGGAACCAGAAGGGTAGTCAGATGAAGCCAGGATCAGGAACCAACAGGGTAGTCAGACGAAGCCAGGATCAGGAATCAGCAGGGTAGTCAGACGAAGCCAGGATCAGGAACCAGAAGCAGCAGCAGTCTTAGAAGCATGTGAGCACAGGAGGACCAAGCAGGGAACTGAAGCCACAGACCTCCTATATATATGAGCTAGGCATCCAGCTCCTCCCAGTGGGAAGGAGGAGCCGCAGGGTGGGAGGCTACAAGAAACCCAGAAACCAAGATGGCCGCCAGCACATGTCAAACGAAGGAGAACAGCAAGGAGGTAAGACCATGACAGTACCTCCCCCTCAAGGGCCCCTCCTCCGCGGAGTAAGGAACGGTTTCTGAGGGAAGCGTGCGTGGAAGGCTCGGAGCAAGGCAGGAGCATGGACATCTGCGGAGGGAACCCAGGAACGCTCCTCTGGACCATAACCACGCCAATGGACCAAAAACTGCACCCGGCCGTGGACCAGGCGTGAGTCCAGGATATTGCTCACCTCATACTCCTCACGATTGCCCACTTGGACCGGACGAGGCCGAGGAATCGAGGAAGTGAAACGATTACACACCAGTGGCTTCAAGAGGGAGACATGAAACACGTTGGAGATCCGCATGCCAGGAGGAAGCGCAAGGGCATAGGCTACCGGGTTTACCCTGCGAAGCACTCGGAAGGGACCAACAAAGCGAGGCGCCAGCTTGGGAGTGGGCACTCGAAGGTTGAGGTTGCGGGTGGACAACCATACGCGGTCTCCGACCTGGTAGGAAGGAGCGGGCGCTCGTCTGCGATCAGCCTGGAGTCTCTGGCGCTGCGCAGAGACCTCAAGGGACCTCTAGATCTGTACCCAAGAAGCACGTAGGACGGAAAGGTGATCCTCCACAGCCGGAATATCCTGGGGAGAGAATACCTCCGGTAACACGGCAGGTTGGAACCCATAATTGGCCATGAAGGGAGACGTCCCAGAGGAAGAGTTCACCGCCGTGTTCCTGGCAAACTCAGCCCAAGGCAGGAGGTCAACCCAATTGTCTTGGTGATCGGAGACATAGCAACGAAGGAATTGCTCCAAGGCCTGATTGGATCGTTCTGCGGCCCCATTGGACTGAGGGTGGTAGGCCGATGAGAAAGAGAGATGAATCCCCAACTGGGAGCAAAAGGCGCGCCAGAACCTGGGCACAAACTGACTCCCCCGATCCGACACAATCTCCTTGGGCAAACCGTGCAACCGAAAGACCTCCCTGGCAAAAATCGAGGCCAACTCTTGTGCAGAGGGTAACTTCTTGAGAGGTACACAGTGGCACATTTTGGAAAACCGATCCACTATCATGAGAATGACCGTATGGCCTCGGGATGCAGGGAGGTCCACAATGAAATCCATCCCCAGGTGTGACCATGGACGCTCCCCGGTGGCTATGGGTTGCAAAAGGCCCAACGGAAGGTGCCGAGGGGACTTACTCTGGGCACAAACGGAGCA
Organism: Bufo gargarizans; assembly: GCF_014858855.1. Taxonomy (NCBI): domain Eukaryota; kingdom Metazoa; phylum Chordata; class Amphibia; order Anura; family Bufonidae; genus Bufo; species Bufo gargarizans. The sequence continues at coordinate 126,539,504 of NC_058082.1, read as the reverse complement.
TGCCGCTACATATGCGGCGATGTCGGAACGTAGAGAAGGCCACCAGAACAGACGTGAAACAGCCCAGGACAGCTGATTCTTTCCAGGATGCCCCGCGGCCTTGGAGTTATGGTAGGTTCGCAACAACCGAGTGCGCAACTCCTCAGGCACAAAACACCTGCCGTTGGGTCTCCCAGAGGGAGCACCAGATTGAGCCGCCAAAATCTGCTCACCCAGGGGAGAGGTCAGGCTGGTGCGAATGGCGGCCAGGATCTGATTCGGAGGTATGACCGAAGTCGGAATCGACTCCTCCCCGGACAGCTCGGAGTACTGCCGTGATAAGGCATCCGCTCTGATGTTCTTGGAACCGGGTAGGTAGGAGACCACGTAATTAAAACGTGACAAGAACAGAGCCCATCTGGCCTGACGTGGTGTCAATCTCTTGGCCTCAGAGAGGTAGGTCAGATTCTTGTGGTCCGTCAGGATGAGAACCGGAACCACCGAGCCCTCGAGCAAGTGCCTCCATTCTTTAAGGGCCTGCACGATGGCCAATAACTCCCTGTCACCAATCTGATAGTTGCACTCCGCGGAAGACAGTTTCCGGGAGTAAAACCCACAAGGAAGCAGAGGACCCTCTGGTGTTCTACACTGAGACAGGAGGGCGCCTACTCCCGTCTCAGACGCGTCCACCTCGAGGACAAACGGCAACCCAGGGTTGGGATGCGACAGAATTGGAGCCGACACAAAGGCGGACTTTAGAGCCTCAAAAGCTCGGATGGCCTCGGGCGGCCAGACCTGGGGATTACTGCCCTTCCTGGTCAGATCCGTGAGAGGCTTGGCTAGCATGGAAAAGTCCCTGATGAACTTCCGATAATAATTGGCGAAGCCCAAAAAGCGCTGCAGGGCACGAAGACCACTGGGCTGGGGCCACTGTAAGACAGCCGAAACCTTCTCAGGATCCATGGAGAACCCCTCAGCGGAAATGATGTAACCTAAGAAGGTTACCTGGGATCGGTGAAATTCGCATTTCTCAAGCTTACCGAACAGCTTGTTCTCTCGTAACCGTTGCAACACTCGTCTGACATCCAGAATGTGGGCCTCCATGGATTCAGAATATACCAAGATGTCATCCAAATAGACCACCACACACTGCTGCAACAGGTCACGGAAAACATCGTTGATGAATTCCTGGAAGACTGCGGGCGCATTGCACAACCCAAAGGGCATAACCAAGGATTCATAATGACCGGTCCTGGTGTTAAACGCGGTCTTCCACTCATCGCCCGCCTTGATCCTTACCAGGTTATATGCCGCCCTCAGGTCGAGTTTGGTAAAGACCGTGGCCCCTTTGAGGCGATCGAACAGCTCGGAAATCAAGGGTATCGGGTAAGCGTTCTTGATCGTGATGCGATTGAGACCCCTGTAATCGATGCAAGGCCTCAACTCACCGCCCTTCTTTTTCACAAAGAAAAATCCAGCCCCTGCCGGGGACGAGGATTTGCGAATGTGTCCGCGTGAAAGCGCCTCCCTCACGTACTCCTCCATGGCCTCATTCTCCGCTACCGACAGTGGATAGACTTTGCCACGAGGAGGAACGGCACCAGATTGTAACTCTATGGCACAATCGTATGGGCGGTGCGGAGGTAGGGCAACCGCACGCACCTTATCGAATACATCCCGGTACTCCTCGTATTCAGGAGGCAACAGAGAGTCCGAGGAAGTACACAGCAACTTGACAGGCCCATGGATGCAGCTAGCCCCACACTGCGGTGACCACGAGAGGATCTCGGCCGATTTCCAATCGAAAGTCGGATTATGCTTCTGGAGCCAGGGGTACCCCAAGACCACCGAGTAGTGTGGAGACGAAATAACCTGGAGACAGACCGACTCTCTGTGAACGGCACCAATGACCATCCCCACTGGAAGGGTCTCATGAGTCACGTGTGGCGGCAGAAGGGGTCTGCCGTCTATCGCCTCAAGAGCCAGTGGGGAACCTCGAGGCTGCAGAGGAATGGAATTGGCGGCAGCGAACACACTATCAATGAACAAACCACCAGCACCAGAGTCCACCAAAGCCTGGGTCGTCACCGAGCCCCCGACCCAGGAGAGGACAACAGTAATCAGTGGTTTGTCAACACGGGAAACCGGGGACGAGGAGACTCCACCCAAGATCTGCCCCCGACAGGATCTCAGGTGCGAGCGTTTCCCGGACGGTTCGGGCATGCCAACCGAAAATGCCCACCGAGACCACAGTACATGCATCGGCCCTCGCGTCTCCGGAGTACCCTCTCCCCCTCGGACAGGCGAGCAAACCCCAGCTGCATGGGTTCACCCCCAGACAAGTCATCCCCAGGAGGCGTGGGAGGAGAGGGAGGCACGGGTGGGACAGCAAACGTAGGCGCCAATCTGTTAGAAGACCTCCGCAGGCTCTCCTTAAAGGAAGGTCTCTCCCTGAGTCTGGTGTCAATCAAAATCAGGAAAGAAATAAGAGACTCGAGCTCCACTGGTAGGTCCTTAGCTGCAACCTCATCCTTCAAGGCATCCGAGAGACCATGAGAGAAAGCAGCGACCAGAGCCTCATTATTCCAGCCCACCTCTGCTGCCAGGGTACGAAACTCAATGGCGTATTCAGCTACGGATCGTGAACCCTGTCTGATGGACATAAGGAGCTTCGCAGCAGAGGCAGCACGAGCCGGCACATCGAATACCTTCCGAAGAGAAGCAACAAAACCGGAAAACTCGGCAACCACCGGATTGTTGTTCTCCCATAAAGGGCTGGCCCAGGCCAAGGCCTTGTCCGAGAGCAGCGAGATCAAGAAGCCCACCTTTGATCTCTCAGTAGGAAAGGCATGTGGCAGCAACTCGAAGTAAATGCCCACCTGGTTAAGGAAACCTCGGCACTGAGTTGGCTCTCCCCCAAAGCGCTGTGGAAGGGGGGCAGAACCGGTCATACCCCGAAACACCGCAGGCGCAGCAACAGGTGTCGGGGTAGACTCTGGCGCAACAACCGGAGCGGCAGTAGGAGCGGGCCCAGGAGCGACAACCGACCCATCGGCAACGGAAGCTAAATGAGCCGTGCGTTCAAGCAGGGTTTGCAACGCCACAGCGAACCGACCCAACAGGTGATCCTGCTGATCAAGTCTGGCAACCAGCGTAGGTAGCGAGGATGGCCCTGTACCGTCAGAATTCATGGCTTGGTCCTAATGTCATGGAACCATGAACCAGACGTACAACAAGAGATGAGTGGAAATAAGAAGGCTTTATTGAAAATAAAGCTGTAAGGCAAAAGTCCAAACGGATGGCTAAACCGAAGCAGGGTCTTGCGAAACCAGAGATCAGGAACCAGAAGGGTAGTCAGATGAAGCCAGGATCAGGAACCAACAGGGTAGTCAGACGAAGCCAGGATCAGGAACCAGAAGCAGCAGCAGTCTTAGAAGCATGTGAGCACAGGAGGACCAAGCAGGGAACTGAAGCCACAGACCTCCTATATATATGAGCTAGGCATCCAGCTCCTCCCAGTGGGAAGGAGGAGCCGCAGGGTGGGAGGCTACAAGAAACCCAGAAACCAAGATGGCCGCCAGCACATGTCAAACGAAGGAGAACAGCAAGGAGGTAAGACCATGACAGTTTATAAAAATGTTTTTAACAGATTTTTTTCTCTGTTGTCTATTTTAGCTATATTGTGATAATGTATGGTGGTTTGATGTATATACTTATGTGCCATATCTCGCTCCTTCCTTCTAGTTATCTTTGAGTTATGTAGTGGTGTCAGCCTTGCCACGCAATCCCTTCAGCCGGTGGGATGACAAGATCGGATGAACTACTACTATTTTGTATTTGCTGCTTGATTTATTCTTGAGTTATGTAGTGGTGTCAGCCCTGCTATGCAATTCTTCTAGCTAGTGGGATGATAAGATTGGATGAACTACTATTATTCTGTATTTATCTTTGATGTGAGGCGAACTATATGTAGCCTTTTGTATATTAGGATTACTCTATATGTTGTTATCATGTATGGTGAATGATATTTAGTTGATTAATTATGGAATAGAAAATTCTGTATTTACTACTCTGATATTATCTGTTGCACTTTAGCACTGAGCACTTTTTTTTTTTTTACGTCAATTCACATTGGGTTTCCTTCTCTTCCTGTCTTCCTCCATTTTCACTGTTCCCTGCATGCACTTGCACTTTCTGTGATTATATCAGATGGTTTGATTACATAATGGGTGAAAACATATATATTGTTTATGATACCTTTTTTTAAAATAAAATAATCATGTGAGGATAGAAGGGACTAAATAATTGCTAATTAACTATTGATTATTAGGATTGTTCACTAACCACATGCTATGTGCTATAAGTTATAGATACATTTGTAATATATGCCATTTGGGGCATTTTCACTTGTTTATTGGCATCTGTCACGTTATTGGATTATAGTGTTTAAATATAGCCAAGAGTGGCATTTTTTTATTAGACTGCACTAGATGGCACTTTACAGTTTTCTTTAATGAATTTTCTATTTGTATTTATATATTTTTTACTGTCAATTATGATATCTTGTTCTATTGGGATATATAACTTACACTATAACATTCACCAACTGAAAGGAGAGATGTAGGAGTGCTCCGAGAAAATACAGAATAGGAGTTTCTCCCTCACCAGTGTGATGCGCGATTGCGGATCCGATCATGTAACCCGTAACGTGATTTTGTTACTCCATGTGACGGATCACGTGGTATATGACGTAGCCGGTTGCATCACTGATTCATGACGAGATCCCGGATGTATCTGGAAGCGGGAATAGGTGACCCGATAACTGATGGCTGGGAATATCACACTCACCCATTGGTTGATTCTGTGATGGAGGGGTATATAGGAGAGAATGATTGACCATGTTTTTCTGCCCTGTGAGGAAGCGCATAGCGAAACGATCGTTGGGCGGATGCTCCAGACTGGGTCAGCAATTTACACTTCGGGTGTGCATAGGTACATCATGCTTCAGTGTTGAGCGGTGAACTGCAGTATATGATCATTTGTAGTGGATGGCACTCTTTGTGTAGCTTTCGATGCTCAGTGGTAAATTCAAAACAGATATGGGTAAAGACCACAGCACTCGTATTTGAAATGATCAAGGATAATTCATTTATTGTCCATCCCAAAAATAAATCATATGACACTGGCCAACGTTTCGGTCCACCAGGACCTTCTTCACAGCCTAAAGTGCAGATAGATACATAGACATTTAGTACAGATAAAACCCATAGGGCAGACAATGAATATGAAATACATCAAAGTATCGGTGACAAACTGATATAGAGATATCTATAGTGGAGTACAATACTTGGTATTGATTTTTTGGTGTTTCCTGTAACCTATGTAGAGATGCCCCAGTGACATCCACCATCCATTTTAGAATGTGGGCAACTCGGCGGTCGTTGCAGAGACACTGCAGCATGTAATCGCTCATGTGTGCCAGGCTGCCCAGAGGCAACGAAAAGCTGTCCTGTGTGGGACACATCCTCTTCCATAATCCCCAGCAGCGTTTTTTCAAGGAGGCATAGAAGTGGGATAGTTACGCTGAGAATGTCGTTATCGGCACTGGCTATCTTGGTGGACTTCTCTAAACAGCGCAACAAGGAACACAGGTCTCGCATGGAGGCCCAGTCATTGGTGGTGAAGTGGTGCTGTTCTGCCGAGCGACTCACCCGTGCATGCTGCAGCTTAAACTCCACTATCGCCTGCTGCTGCTCGCACAGTCTGGCCAGCATGTGCAAGGTGGAGTTCCACCTTGTGGGCACGTCGCATATGAGGCGGTGAGTGGAAAGGCCAAAGTTACGCTGCAGCAGTGACAGGCGAGCAGCAGCAGGGTGAGAACGCCGAAAGCGCGCACAGACGCCCCGCACTTTATGCAGCAGCTCTGACATATCGGGGTAATTTTAAAGGAATCTCTGCACCACCAAATTCAGCACATGCGCCAGGCAAGGGATGTGCGTCAAACCGGCTAGTCCCAGAGCTGCTAAGAGAATTCGCCCATTATCGCACACCACCAGGCCGGGCTTGAGGCTGACTGGCACAAACCATTCATCGGTCTGGTCTATTGTTCAAGGCCCGTCCACAGCTCCTGCGAGGTGGGGGGTTTCTCCCCCAAACAGATAGGTTTTTAAACTGCCTGCTGTCGTTTACCCCTGGCTGTGCTGAAGTTGGTGGTGAAGGTGTTACGCTGACCGGATGAGGAGCTGGTAGAGGATGAGGAAGCGGAGTAGGAGGAGGAAGCAACAGGAGGCAAACTGAAGAGCCCTGCAATCCTTGGTGGTGGAAGGACATGCGCCAAACTGCTATCCGCCTCAGGCCCAGCTGCCACTGCATTTACCCATTGTGCTGTTATGGAGATATAACATCCCTGACTGTGCTTACCGGTCCACGTATCTGTAGTGAGGTGCACCTTGCCACAGATGGCTTTGCGCAGTGCACACCTGATTTTGTCCCCTTCTTGGTTGTGCAGGGAAGGGATGGCTCGCCTGGAAAAGTAGTGGCGGCTGGGCACGACATACTGTGGGACAGCCACTGCCATAAGGCCTTTAAAACCATCCGTCTCCACCAGACGGAATTACAGCATTTCAAAGGCCAGTAATTTAGAAATGCTGGCATTCAGGGCTAGTGATCGCGGGTGGGTAGGGGGGTACTTCCTCTTCCCCTCCAGTGTTTGGGAGATGGAGAGCTGAACGCTTCCGTGGGACATTGTGGAGATGCTTGGTGACCCAAGGTTGCTGGAAGATGGATGAAGTGGGCTAGACTGCAGCAGAAGAGGAAGCAGGAGGAGCCAGAGACCTTTCTTGGTTTTTGAGGTGTCTACTCCACTGCACCTCGTGCTTTGCACTTAGATGCCTGGTCATGCAGGTTGTGCTCAGGTTGAGAATGTTTATGCCTCACTTCAGGCTCTGATTGCACAGCGTGCAAACCACTCGTGTGTTGTCAGCACATTGTCTGAAGTGCCACGCCAGGGAACTCCTTGGAGCTGGCTTTGGTGTCCTCGGTCCTTTGCTGCGGTGGGCAGTAGCAGGCGTACTGTCTAGAGGACGGCCGCTCCGCTTTTGCACCCTGCTCCCTCTTCTGCTGTGCTAGTGGCTCTGTGTGACCACTGCCTCTTCCTCCGAACTACATAGGTCACTCGCATGACCTTGATTCCATGTGGGGTCGAGGACCTCATCGTCCTCGACATCATCTTCCACCCAGCCTTCACCCCTACCCTCCTTGTCGGTCTGCACACTTTCAAAAGCCCCAGCAGTTGGCACCTGTGTTTCGCCATCATCCGAGACGTGCTGCGATGGTCCTGCCATGTACTCATCTTGAAAGATAAGTGGTTGGGCATCGGTGCACTCAATCTCTTCCACTTCTGGGGCAGGGCTAGGTGGATGGCCCTGGGAAACCCTGCTAACAGAGTCATCAAAAAGCAGAAGTGACTGCTGCATGACTTGGGGCTCAGACTGCTTGGCTGATTTGCAAGGGGGTGAGGTGAAAGACTGATGGACATCGGCTGCAGGTGCCAACTGTGGTCTTTCAGTATAAGACTGGGTGGGAGACAATGTGAAGGAACTGGAGCCACTGTCAGCAATCTAATCTACTATCGCCTGTACTTGTTCAGAGCCGCATTAGGCCCGACCAAATACCGCTGCAGGTTCTGTCGCCTACTCGCACCTGAGGAAGGGGTTTCACTTGTGCTTGTAGCTGGCACAGATCGACCACGTCCTCTCATCTGCAACAGGAGCTCCACCAGCAACACCACAACCTGGGCCACGTCCCTTATTTGACGCTCTCCTCATATTTCTCAAATTTAGGATCTTGCCCTAAATGGGTGTTTAATTAATAGTAGAATAGAACGACAGTATGTACAGGGTGTATCTCACACGCCCTGAACCAGACTAGGCCTAAATTAAATTTGTTTGCCCAAAATGGCTGTATTTCAAATACCTGAATAGAAGCCCTGTATTTAAAGGGTGTATCTCACACGCCATGACACACACTAGGTCACAATTAAAGATTTGTGCCCAAAATGGCTGTATTTCAAATAACTGAATAGAACACCTGTATATAAAGAGTGCATCTCAGACGCCCTGACCAACACTAGGCCGCAATCAAAGATTTGTGCACAAAATGGCGGTATTTCAAATACCTGACTAGAACCCCTGTATTTAAAGGGTGTATCTCACAATGACATCTGCAGCAAAGGCTGCCAAATATTTTTTTTTGCCCAAACGGGTGTTAGTTGAATAACTGAATATAACAGCAGTATATAACCCTAGAATTTCAAACGTCTTGATGCTGCAAGGTCTGAAAATTTGTGTATTTTGCCCCAAAATGGGTGTTTTATTAATAGAAGAATATAAGCCCTGTATATACAGGGTGTATCTCACATGGCCTGACCCACACTAGGCCGCAATGAAAGATTTGTGCATAAAATGGCAGTATTTTAAATAACTGAATAGAACCCCTGTATTTAAACCGTGTATCTCACAATGACATCTGCAGCAAAGGCTGCCAAATAATTATATATTTTTTTCCCAATAGGGAGTTAGTTTAATAACTGAATATAACAGCAGTATATAACCCTGGAATTTCAAACGTCTTGATGCTGCAAGGGCGCAACAATTGTGTTTTCTGCCCAAAAAAGGGAGTTTTATTAATAGAAGAATATAAGCCCTGTATATACAGGGTGTATCTCACACGCCCTGACCCACACTAGGCCGCAATTAAAGATATGTGCACAAAATGGCGGTATTTCAAATATCTGAATATAATCCAAATATATAAAGGGTGTATCTCACAATTACATCTGCAGCAAAGGCTGCCAACAATTGTTTTTTTTGCCCAATCGGGAGTTTGTTTAATAACTGAATTTGACAGCAGTATATAACCCTGGAATTTCAAACGTCTTGATGCTGCAAGGCCTGAAAAATTGTGTATTTTGCACAAAAAAAGGTGTTTTATCAATGAAAGAATCAAACCCCTGTATATACAGGGTGTATCTCACACGCCCTGACCCACACTAGGCCGCTATTAAAGAATTGTGCCCAAAATGGCTTTATTTGAAATAAGTGAATAGAACCACACTATGTAAAGGCTTTATCTCCCAATGAGATATGCAGCAATAGCTGCAAAAAAAACGTATGACTGTATTTCTAGCTTAAATTGCACACTCCCTAATCCAGATGTTGTATATTGCCAAAAAAGTGCTTTTTTAGTAACAGAATATGAAAGCTGTATATATTAAACTTGAATTTAACTCTTGCAGATCTGTATAATAGTGGATTTTTGGCAAAAAAAAGTGTTTTTAAAAACCCAGAAAATGATGGCTGTATTTCTAGCTTAAAGAGGACCTTTCACTAGAATAAAAAATCTAAACTAACTATACAGACATGGAGAGCGGCGCCCAGGGATCTCCCTGCACTTACTGTTATACCTGGGCGCAGCTCCGTTCTCCCGGTATAGCCTCCGGTATCTTCATATGTTAAGCTCCACCCAGTGGAACCTGCCGGCGTCTCCTTCTCCCATGCTGTAGCGCTGGCCAATCGCAGCGCTCAGCTCATAGCCTGAGAGTTTTTTTTTCTCTCTCAGGCTATGAGCTAAGCGCTGTGATTGGCCAGCGCTACAGCATAGGAGAATGAGACGCCGGCAGGTTCAACTGGGTGGAGCCTAACATATGAAGATACGTTAGATTCACGTTTTGAAAAAAGATTCTCTCCTATTCTCTCCCTGAAATCAACAGCAGCATCCTCTCCCAACACTAAGTACAGCAGAGTGACGGGCAGCGATACGTGACTCCAGCTTATATAGAGGCTGGGTCACATGCTACACAGCCATGCCATTAGTAGGGAAGGCTGTGATGGCTTCTAAGGTCAGACAGTTAAATGCTTGTTGATTGCCTTTCAAAAAGCGCCAAGAAAGCGCCGAACCCCGAACCCAAACTTTTACTAAATGTTCGGGTCCGGGGTCCAAAAATCCTAAAGTTCGGTATGAACTTTACAGTTCGGGTTCACTCAACCCTAGTCATTAGTTTTTATGCCTGAATAAAATATTTTTTTTAAAACATGCTGACATCCTTTTGCCCTTCTAAAGGGGTTGTACAGTAATAAACTGAGGTTTTGCTTATCGGAAATATTTATTCTGTTTCTAAGCTGTTGTCTTTGTTTCCTATATAACCCGCTTATTCTGTGTATTATATACACCCCTCCAGTCCTTCATATACCCCAGGAGTAACATACAACCCTCGCAGATACTTATATATAAAAATAGTTTACTGAAAACATAGAGATGACAAAGCAATGGACATTACACATAAAGATACAGAGACTACAAATAACATAGAGGACACCACCACACACAGCTGCCTCCGTTCCTGCCCTCCCTGAATGCTAAGCAAATGTGACTAATAATGTGTATGTATATAAAGTATATCCAGAGTCCATAAATATACCGTCTACTGGTTCTACTCTTTTACCCAACTCACATCCAGTACCTGACCATTAGTACATATAAAGACTCATGCATAAACAGCATATATAATCTACTGGTAATTACAAATATCTACAGCATATGTACACATATAAAGTCTACTGGGATATTATACTTATATACATACACACATAAGCAGACATATAACCGCTTACTCAAGTGTTGTTGGTCCAGGGGGTGGCAGTAAGAGAGAGAGGGACTCCCAAGTTTCATGTCACCTATATGTTCCTGTGTCCCAGCCCCCACCATGGACTCCACCCTGTGACTACCCAAATATCTTTCCAATCTGTTGGCCAAGAGAATGTTGTCCAACTGCTTTTAAAATGTGCCCTTCCTGCCTTTGATATGCCAACAAGGGACACAGTGGCCAAATGGCTACTGGCCATACTGATATCACTCAAAGGGTGAATACCACTGATATCAATATACACTATATCCAATTATTAGCCATATTTTCCTGTAACATACAGTGTCAGGATATTGATGATCTATCCTCAGGATAGTGCATGAATAACAGATCAACGGGTCTGACTCCTGGCACCCCAACTGATCAGGTGTTTGAAGGGGTCATGTGAGTGATGTACCCTCTTCAATGTTTACCTGTGTGCGGTCTAGCTTGTAGCTGCAATGTAGTGTAACTACAACTGCTCATCCTATTTAACTGAAACTGTACAGCTAAAATATGTGAAGGTGACGGCCGGGTGTTGGAATCCCCTGATCTGACATTGACAATGACTTATCCTGAGGATAGGTGATCAGTATTCTGTCTCTACACAACCCCTTTAAAGATAGATACATCATCATGGTAATATGAAGATCTGTCTTCTATACACCAATTGCCAAAAATTGGGCTACAAAGTCAAAGGGAGCTAGAGGACAGAGGAGAGCAGCAATAAGACAGCCTCTCTGTTCACTGTATATTTCACCAAATTCAGGTACCACAAATGGTGCCCAGAGGAAGTGTGCCTTCTTTCTAAAACTATATAGCAGAGTTTTCATATTACAGAATGGGAGTATATGCTGTGTTCTGATATTTCTCCTATATAAATGAATTGGATATGTTCAATATTTATTATGTACAAAAAAAGGCCAAGGCAGCACTCAAATATCCGTGTAAAACATGGCATGACAAAGGCTCCATGGAGTGAGCTGAAACGTTGCTGTTACCACATGGGTTAATAAATCACCCACTGTTTTACACGGATATTTGAGTGCTGCCTTGGCCTTTTTTTGTACATATCTAACAAGACCAGGTCCTTGGACTGTTTCAAGGTATTGCACCAGTCTTTATTTGTGTGCTGCTCTTCAACTTTTTTTTTAAAATATTTATTATATTTATTACAATATTTATTTATCTAGATTCCACTAATATTGATTGAATAGAGAAATTCTCATTGGAATCCATGTTTAGCATGCAGAAACATAAACTGATTTACAATGCAAATGTGTGGCCGTTTTAAAACAATGCAGAGCCTTATTTCTTTTTTATATAAGAAAGATAAAAAAGAGAGTCCAGTTGTCACAAACAAATAAGCCCTAGAAGTGTTTTACTGTAGTAAAAGCAGGAAAATGCTTCTCTAATGAAAGAAAAAAAAAATGAAATAAATTAATCTGCTAAAGAAATATTTTTTTCTTGACATTAAGCCTACCAGGGAGACCAGGAGACCCTGCCTTGCAACAGATTTTCACCCTTTAAAGCATATACAGGCATCTGAATTCCAATGCATGGAATCCCCTGCACACTTCACTTGGAGTATTCTAGTAGTCTCCATTTGCAGCTGATGACAGTCCAAGACGGAAAGTGTATTCAAGCAGGTCGAGGTCAGTGAAGGGAATGTTATCTCAATATTGTAAACAGGGTCAACGTAAGGGATGGTGGAGTTCTTGTAGAATCAGGTTCAAGCAGAGAGAAATAGTAGATCAGGAACAAGCTGATTCAAACCCAGTAGATACATCTTTTTACAGTAATTGTCATGAAAGGGTAGGGAACAATGCTGCCCTGTGCTCCACCCGCAACACTGCCCCTACATATTTGCACAATCCTTCCTAAGTGATGGCTCACAACTGGACAGCAGTCTCTTCTTAACTAAGTGCAGGGGCCTAACCAAAATGGGAAAAAGAGTAAGAGTAAGACAGAAAGAGGTGAGAAAAAGACAAGCAAAACCAGGACTGGATCCAAAAACAGATACAGATACACAGCAAGGTGAAACCAGAAGATAATGACAGAGACAAAGTCAGCAGGCAAAGACGAGGACACAACAAGCAGAGTTGAATGCCAGGAGGTGACATCAGTGGCAAAATCAGCAATCAGAAGCAATGTAAAAGTCAGCAGGCAGAGGACACTGATCCAGAGTAGCAAACACACAGCTAGCTAGTAAGGCTTAGAAAACCAATCATAGGCACCTGTCGCCGGCGCCTGGCTGTTTAAATAGCCCGCCTCAGGACGCTGGCACAGAGCCTAATTGGTCTGGCGTCCAAGCTCCCTGATAGGTTGAGCAGCCCCACTGTCAGCGGGGCTAGTTGCCATAGCAACAGAGCGCCTCCTGCAACGCCACCATATTGCCGCCTGACTGTCCGCAGGCTAGGTAACCTATTGCACAAGCACAAGTCCCTAAATAACCAATTGTCACCGCCAGACATCTGAGAAGCTCTGACAGATGCCTTTCAGAACCTCCTCCTTGAGCTTCCTTTGTTTTGCTTTCAGTTCCTCATCTCATTAGCCTCTCTCAGCTGTCATGTAGTTGGACTGATTGCATCCCTTTAAATTCCTCCCCATAGTGCATCAGTTTGCGGTTTATTTTACTTCCTGGAGTGTGTGTGCATGCTGATCCTACTTACCAGTCTTCTACAAGATAAGTGTTGTGCATTCATTTGTGTTTTTCTGTTTGCTGGATCCCAGGTGACCCTGACTCCCTCTGTATCTAGTGTAGAGAGCCAGTGGTCGTGTCCCCTCACTATTATAGGGTGTTCAGGTGTTATACAGTCGAGGTACGAGGATATGCGATCATCTACCATTGGGATTATCGCATAGGCTTAGCAGTAAGGGAGAGAGCCAGGTCTGATGCAGGGGTCTCCCTTTTGTTCCTTAGTTTTGGATCCAGTGAGTCGTATATTCATTTTGTGTTGTCTTGTTTCCTGTACACCTTCCGTGACATTATAAACCGCCAAAACCGTCTCAAGCATGGATCCGGTTTCACTTTTGACTGAACGCTTGCAGGGTCTTTCATTGGAGGTAGCAGATCTCCGTAAGACTCTTTCTCAGTTTAAAGTGACCGGTTCAGCTTGCGTTCATGGAGTTTGTTCTGAGCCTAAGATCTCGCTCCCGGATACGTTCTCCAGGGGTTGTGAGAATTTTGTGCGTTTTAGAGAGGCTTGCAAACTCAATTTTCGCCTTCTTCCCCATTCCTCTGGTGATGAGGAACGGAGGGTGGGGATCATTATATCGCTGCTCAGGGATAACGCTCAGTCCTGGGCCTTTCCGCTGCCGGTGGGGGCACGGCCCCTCCGTTCAGTGGATTAATTCTTTTTAGCCCTGGGTCAGATATATGATGATCCAGATCGTATTGCTTTGGCTGAGTCTAGACTACGTCTGTTATGCCAGGGTAAACAATCCACAGAGATATACTGCTCAGAATTTCGGAGATGGGCAGCTGATACTGGTTGGAATGATGCTGCACTCCGAAGTCAATTTTGCCATGGTCTTTCAGAGGGATTGAAAGATGCATTTGCCTTTCATGAGAGGCCTACCTCCTTGGACTCTGCCATGTCTCGGGCCGTTAGTATTGACAGGCGTCTTAGAGAGAGAGGAGAGATCACTCCTTCCTGTCATACTCAATCCCAGGACAGTGCAGCGGTCTCATTCTGTGCGCAGGGGTCTCAGTCGCTGTCAACTCCTTCTGAAAAGGAGCCCATGCAGCTAGGGTTGATTGCCTCTGACAATAGAAGATTCAGCCCGCATGGGAAGGTTTGTTTTTGTTGTGGAGGTATAAATCATTTGGCAAATGTTTGTCCCTCTAGGAGATTCAGGCAGTTTTTGGGGAGTAATAAAGAAACAAAAAGGAAAAAAATCCTTTAAAAATGTTCCATCTGTTAACATTGGCAGGGTTGAGGCGGAAATTGAAGGTTTTCCGTTTGCTTGTAGTTCCCGTTTTGTCCTGCCTGCCAGGGTGGCGCTAGAGAGCAAGAAAAAACTTTTGTGAGATTTTTGTAGATAGTGGAGCAGCTGTCAATCTCATTGATAATCAATTTGCGATAACTCATGGTTTCCAGGTATGCACTTTGGGAAAGGATATTCCTGTTTTTGCTATTGATTCCGCTCCACTTTCTCAGAAATCATTAAAGGGCATAGTTCACAATATCCGTTTAATTGTGAGTGATGCTCATGTTGAGGATGTGTCATGTTTCGTCCTTAGCGGATTGCCTACTCCTCTAGTGTTGGGGCTACCCTGGCTCACTAAACATAACCCCACCATTGATTGGCAAGCGAGGCAAATAAATGGTTGGAGTGACTTTTGCCGAGAGAATTGCCTCACGACATCTGTTTCTGAGGTTTCTACTAAGACTGTACCATCTTTTCTCTCTGAATTTTCGGATGTCTTCTCTGAGAGTGGAGTTCAGGATTTGCCCCCGCACAGGGAGTACGATTGCCCTATTAATCTCATCCCAGGCGCCAAGCTGCCTAAATCTCGTTTATACAATCTCTCCCATCCTGAAAGGGTCGCTATGCGTGCTTATATCTCTGAGAGTCTGAGAAAAGGACACATACGACCCTCGAAGTCACCTGTTGCCACTGTTTTTTTCTTTGTTAAGAAAAAAGATGGTTCTTTAAGACCATGTCTGGATTTCAGGGAGCTGAACAGTATCACAATTCGTGACCCTTATCCGCTTCCTCTGATCCCGGACCTGTTTAACCAGATTGTTGGGGCTAAAGTTTTTTCCAAATTAGATCTAAGAGGGGCATACAACCTGGTCAGGGTCAGAGAAGGAGACGAATGGAAGACGGCCTTCAATACCCCTGAGGGCCATTTTGAGAATTCGGTTATGCCTTTTGGTTTCATGAATGCTCCAGCCGTTTTTCAGCATTTCGTGAACAGCATTTTTTATCATTTAATGGGGAAATTTGTATTGGTGTATTTGGATGACATTTAGATTTTTTCTCCTGATTTCAAAACTCATAAGGAACACTTACGTCAGGTCATCCTGCGGGAGAATAAATTATACGCGAAACTGGAAAAATGTGTGTTTGCGGTTCCAGAAATCCAATTTCTGGGGTTTCTTCTCTCCGCTTCTGGTTTTCGCATGGACCCCGAGAAGGTCCGCGCTGTGCTTGAGTGGGAACTTCCTGAGAATCAGAAGGCGCTGATGCGTTTTTTGGGCTTTGCCAATTATTATAGGAAGTTTATTTTGAATTATTCCTCTGTTGTTAAACCACTCACTGATATGACCAGAAAGGGGATAGATTTTTCTTCCTGGTCGGTAGAGGCGCGTAAGGCCTTTTCTAATATCAAGGAGAGTTTCGCTTCCACTCCCATCTTGGTACAACCTGATATTTCTCTACCCTTCATAGTTGAGGTTGATGCTTCTGAGGTGGGTGTGGGTGCGGTCTTGTCTCAGGGTTCCTCTCCTGCCAAATGGCGACCGTGTGCCTTTTTCTCGAAGAAACTCTCCTCCGCAGTGAGAAATTACGATGTGGGAGATAGGGAGTTGTTGGCCATCAAGTTGGCTTTTGAGGAATGGCGCCATTGGCTAGAGGGAGCCAGACACCCTATTACCGTGTTTACTGACCATAAAAATCTGGCCTACTTGGAGTCAGCCAAGCGTCTGAACCCGAGACAGGCCAGATGGTCTTTGTTCTTTTCTAGGTTTAATTTTGTTGTCACGTTCCGCCCTGGGGTTAAGAATGTGAAGGCAGATGCCCTGTCACGTTGTTTTCCTGGTCGTGGGAATTTTGAAGACCCGGGTCCCATTTTGGCTGAAGATGTGGTGGTCTCTGCTCTTTATCCTGAATTGGAGGCAGAGGTTCAGGTAGCCCAGTCAGAGGCTCCTGATCTTTGTCCTCCTGGGAGGTTGTTTGTGCCTCTCGCTTTAAGACACAAGATTTTTAAGGAACACCACGATACGGTCCTTGCTGGGCACCCGGGGGCAAGAGCCACTGTGGATCTCATCGCTCGGAGATTCTGGTGGCCGGCGCTTCGTAAGTTGGTTGAGGGTTTTGTGGCAGCCTGCGAGACCTGCGCTCGTGCCAAAGTCCCTCATTCACGACCATCAGGTCCTCTCCTTCCCTTACCCATTCCTTCCTGTCCTTGGACACATCTGTCCATGGACTTTATAACGGATCTGCCTCGTTCCTCGGGGAAGACTGTGATTCTGGTGGTGGTGGACAGTTTTAGCAAAATGGTGCATTTCATCCCTATTACTGGTTTGCCCAATGCTAAGACGCTGGCGCAGGCATTTATTGATCACATTGTCAAATTGCACGGTATTCCTTCAGACATAGTCTCTGATAGGGGCACGCAGTTTGTTTCCAGATTCTGGAAGGCTTTCTGTTCTCGCTTGGGGGTTCGGTTGTCATTCTCTTCTGCTTTCCACCCGCAGTCGAATGGCCAGACAGAGAGCGTCAATCAGAATCTGGAGACATATCTGCGCTGTTTTGTGGCGGAGAATCAAGAGGATTGGTGTTCTTTTTTGTCCCTTGCTGAGTTTGCTTTAAATAACCGTCGTCAGGAGTCCTCTGATAAGTCACCATTTTTTGGTGCATATGGGTTTCATCCGCAGTTTGGGACTTTCTCGGGAGAGGGGTCTTCTGGTTTACCTGATGAGGACAGATTCTCCTCGTCTTTGTCATCTATTTGGCAAAAGATTCAGGATAATCTAAAGAGCATGAGTGAGAGATATAAGCGTGTGGCAGATAAGAGACGTGTGCTTGGTCCGGACCTGAATGTTGGTGATCTGGTGTGGTTGTCTACCAAGAATATCAAATTGAAGGTTCCCTCCTGGAAGTTGGGTCCTAGGTTTATTGGGCCTTACAAAATCCTGTCTGTCATCAATCCTGTTGCCTACCGTCTTGATCTTCCTCAGACTTGGAAGATCCATAATGTTTTTCATAAGTCCTTATTGAAACCTTATGTTCAACCCATTGTACCCTTGCCTTTGCCTCCTCCTCCGATTATGGTTGATGGGAATCTTGAATTTCAGGTCTCTAGGATTGTGGATTCTCGTCTTGTCCACGGTTCTCTTCAGTACCTTGTTCATTGGGAGGGTTATGGTCCTGAGGAGAGGATGTGGGTCCCAGTGACGGACATTAAGGCCTCTCGTCTCATCAGGGCTTTCCATAGGTCCCATCCTGAGAAGGTGGGCTCTGAGTGTCCAGAGTCCACTCGTAGAGGGAGGGGTACTGTCACAACCAGACAGCTGAGAAGTTCTGACAGAGGCCTTTCAGAACCTCCTCCTTGAGCTTCCTTTGTTTTGCTTTCAGTTCCTCATCTCGTTAGCCTCTCTCAGCTGTCATGTAGTTGGACTGATTGCATCCCTTTAAATTCCTCCCCATAGTGCATCAGTTTGAGGTTTATATTACTTCCTGGAGTGTGTGTGCATGCTTATCCTACTTCCCAGTCTTCTACAAGATACGTGTTTTTCTGTTTGCTGGATCCCAGGTGACCCTGACTCCCTCCGTATCTAGTGTAGGGAGCCGGTGGTCGTGTCCCCTCACTATTATAGGGTGTTCAGGTGTTATACAGTCGAGGTACGAGGATATGCGATCATCTACCATTGGGATTATCGCATAGGCTGAGCAGTAAGGGAGAGAGCCAGGTCTGATGCAGGGGTCTCCCTTTTGTTCCTTAGTTTTGGATCCAGTGAGTCGTATATTCATTTTGTGTTGTCTTGTTTCCTGTACACCTTCTGTGACACCAATGGCCTAAGGAGATTTGCCAGGGTTAATGGAAACCAGCATGTACTCACAGTATAAAAAAAAAGCAGGAGTCAGTGCATGCACTAGAGGAACTGGCAAAAAGAGAAGAGGGAGTATGGAAATGGCAAACACATCAGTCAGGAATGGGCAGCAACCAGTGGGAAACAGCAAACAGGAAGAAAGAAGTGTCAGAAAGTAGAACAGTGGTGGAGGCTGTGGTGGAGAGTCAGTGTAAAACTTCATGTACATTAAACAGACTTGCTGTCCATAGGTTTCATTCACATGGGTTATATTACAATGTCATACAGCCTCTGCATTTAACAGAATTGCACAAGGGCACTCTATTGGGCTATAGTTGACCTCTGTCTAAGGCCTCATGCACACAACAGTTGTTTTTCTCGGCCTCCATTCCGTTTTTTTTAGCGGATAGGATGGGGACCCATTCATTTCAATGGGTCAGCAAAAACATGCTGGTAGTTCATCCGTTTGTGTTCTGGTCCGTTGTCCATGTTTCCCTTCAGCAAAAAAAAAGTGCATGTCCTACTTTTTTCACATTTGCGGACACGGATAGGCATTTATTACAAGGGATCTGTCGAAAAAAACGGATCCGCCCAAAAAAACTAACTGATGTGTTTTTTTTTGGGGCGGACGCACAATTTGCGGACGCAAAAAACAACTGTCGTATGCATGAGGCCTTACACTTGAGTATCGAGTATACTGAAAATTCATATGCAATCCAACTGAAAAAAATTGCACCAGCTTTACCAACTCCATGCACACGACTGTGATACCGGTATATGGGTAACGAAACTCCCGGATAGCATGAACTAATAATTGTGGTGATACTGTATCTGTTTGAAGGTTGTTCCAGGCATTGTACTCACAAAATGAATACGTTCACAAAACTTTCAAAAATTAAACGTTCAGCACATCAACTGAAAATGTTCTACCATTGTGTTTTTACAGTCATTTGGGACATACAGTATAAGTTAAGAGATTTGTCATTCCATTAAGCCACAAGTACTTTCCTTCTTCCTTAGTTAAATTTAATTTTTGTAGAGGTTTTCTGGGTCAAAACTATGCAATTCACAGCCTCAGAGCTGTAATATTATGTTATTGGTTAAGTCTCCTTAAGGATTACAGGGGCAGATTAAATGACAGAGTGGAAATGCAGTTTAAACCACAAATGGTAAAGAAAAACAAAAAAGAAACATGGATGTAAAGAGACTATTTTGTGTAAAGGAAATTCTGTCCTGACCTCTTCTGTTTATTCCCAGTCCAATCTTGAAGCAGGTAATTTTGCCTGTATGTGTAATTACGTGGCTACTAGGGACCTGTGGTCAGTCGTGCATTTTATAGTTTTCCTCTTCTTACAAAGAAATATCAAGTGAGCTCTTTATTCTCATAGTTTAACATCGGGTTAGTTGATTTCTATCTAATATAAATGATACATATTTAGGAAATAGGAATATTGATTAAATGTGTTTGTGTCTTTTTTAAGCAGTGTTAGGACTCTTGCACACGAATGTGTGCTGCCGTGCTGCGGACCGCAAATTGCCGTCCGCAATGCACGGGCACCGACCATGGGCCAGCCGCATGTGGATCGCGACCCCATTCACTTGAATGGGGTCCACGATCCGGCCACTCCGCAAAAAGATGGGACAAGTTCTATATTTTTGCGGAACGGAAGCATGAAACGGAAACCCACGAAAGCACTCCATAGTGCTTCTGTTCCGTGGTTCCGTTCCGCACCGCATCTCCGGATTTGCGGACCCATTCAAGTGAATGGGTCTGCATCAGTGATGCGGAATACACACGGCCGGTGTCCCGTGTATTGCGGACCCGCCATATGCGGGCCGCAATACGGCCACGGCGGACACACGGTCGTGTGCAAGAGGCCTTAACATACTAATTTCTACCTATGCAGCAAAGCTGTTTGTCAAGTACTGGCTATTTTTATCTTTTAGAAAAAAAATTGTCTGCCATTTGGTTTGTCTGGAAAGGGGCCAGAGATGAGGACTCTAATATATTTCATAAAAATTAATATCAACACAATTTTTAACTCAGTATTTTACTATAAACAGATTTTTTTTTAAATAATGTTTTTGTTTTTTAGCTTCATGTGACTATGCATACAAAATCTAGAAATTTTCCAATTTCTACACACACTTGGCTGACGTTTCCTGTAGGTCACTTTTCAGCTTTGCTGTGCTATTTTGGGGCAGAATTATCTCATGGTGAGGGAGTTAATGATAGCTCTAGTGTGGTGTTGGAGACCCAGATACGGCAGGATAGTAACATTATACACACAAATAAAATTCTGGTTTTATTCCCTCTATCACCTCCTGGCTTCTGGTGCTCTACTTCATCATTTTCTAGAGACTATAATAAATTATGACAATTATCTGACAATTAAATGTCAATTATTGTAATACATGCAACACGCCAGACCTGCAGGGTATAGACGAAGTGAGGTCACGGTTATGGGCAATCGAGGGTACTCACTGTATTGGAGAACCCTGGGCAGGCACGTGGCAGTGAAGGAGAGGTAGACACGGTTCCTCTGGGGCACACTCTGTATATAGGGACCAGGCCTGATGGTGGATGAGGTGCCCTGGATGTTACAGGTATTTTGAGTGCCTGGGGCAAGGTCCCTGTTGGATTCGTGACGCCAGTGCCTTTGGACGGTGGAACGCCGGTTGGTAGTTGGAATGATGGAGGTACACAAGTAGAATAGTGAACCAAACGTATTTTTACTGAACAATCCAACTTTGTACAGCAGGTAGTAGTACAGTCTTTCAATCACAGTTCCACAAGTAGGCTTAATCACACAATGGCAGGTAATATTCATGCAAGATACGCAGAGGGTAAATTCACAAGCACTCAGCAGCAGGTTGTACCTTTCCTCAGAATCAATGTACACTGTCCTTTCTAGAACTCCTGCTCTGGCTTTATCTCCCAAGGCCCGGATGCCTAAAGGGTGGCTTAAATCCTTGGTTACTATCTTCCTCAGGTATTAGATTCTTGCTGCACTTTCTAGTGTCATCTGCCCATCAGGGTCACTTAGCTTACCCTGGATCGCCCTCTCTTGTAAAGTGGATGACTGTGGGTTTCTCCCAGGAGGTTGGGTCCTGCAACTGGGGTGTCTTCAGAGCTAACTAAGGCTCTCTTGTTCTCAGGCAGGCTGGAGCTTCTCACTAGCCTCCTGGACATCACAAGCAGCCAGGGCTATCCAGCTGCATGTCAGGAGCAGGCTTTTTAACCTCTGTCTTCTCAGACTCCTGACTCTGCACTAACTCTCCCTGTGTGGGCCTGGACATTTATACTAGGGGCTCCCTATCTCCCTCTAGTGTCTGGGATGTCTAACTACACCCAACTAGGCCTGCTATTGCATCATACAGGGGTACATTGCATATAACAACACATTAAAACATACATTAAATGCACAATTAAACATGACATTTCTGTTCCTTGTGAGTAGGAGTAACGCACACACCAATTGACCCTTGTGTAGTGCCCACCCCTACCTAGTGGGACACTACATACACTTCACAAACCTGCTACACCATCGAGGGTTACATTGGAAACTTAAACTGGCTCTGATTTAAAAAAAAAAAAAACATTGTCCCATGCTGTTGGCTGTCCAAATTGATAGATGGTGGGGCCAACAAAAGTAGGTTGAGCCAGTACAAGTAGATGGGCCAACATAAGTAAAGACACGAGTAATACCATACCACAGCTTAAAATACTGCCTCAATAACACAGAATAACAGCATAAAATACTGTACCAGAAGCTGTCCCTCTGTGGTGGCCAGGGCCAGCTGCCATGTCCCAATGTCCTTTACCGATTTCTAAAAAAGTGGGCTGAGGAGTTGAGATGCAGGTCACAGCATCAAGCATACACCCGATGATGTCTCCTCTGATGTAGATCGTCTCAGACCGCCTTGGTGACTTCTTTCAGCCATGTCATGACTCTGCATGGGTTGTTAAACAGACATCTTAGGCTACTTTCACACTCGCGTTTGGTGCGGATCCGTCATGGATCTGCACAGATGGATCCACACCGATTATATAACCGCATGAATCCGTTCAGAAAGGATCCGTTTGTATTATCTTTAACATTGCCAAAACGGATCCATCTTGAACACCATTGAAAGTCAATGGAGGACGGATCCGTTTTCTATTGTGCCAAATTCTGTCAGTGAAAACGGATCTGTCCCCATTGACTTACATTGTGTGTCAGGACGGATCCGTTTGCCCCTGCATCGTCAGACGGACACCAAATTGCTGCAAGCAGCGTTTTGTGTTTCTGCCTCTGATGCATTCTGAAGGGACACTTATCCATTCAGAATGCATTAGGGCCAAACTGATCCGTTTTGGACCGCTTGTGAGAGCCCTGAAAAGGATCTCACAAACGGAAACCAAAAAGCCAGTGTGAAAGTAGCCTTAGCTTCCTCACCTTTATATCAAGCTCCCCTCCTTCTCAACACAAACTCCATCCTGGTCCCCCAACAGTGTTATCTTGCTGGTTATTTCATACACTCGAGTACTATGGGTATGAAAAGGACATCATAGTGTTCCAGCGGGACAACGACCTGAAGTATGCGTCGAGATTGGTGAGTAAATGGTTCAATGGCAATGAATTAGAGGTGCTGGATTGGCTTCCACAGTCCCCATGGTGTCATATAACCTAATTATAACCATCCATTTTGACATTAATTAATAGATTAGACACGTCTTGAATAAATATTAATGTTTATTAGTGGAATATAATTGGCCACGGTGCCTAATGTTACCTGTACTTAATACATTAAAACTCCATTGTTAAAACCATTAATATATATGAATAACCAACAATAATTTGTTTGCCCAAAAGTGCGACTTTACCCCATACTTGGCACCGTGACATTTCTAAGGGATAAAAGAGGAAGGGGGAGTTTGGGAGGGGTTTCTTCACTGTCACTTACTTGAGTGCACAGTAACGTTTTTTTCTCTTCTTTTATAGGTACCTTCTCATAATCTTCTGTTGCTGTCTCCTCCAATCAAGTTTGTCTTCTGCCAATACCATCCCCTATCTCAACCCAGGTGAGTAATAAAATAACTGTAATACTTGCGCATGCAAATAATGGGTTCATGACACCATGTTCCCCCCCATTTGCATCCACAAATATGGGTCAGCCAGACTTCAACCCAATTGAAGACTTGTGGGTAGAATTGAGCATGCACCAACATTGGGAACGTGTAGAAGAGACCTGGGGAAAGATTTTGGTTGACACATGCTTGAATCTGATCGAGAGCATGCCCAGAAGGATTCGGGCAGTGTTGAGAGCCAATGGTGGATTTACAAAATACTAACAAAATAATAAAAATTAACATTTAGAATTTTAGAAGCAAAACAGTAACAATGCAGTTACATGACAAGAATCTCCATAACTAATCATATGCTACAGTAAGCTTTGACAATCACCTATTAAAAATGGTGGATCCTGTCTTATCTATATACGAAGGTGATATCTTCTTAGCATTACAGGCAGGTGTCAGCCGGATCAACCATACCCTATCAGGTAGGGTTGATGATGCTGTCAAAACGATACCTTACTTTCTGCTGTCGGTGGTCCAGGGGTGGAGAAAAATGAACTTTTTTAAAAATATGCAAATTAAGTATTCAAGCACCAGGAGTTGTGCTTATGCGGTTCGAGCACTGCTCCAGGTATGTCCCTGGTGCTCCATAAAGATGCCCCTCTGCTGTAGTTTACGCCCCCTGCCTTTAGATTGAACCGCATAAGCCTGCCTCCTGATGCTCCAATACTTCATTTGCATATTTTTAAAAGTTCATCTTTCTCCACCACCAACAGCAGAGCAGGTGTTTAGTTCAGCGAAAGGCATAGTTAACCCAAAAATAACCCACCTTTTAACACAAAATATAGAGAGATTAACCATTATAATGATAAATCAGGTATGGATCAGCCAGGATTTTCACACACTGTTGCCTGGTGTATCAGACTAGATCAATCTGGCAGTAATGTTCTTCTGCATCTGCTGCCATCGTCTCCTACTGCCACCATCTTGTGCTGTTACTGCCACTGCTGTTTCTCCCCATCTCCCCACTCTGTGATAGGGCCACTATGTTGATTCCTCATGCTGTTGCCACTCTGATCACTCTGTGACTGGGCCACTATGTTGACTCCTCATGCTAATGCTACCCTCACCACTAGTGTCCCTGTTTGGCCTTGTTGACATCCCTGTTTATTTACCCATCTTCTGATCTCTCAGAAGAACCAAAAAAATGAAAAACACAATGGATCCGGTCTTTGAGGCATCCATAAGGCCTCTATCACATGGTCAGTATTTTGCAACAGGATTCTTTTATAATTAGGAAGCCAAAAGCAGGAGTGGGTCCAAAACACAGAAGACTTGCAAATATTTCCATCATGTGTCATCTCCGTTTTGGACTCACTCCTGTTTTTACCTTACCAATACTAATCAATTACTGACTAAATACTGACCTGTGAAAGCAGATGCGAGTTGTTTTTTTTAATTCAGTGAAGCGTCTGAATCAAAAAAAATTTAATTCGCTTATCTCTAATGTTAAAGGGGTTGTCTCATTATGGACAACAGGGGCATATCGCTAGGATATGCCCCCATTGTCTTATAGGTGCGGGTCTCACCTATATCGAGGATGGAGCCGCGCAAGTGAAGGAGGGTGCACTGAGCATGCGCGGTCCCCGCTCCCATTCATTTCTATAGGGCCAACGGAAATAGCAAAGCACTATTTTCACAGGCCCCATAGAAAATTAATGGAGGGCGGTTGCGCATGCACAGTGTGCCCTCCTTCACTTGCGGGGCTTCGTTCTCAATATAGTTGTGAGTCCCAGTGGTGGGACCCACACCTATAAGACAATGGGGGCATATCCGAGCGATATGCCCCTATTGTCTGTGATGAGACAACCCCTTTAAACATAAAAATGTAATTCTGATGACACATTCCCATTAACTACACATTGCCCATACAATTAGGAATACACAGTGCATATAGAAATACTGTAAGTGCTTTAAAAACAAATCATTTAACTCAGCATCATTAAATTAACCCTTTTTAGCAGTAATTAATCCTTTGCAGTCGTCCTCTGGGGCATTGCATAGATAAATATAAAAAACAAAAAAGTATATGTACAAACCGGATTCCAAAAAAGTTGGGACACTAAACAAATTGTGAATAAAAACCGAATGCAATGATGTGGAGATGGCAAATGTCAATATTTTATTTGTAATAGAACGTAGATGACAGATCAACCGTTTAATCCGAGTAAATGTATCATTTTAAAGGAAAAATACGTTGATTCAAATTTTCACGGTGTCAACAAATCCCAAAAAAGTTGGGACAAGTAGCAATAAGAGGCTGGAAAAAGTAAATTTGAGCATAACGAAGAGCTGGAAGACCAATTAACACTAATTAGGTCAATTGGCAACATGATTGGGTATAAAAAGAGCTTCTCAGAGTGGCAGTGTCTCTCAGAAGCCGAGATGGGTAGAGGATCACCAATTCCCACAATGTTGCGCAGAAAGATAGTGGAGCAATATCAGAAAGGTGTTACCCAGCGAAAAATTGCAAAGACTTTGCATCTATCATCATCAACTGTGCATAACATCATCCGAAGATTCAGAGAATCTGGAACAATCGCTGTGCGTAAGGGTCAAGGCCGTAAAACCATACTGGATGCCCGTGATCTCCGGGGCCTTAAACGACACTGCACCGCAAACAGGAATGCTACTGTAAAGGAAATCACAGAATGGGCTCAGGAATACTTCC
This sequence comes from Bufo gargarizans, assembly GCF_014858855.1. Classification (NCBI taxonomy): domain Eukaryota; kingdom Metazoa; phylum Chordata; class Amphibia; order Anura; family Bufonidae; genus Bufo; species Bufo gargarizans. Next base: position 126,513,291 of record NC_058082.1, on the reverse strand, counting down.
AGAAACCATTGTCAGTGAACACAATCCACCGTGCCATCCGCCGTTGCCAGCTGAAACTCTACAGTGCAAAGAAGAAGCCATTTCTAAGCAAGATCCACAATCTCAGGCGTTTTCACTGGGCCAGGGATCATTTAAAATGGAGTCTGGCAAAATGGAAAACTGTTCTGTGGTCAGACGAGTCACGATTCAAAGTTCTTTTTGGAAATCTGGGACGCCATGTCATCCGGACCAAAGAGGACAAGGACAACCCAAGTTGTTATCAACGCTAAGTTCAGAAGCCTGCATCTCTGATGGTATGGGGTTGCATGAGTGGGTGTGGCATGGGCAAGCTGCCCTGGAAAGGCACCATAAATGTCTGGAAAGGCACCATAAATGAAGAAAAATATATTCAGGTTCTAGAACAACATATGCTCCCATCCAGACGTCATCTCTATCAGGGAAGACCCTGCATTTTTCAACAAGATAATGCCAGACCACATTCTGCATCAATCACAACATCATGGCTGCGTAGGAGAAGGATCCGGGTACTGAAATGGCCAGTCTGCAGTCCAGATCTTTCACCTATAGAGAACATTTGGCGCATCATAAAGAGGAAGGTACAACAAAGAAGGCCCAAGACAATTGAACAGTTAGAGGCCTGTATTAGACAAGAATGGGAGAGCATTCCTATTTCTAAACTTGAGAAACTGGTCTCCTCGGTCCCTAGACGTCTGTTGAGGATTGTAAGAAGAAGGGGAGATGCCACACAGTGGTGAAAATGGCCTTGTCCCAACTTTTGGGGGATTTGTTGACACCATGAAATTCAGATTCAACATATTTTTCCCTTAAAATGGTACATTTTCTCAGTTTAAACTTTTGTTCCGTGATTTATGTTCTATTCTGAATAAAATATTAGAAGTTGGCACCATTGCATTAAGTTTTTATTCACGATTTGTATAGTGTCCCAACTTTTTTGGAATCCGGTTTGTACTTGGTAGAGCACAAGCTGTGTCAACTGAGCGTGGTCTGAGCAGGCACAGCACATGCTATCATCATCATATATGACATCATATATTCAAGGGTTCCTTTTCGGATCCTTTGGTGTGTAAATCCCAGCTTTCTGTCCAGTTTTCTTTATACCATCAGACCTATTACATATGACATTGTCAACCAGGAAGGAGGATCATCCTTTCAACCCACCTCAATGCTGGAGTGTATAAAAATAAAAGTTAATGCACACTATGATGACAGATGTTAAAGAACCAATCCAACTAGATCTGTGGACATTTTCTGTCCATGACCTTGGAAGCAGACTTTACCACATTAAATTGCTGTGTTGGATTTTCCTTTGCCATGGGAAAATAAGTTACAAGGGCATTCACTGGGATGCAGTGAAGTGTGAGTATCAAATCTCTGATCATTTGGAATTCATTGGGTATGATAACCTATGTATAGATTGTACTGCAAGAAAATTTAGACTAGCACATTCATGGTCAGAAGGGCATATCCATAAAGCAAGCATACAGAGAACTAATAAAAGCATGGCTGCACAACATTTCACATGCAAACAATAGAACTGAGAAATGGGGATCATTCTAAATCAATGTGGTCTTATACCTACTAGAAATGAAAAAAATAGAAGCTCTTTGCGCACATTTCTGCTCAAACATGTGTCGGGCTTCTGAGCAGAGTATAAATATAGCTGGTTTCTACACTGCCCTGAATATTGTAGGCTTAGGTAAGTCCAGGAGAGGCAGTGCTGTTAGTGTTAGGGACCCATCTGCGGAAGCCACCTTGACGCCTGGTATATGGGCCCGACACACGTCTGATAAAAAATGTGCTCAAAGAGCTTCTATTTTTTCATTTATAGTAGGTATCATACCACTTTTAATTTAGAATGATCCTTATTTCTCAGTTCTATTGTTTGCATGTGAAATGTTGTGCAGCCATGGTTTTATTAGTTCTATGTATAAATTGAATATTTGTCTGGCATGTTTGTGTGAGACCTTGTCCATTTATGTCTGAAGAAATGAACAAAGAAACTGGTTTGGAATGTTTGTGGAAGACTTTGTCCATTTTATCTGATAGTCTGAACAAAGAAGACATATGTACAAGGTATTATCCCACTTATTTGACCTGGAAATTAAATGTTTGTGTAAGAGAGTGAACTATTGTCTATCAAGGTTATCTTGGGATTCTGATTTATTGCGGATTGGGAATTGGCCACTGTAAGGTTCGAAATAATATCAAATAAACAAGACATACACAGTGACCCTTATAGATTGCATAAGCTGGCTACATTCCAATAGGGGGTGGAGCTCTTTATTCAACTGGTATAAAAGTTGGGGCGCTCTTCGAAAGCAGTTGGAGTTCACCCATGAGTGATATGTCTCTGTGAAAATTGGTGTTTTCCCAATCGACTCTTTGACTACTTTCGCTGATACGAACTCTTCGGCTGAAGTTGTTGCTGTCAGACGATGTTAATTCAATTGGTGATGTAACCACCTTTATTCTGGATCGATACTTTTGTACCCAGATCAATTTAATACAGGGATTTGGTATTTACCAGTACTAGGCTACGCTACTTCACTGCCTGGTATCAGAGAACATGGCATGCCAGAGCCCCATTTTCTCCTCAGCAGCACAGTGGAGAAGGAAGCAGTGTCTCCTTCCCCCCTGTTCTGCTGCTGCCGCTGCCACCGATGAGAGGAGGGAGGGGCGTAGGAGGGGAGGGGCTGTGGCCACTGCACCACCAATGAAGATAACTAACCCATTAATTCAAATATAGACGGCGGGTGCCGGTGGCAGAATCACATACCCAGCACACGACCTCTATGACAGGGCACTGAAATCAGCAGCAATTAACTCCTCAGGGGCTGCACCTGAGGGATTGACTGCCGCGGATTGCAGCAACTTGTCATAGAGGTTGGGTGCCGGGTATGTGATTCTGACACCGACACCCACCACCTATTTTTGTATTAAAAGATTAGTTATCTTCATTGGTGGTGCATTGCGCCCCCCAACTCCAGTATTATTAACATTGGTGATGCAGTGAGCCCCTCCAACCCCAGTATTGTGGCGCAGTGCGCCCCCCCAACCCACACAGTATTAGTCATTGGTGGCAGTGGCCACAGGGTCCCCTCCACTCCTCATCATTGGTGGTGCAGTGGCAGTTCCGATCGGAGCCCCAGCAGTGTAATCACAGGACTCCGATCAGTTACCTTGGCAGTCAGGACGCTACTGAAGCCCTGGCTGCCATGGTAAGCTCTCTGCTGCTGTGTGCACTATACACAGGGCAGCAGGGAGAGTGTAATATCCTATTCACCCTAATAGAGTTCAATTAGGGTGAATAGGACAAGGGATTCAAAGATCCCTTGTTCTAGCCCCTAAGGGGACTAATAGTTATTAAATAAAAAGTAAAAAGAAACACAAAATATTAAGTTTAACCCCTTCAAGTGACAGCCAGTTTGGACCAAATGCCAGAGCCCCATTTTTCTAATCTGACATGTGTCACTTTATGTGGTGTTAATAACTTTGGAAAGCTTTTACATATCTAAGCCATTCTGATATTGTTTTCTCATGACACATCGTACTTCATGTTAGTGGTAAATTTGAGTTGATACGTTTTACCTTTATGCATAAAAAAATCCAAAATTTGCAGAAATTTTTGAAAAATTAGCTATTTTGAAAATTTGAATTTCTTTGCTTTTAAGACCGATAGTGATACTTCATAAAATAGTTATCACTTTACATTCCCCATATGTCTACTTTATGTTGGCATCATTTTGCAAATGTCATTTTATTTTTTAGGAAGTTAGACTTAAAAGTTTAAAAGCACATTAAATTTATTTTGAAAACTTCCAAAACCCACCTTTTTAGGTACCATTTCAGTTATGAAGTCACTTTGTGGGGCTTACACAGTAGTAACCACCCATAAATGACCACATTTTAGAAATTACACCCCTTAAGTTATTCAAAACTGATTTCACAAACTATTAATCCTTTAGATATTCCTTAAGAATTAAAGCAAAATCAAGAGGAAATTTTAAAATTTCATTTTTTTGGGCAGATTATCCATTTAAATTCAATTTTCCTGTAACACGGCAAGGGTTAACAACCAAATAAACGTCAATATTTATTACCGCGATTCTGCAATTTACAGAAAGCCCCCATATGTGGTTGTAAACTGCTTTATGGGCACATGGCAGGGGGCAGAGGGAAATGAGTGCCATATTGTTAACGGAGGGCAGATTTTGCTGGAATGGTTTTCAGGTGCCATGTCACATTTGAAGAGTCCCTGAGGTACCCCTAGAAAGAAAACCCCAAAAAGTGACCCCATTTTGGAAACTTCCCCCCTCAAGGAATAAATCTAGTGATGAGGTGAATGCTTTGACCCAACAAGCGTTTCATAGAATTTAGAAACACACGCCTACGAAAACGAATTAACTTTTATTTCCAATATAAAGTTGCTTTAGCCCCAAATTTTTCATTTTTGCAAGGGGTAACAGGAGAAAATGCACCCCAAAATTTGTTATGCATTTTTTCCTGAATATGGCAACACCTCATACCTCATAAACCTCTGTTTGGGGGCATGGTAGCATTCAGAAGGGTAAAAGCGGCATTGGGATTTTCTAACATGTAATTTACTGAAATTTGTTTCGGGCCCATAACATTTTGTATTTTTTCACCAATGTAGCAGTGTGAAGACTTTTTTTTTTTTGTTTGTTTTTTGCAGGACAGGCTCATTTTGGGGTACATATTTATTTTTTAATTACTTTTTATAACATTTTTAATTCTGTCAGTGTTTCTTATTTTTTATGGGGTTCCTCTTGTGGTAAATATTATTATATGAATATTTTATTCTGTGGGTTGATACAGTTGAGGCGATACTTTTGTGTTAAAAATAAATTATATTTTGTATCGCCATATACAAAATTCCACAACATATATTTCACCAATGTAGCTTGGGCTTGTGTAGGGGCTTGATTTTTGCAGGATGGTTTGTAGTTTTTATTGGTATCATTTTGGGGAACATATGTCTTTTTGATCACTTTTTATATAATTTTTTGTGGAGGCGAAGTGAGCAAAAATGGCAATTCTGTCTTTTTTTTTTTTTTACATTTTGTATGGGGTTCCTCTTGTAGTAAATATGATATGATTATTTTATTCCGTGGGTGGATACAGTTATGGTGATTCCAAATTTATATAGTTTTTTTTATGTTTTACAAATTTTTCTGCAATAAAATCACTTTTGTGTTTAAAATAAATGATATTTTGCATCGCCATATACTAAAGTCCATAAAGTTTTTATTTTTTTCACCAACGTAGCTGGGGGCTTGTTTTTTGCGTGATGGGCTGTAGTTTTTATTGGCAACATTTTAGGGTACATATGTCTTTTTTATCACTCGTTATTTATATTTTTATGGACCTGAGGTGACAAAAACAGCAATTCCGTAATTTTTTTTTGCATTATTTTTTACGGCATTCACTGCGCGGGATTAGTAATTTATTACTTTATTTTGCTGCCACTGCTGCTGTCCCCTTCCCACTCTGTCATGGGGCCACTACTGTCACTGCCACATTCCCCATTCTGTCATTGGGCCACGGCTGCCACCACCGTGCCCTACTGTGTCATGGGGCCTCTTCTGCTGCTTCTGCCACCATCCCCACTCTGTCATGGGTCCACTACTGCTGCTGCCACCATCCCCACTCTGTCATGGGGCCACTTTTGTCACAGTTAGTGCCACTGTTGCTGCTGCTGCCACTGTCCCCACTGTATCATGGAGTAGTGTTGATCACGAATATTCGAATTGCGAATTTTAATCGCGAATATCGGCACTTTGAGAATTCGCGAATATTTAGAATATCGCAAAATATATTCGTTATCGCGAATATTCGATTTAAAAAAAAAACTGTTCATGCAGATTTTTTATGTGAATTTTATGCAAATTTTTGCAATCAAGAGAATAATGCCTGGAGATTATAAATTCCCAATAATCTGCCCCAATATAATCTGAATAATTTGCCTAAATATTTGCGAAATATCGCTAATTCGAATATTGCCCCTGCCGCTCATCACTATCATGGAGCCACTATTGTCATGGTTACTGCCACTGCTGCTGCTGCCGCCACCGTCACCACTCTGTTATGGGGCCACTTTTGTCACATTTAGTGCCACTGCTGCCACTGTCCCCACTTTGTCATGGGGCCACTACAGTCACTGCCACCTTCTCCACTCTGGCATGTAGCCACTACGGTCACTGCCTCCTTCCCCACTCTGTCGTGGGGCCACTTTTGCCACCACCACCATCCCCACACTGTCATTGGGCCACTAATGCTACTGCTCATGCTGCCACAGTCCCAACTCTTTCATGGGGCCACTACTGCTGCTACCACCATCACCAGTCTGTCATGGGGGCCCCTATTGTCATGGTTACTGCCACTGTTGCTGCTGCCACCATCCCCACTCTGTCATGAGGCCACTTTTGTCACGGTTACTGCTGCTGCTGTCACCATCCGCACTCCATAATCGTGCCACTACTTGAATCTTGGGGCACTGCACGGTTAAGTCAACAGTGATATATTAGACCTGACGCTAACATTGACCTATAATACTGACGCACAGTGATTTGACAGCTAACAGAAGGGAATAAAAACATGTGTTTGGAGTGCCACAGCAAGCATTAAAAAAAAACTTTATTTTCTCCACTACATTATTAGCACTGCCTTCATTTCTTTATTTTGTTCCACTAAGGAGCCATTTGGACACAACTCCTGCAGGGGTGTGCACAGTTTTTTTCTGCTTTACTGAAGGGTGATGTATGCTTTTCTTTTTATACATTTTGGTGCACACTGTTACTGCCACTGCTGATGATGATTTGAATCTTGGTGTACCGCATAGTTACTGTAAGTTCACGGTGATAACTTAGAACAGACACTTTTCTGGACTTGTAATACTGACGCACAGTAATTTGACAGCTAACAGAAGGGATTAGCTTTGAATCTTGGTGCCCTGTACAGTGATGTAGACTGTGATAAATTGAAACTGCCTGAAATACTGACGGCACTGTACCTATAGAATGGATTAACTATGAATGTAGATGCACATACCCCTGCACTCTCCCTGCAGTTTAAGTTCCAAGCTTTCATGCTGAGATTGGGCCACCAAGTGGGATAAATATGATTAAGCAGAGGGCCCTGGGTATACCAGATTTATCTATATTCATGACTAGAGTTGAGCGAACACCTGGATGTTCGGGTTCGAGAAGTTCGGCCGAACATCCCGGAAATGTTCGGGTTCGGGATCCGAACCCGATCCGAACTTCGTCCCGAACCCGAACCCCATTGAAGTCAATGGGGACCCGAACTTTTCGGCACTAAAAAGGCTGTAAAACAGCCCAGGAAAGAGCTAGAGGGCTGCAAAAGGCAGCAACATGTAGGTAAATCCCCTGCAAACAAATGTGGATAGGGAAATGAATAGAGTTGAGCGAACACCTGGATGTTCGGGTTCGAGAAGTTCGGCCGAACATCCCGGAAATGTTCGGGTTCGGGATCCGAACCCGATCCGAACTTCGTCCCGAACCCGAACCCCATTGAAGTCAATGGGGACCCGAACTTTTCGGCACTAAAAAGGCTGTAAAACAGCCCAGGAAAGAGCTAGAGGGCTGCAAAAGGCAGCAACATGTAGGTAAATCCCCTGCAAACAAATGTGGATAGGGAAATGAATTAAAATAAAAATTAAATAAATAAAAATTAACCAAAATCAATTGGAGAGAGGTTCCATAGCAGAGAATCTGGCTTCCCGTCACCCACCACTGGAACAGTCCATTCTCAGATATTTAGGCCCCGGCACCCAGGCAGAGGAGAGAGGTCCCGTAACAGAGAATCTGTCTTCATGTCAGCAGAGAATTAGTCTGCATGTCATAGCAGAGAATGAGGCTTCACGTCAGCCACCACTGCAACAGTCCATTGGCATATATTTAGGCCCAGCACCCAGGCAGAGGAGGGAGGTCCCGTAACAGAGAATCTGTCTTCATGTCAGCAGAGAATTAGTCTGCATGTCATAGCAGAGAATGAGGCTTCACGTCAGCCACCACTGCAACAGTCCATTGGCATATATTTAGGCCCAGCACACACACAGGCAGAGGAGAGAGGTCCCGTAACAGAGAATCTGGCTTCATGTCAGCAGAGAATCAGTCTGCATGTCATAGCAGAGAATGAGGCTTCACGTCAGCCACCACTGCAACAGTCCATTGGCATATATTTAGGCCCAGCACACACACAGGCAGAGGAGAGAGGTCCCGTAACAGAGAATCTGGCTTCATGTCAGCAGAGAATCAGTCTGCATGTCATAGCAGAGAATGAGGCTTCACGTCAGCCACCACTGCAACAGTCCATTGGCATATATTTAGGCCCAGCACCCAGGCAGAGGAGGGAGGTCCCGTAACAGAGAATCTGTCTTCATGTCAGCAGAGAATTAGTCTGCATGTCATAGCAGAGAATGAGGCTTCACGTCAGCCACCACTGCAACAGTCCATTGGCATATATTTAGGCCCAGCACACACACAGGCAGAGGAGAGAGGTCCCGTAACAGAGAATCTGGCTTCATGTCAGCAGAGAATCAGTCTGCATGTCATAGCAGAGAATGAGGCTTCACGTCAGCCACCACTGCAACAGTCCATTGGCATATATTTAGGCCCAGCACACACACAGGCAGAGGAGAGAGGTCCCGTAACAGAGAATCTGGCTTCATGTCAGCAGAGAATCAGTCTGCATGTCATAGCAGAGAATGAGGCTTCACGTCAGCCACCACTGCAACAGTCCATTGGCATATATTTAGGCCCAGCACCCAGGCAGAGGAGGGAGGTCCCGTAACAGAGAATCTGTCTTCATGTCAGCAGAGAATTAGTCTGCATGTCATAGCAGAGAATGAGGCTTCACGTCAGCCACCACTGCAACAGTCCATTGGCATATATTTAGGCCCAGCACCCAGGCAGAGGAGGGAGGTCCCGTAACAGAGAATCTGTCTTCATGTCAGCAGAGAATTAGTCTGCATGTCATAGCAGAGAATCTGGCTTCCCGTCACCCACCACTGGAACAGTCCATTCTCAGATATTTAGGCCCCGGCACCCAGGCAGAGGAGAGAGGTCCCGTAACAGAGAATCTGTCTTCATGTCAGCAGAGAATTAGTCTGCATGTCATAGCAGAGAATGAGGCTTCACGTCAGCCACCACTGCAACAGTCCATTGGCATATATTTAGGCCCAGCACCCAGGCAGAGGAGGGAGGTCCCGTAACAGAGAATCTGTCTTCATGTCAGCAGAGAATCAGTCTTCATATCATAGCAGAGAATCAGGCTTCACGTCACCCACCACTGTAAGAGTCAATTTTCATAAATTTAGGCCCAGAACCCAGGCAGAGGAGAAAGGTCCCGTAACAGACAATCTGGCTTCATGTCAGCAGAGAATCAGTCTTCATATCATAGCAGAGAATCAGGCTTCACGTCACCCACCACTGTAAGAGTCAATTTTCATAAATTTAGGCCCAGAACCCAGGTAGAGGAGAAAGGTCCCGTAACAGACAATCTGGCTTCATGACAGCAGAGAATCAGTCTGCATGTCATAGCAGAGAATCAGGCTTCACGTCAGCCACCACTGCAACAGTCCATTGTCATAAATTTAGGCCCAGCACCCAGGCAGAGGAGAGAGGTCCCGTAACAGACAATCTGGCTTCATGTCAGCAGAGAATTAGTCTGCATGTCATAGCAGAGAATCAGGCTTCATGTCAGCCACCACTGCAACAGTCCATTGGCATATATTTAGGCCTAGCACACAGGCAGAGGAGAGGTTCATTCAACTTTGGGTAGCATCGCAATATAATGGTAAAATGAAAATAAAAATAGGATTGAATGAGGAAGTGCCCTGGAGTCCAATAATATATGGTTATGGGGAGGTAGTTAATGTCTAATCTGGACAAGGGACGGACAGGTCCTGTGGGATCCATGCCTGGTTCATTTTTATGAACGTCAGCTTGTCCACATTGGCTGTAGACAGGCGGCTGCGTTTGTCTGTAATGACGCCCCCTGCCGTGCTGAATACACGTTCAGACAAAACGCTGGCTGCCGGGCAGGCCAGCACCTCCAAGGCATAAAAGGCTAGCTCTGGCCACGTGGACAATTTAGAGACCCAGAAGTTGAATGGGGCCGAACCATCAGTCAGTACGTGGAGGGGTGTGCACACGTACTGTTCCACCATGTTAGTAAAATGTTGCCTCCTGCTAACACGTTGCGTATCAGGTGGTGGTGCAGTTAGCTGTGGCGTGTTGACAAAAGTTTTCCACATCTCTGCCATGCTAACCCTGCCCTCAGAGGAGCTGGCCGTGACACAGCTGCCTTGGCGACCTCTTGCTCCTCCTCTGCCTTGGCCTTGGGCTTCCACTTGTTCCCCTGTGACATTTGGGAATGCTCTCAGTAGCGCGTCTACCAACGTGCGCTTGTACTCGCGCATCTTCCTATCACGCTCCAGTGCAGGAAGTAAGGTGGGCACATTGTCTTTGTAGCGTGGATCCAGCAGGGTGGCAACCCAGTAGTCCGCACAGGTTAAAATGTGGGCAACTCTGCTGTCGTTGCGCAGGCACTGCAGCATGTAGTCGCTCATGTGTGCCAGGCTGCCCAGGGGTAAGGACAAGCTGTCCTCTGTGGGAGGCGTATCGTCATCGTCCTGCCTTTCCCCCCAGCCACGCACCAGTGATGGACCCGAGCTGCGTTGGGTGCCACCCCGCTGTGACCATGCTTCATCCTCATCCTCCTCCACCTCCTCCTCATCCTCGTCCTCCTCGTCCTCCAGTAGTGGGCCCTGGCTGGCCACATTTGTACCTGGCCTCTGCTGTTGCAAAAAACCTCCCTCTGAGTCACTTCGAAGAGACTGGCCTGAAAGTGCTAAAAATGACCCCTCTTCCTCATCCTCCTCCTCCTCCTCCTGGGCCACCTCCTGTTCCATCATCGCCCTAAGTGTTTTCTCAAGGAGACATAGAAGTGGTATTGTAACGCTGATAACGGTGTCATCGCCACTGGCCATGTTGGTGGAGTACTCGAAACAGCGCAACAGGGCACACAGGTCTCGCATGGAGGCCCAGTCATTGGTGGTGAAGTGGTGCTGTTCTGTAGTGCGACTGACCCGTGCGTGCTGCAGCTGAAACTCCACTATGGCCTGCTGCTGCTCGCACAGTCTGTCCAGCATGTGCAAGGTGGAGTTCCACCTGGTGGGCACGTCGCATATGAGGCGGTGAGCGGGAAGGCCGAAGTTACGCTGTAGCGCAGACAGGCGAGCAGCAGCAGGATGTGAACGCCGGAAGCGCGAACAGACGGCCCGCACTTTATGCAGCAGCTCTGACATGTCGGGGTAGTTGTGAATGAACTTCTGCACCACCAAATTCAGCACATGCGCCAAGCAAGGGATGTGCGTCAAATTGGCTAGTCCCAGAGCTGCAACGAGATTTCGCCCATTATCACACACCACCAGGCCGGGCTTGAGGCTCACCGGCAGCAACCACTCGTCGGTCTGTTGTTCTATACCCCGCCACAACTCCTGTGCGGTGTGGGGCCTGTCCCCCAAACATATGAGTTTCAGAATGGCCTGCTGACGTTTACCCCGGGCTGTGCTGAAGTTGGTGGTGAAGGTGTGTGGCTGACTGGATGAGCAGGTGGAAGAAGAGGAGGAGGAAGCCGAGAAGGAGGAGGTGGCAACAGGAGGCAAAGAATGTTGCCCTGCGATCCTTGGCGGCGGAAGGACGTGCGCCAAACAGCTCTCCGCCTGGGGCCCAGCTGCCACTACATTTACCCAGTGTGCAGTTAGGGAGATATAGCGTCCCATGCCCTTGGGAAACCCTGCCAGCGGAGTCTTCAAACAGCATAAGAGACTGCTGCATAACTTGAGGCTGAGACAGTTTCCCTGGTATGCATGGGGGTGATGTGACAGACTGATGGGGTTGGTTTTCAGGCGCCATCTGTGCGCTTTCTGCAGAAGACTGGGTGGGAGATAATGTGAACGTGCTGGATCCACTGTCGGCCACCCAATTGACTAATGCCTGTACCTGCTCAGGCCTTACCATTAGAGTTGAGCGAACACCTGGATGTTCGGGTTCGAGAAGTTCGGCCGAACATCCCGGAAATGTTCGGGTTCGGGATCCGAACCCGATCCGAACTTCGTCCCGAACCCGAACCCCATTGAAGTCAATGGGGACCCGAACTTTTCGGCACTAAAAAGGCTGTAAAACAGCCCAGGAAAGAGCTAGAGGGCTGCAAAAGGCAGCAACATGTAGGTAAATCCCCTGCAAACAAATGTGGATAGGGAAATGAATTAAAATAAAAATTAAATAAATAAAAATTAACCAAAATCAATTGGAGAGAGGTTCCATAGCAGAGAATCTGGCTTCCCGTCACCCACCACTGGAACAGTCCATTCTCAGATATTTAGGCCCCGGCACCCAGGCAGAGGAGAGAGGTCCCGTAACAGAGAATCTGTCTTCATGTCAGCAGAGAATTAGTCTGCATGTCATAGCAGAGAATGAGGCTTCACGTCAGCCACCACTGCAACAGTCCATTGGCATATATTTAGGCCCAGCACCCAGGCAGAGGAGGGAGGTCCCGTAACAGAGAATCTGTCTTCATGTCAGCAGAGAATTAGTCTGCATGTCATAGCAGAGAATGAGGCTTCACGTCAGCCACCACTGCAACAGTCCATTGGCATATATTTAGGCCCAGCACACACACAGGCAGAGGAGAGAGGTCCCGTAACAGAGAATCTGGCTTCATGTCAGCAGAGAATCAGTCTGCATGTCATAGCAGAGAATGAGGCTTCACGTCAGCCACCACTGCAACAGTCCATTGGCATATATTTAGGCCCAGCACACACACAGGCAGAGGAGAGAGGTCCCGTAACAGAGAATCTGGCTTCATGTCAGCAGAGAATCAGTCTGCATGTCATAGCAGAGAATGAGGCTTCACGTCAGCCACCACTGCAACAGTCCATTGGCATATATTTAGGCCCAGCACCCAGGCAGAGGAGGGAGGTCCCGTAACAGAGAATCTGTCTTCATGTCAGCAGAGAATTAGTCTGCATGTCATAGCAGAGAATGAGGCTTCACGTCAGCCACCACTGCAACAGTCCATTGGCATATATTTAGGCCCAGCACACACACAGGCAGAGGAGAGAGGTCCCGTAACAGAGAATCTGGCTTCATGTCAGCAGAGAATCAGTCTGCATGTCATAGCAGAGAATGAGGCTTCACGTCAGCCACCACTGCAACAGTCCATTGGCATATATTTAGGCCCAGCACACACACAGGCAGAGGAGAGAGGTCCCGTAACAGAGAATCTGGCTTCATGTCAGCAGAGAATCAGTCTGCATGTCATAGCAGAGAATGAGGCTTCACGTCAGCCACCACTGCAACAGTCCATTGGCATATATTTAGGCCCAGCACCCAGGCAGAGGAGGGAGGTCCCGTAACAGAGAATCTGTCTTCATGTCAGCAGAGAATTAGTCTGCATGTCATAGCAGAGAATGAGGCTTCACGTCAGCCACCACTGCAACAGTCCATTGGCATATATTTAGGCCCAGCACCCAGGCAGAGGAGGGAGGTCCCGTAACAGAGAATCTGTCTTCATGTCAGCAGAGAATTAGTCTGCATGTCATAGCAGAGAATGAGGCTTCACGTCAGCCACCACTGGAACAGTCCATTCTCAGATATTTAGGCCCCGGCACCCAGGCAGAGGAGAGAGGTCCCGTAACAGAGAATCTGTCTTCATGTCAGCAGAGAATTAGTCTGCATGTCATAGCAGAGAATGAGGCTTCACGTCAGCCACCACTGCAACAGTCCATTGGCATATATTTAGGCCCAGCACCCAGGCAGAGGAGAGAGGTCCCGTAACAGACAATCTGGCTTCATGTCAGCAGAGAATCAGTCTGCATGTCATAGCAGAGAATCAGGCTTCACGTCACCCACCACTGCAACAGTCCATTGTCATAAATTTAGGCCCAGCACTAGTGTTGAGCGGCATGTCCCATATTCGAATTCGCGAAATTTTGTGAATATTCGAAAGAATATTCGTAAAATATTCGCGATTATTCAAATTCGTTATTATTTCGCATATGCGATAATTCGAATTATCGCATAATACATATGCTATGCAAAATTCACATGTGCGCTAATGAAATCGCCTTACGAAGATTCGCAACTCAATTCAATCACTAATGTATGAATGCAATGCCCTTTGCCTCTGTTCTGGGACAAGTGTAGATATTCGCATGTGCGCTAATAAAATCGCCTTACGAAGATTCGCACCTCAATCACTTTCTAGGGAATGTGAGACTTTTGGGAATCAATCGAGATACAGTGGGGGGTGATGACAGTAGTTGACAGAGTACAGATCAATGTAATCTGTAAGGTGGAAAGTAAAATAAAAAATACGAATATTCGTAAATCGACTTTTACGAAGTTCTACGTATTCGCGAATATGGTGCTATACTATATGAATGCACAGGCCTTTGCCTCTCTGTTCTGGGGACAAGTGTAGATATTTGCATTTGCGTTAATAAAATCGCCTTACGAAGATTCGCAGCTCAATTCAATCACTAATGTATGAATGCAAAGCCCTTTGCCTCTGTTCTGGGACAAGTGTAGATATTCGCATGTGCGCTAATAAAATCGCCTTACGAAGATTCGCAACTCAATTCACTAATGTATGAATGCAAAGCCCTTTGCCTCTGTTCTGGGACGTGCCGATATTCGCATGTGCGCTAATAAAATCGCCTTACGAAGATTCGCGCCTCAATCACTTTCTAGGCAATGTGAGTAAGATCTGAGCTGTTGGACCTTTGGGAAACAATCAATTATATGTGTACTGTAATTTTGTGGGGGGGGGGGGGGAAACAAAAAACGAATATTCGTTTTTACGAATATATAGCACTATATTCGAAATATTCGCGAAATCGCGAAGTTGCGATATTCGCGAAAAAAATTTGCTTTTCGAATATTCGCGCTCAACACTACCCAGCACCCAGGCAGAGGAGAGAGGTCCCGTAACAGAGAATCTGGCTTCATGTCAGCAGAGAATCAGTCTTCATATCATAGCAGAGAATCAGGCTTCACGTCACCCACCACTGTAAGAGTCAATTTTCATAAATTTAGGCCCAGAACCCAGGCAGAGGAGAAAGGTCCCGTAACAGACAATCTGGCTTCATGTCAGCAGAGAATCAGTCTTCATATCATAGCAGAGAATCAGGCTTCACGTCACCCACCACTGCAACAGTCAATTGTCATAAATTTAGGCCCAGCACCCAGGCAGAGGAGAGAGCTCCCGTAACAGAGGATCTGGCTTCATGTCAGCAGAGAATCAGTCTGCATGTCATAGCAGAGAATGAGGCTTCACGTCACCCACCACTGCAACAGTCCATTGGCATATATTTAGGCCTAGCACACAGGCAGAGCAGAGAGGTCCCGTAACAGACAATCTGGCTTCATGTCAGCAGAGAATCAGTCTGCATGTCATAGCAGAGAATGAGGCTTCACGTCACCCACCACTGCAACAGTCCATTGGCATATATTTAGGCCTAGCACACAGGCAGAGCAGAGAGGTCCCGTAACAGACAATCTGGCTTCATGTCAGCAGAGAATCAGTCTGCATGTCATAGCAGAGAATGAGGCTTCACGTCACCCACCACTGCAACAGTCCATTGGCATATATTTAGGCCTAGCACACAGGCAGAGCAGAGAGGTCCCGTAACAGACAATCTGGCTTCATGTCAGCAGAGAATCAGTCTGCATGTCATAGCAGAGAATGAGGCTTCACGTCACCCACCACTGCAACAGTCCATTGGCATATATTTAGGCCTAGCACACAGGCAGAGCAGAGAGGTCCCGTAACAGACAATCTGGCTTCATGTCAGCAGAGAATCAGTCTGCATGTCATAGCAGAGAATGAGGCTTCACGTCACCCACCACTGCAACAGTCCATTGGCATATATTTAGGCCTAGCACACAGGCAGAGCAGAGAGGTCCCGTAACAGACAATCTGGCTTCATGACAGCAGAGAATCAGTCTGCATGTCATAGCAGAGAATGAGGCTTCACGTCAGCCACCACTGCAACAGTCCATTGGCATATATTTAGGCCTAGCACACAGGCAGAGCAGAGAGGTCCCGTAACAGACAATCTGGCTTCATGACAGCAGAGAATCAGTCTGCATGTCATAGCAGAGAATCAGGCTTCACGTCAGCCACCACTGCAACAGTCCATTGTCATAAATTTAGGCCCAGCACCCAGGCAGAGGAGAGAGGTCCCGTAACAGAGAATCTGGCTTCATGTCAGCAGAGAATCAGTCTTCATATCATAGCAGAGAATCAGGCTTCACGTCACCCACCACTGTAAGAGTCAATTTTCATAAATTTAGGCCCAGAACCCAGGCAGAGGAGAAAGGTCCCGTAACAGACAATCTGGCTTCATGTCAGCAGAGAATCAGTCTTCATATCATAGCAGAGAATCAGGCTTCACGTCACCCACCACTGCAACAGTCAATTGTCATAAATTTAGGCCCAGCACCCAGGCAGAGGAGAGAGCTCCCGTAACAGAGGATCTGGCTTCATGTCAGCAGAGAATCAGTCTGCATGTCATAGCAGAGAATGAGGCTTCACGTCACCCACCACTGCAACAGTCCATTGGCATATATTTAGGCCTAGCACACAGGCAGAGCAGAGAGGTCCCGTAACAGACAATCTGGCTTCATGTCAGCAGAGAATCAGTCTGCATGTCATAGCAGAGAATGAGGCTTCACGTCACCCACCACTGCAACAGTCCATTGGCATATATTTAGGCCTAGCACACAGGCAGAGCAGAGAGGTCCCGTAACAGACGATCTGGCTTCATGTCAGCAGAGAATCAGTCTGCATGTCATAGCAGAGAATCAGGCTTCACGTCAGCCACCACTGCAACAGTCCATGGTCATAAATTTAGGCCCAGCACCCAGGCAGAGGAGAGAGGTCCCGTAACAGACAATCTGGCTTCATGTCAGCAGAGAATTAGTCTGCATGTCATAGCAGAGAATCAGGCTTCATGTCAGCCACCACTGCAACAGTCCATTGGCATATATTTAGGCCTAGCACACAGGCAGAGGAGAGGTTCATTCAACTTTGGGTAGCATCGCAATATAATGGTAAAATGAAAATAAAAATAGGATTGAATGAGGAAGTGCCCTGGAGTCCAATAATATATGGTTATGGGGAGGTAGTTAATGTCTAATCTGGACAAGGGACGGACAGGTCCTGTGGGATCCATGCCTGGTTCATTTTTATGAACGTCAGCTTGTCCACATTGGCTGTAGACAGGCGGCTGCGTTTGTCTGTAATGACGCCCCCTGCCGTGCTGAATACACGTTCAGACAAAACGCTGGCTGCCGGGCAGGCCAGCACCTCCAAGGCATAAAAGGCTAGCTCTGGCCACGTGGACAATTTAGAGACCCAGAAGTTGAATGGGGCCGAACCATCAGTCAGTACGTGGAGGGGTGTGCACACGTACTGTTCCACCATGTTAGTGAAATGTTGCCTCCTGCTAACACGTTGCGTATCAGGTGGTGGTGCAGTTAGCTGTGGCGTGTTGACAAAAGTTTTCCACATCTCTGCCATGCTAACCCTGCCCTCAGAGGAGCTGGCCGTGACACAGCTGCCTTGGCGACCTCTTGCTCCTCCTCTGCCTTGGCCTTGGGCTTCCACTTGTTCCCCTGTGACATTTGGGAATGCTCTCAGTAGCGCGTCTACCAACGTGCGCTTGTACTCGCGCATCTTCCTATCACGCTCCAGTGCAGGAAGTAAGGTGGGCACATTGTCTTTGTAGCGTGGATCCAGCAGGGTGGCAACCCAGTAGTCCGCACAGGTTAAAATGTGGGCAACTCTGCTGTCGTTGCGCAGGCACTGCAGCATGTAGTCGCTCATGTGTGCCAGGCTGCCCAGGGGTAAGGACAAGCTGTCCTCTGTGGGAGGCGTATCGTCATCGTCCTGCCTTTCCCCCCAGCCACGCACCAGTGATGGACCCGAGCTGCGTTGGGTGCCACCCCGCTGTGACCATGCTTCATCCTCATCCTCCTCCACCTCCTCCTCATCCTCGTCCTCCTCGTCCTCCAGTAGTGGGCCCTGGCTGGCCACATTTGTACCTGGCCTCTGCTGTTGCAAAAAACCTCCCTCTGAGTCACTTCGAAGAGACTGGCCTGAAAGTGCTAAAAATGACCCCTCTTCCTCATCCTCCTCCTCCTCCTCCTGGGCCACCTCCTGTTCCATCATCGCCCTAAGTGTTTTCTCAAGGAGACATAGAAGTGGTATTGTAACGCTGATAACGGTGTCATCGCCACTGGCCATGTTGGTGGAGTACTCGAAACAGCGCAACAGGGCACACAGGTCTCGCATGGAGGCCCAGTCATTGGTGGTGAAGTGGTGCTGTTCTGTAGTGCGACTGACCCGTGCGTGCTGCAGCTGAAACTCCACTATGGCCTGCTGCTGCTCGCACAGTCTGTCCAGCATGTGCAAGGTGGAGTTCCACCTGGTGGGCACGTCGCATATGAGGCGGTGAGCGGGAAGGCCGAAGTTACGCTGTAGCGCAGACAGGCGAGCAGCGGCAGGATGTGAACGCCGGAAGCGCGAACAGACGGCCCGCACTTTATGCAGCAGCTCTGACATGTCGGGGTAGTTGTGAATGAACTTCTGCACCACCAAATTCAGCACATGCGCCAAGCAAGGGATGTGCGTCAAATTGGCTAGTCCCAGAGCTGCAACGAGATTTCGCCCATTATCACACACCACCAGGCCGGGCTTGAGGCTCACCGGCAGCAACCACTCGTCGGTCTGTTGTTCAATACCCCGCCACAACTCCTGTGCGGTGTGGGGCCTGTCCCCCAAACATATGAGTTTCAGAATGGCCTGCTGACGTTTACCCCGGGCTGTGCTGAAGTTGGTGGTGAAGGTGTGTGGCTGACTGGATGAGCAGGTGGAAGAAGAGGAGGAGGAAGCCGAGAAGGAGGAGGTGGCAACAGGAGGCAAAGAATGTTGCCCTGCGATCCTTGGCGGCGGCAGGACGTGCGCCAAACAGCTCTCCGCCTGGGGCCCAGCTGCCACTACATTTACCCAGTGTGCAGTTAGGGAGATATAGCGTCCCTGGCCGTGCTTACTGGTCCACGTATCTGTGGTTAGGTGGACCTTGCTACAGATGGCGTTGCGCAGTGCACACTTGATTTTATCGGATACTTGGTTGTGCAGGGAAGGCACGGCTCTCTTGGAGAAGTAGTGCCGGCTGGGAACAACATACTGTGGGACAGCAAGCGACATGAGCTGTTTGAAGCTGTCTGTGTCCACCAGCCTAAATGACAGCATTTCATAGGCCAGTAGTTTAGAAATGCTGGCATTCAGGGCCAGGGATCGAGGGTGGCTAGGTGGGAATTTACGCTTTCTATCAAATGTTTGTGAGATGGAGAGCTGAACGCTGGCGTGTGACATGGTTGAGACGCTTGGTGACGGAGGTGGTGGTGGTGGTGTTGGTGGTACATCCCCTGTTTGCTGGGCGGCAGGTGCCAACGTTCCTCCAGAGGCGGAGGAAGAGGCCGAGGCGGCAGCAGCAGAATAGGCCGAGGCGGCAGCAGCAGAAGAGGTAGCAGGGGAGCCTGAGTGACTTCCTTGGTTTTAAGGTGTTTACTCCACTGCAGTTCATGCTTTGCATGCAGGTGCCTGGTCATGCAGGTTGTGCTCAGGTTCAGAACGTTAATGCCTCGCTTCAGGCTCTGATGGCACAGCGTGCAAACCACTCGGGTCTTGTCGTCAGCACATTGTTTGAAGAAGTGCCATGCCAGGGAACTCCTTGAAGCTGCCTTTGGGGTGCTCGGTCCCAGATGGCGGCGGTCAGTAGCAGGCGGAGTCTCTTGGCGGCGGGTGTTCTGCTTTTGCCCACTGCTCCCTCTTTTGCTACGCTGTTGGCTCGGTCTCACCACTGCCTCTTCCTCCGAACTGTGAAAGTCAGTGGCACGACCTTCATTCCATGTGGGGTCTAGGACCTCATCGTCCCCTGCATCGTCTTCCACCCAGTCTTGATCCCTGACCTCCTGTTCAGTCTGCACACTGCAGAAAGACGCAGCAGTTGGCACCTGTGTTTCGTCATCATCAGAGACATGCTGAGGTGGTATTCCCATGTCCTCATCATCAGGAAACATAAGTGGTTGTGCGTCAGTGCATTCTATGTCTTTCACCGCTGGGGAAGGGCTAGGTGGATGCCCTTGGGAAACCCTGCCAGCGGAGTCTTCAAACAGCATAAGAGACTGCTGCATAACTTGAGGCTGAGACAGTTTCCCTGGTATGCATGGGGGTGATGTGACAGACTGATGGGGTTGGTTTTCAGGCGCCATCTGTGCGCTTTCTGCAGAAGACTGGGTGGGAGATAATGTGAACGTGCTGGATCCACTGTCGGCCACCCAATTGACTAATGCCTGTACCTGCTCAGGCCTTACCATCCTTAGAACGGCATTGGGCCCCACCATATATCGCTGTAAATTCTGGCGGCTACTGGGACCTGAGGTAGTTGGTACACTAGGACGTGTGGATGTGGCAGAACGGCCACGTCCTCTCCCAGCACCAGAGGGTCCACTAACACCACCACGACCATGTCCACGTCCGCGTCCCTTACTAGATGTTTTTCTCATTGTTATGGTTCACCACAACAACAAATATATTATTTGGCCCAATGTATTGTATTCAAATTCAGCGGGATATAAATTTGAGGCCTAGTATTTAGGCGCTGGGTGACCGGTATGGATTTAGTGACAGAATTAGACTTGGAAATGCACAGAAGCGTGTGTGTGAAGTTATTCTGAATGACCCTATGTGCACCTTCAATATTATATACCCTTTTAGGGATAGATTTCAAATAGCTCTGATATAGCAGAAACCACTAAATTATGAAATTGCTAAATTGGGAATTGTACTTCAACCCAGAACAAAAAATGTGCTTTGACGGACACTAAATATCTTGCCCAGCAACAACAGTACACCGGTGGGTAACGAGAGATTTAGAGGGAATTAAATTTGAGGCCTAGTATTTAGGCGCTGGGTCACCGGTATGGATTTAGTGACAGAATTAGACTTGGAAATACACAGTAGCGGGTGTGTGTGAAGTTATTCTGAATGACCCTATGTGCACCTTCAATATTATATACCCTTTTAGGGATAGATTTCAAATAGCTCTGATATAGCAGAAACCACTAAATTATGAAATTGCTAAATTGGGAATTGTACTTCAACCCAGAACAAAAAATGTGCTTTGACGGACACTAAATATCTTGCCCAGCAACAACAGTACAGCGGTGGGTAACGAGAGATTTAGAGGGAATTAAATTTGAGGCCTAGTATTTAGGCGCTGGGTCACCGGTATGGATTTAGTGACAGAATTAGACTTGGAAATGCACAGAAGCGTGTGTGTGAAGTTATTCTGAATGACCCTATGTGCACCTTCAATATTATATACACTTTTAGGGATAGATTTCAAATAGCTCTGATATAGCAGAAACCACTAAATTATGAAATTGCTAAATTGGGAATTGTACTTCAACCCAGAACAAAAAATGTGCTTTGACGGACACTAAATATCTTGCCCAGCAACAACAGTACAGCGGTGGGTAACGAGAGATTTAGAGGGATTTAAATTTGAGGCCTAGTATTTAGGCGCTGGGTCACCGGTATGGATTTAGTGACAGAATTAGACTTGGAAATGCACAGAAGCGTGTGTGTGAAGTTATTCTGAATGACCCTATGTGCACCCTTCAATATTATATACCCTTTTAGGGATAGATTTCAAATAGCTCTGATATAGCAGAAACCACTAAATTATGAAATTGCTAAATTGGGAATTGTACTTCAACCCAGAACAAAAAATGTGCTTTGACGGACACTAAATATCTTGCCCAGCAACAACAGTACAGCGGTGGGTAACGAGAGATTTAGAGGGATTTAAATTTGAGGCCTAGTATTTAGGCGCTGGGTCACCGGTATGGATTTAGTGACAGAATTAGACTTGGAAATACACAGTAGCGGGTGTGTGTGAAGTTATTCTGAATGACCCTATGTGCACCTTCAATATTATATACCCTTTTAGGGATAGATTTCAAATAGCTCTGATATAGCAGAAACCACTAAATTATGAAATTGCTAAATTGGGAATTGTACTTCAACCCAGAACAAAAAATGTGCTTTGACGGACACTAAATATCTTGCCCAGCAACAACAGTACAGTGGTGGGTAACGAGAGATTTAGAGGGAATTAAATTTGAGGCCTAGTATTTAGGCGCTGGGTCACCGGTATGGATTTAGTGACAGAATTAGACTTGGAAATGCACAGAAGCGGTGTGTGTGAAGTTATTCTGAATGACCCTATGTGCACCTTCAATATTATATACCCTTTTAGGGATAGATTTCAAATAGCTCTGATATAGCAGAAACCACTAAATTATGAAATTGCTAAATTGGGAATTGTACTTCAACCCAGAACAAAAAATGTGCTTTGACGGACACTAAATATCTTGCCCAGCAACAACAGTACAGCTGGTGGGTAACGAGAGATTTAGAGGGATTTAAATTTGAGGCCTAGTATTTTAGGCGCTGGGTCACCGGTATGGATTTAGTGACAGAATTAGACTTGGAAATGCACAGAAGCGTGTGTGTGAAGTTATTCTGAATGACCCTATGTGCACCTTCAATATTATATACCCTTTTAGGGATAGATTTCAAATAGCTCTGATATAGCAGAAAACCACTAAATTATGAAATTGCTAAATTGGGAATTGTACTTCAACCCAGAACAAAAATGTGCTTTGACGGACACTAAATATCTTGCCCAGCAACAACAGTACACCGGTGGGTAACGAGAGATTTAGAGGGAATTAAATTTGAGGCCTAGTATTTAGGCGCTGGGTCACCGGTATGGATTTAGTGACAGAATTAGACTTGGAAATACACAGTAGCGGGTGTGGTGTGAAGTTATTCTGAATGACCCTATGTGCACCTTCAATATTATATACCCTTTTAGGGATAGATTTCAAATAGCTCTGATATAGCAGAAACCACTAATTATGAAATTGCTAAATTGGGAATTGTACTTCAACCAGAACAAAAAATGTGCTTTGACGGACACTAAATATCTTGCCCAGCAACAACAGTACAGCGGTGGGTAACGAGAGATTTAGAGGGATTTAAATTTGAGGCCTAGTATTTAGGCGCTGGGTCACCGGTATGGATTTCGTGACAGAATTAGACTTGGAAATGACACAGAAGCGTGTGTGGTGAAGTTTATTCTGAATGACCCTATGTGCACCTTCAATATTATATACCCTTTTAGGGATAGATTTCAAATAGCTCTGATATAGCAGAGAAACCACTAAATTATGAAATTGCTAAATTGGGAATTGTACTTCAACCCAGAACAAAAAATGTGCTTGACGGACACT